>NC_141699.1:446412507-447044031 GCF_964263255.1 Lissotriton vulgaris
CATCATAACTGTGATGTTGTGGGCCCTAAGCCCCATGCATAAATAACTGTGCCACAGACTCCTTTAGTTAGTTGGTAGAACTGGCTCAGGGCATACGCGCTCGGCCCCTTTTATTGCCAGGGTCACATGTCCTGTGATGTCTCTGTTGGATGGGTATGGGGTGGGGTGTAAGCCCGCCCTTGGGGAGTGGCTGGTATCAAGAAACATTAGACCAGTGGCCAGCAGGCAGGCGTGCAACACCCATTGGGCTCACGAGGCTTCAGCCCCCCCCCCCCCCATCGTGTGTGTCAGCCCGGGCTGACACAGCTTCGCGGGCTGGCGACCATCTAAATTGCAGCCGCACCCGAGTACTTAACAGGTCTTTAAAGACCATTTACGTGTAAATGAGGCTTTTGTTGTGTGTTCACCCCTTCTTACAGCCCCCTCTGTCTGTGGTTTGATGGATTAGCCCCCCCCCCCGAAATATTTTTCAGCCCCCCCCCCCCCCCCCCCCCCCCCCCCCCCGAAATGTGGCTCTAGTTGCCCGCCTGCCAGCAGGTCACAACAATAACGACTGCCCACCACCCACACACGCATCAAAAGCCGGAAAAGATCCCAGAGAAAACCAGCTGCCACCCTTTGATGTTCACCACCTGCAGACACCTTTACATGCCTCACCAGCACTGCTACACACCCACCAGCCACCACCACCTCGTTACCTACTCTTCCCTCCCTAGTGCTTCGATCAGTCGCTGCCTCTGGCTTCTGTTCTCTGCAGCCTGGCTGCCTGCTGCACCCGGACCCGGGCAGGAACAAAGGTGTCAGGGAAAGAACAATGATCTACAGGAAACGAATCCCGTCTCCATATCTGGCAGAGAGTACAGCAAAGGCATGCAGGGGAACGAACATAGTAAATCTCCAGAGCCGACAGCAGACGCACCTGTCTCTGACTCACAGCGAACCCCATGGGACAGGAATCACCGGTGGGAAGCAGCATTGCTCTCTGAGGCAGGCCTGCCCCCTCTCCCTCGCTGCTGCAAAGCTCGAGAGTTATAAACAGCCATTAGGCAGGGAAAGGCGTAGGAGTGCAGGAAAAGAGCAAGCGGAGAGAGGTGGATGAAACGAGGAGAGGAAACCCCTGCTGTACATCTTTCCTTCCACTACCCAGCAGTGCACCTCTGCACCTCTGCACTAGGCACTGGTTGACTCTGACCACTGCTGGGACATCAGAGCACATGCTATCTGTACAACCACCTGCCCACCTGTCTAATACATCCACCAGCAAAAAACACAAGAAGGTAGCTCAGGTTACACATCACTAACACAGGCAATAGCAATGTAATGTGTTGTAAAATGTATGAGAGGTGAAGAAAATGATATACATAAAATACATTTTTCCAGTCTTAGGCCTGGATTATAAATAGGGTGGGATATTTACCAAACCTAGTAAATAGTTTTATTCTGGGGTGCTGTATTTACATAGTGTAGTAAATACCTCCTGTTTCCAAATTTTCAACTTGGCGTTGAGGCAGAGAATCCAAAATCAGTTTTGTAAACTCTGAATTCTACATATTTCGCCTTTTATTCAGTCCTTGTTCTCTGATATAATTTGACATGTTAGACTTGCAAGAATTTATCAGGAGAAATTGTAAGGTTTTGATCATTATAATACCACAAATCAAAAGTCCGAAGCCAATGTAAATTCCTGTTTTTCCTGTTTTGAATTAAGCGCTCACCTTATATCCGACCTAAATGAAAGAGAAAGACTAAGCCCTCTGAAGCTAAAATGAAAGATATTTCATCAAACTGCTATTAATATGGCCTCTGCAAAGTTTTATTTTGCTCATGAAATTTGCTACATTTTAATCAAAGTTTGTAACCAGAAAATTTCACAAAACTTTGTTGCATGTAAAACTGGTTCTAGCAGAAAATATCTTGCTGGAGGAGAAAATGTCTCACAGTAGGCATTTTCCTCTATAACCAGTCCCATTTTGCAAGTATCATATGTAATTTTTGTATGCAAGGTGGGGCCTCCTGTTCAATTTCCACATGACCTACCGGCAAGCTCTTTCATGTTATGGTTGTAAAATGTTGTGAAATTTCGAAAACAAAGTGTTATTTTACACATTCCTGATGTGAACGCTTGGCCACAGGCACAGACCACAGTCTTAATAGATGTATGAAGAGTCATGGAGGCTGGAAAGTGAGATCGGAGGAACAGTGGGGCTGGTGACATTTGCAAGTGGTGTGTCGGAAAATTAGTGGTGGAGCACACTGTGGCGAGCGAGCGTAGCGAGACGGCTCAAACAACCTAAGGAGGTTTGAGGGTTCCCACCCAAGAAAATTTTGAAAAATGAGTGGGCAAATGGTGCATTTTCAAGTAAATTTAAGAACTCATGCACTTTACTCTTCACAGTCAAAAACGAGGTAAGAGTTGGCCTAAACTAAGTTAGAATTAGTCTAGACCAACCCTCACCTCCTTTTTGACTGTGAAGAGTACAGTGCATGTGGTTATGTAGATGCTTAAAAACATACATCTCATCCTAGTCCGCCTAGCCTGACTCACACCCAAAAATATATAATTGAGCCTCTACTTATCTCTCTTGCAGACAGAATATCAGTTGTATTTCTGTGGCACAGCTCTGACGATGAGAGAGTCGGGACTGCAGGCTTTTACTGGGCATATTAAAGTTTTTGAGCCAAAAATCATACGTCTGTCAAGTTTTACGCAACTGTTTCCCTTGATCAACCTTCCAACCCATTAAGATGTCAGGCCTTGTGAATGTACCATACAGAACAGCAACAGACTGTGATTCACTATCGCTGCTCCACACATCTATCACCATTCCAAAGGCCTGCGCATGCACTGTAGTGTGCAGCAGCCATCCGTGCGCACTGAGCTCCACAGAACTACCATCGCTCCTGAGCCCTCGTGCAGGCACTACACTGCACAAAAAAGCATATATCTACGCCCCACAACACCATCACCTTTCTCAAGACTTTCAGAAGCCACTGTGCTAAACAGAAACAGGCCACTGCCTCCCCTCACTCTATCATCAGTTCAAAGGCTAAATGATGGATAACCAACTATCTGCCATTTCAAATCTGCCAAGCTGTCCCCAGAAGGATGGTGCCTGAAGGGAACCATTCTGATAGATAGGTTATGTTTTTACCTCAAATATCTATGAATACCCACTGTGTGTGGTGTTGCAGCTACTGCACGCATGCATACCCAAGTAGGGTGCTTGTAGTAGAGATAGAGCTAATGGAAGCTGCCATTATAAAAGATGAGTCAATTGTGTCTTTCCCATGTCAAAAGGGCTTGGGGATACGTGTGACAGGCTGCAGAGTGCCTCCGACTATGTGTCTGTGGACTGCGATACTGCAGGAAAAGCATACATATGTAGCTCGGTCGAGGGTTGAAGAAATTAATAGTGCACATGATGTGGTTAGGTTGGCTGACACATGACTGGGTCTTCAAAAACCATGTCTCAACCAGTGAAATCTTAGACTGCTGCTTGTGAGGAGGTGAAAAGGCCCACTGATATGGGGTGTGTTGCTTTAGATGATCAAGATGCTCGGCGGAGGAGGTGGAAAGGCCCACTGATATGGGGTGTTTTGCTTTAGATTATCAAGATGCTCAGCTGCTAAAGTCTATCTGGAGAATGTTTAGGCTATATTTGAGGATGCTTCTCTGCATGTTGGTTGTGATGAATTCCAGTGGTGCTGGAAGTAGGCAGGATGGAGGTGCTTCAGCACCCCCATAAATCTTGAAAGAGTTTAGGAGAATGAATAATAACGGGCCACTAAATGTGTTTTTTGTTCAGGCAGCATTTTTTTTATTTTTCAAAGATAACTCGCCAAATGCCCCCTATGCCTTTAGTGAGGTGGCTTTACTGGCCAGCACCCCCACAATATACGCTGTTCCAGGACCAGGGGGTGAATTCTCCACGCTGGTCTTTCCACAGTTCCCTGGCAGAAATTCTTGTAGGCTGGCAAGGGAGGCTGTTTCTAAGCTCACTGCGCGTCACTACTGGAGCACATACGAGCACCATCCCATACTGAGAAAATCTGATTCAGGAAACCGCATCTAGGGAGGTGAGGGAGGCACTGAAGACTTACTATCCTTGCCAGATGAGGCAGGGCCCCCACTGTGGAGCTTGGGGATCTGGAGGGCCGCAGCTCCCCCCCCACTGCCTTCAGCTCAGAAGCCAAGAGCAGGGCCAGACTTCTTGCGCGCTCCTGTAAGACCGATTTGCCCAAAATCAAAGGATGTTGTACGTGCCTGCAGTAACTTGAGTCTGCTTCCCCAGCATCGAGGAAGCCCTTTGGGTGAAAGGGGCATTGCCCATCTGGTCAACATTACAGGCTATTAATAAATACATACAAATTTCATTAAAATAAATTCTTGTTTGCGCTATATAAAAGTTAAAAAAAAAACTAAATATAACTTTATAAAATGCCCGCCTGGGACTTACCTGGGTTGCCTGGTGAACTGCTGACTCCTGAGTTCACTTTAGACCGGACAGCAACCTGCAGTCAGTGACAGTCGAGTCAGTGCTGTGGGACCGCCAAGCAGCAAGCGCTGGGACTATCTGCGCCTTCCAGCAGTGTACTGCAGTAATGATGGACTGTCTCTGGACTCGAGTGGTCTCTAAATGCAGTCCATGTCCATATAGCTGGAATATGATGCTGCAGGAAATGGCTTCTTTCCAGTAAGTTCCACCACCACAGAGAAACTCCAAGTTAACTCTGTAAGCGCTTTAGAAAGTGCAGTTCCTCAGAAGCAGTCACACAGGGGTGCCGTGCCAGAACTGACATCTACATGATACGACCCCACAGGTAACTGTCTTGAGTAAGTGAGCAAAACAACGGCACAACAGCAGCATAGCGAGATTAATTTGGGCGCCTTACAGCCAAGTTTCACTGTCATTTACACACACCACATGAGTGTTTTATCTTTTACTGATTATATGGATGATGGAGATAGGTATAAACGTTGAGGGGAAAAAAACATCTTCCTCTTAGAGTTACAAATGACTGTTTTGGCAGCAGGTGCAGAAATGTTGCTGCCTTGCGTTAAAAAAAAAAAAATTAATTACTATGGTTATATATTTTAGTGTCTGGGTGTGAGCAAAGACTACAATTGGACTCCAGCAACAGGCCGTTGAACACCACATATGCCCAGGCCTTTTTCCCAGCATCTGTCCTCGCGCTATGACAAAAAGCCGCCATCAACAGAGATATTTCTGAAAACACCAGCAGGGTTTCCAAACAATTAGACTATCTAATGAAACAGACCTGCACAGGTATGTGTGAGCCTCCTGCGCAGGCCTCAGATGCGTCATTCAAAAACTAATTTCAGGCAGTCAATATTTTCACAGAGATGTGCGCGAAAAGCAGTCACTGCACTGGTCAGGTCTGCGCAGACTGTCACACCCACATACTGTAACGAGTTGGGAAAGGGTGGGGTGACAATGCTCTCCACTCTCTGATTGACGTGGAGGCTTAGCAATACCGGGCTTGGTTTTCAAACGCTGGGGGCTAACTTTGCCTCCATGCTATCAGAGGGTGGAGACTCGGCCCTGAAGCAAGGTCTTTGCCGAGCTGATGACCTCACAGGCTTCAGGGCTGAGAGGTTATCAGCCCGGCAATACACTTTGCTTCATTTGGGCCCGCCCGGGGAGCAAGCATTGTAGTGTCAGGTCACGTGACACTAGTGACGTGACTGTGTTCACATCTTCAGCTTCACGTTGTGTCCAGCAGGTGTCGGTGATTGGGGAAGACAGTGCCTGACTAAATTAAAAAAGTATAACAGGGGGATTTTTAAAATAACATGTATTAAAAGAAACTGTTCACTTTAAAATGTTTATGAGCAGCATTGAGTGTGAATGAAACTGGGGCGGGGCGGAGCCCCGACGCCCTACGGCAGAAACCGCCACTGCTGAGGAGGCACACATGTTGTAAAGTGAGATCACAGGAGATATTTGGGGCCGCAAGAGAAGTCAGAAAGTTATATACAAGGGGAAGGGAGGTTTGAAGGATAAAAGATAAGGTCTGAGTAGCTGTACATGGTGGCATGTGAGATTTTAGGAGCCGTACGGAGTGGAGTTAAGTCTGAGGAGTAGATGAGTTTGGGAAGGGAGGTCTGAGACTCAAAAAAGATTGGGTGTGAGGTCTCAACAAAACAAAAAAAGCATGAGAATGTGGTCTGATGAACCATACAATGTTTCAGTTGAAGTCTCAAGTGGCACTAGAGAATGTCAAAACGACCTACAAAATGAAGAGTACGGTTTGAGAGAGATCTTATAGGATGGAAAGTAAGGGGTAAGACCCACACCATAGGCAAGTAAATTCAGAGAAGCCAGGTCATCAGAGTGGTAGGTTTGATGAGCACTACACAAAGGAAAATGAGAATTGATGAGCGGCTTGGGATGGGAAATTGTTATGCTAGGAAAATATGTGACGTGATCTGAAGTTAATTGTACTTGTCACTTGCACTTATATCTAGCACTTACTATCCTTGACAAGGTCCTGAAGCTCTTTGCAGCGAATGGCACACTACTCTGGAACTCAACATAAGAGTTTAATTGTTAGTAGATTACTAATATGGTTTGTTTTTTTAATTTTCTTGCTCATTAGTTGTATTAGATTTGTGGTCTTGATTTTGTGTGTGTTTGGTAGAGTTTAGAGAAGGGGCATTGATGGTAATGGCTTTGAAAGGGGAAGTAGTAAGATATTTTTGTTAGCAGTAGTCACGTGTGCCTGGTAGGTGGGTGGCTTAGTTAACAAAGGAGAGGGAAGCATAAGAAGGATGTTTTGGAATTCATACGAGTCAAAAAGTTTGGGCCGAGTGAGAGGGAGGAGAGGACAAAAGTTTAAGTTTTTTTTCTGTATTCCAAATCTGAAATTAACTTATACATACATATACTCATGGCACTTGGCAACCTTTTTTAGGCTGGAGTAAACCCCTCTAGATAAAAATCCATATGTACATAGAAGCAGCAATATTTATATGGTGTGATGTGCACATGTATCTTGTGGTAACGTATGCATTTTGTTTCAAATATCTGTAATTGACTTATTCAAACATATATACACAAGAAACTTCTTCAAGTTTTAGTACCAGGCATAAACCCCTCTATATATGCACATATGGACATGGTCTGATATACACATGTATCGGGTGGTGTAATGCACGTTTTCCCCTTATTTAAATGAATCTGCTTATAACAGGAAGCATTCCATAGCTATTCTCAAGTGTAGGTTTCCTTGTCATGTGTGTTTGTTGATTTTCTTCCTGACGAAGAGTTGTGCTTTGATTTGTATTGCTTTCTGTTTGATAAATAGCAGTTTGAAGGCAGATCTTCTGGTAACTGGTAACCACTGTAGGGCCCTCAAGGCAGGGGTGAGGGGGTTGTGTAAAATGACGTGTTTTATAGCAGACTTTTTGAGGTGGAAATTCTGCTCTAGAGTCTCATAGATAGACCTTTAGAACCTTCTGGGTGAGACAGATGATTTTCATCAAACCTGGTTCTCTGGATGGTGAACTAGTGTCACACTTTTTCATTTAAAAAATAGCTGTTTTGGATAATAATTTGTTAGCGAAGCTGTCCTTGTGAATACATGGAACTGTTTTTGTAGGGCTCTATCTCAGTGGACGTTTTTCTTTCTCACCACAGGGCAGAATATCATGTTATTGTTTTTTTTAATGATTGCAAAAAACTTTCACAACAGTTGTAAAGCTGCACATTGTATTGGATAGTCCACTTGGAGCATGATAGCTTTAAAAATGTGTATATAAATGTTTTTGTATTCTCCAAGGGAAAGGAATGGTGTACAATCAAGTCATAGCAACTTATGTAGGAATACTATATGTATAAATTGCAGACAGGAAGGTAGCAAATTGATGGGCCCTATCTCCAGTCACATTCTTCCCATACTATGCTCCTGTGTCTGTCATGCAAGTCGAGGATGGAATTAACAGTGACTCTTCTCTAAATATCTCAGTATTTACCCTGTTATAACCCCAAATGGTCTCATTAAAGACACTCCTCCTACAGCAAGATGCAGGCAGCTTCAACAAAGCAGAGCTTCAAAAAATGTTTTCTGTTCTAGATTCACTTGGATCAGAAAGACATGCCCATCACTTTGTTTAGCTTGCTTTCTTTGAAATGATGCTGGCGTTTCATCTGATGCTCAGTCTGTTACTCAAAGAATGAAAGGCCTTTGTTGGCAGGCATGGCGCAAACAGGTGTTTTATCATCTTTTCTTTGCTCCCAGCTTCCTTCATAGAAAACACACACCCACAGTGTCATCACAAGCAGACTACGTGTGGAAGTGATGGTAACAATGCAGGCACATCCTGTACAATAGGTTTCATATTAGAAAAATTCTGAGTGGGGGCAATAGGTGGAGAGGCTCATAGGTACATGGGGAGATGTCAATACAAATGATGGTCTACAATGGCTGGTAGGGTGGGTGACGATGTTGCTGCATTGACAGCTGTAACTTGCCCTCAGAAGAGTTGGAGGTGCAGCCTCTGTAGATGGGAAGCATGCTGATTGGTGAAGTCTGTATGAGGTTAGATGTAGTGCACTGGTTCTGGAGAAGTACTGCAGTTGTGTTCTGAAGAGTTATGTAATGTTTACCTTTAAAGTGAGATGTGTGGAGAGGCCCAGTGGCTTCCTGGAATAGTCAGTTCGTGCAACAGTGCCAATGGAGCAGTTTGGAGCCAATGATAGGAATGCGCAGTGATGATAAGAAAGCTACAAGAGTGTATAGGTATTGTAAGTGTGTGCCAATCATGATTTAATGAGGGATAGGTGCGGCTAGGTCAGTGAAGGTATATAAAGTGTACACATATGCCCACTGGCAATCCATTTTTACCTTAGAATGTTATTCCTGTGGGACCAGGTGAAAAGGAATTCAGATCATCTGATTTAACTGGCTTGTTTAGTACACTTGGGCATACATAGAATGATAGTCCCATCACATGACATTAACAATGGGCACAGCTATGTTGTATATAGTAGTGGGAGTAGTCCGGAAGATGCCCCCCCCTGGGTGAATTTCGCATGGTGCTAGTTCCAAACAGTGGATGGGGCTGAATAGCAAACAACACAAATCCATCAATTACTCCCTACAGTCCGAAGAGATTCTTGTTTTTGCAACCACAAAAAGATGTTAAAGTTGCCCTTTAAAACAATAATGTAAAACTAAGCACTTTGCAAAGTTTACCCACAATTGCAAAGTTGTAAGTGGTCTTTTTTCACAACTTTATCTATGAGCCGTACTTTAACACGAGAAGATGATTGTGAAGATTTCTTAGCCAACTATGCTTGTCTTACAAAGTTTTTAATTCTTGAGCAGGTAGATTGAGAAGCCCCTATTCAAGATTTGCTTTCGATTGGGATTTCGATATTGAGATTCATCTTTATCTGGTATTTTATGTGTGAACCTGTCCTTGAAGAAAGGAGGGTCCAATCAAGCCTAAATAAAAGTAGAGATTTATAGCTAATATTTTGCCCAAGAAAACTGCCAAAAAATGTTCTCAGGTGATGCATAGCTATCCTTGGCATATTAAGGTATTACTGAACAAAGCAGTTAGATTGAACCTATACCATAAACATGTGCCACCGGATTCAGAACGATATACATTAAAGTGCAGGTACACTAAAGTCTCCTGTATTGAATCTGCTCTAAAGAGTGATAGCAAGAAAAGACTCAGGTCATGCATGGGAAAATTACCCTAATCTCATCTTCATTAAGTTTAGACGAATGGCCAGCATTATACATAGCACTTAAGGGCTTATTTAGATCTCGGCAGATGGACTACTCGGTCTCAAACATGACGGATATCCTGTCCTCCGTATTACAATCTCCACAGATTAAAATAGGATCTTAATATGGCAGACAGGATCTCCATCACGTTTGTGATGGTATGTTGCCCTCCATCAAGATCTACATTAGGCCCTTAAACTTGTTGTACAGGTTAACACATTTTGGGGGATTTTGTTTCCTAGAGTAAGAGAGACCCAATGAGCACACTGTTCCACACTGTTATTGATTGAGAGGATCTTCACTATATGGGCCCAATATACAAGTGGCCCAGTGTTTGGGCTGATATTTATTGCACCCATTAAAGTTCAACTCTACTGGGTTGGAATTTATTGAGCCTCATACATGCTCTACAATAACAAATGGGCCCCTGCATATTTTGGTGCTTAAAACACCAAAATCTGAGTGTGCGACAATTATCGATCATTCAAATGTGATCTGACCAGCAAAAATATATGAGGCGAAAACTGTGGGATTGTGGTTTTGAGTACAAAACCTCTAATAGTAATATGTGCAGTAATAGCAACTTTGGTAAAACTACGAAATTAGTTGTTTCCCCATATGGAGTGATGAATGCTCATGGTATTGGTTGTATTCTATGATCTCTTAGTTCCTTGCTACTCAGCCTGTGTGAGTGTGGTGCAATAGAATGTTCATGAGTGAAAGGTTTGGATGAGTGGTCAGTTGGAATGAGTGGGATTGAGCAACAGGATGCTGTCCCCTTTGGGGCTGTACCATCTTACCTGTAACTGAATAAAGCTACATAATCTACACTACTGGCTACTGGATTGATTACGTACAAGGGCCTAACCTTATTAACAAAAGTAATAGGTCTATGTGCACCAACTGCTGCAGGGTTTTTTCTCATTGTTTACACTTTTTATCGCTATTTTTAGTTTTTTTGCTTTAACAAGAAAACTGATTTGGCTTTAATGAGGAATACAGGCAAACATTTAATTTTGCATTTTGAGCTTATCTACTTCACAATGCCAATTTTGCATAGGAATGCGCTGCAAAATGTAAACGTGCAGAGGAAATTTCTGCATAGATTGCAGGTCAAGAAGTTTCAATCATAGTCAAAATTATTCAAAAAATAGTGAAAATAATATTCCTATGCAGGAAATTCTTTGCTTGAGGAAGGTAAGCTAGGGAATATTCCCAAAATTCCCCAAAAGTGAAATTCGGAAACATCTCAAAACTTCAACAGCAGATAAACATGTTTGTACAGCTCTAGGTTTTTCTCATTGAACAGCAGAATATTATTCAGTGATTGATTCGCTTTACAAATGTTTGAATATTTAAAAAATAATTTCGATCAACATGTCCTAAAGCAGAAATCTATATTTAGTGAAAGTATTGTTTCACAAAAAAGTTGTACAACATTCTTCAGTAATACATTTTTTTGCACACAAAGTTTAAAGAAAAGGTTTGTCCACTGCATCAAATCTCATGCCTAAATTGGATACATCATTGTTAAGTCAGCTTAGAGAAGCATTCACAGCAAATATTAACTTAATTTTACCAATGGTATTTACACAGCGTTGGTCCTTGGGAGTGCCCATAAGGATTGGTGCATATTTTAATGAAGCTATGAAAATATTCGTTTTACAGAGTGGTATGAAGGTTAGAAGAGGGCTGTCATTGAGGAGGCAGGGTCGACGCAATCAGTGGATTGTAGTAACATGACAAAAAGCAGTGACAGCTCTTTTCCTTCACTCTCAAAGTGTGTGTGTGTGTGTTCCCCAGCGGCTCTTATGAACTATGTATATTAATATATGAAACGCAATTGTAAAGCAACCTTACATAAAATAAGTTTAACACAATACTTTCAAATCTAAATATAACATAACATCAGGGGTGGCACCTCCGCTAAGGCGGAGGAGCATAACTCCCACAGGAAAACGAAAATGATAATAATGTTCTCATCATTTTATTTTTCACTATTGTCTATGGTAAGTATGTGGGCGGGGCTGCACTTCTGAAGGAGCAGGGGGAGCCGTGCTGCCACTCTCAAAAGTGAGTACTCTGCAGCACACATAGAAAGAGGAAAAAGCCTCTTGTGAAATTTTCCCTTCCTGCACAAAAACAATCATCTCCTCAACACAGGCACCCTTGCACCGTGTTGCAAAGGTGCCTGTGTCGCCGCACGTCAGCTCATTGTGCACCGGCACAGGGGAAAAGGACAGGAATGCACCATATCTGATAGATACTGCGCATACCTGCCCTTTTTTGTTCTAGTGCAGTGCAGCAGGAAGGCCTGCGGTGCTGCCCTATGGCAAAAACTAATAAATGAGGCCCTGTGTATGTTAATGAGGTAGAGATTGATTTTTTGGCTTTATTTAGCATATGTTGTCTGGGACTTTAAAGTCACCCAAGAGGGTGGTGGGTATGTCAGATGGAGGAGGTGATGAAGTAATTTAAAAATGTACCAATGAAGTCCTTGTCCTGACCTGGTGGCCTGTAGATGAGATGGAAGGTTGCAGTTTGAGTTGCTTAGAGAGGAAAATGGCCTAACATCTTCATGGCAAATAAAATGATGGGCATCCAGATTTGGGCCGCTGATATGGCTTCATCCTTTCTGCCCCCATGTGAATTCTATGCCCAGCCAATTTGATAATTTGAGAGGGATGAGAATTGCTATTAAGAAAGACTTATCATAAAGCTCACAAAGATGCTTTGCAGCTCACCACCCTTTCTGAAATGTCTCATTGCGTTCCTGGACTACATGCCAAGTTTCAATAAAATACAGGATAATTAGAAAATCTGATATGTAGCTCTGCAGCCTCCTTTCTAGGATATAAGGCAGGTGTCTATCTGGTTGATGTGACAGCATCCAAAACAAATTAGTTAAGGGGGGGAGTTTAGTTGATAGTAGAAACATTTATAGTTCTGACTTTGTATCTGAAATATTATAAATACCTTCCACCACTAAGATGGGAAGGGGCTGCTGTCGTGGAAGCGTTCACATGATTCAGAACAGTGTATTTGTTTAGTAAGGTAAGTGCACAAAGGCTAAGTATATATATCTGTGTTGGAATTAGTTTAATAACTTACACAAATCATTAACACATAGAGACTCACCTGTTGCTTCAATTTGTAATGTCAGTAATAAACAAAAGAAGTAACTGGAGACCTTCCCCAAGCTTCGTTGCACCAGGACATGCTTTTGACAGTAGTGTGTTGCCCGCTGAAAATGCAGTGAAGAGAAGGTTTGACTCTGTCACAGGAACCATCAATCAGCTAAGTGCTAGCAGGAGGCTAGAAAAATATAAAGAGAAGGGAGAACAAAAAGAGAGTGCAGGATTCGAAAACAATGTACAAACGGATTTATCGGGATCCACACCCCCCACAGCAATTGCTATGCATCTTGTTCCTGTTGTTTCTACCTTTTAATTTGTCCTGGAATCACATTTCTATTTATTATGATTGCCCCGTCATTCTGTCCACAAAATGCATGTGCTCCTAATGCACCATAGGTTTGTAGAAGTGTTGAACATGTTATTAATCTTTGCATTGAAGAGTAACTCTGAGTGCAGGTGACAGTTAACTTGTGCTCATTATGTTTGATACACATCTTTTTGAACTGCAGAAAAAGTTTTCAACAGGGCATGATTCTACATTCTTCATATTAAGTATTGTAGGCAGCCTTGAGTTTTTAGACAAAAACATCTCAGCGTGACAATCTCTACTTAACATAGAAGACTGTGTGCACCAAGTGCGTGTGCTTGTGTTGTTTTGGAAGATGGGCTATCTGTAAAAGTTTCACCACAGTATGAAGGCTGCAGATAGCATGATCTTTAGCAACTTCAGTCCTTGTTTTTTTTTAGGTGAATAGTCGATCTTTGAACACGTTTTGCATAGAGTGAACACTGTTCATAGTAGAGACTTGTAATAGTCTGTGGTGTATTTCTCATGAGAGTTTCACTATCTGCAAATAGTCTGGTGCAAAGTAAACTCTCTCCATAGAGTAAACACAGTTAACAGTACCCACTTTTCTGCTTATATCCACTTAATTTCTCACTGTAGGTTCAATGTCTGTCAGGGGTTTGATACAAGTAGGTGCTGTCCACAGTAGGGCATTAGATATGTAACAGGGGTTCAGTTTCTGGAGAAACTTGGTTTTCTTTGAACAGTTGTATACAGATTGAACACTGTGTGCACAATAGGTTACCCTTTCATCTGTGATTCACAGTCAACATAAAACTCTGCTACTTATGAACTGTCTGGTATAGGGTCAATGTTGCAAATAGCACAAGCTTGTGTTACCTATGCGGAATGTATGTTTGATAGTAGTATTGATGCTTCATAATATTCTGAGCTATTTTACAATTACTTTCATAGCTCTAGTTCTATATCAGTTCATACAGCAATGTCTAAAAAAGAAGCTTGAATGGCATCATCAATGATGCCATTTGAGATGTGATCATTGATGTCATAAATGATGTTGTAGAACATGTAATGAGTGATGTAATAGGTGAGTTCATAAGCAGTGCATGGTGAGGGTGATAGTTATAGTTAGTTTTTCTAACACTAACCAGTGAATTTCTGTGTTTTTTGTAGTTCAAAACTTTAATGTTGTCTCTGACATAGTCACCTAACTATAACATCACTTAAAGCCTTTGTTTTTTCAGTGAAAAACATCTTTTTTGAATTTCTGGGTTTTATTCTTGATTCCCCAGCCTTACTAGGTCCTGGGGACCCCATCTCCCAGAGCAACTTAAAGGAGGGGGTCAGGCACCCCTCTCCCTGAGACTTGTTAGGACCTGTGAACCCCATCCCCCAGGGCTATTTTTTTATTAAAGCGAAGGGGGCCACTTGGCCCAACTCCCCAAGACTTGCTAAGCCCTGGACCCTTGGGTAGAGGGTCCATGTAGCACCCCTCCCTGAGTCTTGTTAGGCTATGGGGCACCTCATCACATAGGACCACTACTAAAATTAAAGGTATGGGGGCCCACACGTCCCCCCTTCCTGAGGCTTTTTGTCCTCGGGGATCCCATATCCCAGGGCACGCACTTCTTTAAGGTGGGTGCCCTGGTGCCCACCCAGGGCACCCACCATATATTTGTTGAGGGACAGGAGGGAGTCCCAAGACCCAGTGGCTCCAGTGAGCTCCACACATGCAGTGGGTGCTAGCATTGCACCGTCCAATGAGAGCAGCTACTAATGCTGCTCCCTCCTGGTGGAAGCAAACTCTTGATTCCTTTCCCTACCCACATCAGTAAAGGCAGGGAAACAGATCAAAAATGCAGTGGTAGAATTTTATAGCAAGCAGCACCAAATGCAGGTTTCCCTGCATGCACAGGTGTGAGCAAGGAAACCAATATGTTCTAGCGGTGGGCTCCCTGGGTCACAGCTAGTGAGCCGGCATTGGGAAGGAGGTCCCTGGGTCATTAATGGCTATGGGAGGGGGGCATGTGGGTCCCTCCCTTTTAAAGAGTTTGGTGACCCCAGGGAAAGGGCCTTTTGGGGTTTGGGGAGGGGGACATTGTGGCCCCCTCCTCATTTTGAAAACATTTGACAAGAAGGTGGTGTCCCTGGGGCATGACATGTCTTGAGAAGGGAGGCCTTGCGGCCCCTCTTTCCACATTCAATTATTTCAGCTCCCAAGGTTGACTCCCAAGGGCCTCTGATGGCTCATGGAATTGGGCCACGCATTCCCATATATTTGATTTCCTCCACAGGAGTGGGATCCCTGAGGCCTCTGATGGCTCAAGGAGCAGGGCTGTGTGTCCCTCCCTCCTAATATACTTTACTTTAGACCCCCAGGGTGGGCTCCCAGGGTCTTTTGAAAGATTAAGAGAGGGAGTCAGTGTGGCCCCTCTCCCATATACAATAATTTCAATCCCAGGGGTGTGTTCCCCGGGCCTGAAAAGGCAAAGAGAGGGGGGGCAGCATGCCACCTACAATTAATAAAACAAACCAGCCCTGGACAAGACTTTTTTTTTTAATCCTGTGTGAGTCCCGCAGGATTAGGGCAATGTTTGCAGACCTTTTTTATTTTTTGCCCAGACGGGCCCTCTGGGTCCCCTCCTGGTGACTAGGGGGACAGGGTATACTTACCCAACCCCCTTATCTACATGTTTTAAACATGTTCAGGGCAGGGAACTAAGTACCTGAGTCTTGTGATAACTGTCAGCAACATTTTCATCATGTTGCTGGCAGCCAATCAGAGTGCTTTCGCCTGTGGGAGTTTGCCTTTCCAGTGAGCGAGCTAGCCCAAGGGAAATAAACCTCCCTGGGACAATCAGAACGGCTCTTTTTTTAAATTGGCTCTCCAGCTGGAGCCTCTTGAGCTTCTTGCGGACCCAACTGTCCAGATATAAAAAAATATTTAAGCTAAATATCTCAAAAACTACTGAATGGATTTACACCACATCACAAAAAGCACAATCTGCGGACCAAGATCAAGCTATCCTGTCAAATTTAGTGTAATTCCTTTCAACAGATTTGGTGGTATCCCTTCTTAAAGAGGTCTATGTTGAATGCATAGGGATTTTGATTTTTGGGACCCCTGTTTTTTTCTGAGTCCCCTCTTGACAGATCATCCCAAAACCTTCTATACACAAACGAGTCAAAAAGTAGCACCTTTTCCCAAAAAATTGTGGAGATTTGTTGAGGTGGACCAAAGTCATTATCAACACAATAAACCCTTTTGCTATGGTACAGTTGGCCCTAACTATACCTTCCCAGTGGCTACCACTGGGCAAATAGAGAAATCTTAACCTAACACTTTGTGTGCATTTGTTAGTTAGAGATCAGAAAATATGTTGGGAACACCTATTAGAAACAGATAGAATTGGATATAGATTGAAAAAGAAAAACATGAATCACTTCAAGGTAAGAATATACTGATGGGCAGAGAACGAGAGAGAGTGAGAGATGGGAGAGTAAAGAAATCACGAGAAACTAATTTAACAGACTGATTTGATACAGTAGGTGTTTTTCCAACCTGTTAATAAGACTTGAATAATATTTGTTCTTAGAAATCACATAGCCAAGTAATGTTTTTCCAACAATTTGCAGGGATGAAGTTATACTGAGTGGAACTGGATGTCAGATGGTGCAATACAGTAAAGAAACAAGTGTGGGGGGATGAGAAAGCATTAGCTTGGGGGGAGGCTCAACAGAGCAACAAAGGTTCAGACATTAGGTGCAGATTTAATAAAACCTGAGAGTCATTTTAATCAATCCTGGATTTCATTATTTTGTGGACCCTGCTATTACAGGCAGTGATTGAAGGCAGCTGTGAAATTCACTGCTGTGAGGAAGGCTCATTCGTAGACTGCAGTTCTATTTTCATCTTGGGTAATCAAATGTCGGCGGTCTCTGTTTTCTTGAGTGGCATTTACATTTTCTTTGTACTGTGGTACATACTTTAGGGGCTTCTGGTTTAACACACCCATAACTTTGATCGTCTCACCAGACTGAGAATCTGAACATGCGTGAATGGAGTCTCTTTCCAGTCAATGAAGGGATTGATTGCAAATTGGTCTTGGAAATCAACAGATTAAGAAAGGGACTCAAATCGACATCACTCAGTGGACTTCGTGGTAGCTTGTTTCAGTGCACTTTTATTTGATAAGGGAATGAAGTGAAACAGCTGTAGTTCGTATGTTTTAAGCAGGGCATGGGAATAATACAGCAGTGCATGGCCAAATTTCCTGGGCAAGTTGACTTAATGATGCAACAAACGAAGGGTAAACATGCATCAAAGGAAGACAGATTTTGACCGAATATTACTTGATTACTGGACTTTTGCTTGCATCACATCCCTAAGCGCAATAATTTCGATGTTTTTACTACTTAACACATATTGATACAATGTAGAGCAAAAGTGTTATAAACGTACACATTTTCTGAAAATGTAGAGCATTATTTTGCAATTTTCCTACTATTCCAGATAGGAAAATATTTTTTCTAAAATTTGCATATTGCATATCAGGGAGTGGATTATGTGGCAAGTGAGTCAAATCTATAACCATGCTCAAAACACCATATAAGCATGCAATTCAGCTGACCGAGGTTATAAGTATAAACGTTTGAACATCAAGACCATTCTGAGCTTCTCTTCATTCCTTCTTACTACTGACTAATATTATAGAATAGTAGATGCTATACCGTGACATCGCAATAGTTTACAACTCATGGATTGGATTTAGTATCTGACACATGGAAGTCAAAGTTCATGATCTATTAATCAGTCATGGATTGGCCTGTAAGGATATCTAACATGGTTAGCATAAATCGATTGAGTAGGATTCATCTACAACAGACACCAAATCTCTGATGCATCAATCAGAAACGAAATTAGGGGGTACCATGTGATGCTCACTTTACGGTCACATCTGTAATACCCAAAGCAGATAGAACTATAAATTGAGGACATGATGACACTCTATGTCCACTCATCTTCCAGTAGTCATGGCAATGAGGAGGCATGGTTGTATGACATTACAACACATACCTTTACAACTCATGCCTTTACAACACAGTTTTTACATCTCAACATCCTTTACAACGCATTCCATTACATCACATGACACTACACCACATTTTTAGAAACTACCTTTACAATGCTTTCCATTACATCGCATAACACCTTTACAGTGCATACCAATACAACGCATACCATTACATTGCATTTATGGTAAGTATTGGATAATATAGGGGGAAAATTACTATTCTAACTCCAGTGGGTGCAACAGTAGGGTAAATGTTGGATAGTGTAGGGGTAAAAATTACTATTCTAACTCCAGGGGGTTCAACAGTAGGGTAAGTGGTGGAGAGTGTAGGGCTACAATGCGTTGTAATGGTATGCGTTGTAATGGTATGTGTTGTAATGCCTGCGTTGTAGTGACATGCAATGTAGTGTCATGCGTTGTAATGGCTTGCATTGTAATACCTGTGTTGTAGTGACATGCGTTGTAAAGGAAGTTGCGATGTAATGACTAAGTTGTAAGTGTAGTGCGATGTAATAACTGCATTGTAAACGTTGTTTCCCGGAGGCATCACATCCAGTCTTTACCATTGCATCATGTCTTTACCATGACCATAGTCTTACTACATATGTTGCTATGACTTGATTGTACACCATTCCTTTCTCTTGGAGAATACAACAACATTTCTATGGACATTTTCAAAGCTATCATGCTCCAAGTGGACTATCCTATAGTGTTCAGTTTTACAACTGTTGTGAAAGTTTTGTGTAATCATTAAAAAAACAATGAAACATAAAACATGACATTCAAGCATATGGTAAAAAAAATACGTCCACTGAAATAGAGCACTATAAAAACAGCTCCAGGAATTCACAAGGTGAGCTTTGCTAACAAATTAATATCCAAAACAGCCATCTTTGAAACGAGCAAGTGTGGCACCAGATCACCATCCAGAAAACCAGTTTTGATGAAAATCACCTGTCTCATCCGGAAGGTACCAAATGTCTGTCTATGAGAATCTGGAGCAGAATTTACACCTCAAAAACCCTACTAGAAAACACTTCCCTTTACAGATCATTTGTCCTCCCAAAAAGAGGAATACTTTAGGACAAGCTTTTCCTACAGTTGGATTCCCTCTTTTTGAACTATGGACCAATGTTTGCATAGTGTGTTACCCCCATGTCCCTCCTGTCCTCGTCCCCTTCATGATAACAAGTGAGATAGATTATCTCACTTGTTGCAATAAAGGGGACGAGGACAACAGCACCCGGAGTAATGAAGATTACCGGTAAGTAATAGGACATTACTACCCGGTCCCTCATGTGCTCGTCCCCTTCATAGCAAAAAGTGGGATACTCTATCTCACTTGATAGTATGAAGGGGGCGAGGACATCGGGACCTGGAGTAATGAAGAATACCAGATAGTAGTAGGACATTAGAGAACACCCATTATTCATATGTGCACTAGAAACACATTTCAACACTCATCACTGCACCCTTAAGCATCCCCCTCACCCACATCGGTGGCTGCCAAACATTTTTATTCTATGTCCCTACAGACTTTAGAAAAACTACATCGGCATGCCACTGAACAAAAGACAAAGTAGTAAAGCTAAAACTTTCCACTATGATCATGATATATTTCCTCCAATACATTTAAATGAAAGTTTTCACTCATTTGTTTGCCCTTTGTGGATTTGAAAAATCTCTTGGCTTGCTTTTGTAGAAGCAGGATTTTCTCGACACACCAATATTGTCTCTGCATATTAGGACATTTTAAATTTTTAGTAAATTACTACAAGTTCATCTTTTGCAGAGTTTTTCTGTGTACAATGACAGTGACTAAACAATAATCTTGGAAATACTAACCCAGGACTAAACAGAATTTTGCACCTAAATCTGGATTCCAGGTGGTGTGATAATTGCCACGCTCAGAGTGTTTTCCAATGCACGATTTTCCCAGGTGCACTCTGGTATATTTTGTGAGGTAACAATCAGAATATTCCGAGTTTTGCAGGGAAAGAGGTATAATATTATTACCGTGTTAACTTCTATTCGGAGGTGAGGAATTCAGAATGATATGGTGATATCACAAACACTGGATACATCAAACTACAGTTTGGGGTAGTTTACTAGGTATGTTACTACCAAGCAAAAATACCAGCCCTCAAAAATTCAGGGTATATCTATTTTATGCAAAGTTTCTAAGCGTTAATAAATATATTTTATATCCTGATGTTATCGTGGAAGGGAAACAATTTGCAAACATCTCAAAATGTTAAAAGATTCCATAAACCTTTGTGAATGTAAGGCAAAAAGCTTTGCAGCTTTGCAAACCCAAAAAGGCACATCTTAAACGAAGTGTACATGAAGTGTTATCGCCCATGCTTTTTCTAACAATAAATAAAGGATGTGGGGCTAAATACATTATTACATGATGAGCAAGATAAAACGTCTAAAAGGCGTATTTATGTGTGAGAACAAATTTGTAAGAGGGAGTGGTATTATATGAAATACAAATATATCACTTTGTTTTTTTATGCAATCTTCCACTCTTTGATCTGCATTGTAGCATACATAATAATACCATACAAGCATGAGTTTAAACTGCATGCTCCGATGTGTTCTAATAACCATAACATCCTCTTTAACCACCACTTGTGCAAAGTCAAGCTTGCCAACAACTTAATAAGATTAGGCCGCCTCCTGATCTGCTATTCTCTAAATAGATGATGAAATATGCTGGGTCTAATGAATTTAAATCCTGTGACAAGTGACACTCGCGTAGAATAAAACAGCAAGATTTACACATTTCTCAGTAAATTAGAGATGATCTCAATCCTTTAAAATGCATATTTTATTATGAACCTTTGGTTGCAGTTGCCATGGGGCGAGGGAAGGAGAGGAACGTAGGTGGGAGACAGAGTGATTTATGTCATTTTCAACTCACTATTCATTAAAACATGCGATGGGTAGCCTCATTGAGACATGCCAACAAAAAACCCATTATCAGGCTAATAAATATTTTATAGGGCTTTTCTTGGAAACAGGCAACCAGCCGCTGAGAACTGAAAGCCGCCAACTGTTTGTCCCGCGGTTACTGGCAATTGGTGGAAATCATTGGGATGTAATCCAGAGCAGGGGAAAATGTCCTTGTACCTCTAATCAACGTTCTTTATTACTCATCCAGATACTAAACCAGTTGGTCTCATGATGCTATCGCTGTAGCAAGAGCAAAGAGAATAATTCACCATCAACCCCAGCGGCTACCTCCTTCTGCCCCGCTGTGGACTGGACCATCAAATATGGCTGGCGTTCAGTATGTGTTATCGTCACGCGGGAGTTAGAAAAAACTATCAATAGAGATCTTAATTAGGATTCTGTATGCTTTGAAATGCAAACTTTTCTGCCTATAGTTCTCCTCCGCTCCAGCATCCCAGGGCTTACCAAACATTGACAAATTGTCTAGGCTTTTGTCTAGTGAAAAGATTTTCTCAAACCATAGACACAGAACATTTATTACTTTGGCAGCAGAAGCTGAGGTGACCTTTGTCCCTAGATCTCTTTGTGGTTTTATATTAAATAAGCTAAAAGGTATTAACATATGAAAGGCTGCTAGGAGCAAGAGAAAAAACAGAGGTGGAAAGACAGAAATATTAACAGCAGAAAAGAGTGTTAATGTTACCACCGTATATTATTACTAGCAAGGTCTCATTTGTTATAATATTCAGGGGAGGAGCTACAAATGAAAACCACAAAGGGAAGGAGTAACACCAACACTATCAAAACTTGAGGTTCACAGTCCTAAACTTTTCAGGAGATGACGACCAACTCTTTTTTAAGCATGGGCGAATTTTGCGGATCTCGCGTTCGCGGATTTTGTGGATTTGCGAACTCGCAATCCGCAAAATCTGCGAATTCTCGCGAATTTGCGGATTTTTTTTTTATGTTCGCACGGGTTTCTGCAAGTTCGCGAGGGTTTCGTACAATTTCGCAAATTGCAAAATTGTACAAAACTCGTGCGAACTTGCAGCAACCCGTGCGAACACAAAGAGAAAGAAGCTCCTGGTCACAGGAACAGCAAGGCGATTGCGCTCATGAAAGTCAAGGATGCAAAGGCCTCTACCCAGCATCACAGCTGATTTTCCACTGTAGATTTGGGAAGAGGCACACCTGTCCAGCCTCGAAGACGCTCATGATTGTTTTTGGGCTAATGAATGAGTCACTGAATTTGAGCAATAACTAGTTCGAGCGACCATGATTTGCGGATTTTGTGGTGGGGGGTGCTTCCATGCGAGTTCACATGCCTCTTGTATGTATAAAAGGTCAGAGAAAGATCGGTTCAGCTGATGAAGAAAAAGAAGCTCCTGGTCACAGGAACAGCACGGGTATTGCGCTCGTGAAAGTCAAGGATGCAAAGGCCTCTATCCAGCATCACAGCTGATTTTCCGCGGTACATTTGGGAAGAGGCACATGATTGTTTTTGGGCTAATGAATGAGTCACTGAATTTGAGCATTAACTAGTTCGAGCGACCATGTGTGTGTTACTATGCAATCGCCCTGAAGGGCGCAGGGGTCCCTTGAGTGACCTGTAAGGCTGTGCTGCCCTGTAACTATTTTACAACGGCGCCAGCAAGCTGCCAGCGCCGTTGTAAAATAGTTACAAAGTTAGCTTGCACAGGAAGCACCTGCTTCGTTTTATCTAGTGGTTCCTGTGCAAGCTAACTTTGTAACTATTTTACAACGGCGCTGGCAGCTTGCTGGCGCCATTGTAAAATAGTTAAATGAGTGTGGGTTCAACTTTTGAACCCGTTACGTTCGCGGATTTTTTTTGCGGATTTTGCGGGAAATCCGCAAAATTCGCGGATTGCAGATTTCCCGAAAATCCGCAAAATCCCCGAGCGTAACGGATTTCACGCTCATGCTTACTCTTTTTACCACCTCGCGGCAGACTTGTCTATGCACATCCCAAGAGTAAGTCCAAATTGCTTGAGAACCTCTCCCAAAACTCAGACGTGTAATATTCAATTGACCATTCAGCCATTTATGTTTTGTTTGACTCTTACAAAAATATAAACATTTAAATAAAACTGATACTATCCGTACACTAAAATCTAATCTTTCATCAAGTACATGCAGCAAGCAAACCTTCACACACTTCCACACACAATCAAACATTGTAATAATCCAAACAATGTGCTACTTTACCTTGAGACTTGAACACATATGAAGGGCCAACATGAATTCCCCTTTCCCTCACCAAAGTCAATCTGCAGTCTGAAAATAAACCCTACCGTGCAGTCTTTTGGTGAACAATAAATTATCTTTGAGAGTCAAATATTTATAATATCACAAACTGAGGGAGACACTTATGAGAGGCTACATTTTTATAAGGTAGAAATTTTACCCCGGATTTATAAACAACTCACTAACGCATAATCCTAAATTTTTTGATGGTGGTGAGAGACATCAGTTTGGACGACGAGGGACCTAAAATGTTGATATGCATCGTTTGCGAAGTGAAGAACAGCAGTGAATTGATGTGAGTGGGGCTAAGTAAAGGATGAAGGTGGAAGGCGGATCGGGGTTTGAATGGAAAATAGTAGTCTATAGGAATGATGAATAGTGAATGAGTGGGGAAGGGAGAAAGGGCGGCAAATATGTTGGTGAATGGCAGGCATGCGCTAAGTGGAGCCTGTATGCTGAATAGCTTTTGAAAGATTATTGGGGGATGACTATTGAATAAAGAGTGATTGGTGAATGAAGGGTGAATGTAGAAGTAAGTGAGTGGAAATGGTAAGCTTGTTGTTGTGCTGTTGAAAAATAAGACACAAACAAGGGATATTATGAATCTCCACATCTACCAGTTCTTTGCCTCCAGTACAATATATCTCACAATTCACTCATGTGTGCAAAATTCCATGTCAATGCAGGACTGTATTCAGAAGGCCTCCCTCTATGTGTGGGATCCATTGATTAGTTACAAAAGGGGAAGAGGAGCACTCTAATGTTTGTAGATGTATTCCAAATTATTACTGTGAACTAAGGGTGCACACTGCTGGACTGTGTTGGCTACACAGTGTGTGAACAACTCAAAGTAAATGTTAGCAAGGCCTACAGGCAGGATGCACTGTTCCTGGAGAATATTAACTCTCAACAAATTAAATGCACTTGACGTACTACAAATGATAAATCATCTTTAAACTGATCTTCAGCTTTACAAGTTTATTTTTCTGCAAAAGTTTTCATAAAGACTTCAATATATTCCTATGCAAAAGTTGTAATGATTCACTACAAATGAAATATGCAGGTATTATTTTGCACTGTATTTCATCACTAAATACTACATATATTCATGTACGTATACACATAGCTATCTGCTAAAGGTAATTCATTGCATAACACAATAGCACCAAAGGTTGAGAAGAAGCATCGCCCGATGCATTTCGGGAAGCCCTGTTCCCTTCTTCAGGGGAGAATGCCTGTGTCCTGCTTCCTCCACTTGGATGGATCGCGCGTATGAGCGGACATTGTTGAGACTATAGAACTGACGGTAGAGCTGATATTGACGACCTACGTGCCCGTCTAGTTAGAGTATCAAACCAATAGTACTGACGCCAGACTTGGTAGTTGTGAGGAGGCATTTAACTTACTGTGGAGGAAGCAGGACACAGGTATTCGTCCCTGAAGAAGGGAACAGGGTTTCCCGAAATGCATCGGGCGACGCTTCTTCTCAAGCTTTGGTGCTATTGTGTTATGCAATGAATTACCTTTCGCAGATAGCTATGTGTATAAGTACATGAATATATGTAGTATTTAGTGATGAAATACAGTGCAAAATAATACCTGCATATTTCATTTGTAGTGAATCATTACAACTTTTGCATAGGAATATATTGAAGTCTTTATGAAAACCTTTGCAGAAAAATAAACTTGTAAAGCTGAAGATCAGTTTAAAGATTATTTATCATTTGTAGTACGTCAAGTTTATTTAATTTGTTGAGAATTAATATTCTCCAGGACAGTGCATCCTGCTTGTAGGCCTGGATCCATTGATTAGCCATGAAGGAAGACTCAGCCAGCTGCCACTGCATGACAGCAGTACAAGGAGTGTGGCAACAAACATACACTTGGTGCACGGGGCCATGGCCTGCAGCTCCAGTGGTTCATCACTGTGCTTGCAATTAGAGATCTGGTTACAGACCTGCCTTCAGCACTCAAACAAAAGATTGCATCATCACAGGCAAATTCATTCATCGTCCCTTGCAACAACAATAGTACCGCCACTGTAAGGTGGCTGGATTAGAGGCAGAAAGGGCTATCTTGAAACTGAATACCTGGACAAATATTCCAGTTTGAGCGTCCAGCAACATGACACATTTTTTTATCGCCCTCTGCTCAAAATCTGTCAACATGAAAAAGCAGCAATTCTGCTGCTGTGACCGGGGAATAGAAAGAGTGACAGAGACAATCTTGCAGTTGGAAGATCGGGTTTAGAATCGCTGGTACTCGAACCAACAGATACGTCATTCCGAATTATCAAACTTGGCTACGAAGGATTAACAGATAAACATGAAGTGGTGGGCACTTGATCTCTTTTGCCCACATGCATCAAGCATTTTTGGAGTCGCAAACGGTGCGATTCTTTAAAATCGGCCGTTTGCGATTCCAAAAATGCTTTTTGGAATGCATCATTATTTTTTTATGAAAATCGCTAATATTGCGACTTTCCAGAATGCGATTGCATTTAAGGAATCGCAAATTTGCGATTCCTTAAATGCAATGCATCATTCTGAAAACAAATTGCGAATACAAAGTTTTCAAGTGCAAATTACCACGAGGTTGAACCTCGTGGTAATTTGCGAAAAATGTTTAAAATGTTCTAATTTACATTTTATACAATGTCATGTTACAGACACACATGTCCTTAGGACATGTGTGTGTGTGACATCCATTTAAAAATACATTTCAGGGGTGCAGGGGGGGTCCTTTGGACCCCCCCTCTGCACCCATGGTATGCATCAACATTTGCGAATTCAAAATTGCGAATTCGCAATTTCCATTGATTCCTATGGGCCTTTTGGCCCATAGGAATCAATGGGAATAGCGAATTCGCAATTTTGAATTCGCATAATACTTGCGATTCGGTAAAAATTGCGATTTTTACAGAATCGGAAATATTAAGCACTTTCTATGATGCATCCCGTTTTGCGAATCCATATTTGCGATTCGGTAAAAATCGCATATTTGGAAACGCAAAACGGGAGTTTGATGCATGTGGGCATTTGTCACTAAATTTAAATATGCAAATAAAGTTATAATGTTACTTTAAAGTGTCACAAGTGAGACAAACAAGGTCTATGATGGTGTTAAAAAAGGAGATGAGCATGGTGCAAAGTGCTAAAATCAGCATGTAATTTCTTTTTTTAAAGGGGGGATTTAAAACTGGCTCCATTTAATATACCCGATATTCTGATCCAGAAGCTAATGTACTTGCTGAGTGCAATAAACCTCGACCCCCAAGTACAGGACACTGGTAACTTGGAACTGATTATGAGTAGGGCGGAGTTAGAAGCATTGGGAGGTAATGCTTGTCAGCTGCGGCTAAAACCCACAATCCCAAGTTTCCTACCTTGGAATGAGGCATAACATGCCGATTTGCTATTTACCACCTCAAAGCCAGCAGGTTTTGCCTTATTACTGGGTATTTTCCCCCTGATATGTTTCATCAGTTTTTTTTAACCTGGTAAAATTTGCAAAATGGGATTTTCATGGATTCCGTCATCATCACTGAGCTCAGAATTCCAACACTTACGCAAGTGCGGTACTCGGAATGTACTGCTGAACTTGGAATCAGGGCCTCAGAATGTAATATTTAATGGACTTTGTATAAAATGCACTCTGGTAAAATGGAATTGATAATCTGAGAAAGCTTAAGTTTTAATGCAATGATGATTTCCTGTATCTAATCAGATCCTAGCAGTACTTAAATTGTTTTTATGACCCCAGGTATTGCCATAATCCACCCACACTCACAGGCATTTTTGTTTAACTTTGTTCTAAATCTTCATAAAAAGGAATACTTTGCTTACATTAATTCAATTAGCAGCATCTGTGTTCTCGTTAGAACTTGATTTAATTATATCAATAGTATAGGCATTAATAAATATTGGAGAATACCAATATATACCTGGGGAATCCAAAAGTGGTTTCAAAGCCATTTCACATAAACATGCACTGGCAAAGCAAATAGGTCTTACGAGTAAAAGTCTGATATAAAATATTTGACAAAGCTCGTTTTCATTGGCATTAGCAAATGCCAAATTGACTGCCAGGACATCTTGGCAGTACATTTGGGTCATCAGCACCTTTCCAGCCCTCAAGGAACTAATGGGACTCATTCCTCCAATATTTAGAGAGCCAGGGGAAGCAGGTGCAGCACTTTGAGTGAGGGGGAAGGGCCTACACCCACCGCGCTAAGAAGCGCTCCTCACACCACAGTGCGGAACACTTTAGTTGTACTTTTCGGGCTGCAGCACAATTTCAGCCTCCAAGGACCTAAGTGGACTCTTTTCCTCAAAGTTCAGAGCACCAGAAGGCGCATGTATAGCCCTTGCCCAGAGGGGGCAGGTCCTCCTCTGATCGTGCTAAGAAGCGCTCTGCACTCCTGCACCGCGGGACATCTTGGCAGTACATTTGGGGCTCCAGCACCTTTCCAGCCCCCAAGGACCTAGGGGGACTCTTTCCTCAAATGTTCAGAGCACCAGGAGGTGCAGATGACAGAGGGGGTTTGGCCTATGCCCATCAGAGGGGGCGGGCCTCTGCCCATCTCGCTAAGAAGCACTGTACAATCCCACAGCACATGCGATGCTCAGGCAAAGCCCGGGTCAGTACCAGACAAGTCCTGCGCCCGTGAGCGACAGGAAAAGGCAGGGTATTGCCACCCCCCCTCGGCTTTGGGATTTCATACTTGGTCATCTGGTCGGAAATCCTTCAAAGGTATGGTGTTTTCTACATTAAGGTAGTCACTTGGCAGGGAACTGGGAAAAAGAAAAGCTCTGAATAGTCCAGTGGACAAGTCTGTGCAACTAAAGTTCCCAAAACTTTCAAAGCAGCCAAGCTCAACTGCAGTTAATTGCATGACTAATGAAACTGACACTCTGATAGAAGAAGTAGAGACAATTTTAGGTAACAAATGTAACATTCAAGAGAAAGCAACAAGAGTTTACAGAGGGCCGAAAGCTCCAGACCTATTCAAATTGAAGCAAGGGGTTCAGAAACCCTACTCTACATCCCTCGTCGACAAGGACGACAGCCCGGAGTTAAAAGGCAAAGCTACAGAAGAAAAAAATTAAATGCTTCTATGGAACTCTGGGCAGAACTCTGGTCAGTAGGACATTATGACTTCATGTATGACTGTAGAATGTTCATATTGGTATGCAGAGTTACAGGAAGAAGGTGTTTTTTTCACTCTTGCCCCACTTCCTCAGAAATTATTGACAGTAAACCTGAAAAGGTGCAATCAATGCTTAGCGAATCAATTGACTTGAAATTAACACTTAAAGAAGAATAGGCTAATTTCATGATTATACTTTTGGATGTGGAAAAAAGTCCCCAAGCCATGACCAGCAAAAACTTCCTTGCCAGGATAGTCTGATGTTCGGACAATGGCAATGAAGGACCAGCAAACACTTCCCCATTACGGCTCAGAAATTTGTTTTAAGCTAAGTCTGGCAGTTATGAATGGAGATGGATTGGGTATTCCTATGAAGGAGAAAAAATGTTTTTGGTCAGGAAAGTGGGATTCATTTGGGTGTGGCTATGAGAGTAGCTTATGAGCAGCCAACTGACTAAGGGCCCTTATGTTGTTCACTAAGCTTTGAGGATTCTTTTTCCCATCCCAGGGGAAAGAGCTGTGTCTGGTGATTTTGTTATGGAAGACATTTTTTAATTCAGGACCTAATGGGGGTACAAAGGTCGAGCATACGACTAATAATAACGTGCAGGTAACGCAACCTTCTTAGCTGGGAATTATATGCATAAAAAGGACATGTCCACGAGTCAAGTGTTGTCCCATCTGCAGGCGGGTTTTCACTAAAATACTAGTACAACTGATCACACAATGCAGTTCCTATCCATTAAATGGAAAAATGTACACATGGATCTGGGTCATTATTTGTTTCTTTTGTGGACCTCAGTTCCGCATTTGATCTTGTTCCGAGAACAAAGTTATGGGAAGTCCCCAAAAAGGTAGGGGTCCCCTTGGGTTTATTTTCTCTAATACAAGTTCTGTAATCGAAGAACTATGCAAGGGTGAGGTGGGGACCAGAAGGAGAATTGACTGACTATTAGAAGTAGGGTCAGACACAGGTGTATCCTGGCCACCACTCCCCTTCTTTTGTGCATATATGGATGCATCCCATACCTATTTGGTTGTAAAAATGGTTCACCCAAAATGGAGGGACATAAATTACCTGGTCTCCTCTTCGCAGATGATGCTTCTCTCCTAAACCCCAAAGGGTTTCCCAAACTTTTGGCAAATTTTAACCTGTTTTCCAAGGTACATGGGCTAGAGAGCAATACTGATAAAAGGAAGTACATGGTTTTTGGACATGAAAAAGGGCAAGAAAAATGGTTAAGGGTGGGACACTGGACAGAGTAAAGGAATTTGTCTACTT
Source organism: Lissotriton vulgaris (assembly GCF_964263255.1). Lineage (NCBI taxonomy): Eukaryota > Metazoa > Chordata > Amphibia > Caudata > Salamandridae > Lissotriton > Lissotriton vulgaris. Next base: position 446,442,443 of record NC_141699.1, read on the forward strand.
GAGAGTGAGAATAAGGGATTCTCAAAGTTGGCAGATAAAAAAGGTGCACTATCTCTGAAACAAAGGTCTGGGTCTATTTTCAGCTTTTCCAATGGGGCATCCACTTTTGCTTTTACACTCCACCCTCCCCCGATCAAGATATATAAGAGTCAAGCTTGTGGAGCTGTTTTGTATGGGGTGTACTTGTGGGGACACTGCAAACTTTCTTCTCTTGAAAGTACAGAAAATGCTTTAGTGAATTCTCTGTTGAGACTGCCCACAAACACCCGAACACAACCAACAAGATTAGATCTTGGTCTTAGTTCTATTTGGGTTGTGGCTGTCTTAAAACCTATCTTGTACTAGATCAGGCTGTGGACCAATGAGAACCTGGGTCCTTATAGTGATTGTGTAAGTGTTCTAATAGAGGGCCCTCCAGTAAGTAATATCCCTTGGGTATCGCATATAAAAATGTGTCTTCTCAAGTTGGACTTAAAGGATTACTGCTTCACTCCTACTTCATTAATTAGTGCTGCTAGAGAAAAGGTAAAAACATTTTTTGGAATTATGCGATAGAGGCAAATATTACACAAGGGCAGTTTGGTAAACTCCTGTTTGTGGTTCAAACGTGACCCTGAATTCTAGCCTTTTATGGATTTTTTAACCAAAACTGTTGCACTAGCAATTTATATCAAATTTTGATTGGAAAGTTTGTCCTTGGCTGGTCTTTCCTGCTCTTGGAATCAAAAATAAACTACTTCTAATACCTGCCCTATGGGTTGTCTATCAATTGAGAATTAGGAACATGTTTTGTTCTTTAGTAAAACTTATTTTTGACAGCGTTCCCATTGGATTATTCCCCTTTGTTGCTGTTTGGGTATTACTGAGGCACTGAAATGAGTTGGTAATAGGAACGTTTTCGTATGGAATTACTTTTTCATAAACAAAACCTATACTATGCACTATTGTATGTGATTTGAGATTGAATATGTAAGCCCATTGTTTTACGTTTTTAAACATCTGAAACATTGAAGACTTTTTCAAAGAATTTTTAACATGAAATTGTATTTCATAACATTTTTGTGTGTATTAATTTATAATTTTCTGATCAAGAGAGCATTTTATATATTTTTATATTTTTTATGGTTCATTGAGTCGAAATAAAGGATTTTGATTGATTGACTGTCAGTGTCTCACCATGCATCATGCACCACTGGCAATTACATGTGTGTCCATTTTAGACTGGGCTTTGTATTAAGAAAAAACATTCCAACATAGCTGCTAATGTATATGCATGCATATGTGTGTGTGTGTGTGTGTCTGTTATGACATGTGTGCTACTCAGCTGTGACACATTGATATCTTTTTAAAAATTATTTTTAATTCACCATTAAAATATGTTAGACTCCAATATTAAAATGATACATTGGAACTAAACAATAAACAATAAAAGTTTTCTGAAGCACAAAATGGTGGTGAATCGCATGAGAGCACTTTGCAGCTGCTGGATATTCTTATTTTTTTGTTTTAAATGGGAAGCACGAGGAGGAGCATAGAGCACTGGGAGCAAAAGAAGTGCGAGGAAGATAAAAAATACAGAATGAATGGGAGTGCTGGACTAGAACCCACAAAGGAGGGGGCAACATGGGACGTGAGTCGAAAAGCAGAACTAGAGAGTTGAGGTAGGCACGAAGAATGAATACAGAAATATATGCACTCCTGGAGTGTACAATCAAAAAGAAAAAAACAGTCTCCTCAAGTCACTAGAGAAAGGATACAACTCATTCAGTGACAAAGCTGTAAGATGACAGTGCTCTTGTCTTGATTAACAGAAGAATAGATGGGAAAGCCATTGACTCAAGAGCAAGGAACTGATATAGACAACAAAGCCATCCAGTCAAGAGCAAGGGGGTGACACAAATACTTCTCTGAATAAGTATAATGCATTGGAAACAACTAGTCTCCAACAAACAACTAAAGGTGTCTCCACCCAAGACCTGAAAATGTTTTCCCCAAGTCATATCCACAAGATTATTGAACATTTCCTTCATTGAGAATAATAAATGAAAGGGGTCATTAAACAGGTTCCACCTATTTAGTCAAATAGACAGGAAACTCAATAGGCTCAGTTGTTGTCACAGAGATTTGTGTGCATATTCAGTAGGTAAACGCTTGAATGGGCCTGTGACCATTTAGTCTTACGTCAAAGTGTATAAAATGAGCACATATGAGATGGCATCCCAAGCACTTAATAATTCAGGTGCTTACCTACCTTCTCTTAGGAAAGTGGAAATCACAAACCTCTGGACCAACCACTGCAGAGTGATGAATCAATAATGGTAGAATATCCTGTCACTTCGAAAAAGCAAATGTTTGTAATCTGAAAGTAAAAGTTTTTATGAACAAATTTTAAAGGGAACCCCAGCCTATTACATTTTCGTACGTTTACAAGACTTGAGAATGGCTGTCGCCTTTCGAAACATATAAGAGGCATTGAAGGGCTGAGACAAGGTGTTGTAAGCAGGCTCAACTTCCAACAGAAGTGCTTTTCTGGTAGACAACACAGCATATAAACATGGTTAAAATATTTTTCTTTTAAGGACAAACTCTCACCTCCCAGGTGACTCCCCTCTTCATTAGGCAAAGACATCACATGGGGGGAAAATACTTTTTGCAGAATGTAGGGGAGGAATTCTGGCCGAGTGTTGCTTCAAAAATAAGTCGCACTGAACACAACAAGAAGGATGCGGGCCCTTCATGAGATTAGTTCCGAACATCACTTCCAATGTTAGAGAATCCTGGGCTAGATGAATGTGGTAGTTACAGATGTATGAAAGAAGTGTCAAAGAATGAAAGGGGGGAGCTCTAGGTGCCAGTTTGGGTGTTTCCTACGGTCAGCCAGTTTTAATTGATTTAGGTCAAACTAAGCCTATTTTATACAAGCAGCAGGTTCTTTAAGGCTACACAATGCACAAAACCAGACACAGATTCAGTCTAAGGGGACAGACCCTGGGTTGGATGGACAGGTTCCACACTCATACTTATTAGAATTGAATTGAAAGCAATGTAGCAAGGAGTTTTGTGGCTTAATGAATACAGTGAAGTAGACCTGAAGTATATGACATTGTTAATCCACCTTCTTCATTCTTCAGCATGAGCCATGAAGGACAGTGCCTTATAAGCCTGTGTGTGCTTGACAGTTCAAAGTTGTACTCTGTGGTTCGCAGATTGAAAAACTAATGTGTAATCTAGTTATACAAAGCACTCTCCATGGTGCACCTTCATACAGTGTTTTTTTTTTGTCCTCATTTGCCTTACCCTCAATTTAGGAGATACCAACGACCTTGCGTGTCCTTCACTTAGAGCCGGAGCAAAATAAATGTACCCGTCTCCTGTGCCAGAACGAGAGTATAATGTAATGGTGGCAGAGAGGTCCCAGGGGGAGGAGGGGCTTTGGAAGCTTGCGCTGCCTCCTCCATCAAGGTATATTTCAACCTGTGGGACCAATATCGTAACGAGGCTAGATCCGGTCCAAGGAGTCTTAATGGCATACAGCGTTTTACAGACTACGTCTAAACATGGCAAGAATGTGATGTCACTATAAGGGTAAATAAGGTTTTTGGTACTAGCCCAACTGATGGTCTTCATTTGGCGTGTTTACCAATTCACCATACACCATTGTGATCAATCCTCATTTTATTCAAGATAGCGATAAGGTGGACAATTAGAATAGAACCTGTAGGCAAATATTGGGATAAGTATATCAGGATTCTGAGAAGGCAGTCATTGACTTGATCAGAAGAAAGCATCTGATCAAATTGAAGGGTTTTCAGATTCTTCCTGCAGTCAGGATAATCCTCATTCTCTCTGATGCACCAATTCGGTAGAGACTTAAAGAATTGTTTGGGAGCACAGAAACTCTCTGCTCTGGGCTCTTGTAGAACATTGATATGGAGAGGGCCAAGGGGGTTTTATGAATGGATCTGAGGACATATCCACTTAAAACAGATGATTTCGCTGTTCTTTCAATTACCAATAGTTATTAGTTAGTCGCTCATATATAGGAAGAAGACATTCTGTTTCGTGTCCAATCAGATATTGATTAATAGGATTTAAAAATGTGGGGGAGGTTATTGTCCATTGGACAGAGCAGCATATTTCATTTTACTTAACAATGTTAATAAGTGAACGTGGATAGGAGCAGATGAGCAAAGTAGGCCATTACATATGTCTAATATTAGTATAGACCTCTTATGGGCTGTAATCTACAAAATACATTCCTCTGCAAGTACTAAAAAGAATGTTGAAATTACATAACTCGATGGTGCTCAGTTTATTGAATTCTGATGAAATTGCGAGGGTACTTTGTAGGTGTTAAAAACTGTGACCTTGAGGTTTCTCCAAACGCTATTGGGAATGTACATTCAGCCTATGAACTGTGGGGCATATTATCAAGCAATAGCGATAATTATCGCTATTGCTTGGTTAGAGACAAAAGTTAACCGCTGAGCTGCGGCAATTTTTATCGCAGATAAACCTTGGTATTAGCAAGGTTTATCTCAAATGCGATAAAAATCGGCCGCAATGCATGAATATCGCTGAAAAGTCAGCGATATTCATGCATTACCGAGCTAATGCTCTTAGCCATGTTATCCACCTCCCATTGGAAAACATGGCTAAGAACTGCTCAGGACAGGTGTTAGCTTTTGGAGATATCCGCGCTTAGCGCGAATATCTCCAAAAGTTGGTAATAGGAGATAGCGATGTTAGCGACTGTTTCCAGTCGCTAACATCTTGGCACGCCCACTTTGAATGTCATTAGTGATAAATATCACTGACATGCAAAGTGGGGCCCAAGATGGTCGCTATCTCCTACTAGCTGTCGCTAACTGGTGTTAGCGACAGCTAGGTAATAGGGAGATAATTTTATCTCCGGTTTCTTGGCGTTTAAAGCCAAAAAAGCGGAGATAATCCCCCTTGATAATATGCCCCCTGTGTTCCTAGCAAGCAAATGCATTGCTCTTCATGAGTAAATATCTGTTTCTGTCCTTGATTTAGAATGAATTAATGGCTTTGAGGACAAGCAGTGCACAATTACTGATGAGAACATAAACAACTAAACCATACCTCTGTTTAATTACAGATCTTACCTCCAACCAGTAAACTGAAGCAAATGCAATTTTAGGAAATAGTTTACTCTGCGTGACATATTCTCAAATTATAGAAAGGCTGCTTCTTGCGTGATGCAGTTCTAGTCTACCATTTGCACATCACTCCAGAGACTACCGCTTTTGTCTTCCTTCTGAGTACCAACATTTTGGTTAGAGTTCATCATTTTACCGTCGTTACCCAGGGCTGACTCAGTGGACCCTTTCTTTGCCGAAAAAGTCTCTTCCGTAGGGAAAAAGAGATAAACTAGTTTGTGTAGGATGATCCAATTTGGTCATATGTGCAAGCAATTCCTTGATCCCTGGTCTCAATATTCTGCAGCCGATAATATTTTCACTACATCTTCTGTATGCTATTTTATTTTCTCTCACAAGGGTTTATTGGGAACCCTAATGTACACATTGTAAATATGTATTCAAGTTATTTGAAATAATTACTAGTTTTGCACCTTCCTCCAGCTAAGGTGTTTGCACAGCAATCCCCACAGACACAATGCCCTGTGACAATGTAATGAATATATTCATTGAACGCTGAACAGATTTGTTCAGCTCAGAATGGCAAACAGAGACCTGTCAACCTACATTTATCCGTGGGGAGTTATCCATCATAGCTGGCCCACACAAGCAGTGCAGCCATTATGGATGTTGTGGTCAGAATTGTTCTGTGTGAGCCTCCTGTGTGGAAACTATGACTTACACATAGCAACAGAAATGCAGTGAGGCAGTGAGGAATGGAGGGGACGATGAAGAAAGAAAGACAGCTTCTGGCATGTGTAAAATATAGACACCGAGATGGACTGAGAAATATAGCTAGTGTACACTGGCAAGGAGAGATGGAGAAATAAGACACCCAAGACAGACACACTGATATGTAGACTATGGAGGAGATACAAATACAATATGGGTACATGAACTAATAAAAAGGGCAACGGGTTATATGCAGAATTAAAGAAAACATGTAATACTTAAATTGTGGCACTCTCTTGTAAGCGAATTGTGTTTCTTCTCTTTTAAAAAAATCTGGTATAGGGTACAGGTGTGTACCGCCCTCTCATCAGGGGCTTACATCCAAATATACACAGTCTGCTTTGTCTAAAACAAGAACAACTCCCCCACTTTAGGACTCCTGAATGAATTACATCCAATAATTATGTTCATTCATATCATCTTGATTTTTGCATGACTTTCTTTCTTTGATCATTTTTTCCCCATATTTCACATTCCTGTTAAGTGGTCACACATTGAAGTGTAAATTAATTTTTCAGGCAGTTGAACAAATCCCAATGCATTTCAGTACAAGCCCTTCATCAGGGGTAGTTATCCTACAATATAACCAGAGTACATATAATCAGTGATCCAAGCGATGCAGCTTCCGTAACTGACAAAAAACAAGCTCAGTGAGAATCACTTTAGCCCAAAAGACAACAAAGAGTCATGCATGGGTAAGTTGAAAAATAAAAAATAAAGTCACACATTTGAATTTAGAAATAAGGACACATGGATAAAATGAGTTTGTCCAAATTTGAAACACTGACTGAGAAACACTGGCAGAGAGACACAAGACTGCAGGGCGAATTGAAAATAATAAAGGGACATTTTGAGAAATGAGGTCACTGTGTGTGTGTGAAATTCCAAGTAGGAACTCTCCCTATAGTCAGGGTAAGGGAGTCACACAGCTAAGATAACCCCTGTTCACTCCCTTAGCAGCTTGGCACAAGCAGTCAGACTTATCTTGGAGGCAATGTGTAATGCATTTGTATGTACATACAGTAACACAGTGAAAACATGACAAAAGGAGTCCACACCATGTTAGAAAAATAGCCAATATTTCTCTGAATAAAACAAGACCAAAACAACAAAAAATCAACTTACACAAGTCAAGATAGCTCTTTTAAAACATCAAGCAAGTGTAGTCCACAGAAATGGATGCATTCGTTTTACCACAAAGTATATTAGATGTGTCAAAAATCAAAGACGGTGCCAGGCACAGAGGTGGTGAAATTCTGCAAAAGCAAAGCAATGTATCGGTTTCTTAATACACAAGGGAGGTGATTTGTTCTTCCCTACTTCCAGGAGAGGTGATGCAAAGGTTCCTTACTATAAGGCAGGGGAGGGGATGCGTTGGTTCCTTACTGGAATAGGTGTTGCATCGGTTTCCGGACACACAGCCTCGTTTAGACAAAATCCTAACTTCTGTGAATACCAAAAGTAGTAAGTTCATTCTGTGAATACCAAAAGTAGTAAGTGCATTCTGTGAATACCAAAATAGTAGTAAGTTTAGGATTGAGTCTCAAATTCATTTTGTGAATCGGGCCCAAAGAGTCTACGCTCGTACTCGAGTGAAGGATTTTAACCTCCAACTCTTTCAACCCATCATCTGCCTGCACCAATAGCACCCAATCATATACATGGGACTGAAATCACAAGGTGCTCTGTATGAAAAGAATACCATGTTAATTACCTTATGTGAACCCTGTGTCACGGTCCAAAACAGAGACTCATTTAAGCCCGAAGATGCCTCAGATCAAACCACGCTAACTGGTCAAGACACGTTATAACGATAACAGTTTTCACTCACAAACAGATATGTAGTTTTTGTCACTGTATTTATGTACGGCAGGCCTAGCCCTCAAGGGATGTATCGCAGTTTACAATGAAAAAAGAGACATATACACATCTTGCAGTGTGGGGACAATTGCTGGACTAGAGTTCCGACCAGCTGGATTATGATCTGAACAGCTCGTCGGATACAAAATGTGGCTCCAGGCATACCCCAGGTAATCATCTCAACACAGTGTCCTGCGACACATGTAGCAGTGCTCGCGCACTTTCAATGTGTGCCAAGCAGAACAGAAGTACTAGAGAAACTCGATGGTCTTCATTGTATCATTAATGGAGAAGTTAATACCTCCATGTGTTGAGATTATGGCTTGCATAATCGCCTAAACAACAAGAAATGGGCCTTGTGATATTCCCTGATGTCAAGGATCTCTGAAACAAATACACCAACCCACTGAGGTATCTGAACTACAGTATAGATCTGTGACCCACAGGTTATACATATTCCTATACAGTGAGCACATTCATCTTCTAAGCTGCTTCTATTTCTATTCACACGTATAATCAGACATTATGTTCTGATCAGTGTAGCAGGTGCATTAATCACCTGAATTACCTTAAGGGTATTTTACCCTCAGACTTTCTGAAAACACACAGATGTCTAGAGAAAGAAACATAATCCGTTAAGTTAGGCTTGAATGTGGTCTGCTTATACCGGTAAGCGAGAGCAGTATAAAAATCACATGTTTTCCCGTTGTCAATTTCGTTTTTTCTTTTTTAACTAATGCATGTGTACTTGAGTTTTCCCGGCAGATCATCCGCTGATTGTAATTGACTTTGCACCTCATGACTCCTCTTCGGCCCCTTAGGGCTCCCTCATTTTGGCCTGATCCGCTTTCACCCCCACTCCAATTTGTGCATTCCCAGAGCAAATGTTCTTAGGTTCCAGCAGTGCTGAGAATAAAAACACACAGTATGCAATGAGAGCAGTCAAGGCACAGATTAAATAGTACATGCAGGATAACTGGCATTACTCAATAGTGATGAATTCAAAGTAGGTTAACAATATACTGTTGGGGCATCTATGTGGTAATGGGCTGAAACAGATGAAATGAGTGGGAGAATTACATGACACAGCCTGTAGGACTGGGAGGGCTACATAGCTGAAGAACAACACAACAAAGGGGGTGGAGTTGGTAGTGAGGAGGTGTGTGGACTTTTATGGGTGCGGAAATGCATCCAGGGGTTACTGGTTCTCAATTGCATCAATGTAGCTAATTTACCACTGGGATCCTCATTTGCCCTATATTGTCCCAAACTGAACACCAAGCACACCCCTTGAGCACTTGACCCTCAACACAGCAGAGAAAGGGCAGCCCAACACTCCCTCGTGGTGGAGAGTAGAGTTTGAGACTCAGAATTCAGTAGCACAGACATTGCCACTCAATAAATTATTGTCCTGTAAGTGATTTTGCACAAAAAAAATATCACACACAAAGCTGAAGACTGTGCATTGAATTACAAGTAACTACACAGTACACCATTGGCACAACCAGTACACGAAACGGTAATCAAAATGACAGTGTAGCCAGTAATGTAAACTTATCTCCAGAAGAGGACCTCACATACAAATATTGAAATATCAAGCTTGCAGACTTTGTACAGTTCAGCACATGACCAATAATGGAGATCTACTGCTTTGGCAATATCTGTGACACATACGTTTGTCACACATTATGAAAATCAAGACATATTGGCTTTACTACACTTTTCAGAATATTATCAATCAATAATTATTTCACCCAAAATGACCTTTTTAACAAACGTAAACATTTCACCAGAAATGTACATTTAACTAAAGTTGAATGTTTTGCCAAAAAGACACATTTGAACATAAACAATATGTCTGCTTTTTAACACTTAGTTAACACAAAAAGTCTACCAGGTCCCAAATCACAAATGGTCCCTTGCTACTTCCCAGGTCTTTATAGTAACGATTGAGTTCTTGTAACAGGTTCTCCTGGCCAGGGGTGTGTTGGGATCACTAACTATTTCTCATGAGAGACTGAGTCTGAAATGTTTCTCTTGCACATGGGAGTTTGGGGGTTTAACCTCGAGAACACCTGTCAGAGCTCTCTGCAGCCCCTCTGCCCTCTGGGTGCACCACGTTAATGGATATGTTAATTTGCAGGCCTGCCACGACATCATGGGGTGCTCTTTTTCCAAAAATGCGCCCCACCTCAATGTGGCTCAAGGAATTGTGGACCAGGGGTTGAGTCCACCAAGGGCACTCAGATTCCCTGATGGATATCCAATAAACCACTGGGCTTGGTTAACATTTCTCGGCTGCAGTGATGTTTCCAGTCCTTTAGGCACATGTGGAAAACACTTGTAAAGCTGTCAATGAGTGGCCTTATTTATTTACAATGCCTTTGACCAGATATGCATGGACTTTGCGGCCTTGTGGTAGTCTCCAACCAGTAGTATCAATCTCCATGAGCCTCCGGACCGTTAGAGTTTGGCTGGTCTTCTTTCTTTGCCGTTCCTGTATACCCGTACTCCTGAACGCCTCTTTTCTAGAGCAAGTTGGCGTCTTCCCTGAAGATAAAATCTGCATCCATAGTAGGTCTAGGACCAAAGCCCCTCGCACACCTCCTTGGCCTTCAGGCAGCTGGGCTGACGGCTCCAACGGCAGACCTCAGGGGCATATACTCCAAACAATCTCCTTTCTTTAGCAAGTTACTTTCAGCTTTTCTCCAGAGTCTACAACATTCTTCCGATTAGTCTCGCCCAGAATTTAGAATATCCCCAGCTGGAAGGAAGCCAGCAATCAGAGATCCTGATTCTGGTGCCAGGTGAGTTTCAATTCACCCTCCCTGGTGTATCCTGTCAGTGGCCCATGGGAAGAGTGGCAACCTGACCTAGGTTTTACCAAGTATTTATATTTATTTTTTTCAAACAATGATTTATATTTTACAGACTCCTCTTAAGGATTTGTATGACAGTTCCTGATATTTAGTTTATCCCTAACTAACTGGTCAAGAGACAGCTTCTGTCTCAGTCTCTGTCATTAGAGCCATTCGAGTCTGCAGGAAGTTGGGGTGTCTGGCAATTCCCTGTCAGAGAAAAGAAAGCAAATAGGATGAGGCTTCCCCATTCAGATATCTCTCAGTCTGTTGGGGGGTACCTATCAGAGAAGCCTGGTCCATTTCAAATTACCTAAAGAAATTCCTACCATCTACATCCCAGTCTTTCAACCTCTATCTGTCCCACATCTTACATTCCACACACCCATGGATCCCTGTCCTCGCACAATAAACTGCAAAAAATACTGCTCATGCTCACCATAAGGCATACACACATACAATGCAAACATACTCACCATGCATGCTCTTGGCAACTAACTCAGAGCCCTTATCCTTCCAGTCCACATGCAGCTGACCTTATTTTAGCCCCTCCCATGCTCATGACGAGCTCCAAGCCATGGTTCCCTTGTGCTCATGACGAGCTGAGCTTGTCATGACCGTTGGAACGCTCACAAGCGGGGCTAAGTCCCCTGCTGTGCAGAGCGTTCCATTAAACGGGCGTGGAGCACTTGAGAACCGTGGCTCATGACGAGCTGAGCTTGTCATGAGCACTGGGGTGCTGTGCGTGCCCCCCCTACCCCCAGCACAGCAGGGGAATGTGCCCCGCAGCCAAGGGGTTAAAAGGTGGGCACTACATGTTGCAACTCATAATAAATTTAAACAAATGAAAGGCCACAGTGTGTGAGGTTCAATTAAAGAGGCCCACCACACAGCATAGGTCCAAATCTTGGAGGTGAAAAAGCAAGAAACTTTTTATTGATTAGAACCAATTTCCCATCAAGGTTATTTCACAAAAGAAGTAAAGATTATTAGCATGGGAGAGAAGAGGCTTTCAAATAGCTGAGCAAGGAGTCACTGATTATGGGGTGTTTAGTTCATTTCTCAATTTTTGGTGAGAGAGTGAGTGTTTACACTTTAGGGTAAACTTATTTCATGACCTGAGTACATTATCAGAGTGGTTTGCTTCCTTTGTGTCTACTTGCATGCTCTTTGCATTTCCAGTATTGTCGAAGCGTTATTCTTAGTGGTGTGGAGACTGATGTAGCAGGAAAGCGTTACTGAAGATGGTCCATCCTCATGATGTAGAGAGTGTTGAAGATTGTGAATATGTTTTGAAATTGATGTGGGAGATTCAGACAGTTAAATTCTTCAAGTGTTGTAGTGATGTGGTCATATTTCCTTTGACCAATGACATGACGGGTTGGTATGCATATTATTAACTTTAGTGAGTCAACTATGAAGTGTAGAAATCCATCATTATGAGTGTTACTGCCATCAATATTAGAATTTACCAGGTCTTATGCTATTAAATTGAAATCGGAGGTTAGCAGATATTGCTCAGTGGTCCGAAGAAACCTTAGGGCTTTTTTACAAGCCCTTTGCGCCACTAGTGCATCACTTTAATATAGGAAAAAGTGGTGTATCTACTGAAACCTGGCCTTTAGAGAACTGTTGCTCAAAACATCTGTTTCTTGAACATTGCTGATTTGCAAATTATATGGCCAAGCATGTTTTTAGGGTTGGTTCTTCAGTGTCCTCAAATGTGGATGTGGTTTGAGAATCTACGGTGAATGAATAAAATGTGTTTGGGTTTGTGGGTAGCACCAGAGCATATATCTGTTGAGCTTCATGATAGAAAGTATTGGTAAATGTCAAGACTCCTGTTACAACCAAAGTGATAGGCAGAGTTGGCACCCCACGACCATCTAAGTGAGTAATTCCTGAACCTGGGGCAGAGATGTGCTGCTACTGTTGATTTGCTCAACTCAGAGTTGGTGGGGATTATCTTTAGAGAAGCAATACATACTGAGAATTGTATTATGATGCTGCAGTACCCAGCTCGGCTGGAAAAAACGATGGGCTGATAGACAGACTAAAAGAAAGACAAACAGATGGATGGGTGGGTGGATGGATGGGTGGATAGATGGATGAATGACATGTTTAGTAAGTCAGTCTTAGGTACCTGGGCAGTCACACAGAAGGGGACATATACAGATAGATTGACGGACCAGCACAAAAGCATGTAGATATACAAGCAAATAGATGGGCACGGAATGATTGCAAATAGATATACCAACAGGTGAGAGCAATGCAGAGACGGAGATTGAAAGACAAATAAAGAGACAGAGTAAGAGACAGATTTAAAGAAACAACAAGGCTTTATGGATGTTTCAGTAGACATTGCGCCCGAAATATGGTGTGACAGGTGGAATAGGCGAGAAAGTGATAGTTAATCTGTAAGGGGCAGCAGCGGCCCTTGGAGGGAGTTGCGGTGGGGCAGAGAGGTGGGGCGGGGTAGGGGCAGGGTGGGAGGTGCTAAAAACCGGCATATGGATAATTGGAGGTAATTAAACAATTTAATTAATAAAATGAATTTCGTAGCGTGCCCTGCATTGCATTCGATGCAGGGCATGCTATGACATTTGTTTTATTAATTAAATTGATTACTTGCCTCCAATTATCCATATGCCGGTTTTTAGCACCCCCCGCCCTACCCCTCCCCCGCCCTGCAACTCTGACCCACAGCAACTCCCTCCACGGACCGCGGCTGGTAAGGGGTTCTGCTGAGTGCACCGCTAATCTGTGATGCAGAACCACTCTTATTTCATCACACTCTCTCACAATTCAAGGTTAAATAAGAGATTGTGCTAGCCAAGATTTGACGAAGATCCTGGAAATTGGTTCTGTACACTTATCCCACAATGCCTTCCTTGTATGCATGTTAGGTAGTGACATATATCACAGAGACATAGCTGCAAGGGAATTACATGCATGGCATCTTCCGACCTTGTGCCACGCGGCCTTGCTGCCTACCCTGTCATCCATGCCAGCCCTCTATCAGATAAGAAGCGAGGGGGGTCCTATTTGCTTAACTGCACTACCGCACTTTTCACTGGTAACTCGGTCTAATGCGGCAGGAGTGGATTGTAACTGACCTTGGTCTGACCTTGATCTGCCTTCAACATCTTATTCACTGAATAAAAGAACATTAGGCAGGGAACTGAGAGGTAAGATACACTGCTCTACGTAACACCTACATAAATAAATAAAACCTGTCACGTTTATAATACCGTCGTTTGCAGCGATGTAGAAAGCATATTTCTTATGCTGAATTTTAGATAAATTCTAAATGGAAAAGCCATGATAAATGGTGCGTCTGCTGGCTATATCCGATCTGACAACTCTGGCGCCCCCCTCAGGCAGAGGTTTCCACCTAAAATGTGTCCGTGTATTCAGACTTCTCGGTAAAGTTCAAACGGGTGTCTACCAGAGATGAAGCACTGAAGTGATACTGGTCTCATCAATTCTTCATGACATATTGATGGTTCTTTGCACACCTCTGCTCCCAGTCCAGTATTGCTCACCATGGACTGATTCTGAATGGTACTGGTAAATATGGCCCAAAGTACTGAGGCAGTAATACCAATGTGCGCAGCCGTTTCCGGGAATAACTTCTTGGTCCTGCAATTTTGGGTATTATCTGCCAGAAGCAATGTTTTCGTCTGTAATTCGGAATGTGAAAAGCTGCTGGGGAGAAATCAGTGAAAATTAGTTAGGGATTTCCATTATTACTGGCATAGGTCACAATATTATACCTTGGCGCCACACGTACATAGGTTTCATTTTGCGATTACCTAAGAGCGAATTTTTGTGAATCGATATTAGGTAATCGCACACACCTATCTACTAATGTGTCTTTGAATCATTTATGGATTCCTAATAGGGTTGAAATTGACCTGCCTCATTAATATTCTTAAGGAACGTCGTAATTTGTGACCCATTGGAAATCACTAAAAACACTGGGATGGTGGTTTGCTGGGGACAGCAGACCACCATGTCCATATTTGCTTTTAAGTACACAACGTTACAATGGGATGCATTTCAAAAACAAAAAACGTAAAGTTTTCTTTTCATTTTTTAAGAGTAGGCAGTGGCCCATGAGACCACTACCTGCTCTTCAAAAACGGTTTAACATACTTTTACAAAGGGGAAGGGGTCACCTGTGGACTGTTTCCGGTTTGCGAATGGGTTCTCGGCAAATCAAGTTGGTGGTAAAATGCAAATGTTTTGCGACCGTATTTTGGTTTGCAAAACATTCATTCATTCTACTGCAAATTGCTATTAGGAAGGGAAACCCTTAACATGCCTCTTTCTAATACTAAATTGCTAACCCATTTTGCGATTCGGTGACAGCTTACTGAATCACAAAATGGGCCTTTCTAAATAGATAGAAAAAAGCTTTTTTTCTGGTCGAAAGCAGCCCAATTCTGCGAAAAGGGTTTTTTGCGACATAAAAAATCTACGTACATGTGACCCTAAATGTACTGGTAATTGTGAATAGGGTTCCATTACAATGAGGAAAAGAAAAAATGTCCGACACCTCAAAAACTAACATTTCTCTATCCACAATTACCAGCAATGAGAACCTATATCTTTTTAGGAGTGGACAATATTTACACTGTGTGGCAGGGCTTAAATAGGGACTGCCTGTGGGGCAGTGATTATTTTAGAGCGGAACCCTCCCGATTCATGGATAAGGTGTGCTGATTGACACCTGTGGGGGGCTGATTTAAAATTAGATGGAGCGTTATACATGATCACTGCTGATTCAGAGGGGAAAACAGCAGAAATAGAAAGAGCCAGCACTGGTTCAGAGTAAGATGATGCTGATTTCAATGACAGTGATGTTCTAGTTTGGAAACGCACTCAGTAAAGGAAGGGAAATTCTGATTCATAGTGAAACCATCACACATCAAAAAATTCAGAATGAAGATTGGAAAATGCAAAGTGGGGTAGTCTGCTTTGGAGGGAGGCAGTGCTGAATTAGAGGCAATGAAAGTACTGATTTAGAGTGAAGTATTCCATACTTGGGGTGAAGCATTACTGATTACAAGTTAAACATTGCATAAAGAATGGGCAGTGTGGATTCAAATTCAGCGCTTTGCTGATTCAGTATGATTCAGGACTGAGTCCAGCCAATCAAGAAATTGTCACTATTAGTCCTGTCAGCCTTAGGGTGGTCTTCCTTTAAACTTTTTTGCCTTCCTCCTCCATTTTTGCTGATCTTGGTTTTGCTGGTCTCAGTGCTAAAGTACATGTGCCCACTCTTAAAAGCATGATAATCTTGGCTTATCTCCAATTGGCACATTTAATTTGCCTATAAGTCCCTGCTAAAGTGGTACTACATATACCTAGGGCCTGTAAATTAAATTCTACAAATAGGCCTGCAGCACTTATCGTGCCACCCACATAAGTAGTCCTTTACACAACTCAGGACTGCATTGCAGCATGGTTGTGTAGTCTTAAACTACCTTTTCGACCTAGAAAAATAAAACTTTCGCTACACTGAAACATTCCTTTTTAATACATATATATCACTCCTAGGGTAAGTCCTGGACAGCCCTGAGGGCAGACTGTATTATTTATATTTAAAATGTAGGACATGTAATTTTAGGTTTCACATGTCCCGATTGTGAAAAACTCAAATTAGTTTTTCACTACTGCAAGGCCTGCCTCTCCCATATGATAACATTGTAGTTACAGTATTACACTGAATAATCTGTGATTTCCAAATGGGAACAGATAACCAGTTCACGTTTGATGTCTTTGGAATTATAATGAAAAAAACTTTCTTATGGTTAGGATGGATTTTAAATTGCAATTTTAAAAATTACATTTTTAGAAAGTTGTAATTTCCCTGCCTTTGCCATTTGCTACCTGCAGCCTGTCTCTGGGTCACATGACTGGGTGTAGCTGATAGTTGGACATTGTGTATTGCTCCTAGACAGTCTTACGGGATAGAGAGCGTAGGTGTGGCTGGATGGGCCATCAATGGAAGAATCGGAGGGCAGAGCTGGGCATAGCCCTAATTACACTAGAACGAGCATTGTCTTGCCTCCGTACAAAGGGTGGCATACCCCCTGTAGTTAGTCTGAAGCCAGGGCAGGGAAGGCAGGAAGCTTGTTGACTTCAAAGGGAAACCTCTACAAGCATCCCCCTCTTTAAAGGCAGACCTGGGTATAAATATTGGACCTCAAATACCACCTCTTCAATACAATTCCGGACCTGAGGATATTCTGCCTGGAAGTAGGACTGCTGTGCTGCCTGAAAGGACTGCCACTTTGCTGCAGCCCACATTGGAACCGTCACCTGTTCAAAGCTTTTCTGACACAGGACTTCTCATTGCAAACCTTTCCTCGACTGCAGGCTTGATGACAATGCAGGTTCTTTAATCCTAGTCTAAAGCTTTTCTGAATCAATGCATCACCTCAACTGCGCAAAGCATCCTCAATTCCAGTCTTCTCATTTCAAACCCTCATTGATGGGACCCTCCATGATGATGCAGGATCTCGCATCACAGCTCCTCAGAACTGATACATCACCTCAGCTGTGTGGTGCATCCTCAGCAGGGGAACTCGCACCGCTCTTCAACCAGGATTTATTACACTCTTGTTCAATGGGCCTAACGGGTGGGTCCCCATAGCCGGCCCGCGCTCCATTGAGTAGGACTGAACTTGTGACTTTTTCCCGGTCCTGTGCGACCAGATACCCACAGTTTATGCTTTGTACTTTTTGGCGCTATTTTCACTGAAACATTTAAACCTGCATATCTTCAGTTCTATTGAATTTTTGTCATTTGGTTTTGTTTTATTTATTAGAAATTATTCTATTTAACTAAACTGGGATAGAATGTGGAAACCTTTGGTGGTGTGTTTTCAATGTGTTACAGCTTGAGGTGTTGCACAAATACTTTACACGCTGCCTCTGAGTTGAGACTGACTGATCTGTGCCAAACTACACGAGGGTTGAGCACTGGTCAATTTAGGGTTTGCTGTGACTTTACCCTGATAAGGATTGTGGTTCCTACTTGAGAAGGGTTTTACCCCCTCAATCTTGAGTTAGTTCCTGAATCTGTTGCTCACCTGGAAATCATCATGTATGTTTGTGACCAAGAGACACTTCATGAACCATTGTATCACAATATTCAAGACCATATAGAACATAGTAGGACCGTGAACAGGGTCACTGTAATTGTATGGCAGGGGAGCACTATATTATGAGGCAAGGTTAATAAAATCATGCAGTAAGAAAAGGCTAATTAGGGGGCAACATGCAGCCCAATTTTTTGATAGTGTTACTTAATGAGTTTGTATATTTTAGATATAGTAATACCGCCAGGGCAAATATTTCAGCTCATTTGTACCAGTTTAGCAACCCAAGACAGAAAAAAGCAACTGAAAGATGACCAATTAACCTTTGCTAGCGGCCTGCAACTGCTTATGCGTCACGCTTTTAGTAGCTTTTGATCTGTTTGAGCTAGAAACAATTGCTTTTGTTCAAATTTGTAGCTAATAAGACAGATGATGGATTATGTGGCAAATACATACATTTGTGATAAAAACTGCAGGTGCAATATTGTGGAGTCAGTGGCTCTGAGAATGCAGCGCTACGCGATCTTCAAGCTGCAAGATCACACTGTGCGCAAAAGGTGATAGAAAGATTTGAGCATCCAGCTCTCAGATGGCGCACTGAACCCTCAATAGCATTGTTAAGGGTTAGAAAGTCAAACTGACACATCACACATCCTGTCCACCAGGTGCAACATTCTCTTCCGTCTCCAAAGATTCCTTCCAGGTTTCAGTTAGCTTTAGCTACTGCTTGCAGAGGGGGGCACAGACATAATTAAATAATTCATACCCGTCCTCGGCAATTGCCTGCGGCTGGAATCCATTTGCTGCAGAATATATTTATAAACCCTGAATGTGAACACAATGATGTGCATCCTGCCTCTGTTTTCAGTTGTTTGCAGACAAGCAGTACACCTATCCATCCATCTTCTCCCCACTCGCACCAGTTGTGAGATCAAAGTGATGTGTCACAACAGCAACAACACTACTATCTGCAATTGGCGGACATCCCTCATTATATTCACTGAGTACAGCATAAAGGAAATAGCGCGGGGCTAGTGGCTATAAAAAAATGCGCACGGAATTTTAATAAACTGATATATGTTTTAGATTACAATTACAGGCAATCTCCAGGTTATGGATAAATATGTGAGAAAAAAAAGTTTTAAGAAATGAATTCGAAAAGACCGTCAACCTCCATGTGGTAAAGGGGTTTCTTCTAATAAGCAAGACTTGGCTGTGCACAACATTTTGACAGTTATTTGACAATGAGGAATACAAAATCAAATATTCAATGATTCGGCTTTCATTGTTTGGATGGCTAAATTCCTGAATCTGAAGACCTGACTTCTAATCAAAGTTTTGGCAGTTGATCAAAAAATCAAGTGGTTGTTGATAAATCACGTTATCCTTGATCCTCAAATAGTAAATATGCGTAATGTAAGCATGCATAATTTATAAACCCCTGCATTGGGTGCTGCTTAACACTCTCCCCATAGTACATTCCAACCTTGTTTCTGTAATTTTCTCTCAGCAGGACCAAACGTATGCAGTTCTATGTAAAGCCACCCATGTCTGAGATGCCACTAGTGCAATATATGTATATGTTCTTTGTAAAACCTTCTGCCCCTCCTTAAAATGGATTCCACTCAAATATCGAGTTTTAAATATCATGCATCAAAATACGGATTGCATGAAGTTCAGAAATGGTTGTGAAAGTAAGTACATATAGCGAAGTATAGACCTAGACCTACTCTACGGAATTTAACATATGTAACTTAAAGATATTTATATTTAGAAGTTACATAGATGGGGACCTAAAATAGTAATTCTATACTTACTTTCATGTTAGTCCATATTCTGGCTATGATATTTCTGTAGAACTATAACTTTGTGCGCGATATTCTGACATAAAATCACTTGACACCAGCTCACTGTTGTAAAGCATGTCAAAAAGTTAAAAATAATAAACATATGGATCAGGCACACTTCCTCTCCTTTCGGGCAAAAGAGATCAGCTCCCCATTTTTGTGTTGGGTATGGAGAAAAATGATGGAGGGGCTTTCGGAAAGCAGTGTCCCTTGACACGGACACATTGCTCTAAATACGTGGTCCCTCGCTTGGTTGCAGATATCCCAAAAATAGATTTTTATACTCCCTGAAAAAAAAACGTACCCCGATTCTTCCAAACAGTCTTCGAATCCTCCCACGAGAGCCTCCATTTTTAATCAATCTTGACAGCCCCTCCGGCCCCCTTTTTTCTGGTAGATTTTCCTGATGGAGCAAGTCAGTATCAATGGACTGCAGATCAAGCAGAACAGTACAGTCCTTGAATGACCCACCTGACATAATCACTAACTATACAAAAAGCAGCATCTGTAAGATCAGGAAAAGTAGAAGTAGAGTTTTTCTACAAAATGTTGACCAATGACTTAAATGCTCCTTGTAAAACTAAAATAACTGTGCTCAAATCTTAGCCTATCCAACAGGCCACACTGAATGATCTTAAAGAAATCCCTCTTTCCACAAGCCCATTTAATTTACTTTGCACAATTGTGATAGATAAGTAGTTGGCTAACTATAATCTATAAGGCCTTCAACTAGAAATAGATTCATAAATCACAATGTGAATAGGCGGGGATGAGAAGAGAACATTCTGAAATTAACGACACCAGCCCAAGTTTTTTTTACGAGTTCAATTTAATGAGGGTTATGCGGTGGTAGCTTAAAGATGGTCTGATCTCACTCTGTCTTGCCATTCCCATTGGTTGATTGTAATGTATGAGATAGCCTTGAGACAAAAATTCAGTGGGCCTTATTTACAGGGTTTTTGCTGTAGGGTAGCGCAGCAGGCCTTGCTGCTGCACTGCCCTACGGCAAAAGAAAAGGGCAGGAATGCTCCGTATCTATTAGATGTAGCACAATTGGCTGCTGTGCGCCAACGCAGGCATCTTTACACCATAATGCAAGGGTGCCTGCATTGCAGAGATAATTATTCTTGTGCAGGAAGGGAAACCTTCCTGCACAAAAACTATCACAAGAGGCTTTTCCCTCTTTCTATGTGTGCTGCCGAATATGGTGTCCATACTGCAAGAGCTCCAAGAGAGGGACAGGTCATGTGACCTTGTACTATCTTTTCTTGTTAAGTTTAGATATATGAATATATTTCCACTAACCCAGTTCTGCAGAATGCAGCTGCTGGGGTGGGTTTCCCAATGTTAGGTACTAAGAGGTGGGCCTGAGACACACCACCTTCAGTACTCTGATAAGGGAGATAGAAAAAAGAGTAAAACAAGGACGAAGGTGGAAGAAGGTAAAATGAATTAGGGTATGTGGAAGAGAGGTGATAGTAGAGAGATCAGGAGGATGGGTTGGTCCAGGAAGAGACAATGGAAGTCAGACATAATTATGTCACAGAGGTTGGGGGGGCAGATAAATTTGACCACACTTTGGAATCCCCTCATATGGAAATAAGTAAGTGGTTATACCACCTCAAATTGAGAATAAACCTGAATCAAAACTAGGATTCTCGTTATTTGAGTTCCTGAATCTTTTTCTTTGAAAGCTATTCCCGAAAGAACTGGGTGCCTGCTTACTAACTTAAAGGATTTTTAAAAAGCTCATCTGTGATTGATGCAAATTTAGTATGGTTATCACATGGACATGTGGCAGTGAGAGCCATATCCTTCTATTCAATCCCCTAAAATCAATTATTCAATTTCGACCATTTTCTCATAGATTGGTGCCTGTAATTATGTATGCCAACCTTTTTTTACAAGGCCATGCCAGTGACTTCTCTTCACAATGAAGCAATAAGATCATATTTCACTTGCACCCAAGCCTCCTGTTGCCTCCCTATTAGCAAATGTGCAAGATTTAACCCACTTCATAAAGCACAGAAAGGCAATGTACGAAATTGCCACAGTATGCAACTGATTTCATTTGTATATGCAAACCCATTAAGACTTTGAGATTCCCATTGACTTTTCTGAATATGATTCACTGTGCAGTCTGTTTCTTATCTGTGCTGCTGACTTTCCTCTTGAACTTCCTCCCACTACATGCCAAGGTCTTAGACGCCCAGTTCTGATTAGGGACTTTTAGTCATGATCAGGAGGTCGATTCCATTCCATAATGTGCTCTAATGTGTTTTAAAGTCACTTTCAGATGCCAAACATTGTGAGGCCTCAGCTGATTCAAGTGTCAAGAAAACATCGTGATTGTTTAAGCTGTTCTCTGCAAAATATAATTGACAAAACATTCATCTAAGGGCAAGAGCATAAAGAAATTAGCGGTCAAACACCAGGGCATGAATCCCTCTCATAGGGCCTTATTAAGAGTTTGGTGGAGCTGGAGTGGGACCGCCTGCTCCCGCACAATCAAACCCATGTTTGAACTGCCCGCCATATTAGGAGTTTTCTCCTGTCTGGTGGGCGGTTCTTAGGCATTCCCACGGTGGTGAATATGAAATTGGCATGCGAAGGGAACATCAAAATCAGTACCTGCATGGCGTGGACTGCTGCAGTCCATGCCGTGCAAGTACTGGGGTGCATGCACACAAGTGTGTGCATCCACATGGCGCAGAGGCTCAAGGGGGCCGTGTAGGGCCCCCTTTGTTTCCTCACTGCCACACTTTTCATAGCGGGGTATCACCGCCATGAAAAGTGTGGCGGTGAGGAAACTCCTAACATGCTTGGCAGTGCCGCAGTTGCCCCCCAAGCATACTGAAGCTGCAAGACTGCTGCAAAACCACCAGGGATCTCTAAACCCTGGAGGTTGCAGTGGTTCCAGGGCGGCCCTACCACCCTGGTCATAATAGGGCAGATCGGAAGACTGTCACCACCATGCCCCATGCTAATCTAGCGGTCTGTGGACTACCAGGCTCATATTTAGCCCCAGAGTAAAGGAACTGACAATCTGTGTTCACTTTTTCTCAAAATGGCTGCCTTGATGTGTAAATGGTGTCTGAACCTAAGTGACAGATCTCTGACAGCCCTCCAACACAGCAACTAGGAAAGTGATTTCAAATTTTTATTTTTTTATTTTATGTATAGCTATTACAAACACAGCTTGGCTTAATAACATTTTTATAAATGTATGGTAGATTTATATACAGCTCCACATGTAGAAAGAGGATATTTTTAAGGAGATAACGTGAAAAACGCTAGCTTAATAGGGGAATTGTCTAGGGCGGCACACAATCAATCGGCAAAGTCAGACTATATAGACCCTCCCCACCCCAAATCTTGTTTTTCATGAAACACCTGAACTATACATTATGATGAATCTCAGACACGTGCTCACACCTTTGAGAATAGATGAATTCTGTCCTGCCCTGCGAAGACGTATAAAGCCTTCGGCAACATTCTCATTACACCTCAAGTGGTGGGCTTGCCCAGTGGCGGCTCAGCCTGTCTCATGTTGTTTTCGCCTAAGGCTGCGGCAATCCATATTCCTTATGTGGCGTAAGCTCTGGTTTGACAGCCACTCTGGCACTCAAGGATCTGAAAATGTCCTTTACGTGAATAGCTAATAGTGAGCAAATTGAATCGAAAGCTGGAGATATTTTTAATCAGCCTGTCTCCAGCTTCCTTCACATTTCCTGTCCAAATCAAAGGTTCCTCTTTGATACTCGCACCGCTTATGGATTTGCTGTAATCTGTCGAGAATTCTAGTCCTCCTTGAAAAGACAGGCTATGATTCTTGTCTGTGCTGCCCTACTTTCAGCCGCTGAGAAGAACCTTGAACTGTCAGTTCGTTCCATTGTTGCAGATACAACTGCAAGTCTGCCAGTTACATCTGTTGTGTCTGCTGACGTCTGCGGCGCGGTACATTGGCTGGGGACTTGCAGTGCCAGAGGTTCCATATAGGACTTATCTGGGACATTCGAGATATGAGTATTCTATGTTTTTGACCAAGCACGGGGTCATGTCTGCAGAATCTCAATGTGTTTGCGCTTCATGTCTTCTCTGTTCAGCTTGGTTTTGTAGCAAATGATTGGATTTGGAAGTACTGGGAGCACCCAATGTTATATTGTGCTGGTAAGATAGACTGATGGGCTAATGCAGCTGTTCTAGATAACTGCATTAGCTTGCAAATGACCGGTTAGAATACCTTTCCCGTTTACTTAGAGTTTTGCCCTTCTAGTTCAAAGAATTGAGTCCCATTGAATGGGTAAAGTAATATTCATTATTTCGAGTGCTATGAAGCTGCACAGCTGGCAGAAACCACTATATCAAACAAGTTTAATAACAAGTTTATTTCTGCTGTTTTTCTTTTTATTACTATTATTATTAGGAACTGAAAGAAATAATTGTGAGACCTCAGCCGAGTTCAACACTGAAGAAATTGATCAATGCTCCGAGTGCAAACACTGTGGGGCAAATTTACAAAGTTTTGGCACAATGCATCACAGCGAGTAAAGATTAAACTGCCTGCATTGAGTCAGTGATGGCAATTGGACTGAGTTGGAGAGGCAGGGTGTTCCAGGTATTTGCTGCGAGGTAGGACAAGGATCTTCCTACGGCCGTCGTCTTGCGGATGTGTGGGAAGGTGGCCAGGGCCAGCTGGTGGAGCAGAGATCTCTGGTAGGTGCGTGGAGTGTGAGGCCCTGGTTGAGGTGCACAGGTCCGGCGTTGTGTAGGGCTTTGTAGGTGTGTCTGATGAGCTTGAAGGCGATTCTTTTGTTGACTGGGAACCAGTGGACGCCTCTCAGGTGGCTGGTGATGTGACTGCGACAGGTGATGTTAAGGATGAGTCTGGTGTAGGCATTCTAAATATTCAGCAGTTTATTTTTTTTCAACAAACTAATATTTATTATGTATATTTTCCTACAAATAATATATATATTTTTATTATCTGTTTATATATGTTCAAACTTCAAAGAATCACAAAGCATCATTATCTTTCAGAGCAGGCATATCGTGTGGAAGCAGGCAGATGAGATGGTGTTAATCTGGCGATTCATAGTGAGCGAGGAGACCAGGATGATGCTGAGGTTTTGTGCGTTATCTGTAGGTGTGTAGGGGTTGCAAATGCTGCTGGCAAACAGAAGTTGTCCCAGGCAGAGGGGGTGGAGCCCAGGATAAGGACTTCAGTCTTTTCTGAGTTGAGCTTGAGGCAGCTGTCCTGCATCCAGATGACCACAGCATTCATCCCATAGTGGAAGTTGTTCTTGGCAACTGTCGGTTTGTTGGTGAGGGAGAGAATCAGCTGGGTGTCATTGGCGTAGGAGACAATGTTGAGTCTGTAGTTCCTCAGGATGGCTGTGAGCGGGTCCAAGTAAATGTTGAAGAGAGTGGTGCTCAGTGAGGAGCCCTGAGGGACTCCACAGTTGATCTCAATGGGATCAGAGTGGAACGATGGTAGTCTGACTCTCTGTGTGTGGCCGGTGATGAAGGAGGGGAGCCATTCTAGGGCTTTGTCATGGATGCCGGCATTGTGGTGTCGGCATGGTGGGTGATGGTATCCAAGCCAGCTGAGAGGTTCAGGAGGATGAGGGCCGCAGTTTCACAATGGCTGAGGAGGGAGCAGATGTTGTCTGTGGCGGCAAGAGGGGTGATCTTGGTGCTGTGGTTGCTTCAGAAGCCAGATTGGGAGAGGTCCAGGAGGTAATTCAGTTTGATGAACTCAGAATGTTGGGCGTTGATGGCCTTCTCAATGACCTTGGCTGGAAAGGGGATTAGAGAGATGGTTCTGAGATTCTTGCGGCCCTTTGGGTTGGCAGAGGGTTTCTTCAGCAAGGGGTTGATCTCTGTGTATTTCCAGTCTTCCGGGAAGGTGGGGGAGTTGATGGAGCAGTTGATGGTGCGGCAGAGCTCGGATGCAATGGAGCTGCCGGCTCTTTTTTTTTTATAAATCTTTTTATTAGTTTCAAACAGTGGTATAGTACATGTCAGATCATCTTTTCAATTAGCATGCATGACATTTCACATTTAAACAATAACCCCTTAAGTTTGACATTTTCATGGAACGTTCCACTCAAGTCTGTTTCTGTTTTCTTCTGTTAGTTCAGAGGATGGGTAGATGTAGATTTCTCCTCTGTATGAGTTCCATTTCCCCCATTCTTATCCCACTTTTTAGGGAAGCCTCTGCTTTTAAAGATCTCCTCTGCTACCATACATTTGTCCATTTCATTTGTCCATTTAATGTGCTCATTTTCTCATTGTTGGTGAAGTCCCTACTCCCCTTCTCATTGCTATATTTCGTTTGGCTAGTGTAACCCCCAGGGTGGCCCATTGTTGCTCAGTGCTAGTGAGATCTGTGGTGTCCCATACATTGAGCAGCCCTAGTTTGGGTGTGACAAATGCAAAAAGAACAACTGATGGACAGAATGCAGAACAATGTCGTACATTCACCCCAGTACAGAGATCTGGACCTAAATCCATTGTTTTTTTGCTCCCCATAACATTCCAGTTTGGACCCAGTGTGAGCATGATTTCTTTGCCTATTGCAGTTTTCTTACGTTGTGTGATCTTCTCCCAGAATGAGGTTATGTTTGAACAGCTCCAGAGCACATGATGGAATGTGGCTTCTTCAGTGCAATGCTGGAGCTAGCATGCATTGTCTCTGTCGGCTCTTTTGAAGATGTGGTGCAGACAGGGGTCCGAGGGTGCTCCGGAGTGGATGCGCTTCATAATCTTGAGGGAGTCGTCAGCGGGGATGGGAGTCCGGCTGAGCAGTGCCTGCTGGGGTTCAGTGTTGTTGTGCACAGTAGTTGTGGGTGGGGTGGGTGGGTCTTGTGTCTTGAGGTTGTCGAAGCTGTGGTGGAGCTCCTTAATCTTGCGGTGGAAGAAGATGCTGGGGTAGATGCAGAGGTCTTGAGAGGGTGGGATGTCTGTTGTTTCTGTGCGGGGTTTGGTGAATTCTTTGACTATGGCGAAGAGTTCTTTGTTATTGAGTGCATTGGCATTGATCCTTTCTTGTTGAGATGCTTTCTTTGTTGTTCTAATGAGGTGGTGATGTTTGGTGATAGCTGATTTGAAGGCTGAGTGGTTGTCCTGGGTCATGCTGCTCCTCCATCTCTTCTTGAGTCATCTACAGGCATGTCTGGGCTCATAAAGGGTGGGATGGAACCAGCTTGCTTCCTTGGAGTGTTTCTTACCTCTGGCTTTCTTTAGGGGAGCCAGTGATTGGGGACAGTTGGAAAGACATCGATAGAGGTCATGTGCTGAGGTGTTAGTGTCTGTGGATGTCGGTGGTGGAGTTTTTCTGAGGGAGTTGGTGAGCTGTTCTTCGGTGACCTTGTTCCAGCTTCAGTGAGGGTAGAGGTGGGCGTGGTGGTGTACGGTGGGTTTAGTGAAGGAGAAATTGACACAGATGTGGTCGGTCAAAAGGAGCTCGGAGGTGCAGCTGAAGGTTATGTTGCACTGGGGAGAAGATGGGGTCAAGCATGAGTCTTGCTGAATGGGTTGAGAGGTGACCAGTTGCTTGAGTCTGATGGTGCTGAGGCTCTCTAGCAGGGATGAGATGTTCTTGTCTTTGGGGTTGTTCAGGTGAAAGTTGGGTTAGTGGAGGAGGATGTAGTCTGTGGAGGTGAAAGTGTGGGATCCGATTAAGTTGATGATGGAATTGCTGAAGGGTGGATGGAGTCCAGAGGCCTGTAGATGAGGGTGCCACAAGACGGTGATGGGTGATATTCGGGTTGGTCTGGAGCTGGAAGTGGAGGTGGAGGTGCTCCATGTTGGTCGAGTGGTCGTCATAGTTGGAAGATGAGGTGGAGGGTGCTTCTGTGTACAATGACGATGCCTTCCCCCGGTGTGTTAATGCGATCCTTGTGAATGATCTTATAGCCATCTCTGATGGTGGTGGCGATGTCTGGGGCAGGGGTGGAGTTCATCCAGGTTTCCATGAGAAGGGCATTGTCAGGGTGGATGGAGTTGAGTTGGTCCCAGATCTCTTTGGTGTGTTTGTGGAGGGGGCGTGTGTTGAGCAGGATAAAGGTGAGGTGGTCGGGTCTGATATTTGTGACTCGTGCAGTAGGTGGGGCTGGTGTGCGTTGGCAGGTGAAGGTGAAGCTGCAGTTTCAGCAGGAGAAAGGGCCCTGGGTGTCATTCGGCGATGCCCAGTGGCAGGAGGTGTGGCATCTGATGTTGAGGGTGTGGACGGTCCCGGCATCAAAGTGGGGTATGGTACAGGAACCAGAGTCTGTGACACTGGATGCAGTCCAGGCATGGATGGGAGCAGCTGGGCTTGCCTTTGGCATGCCGCTAGCATGCCACTGGGGGAGGGTTTTTATAAATGCATGGTTGTAAACAATTTCAAAATATAACAGCAATCAAGAACTTCCAGGAGCCACGTCTGTTGTACTTTTAACAACTTTTAAAAGATTAGTAATAAGTACAGCTACTAACTTTTCTTGACAATGTTCTCTTTATGCAGATTGATTGGGTTCTGTGGCACACCATATTTTAGATAGACCTAGGTTTTTTTTTTTTTTTACATTAGTGAAATGCTGTAGAAATCACTACAGAAATCACTTTTCTTTTCACTTTCTTCCCTTTTCTGCACTTTTGTGCCTTTCCTTGCAGTGCCCCACTGCTGCCCGCCCCTGTGGCCCGTCCCCCTGCAGCATCACTTTCCTGCTTCCTGAATCCCGCCTCCCAGCTGTTCAATCCTCCCCCTGTGGCACACTAGCAGCGCGCCAATGGCAAACCCGTCTGTGCCCGTCCATGCCTGGACTGCGCCCAGCTTTGATAATTCTAAGTATGCTAGTGTTTCCATATACAGAGCCTATGTTATGGGGAATATTACTTTACATTTTTACTACTTTGCCGATTTCAGCATGTCATTCCTTAATTAATCTGTAGAATTTACCCACTATATTTTTTTTGATTGTTGTAATAACAAATTTGATATTACTATACATCATCAGTAACAATTTATCTACAAAACGCTGTTTCCAACCTGTCCTCTTTTAAATGTCCACTTGTAAAGTAGGCCATTGAGCTTAGTTCACAAATCTGCTGCTATGAATTCTAAGACTACAGGCTGTGTGTACAAATGAGCCTGCGTGGGCAGTCGATCTCCCCAGGTAAAACCTCCTTGTATTATCAAACCAGAGATGTGCAAATGGATTGTGAAGATTTACAGTCTTTCTTACTTATTTACATGGATAAATCAAATCATGTTAGCAGGGTGAATTCAGAAGGGACTCTTGGATTAACTACGGATTGGGATAATCCTGGAAAGCGTTTTACAAAGATCAAGACATGCTGTGGGGTGGTTTTTTCGAAACAAAAGTTGTGTTTAATTGACATCAGAGTGAATCTGGTCTAGATGATAAATTACTGACCGAGGAATGAAAATAGCTGGTCTGAATTACATAAGTGCTGCAATGATGTAACAGACAAGAGAACCACCTTAGGTTTAGAAAAA
This sequence comes from Lissotriton vulgaris, assembly GCF_964263255.1. Taxonomy (NCBI): domain Eukaryota; kingdom Metazoa; phylum Chordata; class Amphibia; order Caudata; family Salamandridae; genus Lissotriton; species Lissotriton vulgaris. The sequence continues at coordinate 446,471,519 of NC_141699.1, forward strand.
TGCTAAAAACTTTTCTATTTCTGTAATCTCTCGGGTGATGAATTGGTTCACTGCATCGCTGGGATGCCTCCGGGTAACCACGCGCTATAGAAATAAGTATTCATTCATTCATTCAATCACATGTGTGCTTGCTTTCTGCACCCCCGGTGGCACTTTGGTATTACAGAAGAGGCTGCAGAGCCCTGTGTGGACACTTCTGTGATACAGATCACCCCGGCACAATTTCAACAGGGGTGTTCCCTCATTTTCATTGGGGATTTGCCCACATAAATGAGTGAACAGTTTATCTCAGCGTCAGTGCTCTATTAGAGATGCAGGGCCAAAGGCAAAGGAGGTGCCAGAGGGGCACTGATTGACAGGCAAAAAGAGATGCCACACAGCCGATTCACCCCCCAAGAGCAACCACTGAAAGGGAGGGAGTCCCATGGACCCTCAGTCATTGCCTTGCAGGTGGGTGCAGTCACTCCCTGCTGTTCCCATTGAACTGCAGCCCAAAACGCCACCTGGACAGTGAAAGTGGACCGGCTACTTCAAACAGATAGTTTGCCTTTCCCTAATTCACTGCCCCTAGGTCTGGTCCGGGGCTGCAGCTTCATTGGAGGCAACACATTAACTGTAATAGGGCGCACTCTCTCAGTCGGAGCCTGGCACACCCATTGCCACTGCACAAACAGGGGCAATGTACCCTATATGTAATCTGGTCCCTGACTCCTAACCCCTAACAAAGAGGGAGCGGGCAAATAATGTTGGTGTTTTTATGAAAAAGCAGTGACCCTGGATTAATCGATTAATAAAAAACTGATTTCAGCACATTAAACAAAGATGGTCGAGGTAAATCTTTCTTTATTAAACCAGAAAGGAAATCGGGTATGGCAATCTGGTTACCAGTAGGCATGTCCGAATCTTCGAGCAAGCAACATTTGCAAAATTGTACATTACGCAATTTTACATCTTTATCTTTTTTTTCCACTGGGAGTCTTCTTTGTGCAGAAACTGTCTTGCTGAGAGACAATTTCTGCTCAAACCAGTCTCCTGCCGGATACTTGTATGACTCATTCTACACACAGTATGCTCCCCCATAAAACATGCTGGCAAACAACATGTTGAGCTAACCATGTGATTTTTACATGTTTGTGACAGTTTATGGGGAGAAGGTATGCAATTTTTCACACCTCACCATACTATATATATGTTTGGGAAATGTCCATGAGATGTTCAGATAGATTTGCAAAATTTCTTTAGATTTCTGGATATGTCTCAGGCATTTCTGGTAAACTTTCATCCTCAGATAGATTCCTGTAGTGATCGAGGAGACCATGGCCCTACCGGATATTCCCCAAAATCTCTCTCTCTGGAGCCATAAATGTTAACTTTGCACCCACTGATATGGAGTTCTTCCTCCAGAACTCAGTACATTGACATTTCTTCCCTTTGTTCTTGCTTTGCGCTACTTGTTAATAATCGGTTCTATGCTGAACTCCCCAAACTTTTCTGCAATTTGTTTCTGCTACAGGTAAGTAGCATATAGGCTTTCGGTTATGCTTGATTTCTACTTTGATGCGTGGGCCTACCTTCCTGTGATGTATGTTTGTGTATTAATTCCATGACATAGAATGGCATTTTTAGTTGGAAACTACAGCTTTCCCACAGTCCTTTCTGCTAAACCTACCATGACAAGTGAGGTCTGTAGAGTTCCATATTGATGCCTAAATGGGTGTTGCCTATGTTGAAGAAATTCTATTGTAGCCTTCGTGCAGATTCTATGAAAAGGGAACATGGGAGTCACAGGTCTTAATGCTGTTTCGTAATGTGAAAGACATGTTTCCATTAGTTAAAGGTGTTGATTTCAAAAGTCCCGGATAGGGGACTGATCGCCTGCAAAATCCGATACCCCAGGGTTTGGAATTTATTGGGAACATGAAATAGTTCTTATCAAGAATTTTTCCATGGCAAGAGGTAGAATTATAAGCAGATTACGGTGTTTTCAACACCATTATCCTCAGGTAGCTTATTTATAGTGCATTTCCCCCAAGTAAATTTCAAAAGGATTGACATGTCAAATTGTGTGGGAGAAAAACTCTTTGGCTGTGACAGTGACTCCAGATATTTGTAATTATGCTCCCCGTGTAGGCAGCTGTTTGCTGAAGGATTGGAAAATAAGGGGGAACTCAGAGCAAGGGCCTTAAAACTAGGGGTGGGCGGTAAACTCAGCTCTGCGGGCGGAGTTTGTGGAATTTAAAGCACACTACATCTATCACTGAGAACTCCTTGTAGCCATCATACTCCTGTTGTTTCTCTAAATATTTCTAGATGAACACTTGTACATGGCGGAGTAGAATTAACGTAACAATGTTACATATTGCTTGTGGGAGCTGTTTTTCTTTTTTTCACTTACTTCTCACTGTCTTTCTTTCCCAGTCTATGCACCGCTTGTTCTCTTTATTTCCAAATGTACTCTCTCTTTCTTTGTCAGCCTCTCTCTGTATGAACCCCTTTCCTATATCAACCTCTACCTACCTGTCCTTCTCACATTCATGTGCGCTCTCTGTCTCTTGCACTCTGGTACTGGTTCTGTTGGTCTCTTACTTCCTTTCTTCTCTAGGCCTTTCTCTCTTTCATCTATCAATCTCTAGGGATCTTTTTCTCACTTCCATCTACTTTTGTCATAGATATTTTCGATTCTTCCTCCTCTCTCTCTGTCTGTCTGTGCCACCTCTTTCTCCCTCGAATATGCAATCACTCACACTCATGCACAACCAAATTTAATACCTTGCTGTGCTATATTTTTTTAATAACTCCTCTCTCTTTAACTCTTTCTCTTTCTTTCATTCACTCTCTTCCTCTATCTATTTCTATTTCTATTTAAAATTATTTGTACAGCGCACGTACACCAGCGGTTTCTTGGCGCTAGAAACTGAAAGAGGTCAGAGAAGAAGTCCCGGGGTAGGCGAAAAAAGAGAGACTAAGGAATTAATTAAAGGATTTGGCAAAAAGGTATGCCTTGAGTTGTTTTCGAAATAACAGATATGAGGTTGAAGCTCTGAGTTCTGCAGGCAGAGAGTTCCAAAAAGTCGGGGCGAGGGTCGCAAACTTCGAGCCTCCCCATTTCTTTCTTCGAAACCGTGGGACAGTAAGAAAGGATTGGGAAGATGACCTTAGTTCCCTAGATGGAACGTAGGGGATGATCTCTGAGGAGATGAAAGCTGGCGCCGTGCCCAGTCGTGCTTGGAAGGTGATAGATGCAAGCTTAAACTGGACACGGGCCCAGACGGGAAGCCAATGTAAAGCTTTCAAAAGGGGAGTGGTATGGGAGGATTTAGGGAGTTTGAACACCAGGCGTGCCGCCTGCTTCTGGATCTGCTGCAAACGCCGAAGACTATATGCAGGGATACCTGCATATAGGGCGTTGCCATAATCCAGGCGGGATACGACCATGGCAAGGGTGATAAGTTTTAGTGCGTCAAAAGAAAAGAAACGGGACACCTTGCGAATGGTGCGAAGGGCCAGAAAGGAGGAAGAAACCACAGAACTCACCTGGGAGTGAAGGGTAAGTTGTGAGTTGAGCTTGATGCCAAGGGTTTTAACCGAGGTGGAGGGAACAGGTGGGGCACCAAGGGAAGGGGGCCAGAAAATGGGGGACCAGGGGCTGGATGAACCACCTGTCAACACCAGCTCGGTCTTATCTGGGTTGAGCTTAAGATGGTTGTGGTTCATCCAGTCTCGGATATGAATCATGATAGTTTGAAAGTTGGAGACAGAATCGGGGGAAGAGGAGAGGTTGAACACAAGCTGGAGGTCATCCGCATAGTTAAATACGGTGACCTCCATTTGTTGCAATGAAAAGATAAGAGGGGAGATGTAGAGATTGAATAAGAGGGGGGAAAGGGAGGAACCTTGGGGAACCCCGCACTGAACGTCACGGAAGTCTGCAGTGAAGTCACCCAGGCGAACAGCCTGGGTGCGGTCCCTCAGGAAGGAGGATAACCAGACCAACGCGGTACCCCCGATCCCCGCCGCCCTGACACGGGAAAGTAAGATGGAGTGGTCCACCGTGTCAAAGGCGGCTGAGAGGTCGAGGAGAACCAGGGCCTGAGGTTGGTTGGTATCCATTCCCTCCCTGAGGTTATCAAGGACCGAAAGCACTACCGACTCCGTGGAGTGTGCGGGGCGAAACCCGGCCTGGCGGGGGGCAAGGGCCCCGTTCTTCTCCACGAAAGAACTCAGGGCGTAGGTGACATGACGCTCGAGTACTTTCGCCAGGAAAGGTAGGAGAGAGATGGGGCGGAAATTGGCTGGGATAGAGGGATCGGCACCAGGCTTTTTCAGGATAGGGACTATTACAGCAGATTTAAGTGAGTTGGGTACCACACCCTGGGATAAGGAACTGTTGAGAAGGTGGAGGGGGGGTCTGGGCAATTAGAGAAGATATGACGGAGGATATGAGCCGGGCAGGGATCTAGCGGGGACCCTGATTTAACAAGTGGGATTATGGCATTTATTGATTCCTTAGTTAGAGATGGGAGGGTGGTGAGATGGTCCTTGGGAGGAGGACACTGAGGGTCCACAAAGGTAGGGGAAGGAGAGGGAATATTGGTTTTAATAGTTTCGATTTTTTGAATGAAGAAATTATTTAGGGAGTGACAAAGTTCCAGAGAAGGGGTGGGTTTGAGAGAGGTTCGGTCCGAGAACGCTAGATTGTGAACAATCGAAAAGATTTCCTTCGATTTGCTTTCGGCTGCGAGGATTTTGGAGGAAAAGTAGATGGTTTTTGCCTCAAGGATGTTTTTCTTATATAGGGTCAGGATGTTTATAAACTCTAAGCGTAAGGAGGGGCAGTAGTTTTTCCTCCAGGCCCGCTCGGCACGCCGCACCGCCAGTTTAGTGGCTTTGAGATCTTGATTAAACCACTGGTTGGCGTCTTTCTCTCGTTTGGTTGAGACCCGCTTCAGAGGAGCAATGGTATCACAGCCTGCAGAGAGCCATTGATCAATGGCCGTGACCTGAGAGCAGGTAGATAGATCTTGGAGGAGGGGAGCGGAGGAAGTGAGTATGGAGGATAGACTGTCAAGGTCTACTCGGCCCCATGCTCGGACCCAGGTGTTTTTGGGGAGCGGGGGCTTGATCGGGGGGTGAATGGGAAGAGAAAAGGAAATCAGGTGATGATCGGACCAGGTGCAGGGTGAGATTGAAAGGGATTCAACGGGGCAATTGGAGGACCAAATCTGGTCGAGAGTATGACCTTTGACGTGGGTGGGAGAGTGAATGTGGGAAGTAAAGTTAAGAGAGGAAAGGGTATCTGAGAACTCCTTGGAAGATGGGCATTCGGCTTGGTCAGAAGGCCAAAAATTAAAATCACCCAAAAGTAAAATGGAAGAGTTGTTAACTGTGATAGTAGCCAGAACATCCAAGAAATCCGGAAGGAACAATAAGGGAGATTGGGGGGGACGATAGATGAGAATACAGGTAAGAGGGGGCGTAATGGAGGTGGTACGGATGGCTAAAAACTCAGTAGTAGCGATATCAGGAAGGGACAGGGGCTGAAAGGGGAGGTCGGTTCGAGCGACGACCGCCACCCCACCTCCAGCTTTACCATTAGGCCGGTCGGCACGGATAGCGTAATATGGAGCTGGTAGAGTAGCCAATAAGGTGGGGAGGGAGTCGTCACGGAACCAAGTTTCTGTTAAAAAAAGAAGGTCGGGGGCATGGAGATCCAGCAAGACTGACAGTTCATGGGCGTGGGCAACTGCAGACCTAGTGTTCAGATAGAAAGCCGTAAGAGATCTAGGAGCCGCTGGAGAAGTGCTACCGCTGGAGGGAGTCGGGGGCACAGGTTGAGGCCAAGGTATTATCAAAGGGGCAGGAGGAGCTAAGCCAAGAGACGAAATGTGGGAGCAGGTGGAGGCAGATAGCGGCCATGGGCCCCGAAGGCAGCGCAGTTGGGCAGGAGAGTAGGTGGTAACGCGAGCAGAGTGACATGCCCCTTGCCCCGTACGGTCGCGGACGAGCGCAGACGAGCTTGCCTTAAGCGCGCCTTCGGCGCACAATCGTCGCGCCCGCTGCGCTCGTCCGCTGCGCTTCCTGCCAGGGCACATATTTTATGTTGATTGGTCGGGGCGTTGGAGGGGGTGTGGCCAACCGAGGTGGGCGAGTCTCGTGGCTCGCCTCGCCGTCAGGAATGGCGACCAAGATGTAAAAAAGCATTGCAGCTCGAGGCGCGCTGTTCAGGAGAAGCAAGGGTCAAGCAGTAATTAAAAGGTACATGGTATTACAATAATTTTAAAAAGATGTCTTTCGCTCTCCCGGCTTCCGCCTCAGGAGTCTCTGTCAGTGTCGCGCTTAGAGAGCTGCGCGCACTTTTTATAGGTTTGGTGAGGGGGCGTGGCCAACCGAGGTGGGCGTGTCTCGTGGCTCGCCTCGCCGTCAGGAATGGCGACCAAGATGTAAATAAGCGTTGCAGCGCGAGGCGCGCTGTTCAGGAGAAGCAAGGGTCAAGCAGTAATTAAAAGGTACATGGTATTACAATAATTTTAAAAAGATGTCTTTCGCTCTCCCGGCTTCCGCCTCAGGAGTCTCTGTCAGTGTCGCGCTTAGAGAGCTGCGCGCACTTTTTATAGGTTTGGTGAGGGGGCGTGGCCAACCGAGGTGGGCGTGTCTCGTGGCTCTGTCTCTCTTCTTCTTTGTTGCTCTATTTTCTATATATCTCGAGCAGTCCCTCCTCAATTTAATGCACTCACACTTCCTTCCACCTTTTTGCCATCTTCTCTTCTCCACCCTCCCACACATGTTACCCTTTGGTTTTTTCGCCCACCCTTTCCCCATATATCCCTGTCTCTTTATTTCTCACTCTCTCCTTCAAGCACAAACACACACACTTGCTCTTATGTTTATTTGTTTGCATGATTTCTAAAGTGCCAGGTGTGTTTCCTTTCAGGCTCTTTCAACATGAAGTGTCCCTTTGCAACATAAGAGATCACACCGGCTCTCCGAGGCGATGCTTCAGCAAAGCTCAAAGATATTAAAAGGACTGAGAAAGACCCCACATTCACTGAGCTATCAAATACTTTGGTGTGTTTAAAGTATAAAACTGCCTCGGGAGTATTCCTCAGCTTTTTGCCATTCCCTCTTATCTATATATCCAAGTTTAAGGCATTACAAACGGGAATAATTTCTCTTTATCCCATTTTATTCCTATAGAATATAAAAGAGAGAATCCGTACAGGAACCCTTTTTTACTGCTGAATTCTATTTTGATTTGTGGCATTTAGTCCTAAAAAATTAAACACATAATCTTGAACACTGTCAAAAAAAGCGAGCGACTTCCAAATCTTTGAGCATGGTTTTCATGATTACCGCCTGCAAAAATGTATTAAAAACCTGTTTTAAGACCCAATATATCTGCAATAAGGATATCAGCTTTGAAAGAGTACTTCAACTTAATCTCACTTTACAGGTCTTAAACTGGAAAAACAGTGAGGAATTGTGTTGAGCCCAAGATCACAAAGCGTGCCATGTAGCAAGAGCAGACTGCATTATAGACTATGCCATATCAACTGCTCAAGTGTTCTCAGGGAGTGAAGAAAGTCTGCAAATACTTCTTTTTTGGAAGGGACCCGATTGTCTTCTCTTGATTGTAATGGCGTAACGTGTAATTTAAGAGAATATTCCTATAGAGTTGCTTCAGTTTAACTCAGATGGGGTGCTGAATGCAAGTAACACTGAGTGGCATTTCCACAAAGTTTTGATTGGCAATTACGACTCAACACAAGTATTCATATCACTAGGTTTAATATTACTGAGCAATATTACCACTGCAATTATTACCACACCTGGTATTATAACTTGCTTTTCTAGTCATAAATTCCACCTGTTGAGAGTACGAGTCGAAAATTGTGCACAATTTGGGGAACACAGACGATAAAAAGCAATGAACCCCACTCGTTGTTCCCCATTCCAAGCCTCATACTTGTCATTAAATAGGGTGGTTATACTGGACATGGTAGTTCCACCCCATTTTACCGGCTAGCTTGTAAAAAGGCCTATGTTGGTTAAATCTGTGTGGATTATGTATGAATAGGGCTCATTGGGGCATATTACCAACAACTAGCGATAATTATCGCTATGTTGGCTTAGCGGCAATATTTTATCGCCGAGCTGTGGCGATTTTTATCGCTTAGGAACCTTGCTATTATCAAGGTTTATTTCCTAAGCGATAAAAATTGGCCGAAATGCATGAATATCCCTGAAAAGTCAGCAATATTCATGCATTACCGAGCTAATGCTCTTAGCCATGTTATCCACCTACCATTGGATAACATGGCTAAGAACTGCTCAGGGCAGGTGTTAGCTTTTGGAGATATTCGCCCTTAGCGCGAATATCTCCAAAAGTTGGTAATAGGAGATAGCGATGTTAGCGACTGTTTCCAGTCTGCATGTCATTAGTGATAAATTTCACTGACATGCAAAGCGGGGCCCAAGACGGTCGCTATCTCCTACCAGCTGTCGCTAACTGGTGTTATCTCCGCTTTCTTGGCTTTTAAAGCCAAAAAAGCGGAGATAAACCCCCTTGATAATATGCCCCATTGTTTTATGTTTTTTTTTTTTTTTTTTTTTACCATTTCTGTCTGTATTTATCCATATTTATGTTTTGGTTATTTTATCTGTATTCATCCATACTTATTTTGTGTTTTGTGAATAAATGACCACTAACTTGCATATATTTTCATATTTATTTAACTAATAAATGTGCACTCATATTTAAATGCCGTCCAATATAGTATGAACGAGAGTGCTGTCAGCCATGCATGTAGTAACTAATATTCTGCTGTCTTATTTGTTAATTTCCATAATTTTGAAGCAATAATTAAGCAAAGTGATGGGAATTGTCCTCAAAACCCATGTACTGTGCAGCTTTTAGACAGTTTTCTGTTTTAAGCAAAGGGGGCGTTCTTCTCTCATTGTTCGTTTTGCATCAAAAAATCCATGATGTAGAGTGCGAAACGGACTGAGACACATGGCTGTATATCTCAGCGTTGCTAGCAGCGACGGTGGAAGGAGGCAAAGAAATAAAAAAAAAATCTATAATAATATGTATTTGCAAAACCGCAACTTGGTGAAATTGACTCCCTTGTAGTGGAGGTGATGCCGGTAATCGGATTGGATGGAAGGCGAGACTGCATTTTCAGTACTGGCTGAGCAAGGAGACCTCCTGTAAGCTAGTCTTTTATCTCCCGCTGCACACGGTAACTACCGGCTTCGCATTGTTGTTACAGGTTAAGCAGGGCAATGGAATCTGTGCATTTCCGTCCTTCTCACAGGCAGGAGATTTCTTTTTATCGAGAAGCGCCATCCTCACACCTTGTTTGGGTCTGATTCCTGGGGTCTGCTAAAGCTGTAGCATAACTCATCTTCATTAATGTATTTTCCTTCTGGGGCTTTTAAACCACATGCTGCCCAATTAGCAATCTCTAAATGAACCGTGCTATGTTGTGTCCTCTTTTATTCCCTCATTAACAATTGGCTCTGTAAAAATTGCAATTATGCTCATGAAATATAGCGAAATTCACACATTTTGTGAAATTCGCAAAAATTCTTGAAATATTGCGTCATGCGAATCTGAGGAATTTTCGCTCGTGGGAGAATGGTTCACATGGGAAATGTCTAGGGGATGTTCAAACTGCAACTTGTCATCCAAGCAGTGTATCTGACTTGACATTTGAATGTGCGTTATGCCCTCTCATGGTAAAATCACATGATAGTCCAGCCTCACGCAGTTTCACAGAAGTTTCATGATATTTCACAAACAAAATGTACCCTCCTCCATTTCTCATTATTTGTAAATGAGTCCCACGCTCAAATCCCTCCATTCCATTATGGTCCTCGGTTGTATGTTAATTGTATAATGATCTTCTTTATACCTGTACTCCAACACATGTGGTAAAATCATGTCTGAGCTGCTTAAACTTGCACACACTGCATTTACTATAAATAAGCGTAATAAAATAAATGCATAATTACATACCAGCTTGGCTCTACCTGTGTGGTGTGCTTATGACCAGAAGTGTGACAACGGACCAAGAAGGTACCAGGTTGATTTTAAATAAGTACCTGAAGGATGGGTTGGGAGTTAGGATTAGGTTCCTCAGTTTAAAGGGCCAGACGCATATCTCATTTGACACCACTGGCCATGAATTGGGACTTGGTGGGCTCAAGGAATGAATCTGTTGATCGGCTGGCTGTCTCTGCAGGGTGTTGGATGTGAGAAATGTAGCCTATGTATAGGAGGGGAGGAATTTGACCCTCAGGAAGGGCTTTAAGTGGGCTGATCTCAATTGACCACAGAGATTGAAATAGGTCTCTATTAGGCACTTTATTCATGTCCTTCCCTTTACCTCTCCGCGGCATTCGACACGGTCTGCCACCGCACCCTAGTACGGCGCCTCAGCAACGTCGGAATCCAGGACAAGGCGCTGGAGTGGATCACCTCCTTCCTCGACGGGAGAACACAGAGAGTCCGCCTACCACCGTACAAGTCAGAGGCCACCGAAGTCATCTGCGGCGTCCCCCAAGGATCATCTCTGAGCCCCACCCTCTTCAACGTCTACATGAGCCCCCTCGCGGCCATCGTACGCAAACACAACCTCAGCATAATCTCCTACGCCGACGACACCCAGCTGATCCTCTCCCTGACCAACGACCCCGCCGCCGCCAGAGCCAACCTGCACGAAGGGATGAAAGAGGTAGCCGAGTGGATGACGACCAGCCGCCTGAAACTGAACTCGGACAAGACGGAGGTCCTCATCCTGGGCTCCTCTCCCTCCGCCTGGGACGACTCCTGGTGGCCTCCCGCCCTGGGCACCGCACCCAAACCGACAGACCATGCACGCAACCTGGGCTTCATCCTGGACTCCTCCCTCTCCATGACCAGGCAAGTCAACAACGTCTCCTCGGCATGCTTCAACATCCTACGCATGCTACGGAAGATCTTCTGGTGGATCCTCACCGAGACCAGGAAGACCGTCACCCAGGCCCTCGTCACCAGCCGACTGGACTACGGCAACGCCCTCTACGCCGGGACCACCGCCAAGCTCCAGAAGAGACTCCAGCGGATCCAGAACGCCTCAGCCAGACTCATCCTCGACATCCCACGAACCAGCCACATCTCCGGACATCTGCGAGACCTTCACTGGCTCCCCGTCAACAAAAGAATCACCTTCCGCCTCCTCACCCACGCACACAAAGCCCTACACGACCAAGGCCCGAGCTACCTCAACAGCCGAGTCAACTTCTACGCTCCCAAACGCCACCTCCGATCAGCCAACCACGCCCTCGCCGCCGTCCCCCGCATCCGAAGAGCGACTACAGGAGGAAGGTCCTTCTCCCACCTGGCCGCCAAGACCTGGAACTCCCTCCCGACCGACCTGCGCCTGACCCAAGACCACCTCTCCTTCAGGAAGAAGCTGAAGACCTGGCTGTTCGAGCAGTAGCGGCTCCCCCCCCCCCCCCCCAGCGCCTTGAGACCCCACGGGTATGTAGCGCGCTTTATAAGTGTCACTGATTGATTGATTGATACTGGCAAAAACACTGGTCAATTTCTGTACATTATATGTAAAAAAACAATGTAAAGTAAATCATATCAACGATTTGGTACTGGTTTATGTTTCACATGTGGGACTTAATCCTGAATTCCCCAACAGGGTTAGCTACTTCGAGGATGCTGTGTTTCTGTATTTATTTTCCAAGTACAATTTTACTCTTGTATAGTGGCTTACTTTGAACTCATTTGCTCCAGGTGTTTATAATTTGCCAGGACTGAGAGCTCAGGAGCTGTGGTAGAAGGCGGTGTGACATTCTCTACAGTGTTGATTAGTGGGTCAAAGAGGTATGTATGGTCAACCAATTCTTGGCCTCTCTGCAGAAGGCACAGAACAATGGCCACGTATTCCAATTGCAGTTGGGTTGTGAATGAAATACACAGTTATTTAAATATTGACAAGGAGAAAGTAAAAGAAAATCTTGTGCTTATAGGTGAATTGGTGCGTTGCATGTTTGGGAGGTGGTGGAGAGAAGGAGATGCAAGGAAGTGCTATGAGGGGAGAGTGAAAAGAGAGTGCTGAAAAGCAAAGAGATGAGGTGGAAGATATGCAGAAGGAGGCCATGTGGAGAGAAAGGTGTACATGTCTACCATAGAGTGAGCATAAGTGGAGTGACTGAGACACGCTGAAGTCCACCTCCCTTGCGACAGGCCTCAGTAATGTTTAATACACATCTCACAATTTTACAATCGATACTTTTTCAATATCAATCATTTACAATATAATCATTGTTCTTACTCATGTTTCTTAAACGGCTAACAACCACTGACCAAGCCAATAGTCGTGGCTAGCTTTAGGTGTATGTCAGGCGTATTATATATCTGGGTGTAATGGTTGAAAGCTCAGCGAAGCACCAAAATAACTCTCAGGTGGCACTCTCCTGGAATCACAGGAATTGTGTTTGCATGATTGAGTCACGCCCTTAAGTACGTAGCCATGTCTCATGTAGTGAAATTGTTACTTGATTGTCCCATGCTCTACCAGTGAGTATAGTACTTTAGTGTAGAGTGCTTTCTTACATTAGTATGACTGAACTGGTGAATAATGCTGCTGTTTGCCATACATGAAAGAGACAGGTTAGCGGGTCGATCTCTCTTCTGCCACTTTGTGCCTGAGTGATCAGTGATGCTTGGGCACAAATAGAATCTCCAGATAGGGCTTTTACAAGTTTAGTTCTGAAAAACTGGTTACAAGAATACCAGTAATGACTGAGCTTCTTCTAGTTGGAATGAATTGGAAACCAGTGGGTGGCCAGTGAAAAATCTCAAAGAGGTTAATTATTATCGAAAGGATCCCATTGTTTTAAAAGGAATGAGAATTCCCATAGGATCAGTGCATTGCATTCCAGACATTGTGAGCAACACTGTGAAAGGTGGCAGGTAGGGGCATAGCTTAGAAAAGGGAGTAAAAATGTGTGCAGTAGAAATCTACTTACCCTCTCCTCCACTCGCACAATCAATCCACTTCCATGTATGCATGTAGTTGGATTACAGAGTGGGTCACAGATGTGTGTCGTGTGCATAGGCCTACTTCCAACCTAGAAGGCATGCTCCTCCCTCTGCTGACCTCGAGGTAAATATTTGCTAAACTGAGGAGTGCTTCCCTGCATTTCTTAAGGCCCATCCTGCATTACCACCCTCTCCACCTGCCAGGTTTTTATTTTCACTGAGCTGACCAACATGTGGCAACCTGTAGTCTTGTACACTGGATATAGATCTGCTTTTGATATATGTTTGCGTTATATACTAAATTCTTTTATTAAAAGCTACCCACGGTGCAACCAGGAAGTATTCTCTGTCTCAATTGATACTATTAAGATAAGGTAGAAAAATAATAATAATACACAGTTTAAGACTCTCACTAGCTTGGTATTCTAAAAACTAGCCCATCAAAAAATGAAATAGACACAGATACACACAGATACAATCACACGCGTGCACACACACCTGCGCGCATATACATATAAAGGTGTGCCAAGACACACACACATCCATACACAGATGCATGTGGATACATTAATATGTGCACGCATATACATACAAACAAATCAGATGCAGCATGACACACACAGACACAAACACACCCAGATGGAAATTGATGCTCCCATATACTTACACGGAACACACATCCACGCACACAGATGAACACAACCACACCAACCAAGCACACAGAAACACTTAGCTATTTTGCACAGACACTTCAAAGACAAACAACCAAGAACATTGAAAAAAGTTTAGAGGGATAGATAAACAGCTTTCAGGACTAATTCCCTAAATTATTTTATATACAAAAAAAGGTTGGATAAGTACTTCTTTTATTAGGTGGCTGCAGGTTATGAACACCTGACTGGAAAAAAAACACACAAGAGAATCAACATATAAAGGAAAGGCAATGTCGTAGCAGGAGCTGCTCTGGGTCGGGGTGAAGATGAGGAGGCGGGCGGAGGATCGATCCTTGTGGTTTCTGTCTTACACTGTAACCTGAAATAAATCAAAGGGTTAGAGAGAATCCTCATACCAGAGGCGACTAATCAATGCCGGATCAGGTGGATCTATTGATTTTTCCCTGGCCCGGCTTCTGTCAGACATTATTTAAAATTTGTTGTCACTCTCATATAGATTGCTCCCAAAAAACTGCCACTCAGTACGTGCTCGCGCTCTGTATTCAGTTGACAAGGCGTTCCAAGTTGAACTGCCCATCTTTCATATAATTGGAGCCCTGAGTTCGCCCCGCCCAGGCCTGGATGGCAGCATGTGATTGCAGATGATTGCTAATGGTAATCAGCCAATCCGCGGGATGCCCAGTTATCTGTTGCTAATTGACATGGGCATTGCGATAATGATTTGTCACTGTGTGTCACCTTGTGTGCTTATTAGTACGCAAGCCATTTTCGAAGCAGGATGCAGGCCTAATGGTGGCTTAGCACAGAGGCTCAAGCGGTTACACAAAATGGTTTCCGATCCGATTAGGCCATTTTGGGATTTTAGTTCACGGATTAGTCAGCATGGATCACAGACCATTATGGCATAAAGATCTGATCAATTTTTCCATCTCGGTAGCTCTAATAGGATTACAAAAAGGATATCCCCCCCAGGTAACACTGAACCTTCTTTGTCACGCCTCCAAAACGAATGATGCCCTTTCACACTGATTGTTTGGCCTTTTGTCATAGATAGCAGAACTATCTCTCACGTTAAGCAGAAGGCCCAATTCAAGCCCCATGCTCCAGCTTGCAGAGTTGGACCTGAAGTTACACAGATCTTTATGATTTAAGGCTAAAGCTGAGAAAAGGTGGCGCTAAGTTTCCTCAGAGAGTGAGTGTTATTCTATTAAACTATGGGGCATATTATCAACAAATAGCGATATTTATTGCTAAGTAGGGTTAGCGGTTATTTTTTATCGCCGTGCATCACCGGATTTTATCGCTGAGATAACGTGCTATTAGCAATGTTTATCTCAAAAACGATAACATTTCCGGCGATAACGGCGAAATCCGTGAATATCACTGAGAATACAGCGATATTCACGCATTATCGCTAACAGGGTCTTAGCCATTATATCCACCTCCCATTGGATATAATGGCTAAGAACTGGTCTGGGTAGGCGTTAGTTTTTGGAGATATTCACGCTTAGCGCGAATATTTCCATTGCTACGCCTGTGTTGGTAATAGGCGATAGCGATGTTAGCGACTGCTTTCAGTCGCTAACAGGTTGGGTACGCCCATTTTGCATGTCATTAGCGATAAATATCGCTGACATGCAAAGGGGGCCCCAAACCGCTCGCTATCGCCTACAAGCTGTCGCTAACTGCTGTTAGCGACAGTTCGCTAATAGGGCGATAGAATTATCGTCGCTTAGCGGCCGCTAAAGTGGCGATAATTTCCTGTCGCCCCCCCTTGATAATATGCCCCTATGAGTTTTATGCAGTATGTGGTCTACAAGATAAGATGCTTCTAAATGAAAATGTCGGCTTGCAAGATACTTTTCATTGTGAGATCCCAATTTTCCCCATTTGTTTGGAAGAATAAATTACCTTTTTCATTCCTTTACCATGTGAATGCTCATTGTTGTGAAAAGTTTCTGGTCAAATAAAATCTCCCACTGTTTGCATAAGGAAAACAGAAAATTATGCTTTTCACATATAGCCAAATAATCCGGAATATGCATGCAAAATGAAATTACAAACAAGCTAAATTACTTCATAAAGCTCAGGGCTAGCCTCTTAATCCACACCAACCCTTCAGGGTTTTTTGTGTGTTTTTTTTTTACTTTCTTTATTGAAAAAAACGTGAATCAAACAGGCTGAAAGCACATAGTAACTATATTCAGAAGAACATAGAGCGTGACCATAAGCAAAAGTAGAACAGAACGTCATTACAAACCACCTGAGGAGCCAAGGGACTGGGGCGTGGGGGAGTCTCGAAGGAGACACCTGCACAAGCATCATGGCAGTCTGAAAGAGTCAGCAAGAAGAGGACAAAGGGCTTGAGTAATCCTTGGACAGTCAGAATGGGGAAGTCATCAGCAGGGACAGGGGTAGTGGGCGGGGGAGGGGCCGTGGAGGAAGGGAAGGTGGAGCACTGGAAAGGCTGTCTGTTGGGGCATAAAGAGGGGGGCAGCAAATGGAAAGTCCAAGTAACCTTCAGCAGGACAACCTATCACTTGGGCGATACAGCAAGGGGCCCATATGAGCCTGTTGGGCATTCTAAGTATGTGTGCAGGGCCTTCTCCATGGATACCCTAGGAAGCGGGACACAGGAGACAGAGGAGGTTGGGCAGGGTAAGGTAGCTGGGCAGAGGGCCAACAGACGACCAGGGAATGTAAGGATACGGAAGGTATAGAAGAGAAGAGAAGGCCAGGCCTTGAACAAGGTGTGGATCAAGAGTCTTGGAGAAAAGCTCTCCATATGTACAAAAATCTTTTATAAAGGTCAGTTAGTCTAGAAATGATCCTTTCAAAAGTAGTCACTTTAATCAATACTAGCAACCAGCCCTCTGGTGGCAGACACATGAGTGTGCTCCAAAGTATCAGGATTTAGGTCTTCGAAGTGGGCAGGTCCATGCCCAGCCACCTGGACTATTGGTTCATGATGGCTGGACATCAGGCAAATTCATTGAGAAGGGCTGCCTGTACTTTCAATGCCCCACTGAGAGGCACTGCCTGTCTAATTGTTGTGGTAACGGAAGACCAGTAGGTTGAAAGAGCGGTGCAATCTAAGAGTAAATGAACAATGTCCCCCTACAGAAAGCTGCACCTCAAGCACATTGCAAACAGGAGAAGGGAAGACCTACGAAGTCCAAGAGGTGACCAATGCCAGTGATGCAGTACCTTGAAATAAAGGAATATAAAGTATGCCTCCCTGAGGTACTTATCATGGTTGGCTAATAGATCCCCCCCAGTCACCCTGCAGCCTGACTGACCACCATTCTTTCAGAGAGCGAGACAACGGAATAGAGTATAGTTGGTCCACCAATATCCAATGCAGCCTGGATACCGTCCCTTTGTAGGTGCCACACTTCCCTACACCACCAACAGTGGTGAAGAAGCAAGGTCCATTGGGTGGAGCCCAAGATGCATCAAACACAGTGGTGCAAGTGTTGGTAGTCCCAGAAGTGTCCCACATGTATGCCTTACTGTGCCTGAGCCTCTGCATAGGATTTGTAGGCCCTGTCCTTGACCAGGTTTAAGAGTTGGTGGATACCCTTGGGTTTGAATGTTGGTCAGTTGGGCTCTGACCCTCGATCAACAAAGAGGCATTATACCACATAGGGGCCTGTGCATAAAAGGTGGGGCAGATCCTCAGCAGCAGGAGTGCCTTCGGGCACGCATAGACCATGGTGGCCAGAACAGGATGGGATGCAACCAATATGGATGCCTCTCCATTGTGTAGCATTTTAAAACTCTTAATGCAACCCAGGAAGGAGGATTCCAGTTGCACCCACTGGGTGTGTATAGTGTGGTGTGTATGATGTATGTAAGAGGCGCCAATTAGGATGCCATCAACTAGCAATGAATGTTTGGCAGTCACATACCACCCTGCTCAGAGGCAGCACAGAGCTTCTCCAGTTTCAGTCATGGCTTCCGACCTCCCCAAATAAATGTTTTCAGGGTTTTCTCAAACAGCTTCTATCAAGCTGGCAGGGATGTGGAGTGGGATAATGGTAAACACATAGTTCAATCAGAGCATCAAATTCATTTCAAGCACTTGTGTGTTCCCCCAAAAGGAGAGGTTAAGCTGGGACTAGAGGGCCATTCCAGCCCTCTTGCTCATGTGTATGGATCTTGGTTACATTCCACAATGTAACGGAGACCCTGGGTGACTTCTATTCCAAGGTATCTCATAAAGCAGGAGGAACATTTAAAAGGCAGGCATGCATTCATTGCCAGAAGTGTGTAGTGTGTGAGGGAAGGGCCTCGCTTTTAGCCCAATTTATCCTGTACCCTGAGAGAGAGAGGAGAAATGTGTGATCAGAGTGTTGAGTGCCTGCAGTCATGTAGCAGGATGAGTGAGGGTAACCAGAATATCATCCAAAAAACACATGGCAATTTGGTGCTCCCCATTAGGGAGGGAGATGCCTTGAATGTTGGGGGAAGTGCTTATGGCAATCACCAGGGGTTCCAGGGCCAGAATGAAGAGAAGAAAGGGCAAGGGACAACCGTGTCTAGTACCCCTGCCGATCTCAAAGGGGGTAGAGGCATGGCTGTTGCAGGTAACTATGGTCGTAAGTTGCTAGTACAGCCTCTGGATCCTGTTCTGAAAAACCAAGCCCAACCCACATCACTGAAGGACTTGAAGAATGTAGTCCCATTCGACCAGGTCAAAAGCCTTTTCAACATCAAGAGGTACTGATAGCTTTTCATCCTCCTCATGCCAAATCCTATCAGAGGATGTGCAACCGAGTATGGAGATGGGTTGCTAATGTGCGATGGGGCACAAGCCCAACCTGGTTCTTGTGTATTAATGAAGGAATTTCCGGCATGGGCCTTTTGGCCAACACTTTCACTAGTATTTTTGTGTCAACGTTCAGCAATGAGATTGAGCGGGAGCTGGAAAAACTACCGAGATCTTTGCCCAGTTTAGGGAAAAGAACAATGGAGGTCCTGTTAGCTTTGGCAAGGATGCTATGTGGCAATGCGTCCTCCAAGTACACCTTATGGAAAAGGAAAGCTAGCATTTCCTTGCGTATCTTATAGAATTCAGACAGATAATCCTCCAACCCCGGGACCTTGCCACATGGCAAACCATTGATTGCCTTAATGATTTCTTCTGGGGTGATGGTAGCATCTAAAGCATCTTTGGCACAGAGTTGCCTTGCAAGTTAGAAAGGCTGCAAGCTTGTCAAGAGTATGTGTTGTCCGATGAGCAAAGGACCTCAAAGTAAGTCCTAAATGACGCTAAGATGTCTGGGGGTGAGAAAAAGGTCAAAAGAGCACATGAGGAGTCCTGCTGTTGCAGCTGCAGTACCTGATGACGGCCTTCCTTTTCTCCACCATCGTAATGGTGCACCTGAAGACGGAACAGAGCTGTTTCTACCTTAGAGATATACAGTTTATCATGTTCATGTTTGTCCCGCAGCAGGAACCACAGCATAGACTGCAAGTGGGACCGGGAGTATTGGGCTGTGAGGAAGGCGGGGGTGGACTCAAGTTGGATCTGCTTGCACAAGACCTCAGGTTTCCATTGGGGTTGGCGTAAGGCCTACGTTTCTGTTGGCAGATATCATGCATTAAATACCCCTGGACCATGGCCTTTCTGGCTACCCATATGGTGCCCGGTGAGTCTATCGACCCAACATTGAGGTCCAGAAAGGGGCGTAGGTAGAAGCACAACCATTCCCTGTCTATAGGGGCATTGTAGTGCCAGAGGTCTAGGCACTAGTTGGGTGGGGGTAAGCAAAGTGTGCCCAGATCGAGCCAGAGATGGATCACATCATGATTCTGGCCTATCAATGCTGTGCTGAGGGGAAAGAAGTATTTTCTAGACCTGGTGACATGCACCCCAGAGGTACAGATATAATCCCTCACTGTGGAGAAGACCCTTGTTTGTAGACGTGTGGTGGTGGGGCAGGTCGGGTTTATCCATGAATTGGGACCATGTTCCAATCACCCCCCAAGAGAAGTTTTGCTTTGGATCCGGGCTAAACCAGCATAGGTGGGTTTCTTGGAATTAATTGGGGCATATAAGGTACTGATAAGGAGAACTCGATCATGTATGGAGACCTTAATGAAAATAAAGTGGCTGTGTGGGTCACGCCAGACCCTAAAGGTTGTCGCTTGTAAATGCTAGTAATGCGGCAACACCGCCCTTACAGTAAAGTTTGTTAGAATGAGCCTCACCTACTTCTGGTTCAGCTTTACACACATGGTATTCCTGTCCTACCCAGTCCCTTTTGGCTCTTTCCATCTGAGATATTGGTCTCCTGCAAGAGAACTATGTCGTGCTTCAGGGACTGAGTATAAATAAAAATATTTTTGGCATTTTGTGTAATGGGTGAGGCCATTCACATTTAATAGGATCACTGTCAGGGATGGGATGGGGCCCTGGACCCCTACAGAAGGTATCTGCAGAAAAAGCCAGTGGGGGAGGTCACCCAGAGACTGGAGAAAAGGTGATGGGGAAGAGGAAAAGGGCATCACTGACAGGAGTGGATTGACTCTCCATCCAAGGAATGGAAGCTGCCTTTGGTCAGGCTGGAGGTGTGTGCTTGGGCGCCGAGATGCAGCAACTGGGATCTCCTGAGCATGTAGGGTATGGTGTGAGTGGGGGCCTCTGTATCTCAGTACCGACTGCGCGGGCAACATTAAGGGGGACAAACCAGTGGGTGACATGTGTATGTGTCTGTCAGTTCAGGACGGTGTTGTGTGCATCACACTGGCATGTCCCAGCATGAGTTCAAGGGTGAGGTGTGTCTTCTGCAGGGGCAGTTGATTTCAAAGGGGACCAGGACTTGTCCTTCAAATGTAGCTCCTTGTGGGTAAGGTGGGGCTTGGGGTCACCCGACCACTGCCTAGTGGCTTCCTCCAGCCTCTATTGTTTGTCTAAGAATACCCCCAGCTGGCCAACCACTCTGGGTTAGGGTATAGTGTCGGCAAGACCCACAATGAGACCCAGGTCCATTTCAGTCAGCAAGGCTGCATCCAGATACCCCTTCAGTTGACCAGGATCGAGGAACTCCATCTTTTTGTTGTTGTGGGTGATCAGCATTATCGCCGGGCCAAGGAGGCATTAGCGAATGCTGAGTTGGTGAAGTTGATTTCTTGGAACAGGAAAATCTTATGTCCGTCATGTAGAAAGGAGCCATTCCTCATTGCCGCTTGTAACACTTGCCTGGCCTGTTGGAGTCTCAGGAAACAAGCGATAATCTGCCTAGGGGCCCTCACTGAGTGGTGGTCTATGCTGCCATAACCGGTGGTTTCTCTGAAACTTCAAGAGGGGGCTAAAGGACAGGCTGGTGATAGCTGACAGAAAGCTGGTTAAGAAGCCCCTAATGTCGTCTCCTTCCAATTTTTCCAGCACCCTTAATATCTGAATGTTGTCCCTGTGGGACCAGTCTTCAAGTACCACAATTTTCTTCTTGGCGTGTCAGTGATCCTGTTCCAGTCCATAGAGAGCAACCCAGATGAAGGGGGGCCAGGGAGCTTGACAAAGTCCAGGCCGTCATGGTAGGGGATTGTGCTGGCCCCCCACTTCACCGTCTCCCTACCCCTTCACCTGGAGCCAGATTGAAAGCAGGTCTCTCTCACAAAGGGCAGGTGCTCCTGCACTGTCCTCGCCCCCTGTAGTTGGGAGGCCAGCCATGAGGAGGTGTTGTTGCTGTGATTGGTGCTATTGGTTTTGGTATTGGGTACAACAGTCCGTGCCTCAAAAAACCGGCCTCACATAGTAGCTCGGTCACCCACAGCTCCCTACCATCTGCGCTAGAGCATGTGAATGGAAGGCAAGCGGTGTGAGCACGGCAGGGCCCTGTAAGTCCTGGGATGGCCCCATGTCCCTCTGTCGCAAGACAGATACCTGGATGAGCAGGTGCTGTATGGTGAGTCCTCCACATAGTTGAAAAGGCAGTGGAAAGAAGCCAGCTACAGGAGCTGTAGACCCTAGCCGCAACATGTTTGCGGCTCCCAACAGGCGGGGGCAGCCCTCACCAAGCAGGGAACACTTTTCCCCTAATGGTGGCAGGAGGGGGCTTGGTCGCTGCACTCTGGCGGGAGCTCAGCTATGGAGCCGCTATATTGCCCGGGTGCCAAGTTTTGCCCCCAACCATACAGTGGTATGTAATAAATAGCAGTTCTATGTTTCAAGTTAAAAAGTGGCAATATTATTGACATATAACATGACTAAACATGTAAATCATAGCCATGGCGTGGACCTATTTGGCTGGTTCTAAAGGTAATTCAGGCTAGTCTGTTGTACAATTGAGTTACCCTGAAAGTTACACAAATAGCTCTGAAAAAGATCCTTTAACATACAATATAACGCATGCTCTTGTGTTGGAAATAGACGATCTCCTTCGCTATACATGGTTTTATAAGAGCAGTATAACACAGCATACTCTGTAAAGACTACCCATGTACTGAAGTTCACTGCCCTTCCTATTCTTGCACACTCAACTTTAAAACATCACTGCCTTAGCATATAATTTAACCCATAAATAGATGGTGGCTAGAAGAGCTCTTAACATTGTGCACATTTGTTACATAAAGAAAGTATTGTAGTTGCACTTCTAAAGTGCTTCATACCCATTGTTGAGGCACTCAAGTACATTAGTGGACAGGTAGCGTTCTACACCATGGAAGTACTTGGTTGTAAGAGTAATTTCTGGAAACCAAAATCAGCCTCGACATTAATGTTCTAACAATCCCCAAGTGGTTGGAGGGTTCAACTAGAATGGTACTGTGTAGGTAGAGTTGGGTGATGGCAGCATACCCTTCTCTGAAAGCAGCCTCTTAAACTCTAAACAGAGAAATGCTAGAATGGAATGGCAAAATAGCCTGACTGGGCCTTGTTAAAACTGTAGGGTGTCCTGTGTGGGAAGTGTTTCAATATTGTTCATAAGTGACCAGAGTAGATATTCTATATTCTCTTAGGTCTTTCTGCCTAGGTGTGTAGCTCAAAACATCAGAAAACATGTAACACAACATAAAAAATGGCACAGCATAACATGCTGTAACATGAGATAGCATGAGGGCATTCTAGGTCTGGAGGAAGGTCATTGCTGCTCACAGTGCCCCAGTGACCTTCCAGTCATGTATTCCTCACCCATGTTTCTTACTGTCCCATCTATGTATCATTATGTGTTTATCTTCCCATCCTTGACTGCCCACTTTTGTTTATATGCATGTCTGGCAGACCTCTGCACGTGAATCCCCGTCGGGTTGCCCAGCCATAGAAACTACTACCCAAATGCATGGACAGGCTCGCCTTAGTGTCTGTTTAATTTTTACCCTATCCACACTTTCTTTCTCAGCTGTTTAACCCTCTTTAAAAACAAATGTCCCTGTAGTGGCTGTGGTGGGTAATCCCTCAGTGTGGGACAGGTGGGTAAATGTTCATTGATGAGGAGTAAATGTAAATGTAAATGTATAGGCATTTATATAGCGCACTACTTACCCGTAGGGTCCCAAGGCGCTTCGACCGCTGCGAAACCCTTCCTGGCTTCCCTGAGAGATGGTCCCTTAATGGGTATCTCCAGGGTGAGACCAGGCAACCCCGGCAGTCTGGTGGGGCCGTTAGTGAAGATGAGGCAAGCTAATGCCCAGAGTTGCCGAGTGTGATCGCTGATCAGAGTGGGCACCGAAGCGAGAGAATTATCGAGTCCGCTGACCCTGGTCCAGAAACCTGCCGCACCGGGAATCGAACCCTGGTCCCGGGCCGTCCTCTGCTCTCGGGTCTGCCGCCTCTAACCAGTGAGCCACACTACTTCACTAGGAGTCAGCATCAGGAGTTGTTTATTCTCAAACATAAACATAACTCATATTCATATTTGTAACAATAGAGCTATGATTAAGTAATGGTTAGTGCTATATTCTGGTAACAGATGGTGCTATTATCCCCATAACTTTATTCATATGGTGTACATATACATTGAACAGGAGAGCTGTCTTACATGTTCCACAGATGGCTCCATAGAGGAAGAGAACAGAATAGTACAGAACAGATCTCCTGGCAGAGCCCTAAATGTAGAATTGTTTAACGCTAGCCTTAATAGACAAAGTTTGGCTGGAGGACCTCTCGAAGTGAATGGCAACTGCCACAGGTTTTAACTTAGCGCAGCAGTTCCCAACCTGTGGTCTGGGGACCCTTGGGGGTCTGCCAAGCCTCCTCAGGGGGTCCCTGACTACTTAGAACATTTTATATTAACAGATTAATAAAGTGCATATAAATAAAGAAGCAAAATGTACACTTGAATAATTTTAAACGTACTGTAAATGTGATGCCATTTGAAATTGGATGCTAAAAATTTAATTTGTATCCATAGATTGATTCATGGGAGCACTGCAAGTGCATCAAACAGAATACAGTATGGACAATGCGTGGCCTAAATTCAATTTAGAAAAGCTCAAAGCTTTCTATTAAAATTAAAAACATTACATTTCTATATGTTTGCCAATTAAATAAAATGTGTCATTATTTGTGCATTTGTTTGATGAATGCTTTTTTTTGCATTTTTTGTGTGAATTGTTTTGTGGTTCAAATCATTGACAATGCTTACGCCAGGGACCCCTGCTTCCAGTGATGACTCAGTGGAGGGTACCTGGATTCCAATAACGATTCAGTGGGGTCCCCAGAAGTTTAATGGTTGAGAAGCACTGACTTGGGGACTTTCACTACATGACAAAATACAGCCTAGCAACAAAGTCCAACCCACAGGAGATAAATGAATACCCCAGACATTATTTGCCCTCACTATATTAGTTGGATTTAGAGCACAAAACACTTCTCTAACATGGTGGAACCTGCATGATATGTACTGAAAAAAGGCAACGTTTATATTCCTGGAGTGATTTGTTCAGCTGCTGGAAATTGCAAGAATGTTTGTATTATTCAGTTTTCATTTTCCACCAGGGAGGCAATTACCTCTATGACCCAGATTATGAGTGGGACATTAAATTCCTATCTCTGTGCAATCCTCTCTTTGTGCATGGATCGGATTAATGAGGTGTGAATTAATGGCCTACCCCCTGTAGTGTTATCCAAGTAAGTTTCAACATGCTGAAAATTTCCTGGGGATGTGTGCAGTGTAAATTAAATTCCAAGAGGTGGAGACTATTATGTGGAAAGCACAAATTCCAGATACAATTCCCCAATTTTCAGACGAAAACTTGAAATGTGAGGTCATTAATGCACTCGGCAACTAACTAAACTTGCGGTTTTGCACAACTTCATATAACATATCGTGTATTTGTAAAGTGCACGTATCACCCAAGGGAGGGTCTCAGGCGCTGTTTAACAGATGTTTATTGTTACACAATGGTACTCATTTTATTAACCTCAGATGGATGAACAGCTGAGTGGACCCGCCGGGATTTGGACCTGTGACCCTGAGGTCAAACACAAGCCCCTTGAGTGGACACATTAGTCCACTACGCCACCAGACCCGGCCCGGTATACCTATATTACCCGCCAGTCCTATTGCTGTAAAACATAACTCTAATTCATAATTTAAGTACTAATGAATTTAATGTCTGATAGGTAGGTAATCTCAGCACAAAGTGATTTTCCATTGTGATTTTTCAATGGTGGGATTTTCAATCGGTGATGTTTCTTAAAAAATAAGACACTTGTGCTCTTTTGCCACAGTGAATGTTTATGTTTATACATATAAAATATGTATCTATATTAATTAAGAGACAATAATTACACCCCTATTTACTGTGCTATGAATGTACAGCATTTTGGTGGTCAGGGATAAACAACAAATTTAATATACATTTCCATTCCTCCCTCTTGAAGATTTATATAGTGCAATACAGAAAATTAAATTGTCCCAGGTATTTTTAGGCTTCATTGATTTCATTGAACATGAATATTTATATAGTCTGCATCACAAATGTGAGAGTCTCTTGGTGATTGCTGTTAGTAAGCATTGACACAGATGAACAAATAACAATCAACATTAGAATAATGTTGCCTTTTAACAGTTTTTTTAATGTAAGATTAAAGTTGCAATGGCTGCTGTAAGGCGGGAATGCATTCAATAGCACAAGATTGATTTGGGGAGACAGTGCCGCCCACCCCAGGCGTTTTCAAACCATATGGACTTTGGGGATCCAAGTTAGCAACTCTGAGGAGGAATGGAGCTGCACGCTGGGTCTGGTAGGATGAATGTAGTCACCATGATATTTATGCTCAATGTAGAACACCTTTAATTAAATGTGGCTGGCGGAGGGAAGACAAGGAAAAGATCCACCTAGCAGGGCCAGACTGGGAACCTGAAGCAGCCCTGGCAAACATTTCTAGATCAGTCCCCGTAAGGTGCCAGGCGAGCGAGCCTGACCACTGCAAGAGGGAGTTGGTGGGGTTCCAGGTTCTGATGATATGCTAGGCTGGCAGTGCACCTCTATGTAGCAGCGCTAGGACCAAGCAGGCTGTGGGGAAGCAAGGAGAAATTGTTGATGCACAGTATTCCCTTCAAGGCACAATAACAGAAGCAACAAAGGGGAGGACTGGGAACCAAAAGTAGCCTTTCACGCAGTTCTTTGGTTGTAGTTCACTGTTCACTGTGCTAGATTACAATAGTAACTTATGATCTGCACAGTAGCAAAAGGATTTCTGTGACAAATGCAGTAACCCACTGAGCTATGCATATAAAATACAGTTCCGTAGTCTGAGGAGTACATGTTCCATGTATCAGGCATGTTAACTCTATGAACTACTTTATGTGGAGTCAGAACAGCCTCTAGAAATAGATCCAATCTCTCTCCAGCAGGAAGATTATCACAAGATATATAATGACCCTTTTATTGTTGTTACCAGCCAAAGGGCCCACAGCATGCAGCACCATCAGCGAATATTTAAAACTGAAGCTGTTTGCACATAGACCCAGTCAGCACTTGCCGCTGGTAGCCACCTGATGGTGGCTGATTCTAGTGGCTGGTGGTGGCTGGCCCTGGCTTGGCTGCTGGCCTGGGCCTGGCTGTCTGTCCACAGAGGTGAGGCAGGGATGAGAGGGCAGGGAATGTGAGGGCAAGACAAAATAATTATAACTAGACTGTCATTGGTAGCACATTTGTGCACTACTACAGGCCAACACCCCTCTAAACAAGTGGTGATCACTCTGTGTTCATTGTGTACCTTGTGTTTTAAAAAAAAAGCAGAAGAAAAGTATCTGTGTGCACATGTAAAGTCTATATGGCCGCAGGAAGCTGCAAATGAACATGAGAGCTGAGTGGAATATGGTGGTCCACTGATTCTGTTGCTGGGGGCAGATATTACAGAACTGCTGCAAAATGGGCCCACAGTACAACCCCGCCCCCCGCCACACACCCTTGCAGCCTCCCAGGGAAATGCCAGATGCCCAGTATGGCCAGTTCTGCCTTGCCACCTAGAGAAGAGGTATTGTTAGAAATTGGGTTACTGGTTTACTGGGATGTGAGCCCCGGTCAAGAGGCAACCACAATCATAGTCAGGGAAGGTACAAGTAAACCCCAAATTAACCTGTGATCAACCACTTCATAGCTTGGAAAAGAGCAGTCAGGCTTAACTTAGGGGCAGTGTGCAAATTATTTATGTAACATTTCAAACAGTCATACCGTGAAAACACCACACAAAAAAATTCTCAAACCAGATTAGAAAAATAGAGCTCAATTTAAAAATAAAATAATGACAAAAATCTAAATTAGAGATCCAGAGGTATTGAATGTTAAGGTTTTTAGATCAAATTGCACCAAAAGGCAAAATCGCCAACTACTAATATCTGGTCATGCTTCACCAAGACAAAGTCACAAGTTCAGGCCGACCACAATGTAGCGCAGGTGGGCTACAAAGACCTTGTTAGACCTGCTAAAAAGAGTAACTTAAATCCTAGTTTGTGGAGTGTTGGTGGATCCGAGTCTAAAATGTGTCACGTAGCTGAGGCAATGTGTTGGTTCCAAGATCCGGCAAGGCAGTGGTGAGAGGTCCTGTTGTGTTGATGGCGGGGATCCCTTCAGCAGGACATGTGATGTGAAGTCTGAAGTCAGGGCAATACATCGGCTCCGAATAGCTGTGAAGCTGCGATGCGGAGCTGAGCATCGTTGAGGCTGCCATCAATGAAAAATGCCAGGGCCTGCACCGAATATCCGTCATGCAGTGGCGGTTCTGAAGGGAATGTGGGCTGCAGTGGTAATGCAGGTTTTTGAAACGGGTCCAATCCACGCAGCAGGAGAGATGAGTCAATTCTGCTCAGGGTTACACTGAGCAGCAGAGATGATGCGATGGTTCCACTCGATCTATAGAGGCTGGCAAAGCAATCTAAGCCCAGTTACAAGGGTCCATTTGGCAGGGTAGACTTGGGTGGCATAGTCCAGTTGCGGATACAATGTTGTTGGAAGCCTGTTATGTCCCTAAGGCTTCTAAGCAGCAGGCCAGCCAACTCTCCCTTTGAGTCACTCTGTGTTCTGGGTTTAATCGATACCTGTCCAGTCCTTCTCACCTAGGCAAGAGAGTAGGCGGCAGCAGGTCAGCACAGCAGGGCAGAAATTCCTTCATGGCAAATGTCCAGCAGAGTGACAGTCCTTGAGGCAGAACAGCAGACCTTCTTCCAGGTAGAGTATCCACAGTTCCAGAAATGTACTGAAATGGTGGCATCTGAGGTTCTTCTTTTATACATAGTTGTGCCTTTGAAGTAGGGAGAAGCTTCTAGAGGCATGCCTTTGAAATACACAAATGCCCTGCCTTTCCTTCCTTGGCTACAGACTAACTACAGCTGGTATGCAGCTCTTTTTGTAGAGACAGGACACAACCTATTCAGATGTATGTGAGACTGGGCCCAGATACTCTCTCCCATCAAGCCAGTGATGGTCCATCAAGTAACACCTAGGCTCCCATTGTGTGTGGCTGTTTAGGAAGAATATACAAAGTTCAACTGCCAAATACACCAAGTCATGTGACATAGACATGCTTCAGGCACCAAATGGCTATGGCAAAAAACTGCCAACTTTCTAAAATTGGCATTTTCAGAACAGTAATATAAAATCCTACTTCACCATAATTTAGGATTTAAATTGTGATTAAAAAGACACCAAACATGAACCAGTTATCTCTACTCATTTGGTAGTTACACGTAAAAATGTAATAAGGCAGCTCCAATGTTGACTTGGGAGAGCTAGGTCTTTACAGTAGTGAAACAGGAATTTAAGAGTTTTTCACTACCAGGACATGAAAAACGTAAAAGTACATGTCCAACTTTTTAAATTCACTGGACCCTGCCATTGGGGCTGTCTGGAGCCTAACTTAGGACAAACTTCTATGTATTAAAAATGTATGCTTGCACCTGCAAAAGGTGTATTTTGTCATGTCGACATGGTGAGTTAAAACTGCACACCCAGGCTCTTTAATGGCAGGCATGAAAGTGGGTGGCACCATCAGTCTTGGAGGCCCACTAGAAGCATATAATTTACAGGTCCTGGGCACATGTAGTGCACTTTACCAGGGGCTTATAAGTAAAGTAAATATGCAATGGAGTAGAAGCCAATGTTCCCATGTTTTGAGCAGAGAGCACAATCACTTTGGCACTGGTTAACCGTGGTAAAGTGCATAGTCCTAAACCGAGCAAAAACGAAGATAGTAAATACAAGATCTCGGAGGGCAAAAAAGTTAGGGGAAACCACACCAATGATACCAGCTCCAACAAGTATGTACCAATAGTATGACTGTGGCTGCTGGCTATGCAGCATAGTTCTAGGTCAGTGAATGATTGTTATGGAGTTGAGTGGCAGGTAAATATGAAGAAAGCTGCAATCAGCCAAGTCACTGTGTTCATTTATGTGCTTTTATTTAAGGTATTTATAATGTGTGGACTGTGTAGAAAGTAGTGGTACACTACAGACCTTCATCTTGACTGTAAATAAATGAAAAATGTTATATGCGTTGTCTAAAAGAGAGGTATGGCATATCTGAAAAGACCTGGTAATCTCTGAAAATGTAAAAATAAATAACCAGTAAAATCGGAAACTACATAAAATTCTATCATTGCTCCACCAAAATTTTACAGGTAGAGTTGTATTTTTCGATTGCCCAGAAGAATCTTTTTTAATAACTTCTGAAGGACTAAATGTTAGCTATAGCCCATTTTAATTCAGATGTCTGCAGTTGACAAACATATTTATGAAATGCTTGCTTCAACCCACTGAGATACCATACCAATTCCCATTACATTTATATTTTAAACTCTATCCAAGCACCATGGAACAGTTTCACGAGAATGAAAATGCAATGATGTGCTTCTCAAAGACTCTGGGCCATATTATCAAGAACAGGGGATAAAATTATCGCCGCATTATCAGCAGGAAACTGCCGCTAAAGCGGCAATAATGGGCTTGATAATATGTCCTTGTGAATTCCCATAGCAGCCCAGGTTCTGGTGTTAACCTGGGCTGCTATGGGAATTCACAAGGGCATATTATCAAGCCCATTATCGCCGCTTTAGCGGCAGCTTCCTGCCGATAAAGCGTCGATAATTTTATTGCCTGGTCTTGATAATATGCCCCACTGTTTTTTAGGAGAAGGACATTCTCCACAAATGAATGAAAGCGTGTGTGAAGACATTAGCAATATGATCCATCCATTGGTTAAACAAGCCAGAGCTAATCTAGCCATATCTAAACAAGCCCAGCAAATTAAGGGGTGCTGGCAATCAGATCTGTGCCAAGACTGACCCTGCTTTGGCTATAGCATGGGGTACTACTGAAGTGGTGTCTGTGATTATTGCACAGTGGAAACATTAACAATGAGCCTTGAAAAAGGGGTTTTGAGGCATGCTCTGTCCTAATTAGGTCTGACAATGATGTCAATTTATGAGCTAAATATTGTTTAATCTGATTTTGATACTTCAATCGATATTTATAAAATGCGGCATATTTCTCAGCTACTACCCAGGGGGCCTGTTTTCTCCTCAACATGGCCTGTTTTCTTAATTCGTGGTGGTCTACTGGTGGAGCTATTCAACGAAGCATTTGTAACTTGTCAGATTAGTAACATTTATCTCTGAAAATAAATATTTCACTTTTCAGAGCATTAATATATGTTTTACCTTTCATCCCAATGCCAACTTGCACAACAAGCTATACAAACTAGTTTCTGTACAATTAGCAAAGTACTTTAACCTAGATGTGACCTTAACTGAAACGCCCAAAATCTTTTTAATTACTGGTATACATGAACACCATCTTAATGGCTATTTAAGGAGTAATATGTCACCCATAGATCATGGTGTCCAACATAGGTCCATGAGATCTGGGCCATTCCATGCAGGTGGAGAAGTGTGGTTCAGTGGCCAGTGCGGCTGACTTGGGAGCGCGGGTCTCACGGTTTGATCGCTGCGGCCGCTCAGCTCAGCACCATGTGACTCTGGGCAATAAATAGCCCACTTAATCTCCCTGATGGCCCCCAGTGCCTTCAAACCTTAAAGGGTGATATGTTTAAGCTTTAGAAATATGGATTATTATATTCCATATTTTCATGATAACCATGGACTATGTACATGAGTCAGTTTGATACTTATTGTATGTATATGCATCTTATGCGTCTATACTGAAATATTGGCATCGATCTTTCCTCTGGACCTGTGTGGCCTACCCAAGCACTAGATCTATTGAAGAAATAGTGAATCTAACTCTATGCTTCTTTCACGGGCTGGAGTTTTGTTGCTCCTTTTATTTTCGTTTTAATGCAATTCATATTGATGCTTCGTTGATAATACTTTATTCAATTTGACTTAGACTCTTAACAAATCTGACATAAAACCTCCCAGAAGGAACACTTGCTAATACAAAAGAAGATCCTAAGGCATATAGCCTGTCAGAGAGAACGGGGAGAAACTGTTGTAATATGAAAAACAGAAGTTCAATAAATGCTGTCCAAAGGCATCTTTTTAACTGTGGAATGTCCGATAATTTATTTCAAGCTCAGGCTAACAAACCAATTGTGCATATAAACTCTGGAATGAACAGTCCTTCCCAGGTTTCTGTTCACTAAACCGGGGTGTGCAATATAAGTCGTGGGGCCCTAATATGCAAAGGGCACACCTTCCCTGTTTGCACCTGGCGCACCTTAAAACGGGTGTGCTGGCGCACACAGGGAGAGTGCACCCTATTACAAGGGATGCGCTGTCCCCAGTGCAGCCCCCAACACGCGCTGTCCTGAGGGTAGTGCATTCAAGTGAAAAATGGAGCATCTCTGCAGGCGGCAACCTGCCTGTACTTTTAAGGGGGATTAGAGATTCCCTTGCACGCGGGTGCAGTGAATGACTGCATCCACCTGCAAGTGGATGTCTTGGGGGGTCCATGGGACCATCTCCAGAGGACTGCCATCATGGGACACACTGCTAATGTGCCACTGTTTCGGTGGTGCACTGTTAGTGTGACTCCTGACAGCTTCTAGGCATCTGGGCCCGCGTCTTTATTGCTCCAAAGGTGCAGAGGCAAAGGCATTCTCTCATTTGCATAGGGCCACGCCCCCATGCAAATGAGGGAAAGCCCTCTGAAGATAGCGCTGGTACTATATGAGCACCAACACTATCAGTATTACAGAAGGGGACGCACAAGCATCTGCAGGCCATCCTCTAACACCAAAGTGCCCAGTGGACAAGCAAACCAGATGCACATGCCCGTTGCGCCCTCAGCACACTTTCATAATATGGACCGTGAAAGGCTTTTGTCTTAGTAACTTTTTTCAGATGAATACTGAATATGTAAATTCAAATTAGATTCATTGAATTAAAAGGATCTTAGGTACATACCTTGAAAATGTAGTACTGATCCGACTCTCTAAGATATACGTTGGACAACATGACAATATCCTCAGGGTAAACCAAATCCAGCCTTGCTATCCGCGGAATCTTAAAAAGCACCCCTTCTGATTGCAACGTGTCAGCTAACATGCAAAGTTTGAGGGAGACATTTCTGTGCCCAGAAACAATTTAGGTTGCCATCCATGTTTGGAAATTCACATACTTTTGCCAAATCTCTCGATTTCCTGATCCTGAAACACAATATTTATTTGAAAATGCTTCCTGCAAGTCATGAAGCCTATTTGTGGGCAAAGCGCTTTTGTTTTTGTAGCTAATTGGCTACTACCTGGTGCACTGTATATGTCAACATATTTTTTGTTAAGCGCACATTAACCTAATTGTGTCATGGTACTAGGAGCAGTTAAAAGTGAAAGCAAATTAAATGGTAAATGGCAAATTCTTTAGCAAAGAGACTTGCTTTCAGCATTCTTCTAAAAGACATATCGTCTTGCATGTTTCGCGTTAGATAGATCCATGCCCGTGCTTTTACCAGTGCTTAATTTAAGCATGTGGTTGCCAGTGGGGCCCACCTGCACTTATTTTTGGGGACTGGCAATTAATTTCCAGCACCAGAGAGAGATAAACACACAGATCCAAATACGGAGAAAGAGAAAGACAGCAAAACCATCACAAAGGGAGAAAGCAGGAACCTGCAAGATGGAGATAAAGGGCAGTGAGTGTCTACTAGTGGACTAAAGACAACCTGCCTTTTTCCGGCTTCTGAGCAGATCTTCGGGCACCAGTACTTTTACTTTCACAAATTAAGCACTGGCTGTTTGATAAGATAAATAGCTTCCTCTTGTAGATGAAGAATGCAATTTTCAAGGCTGACAATAGTGTGTCATTTTTTCATCCTACAATGTGGTGCTACCCAAAAGAATACACACAACTTTCAAATGTGAGGCTGTTGTTTTTGAAAAGCACTCATAAGCACTCTCTCAGAGTCTAAGTTGTGTGGAGTGGTGATTCTTTAGGTTTCATGAGGAATTACCACACAATTTAAGGTTTACATTGATGAGATTCGCACCTGGGAAAATGGCTTTTTTCTCCACTCACATTATCCTCCTCCTTGAAAAAAGTGGAAAATGTGAGTGGAAGAACGACTTGGAATTCAGACAAAACATGCAGCTAAGGGCCCAGTAATCCTGAGACCCGTTTGTTATTCCCCATTCCAGGTCTCAAACTTGTATTGACTGGTAAATGGGGTAGTGAGGTCTGGAGTCAGTAACACTAATCTCAACATTTACACACAATTTTCCTGGGGCAACTAGGAAGGTTGGTCGTGGTATCAACTTGGAAGAAGAATTAAGCAGTACAGAGTCCATGTTTAAAAAACACTACTTTGGTTAAAATTACATGTACATGAAAAGATACTCATTCAGTGTGTTTTAGATAGATGGAATAAAGTATACTATTGATAAAAAGCGTAATCTCCATCTAAAATTTGAGTCTCGCCCTTAATGCTGCTACAAATGTTTGAGAGATATGCAAATAGTCCTTCAAACTCAGGAACAGGTGGATGTTGTTGGTGTACATGGAGACCTGGATACCTTTTTTAGTGTAGAAGTGTCTAAGAGAACAGTTAAAAAGAATCAGTGAATTGCCTAGCCCTCGGCAATGCCCTATTTCAATAGGCAGGGGAGAATACCTGGCTTATCTATGCACTGGAGCAGGTGGTCAACAGTGTCAAAGGGGGTTGAGAGGTGTATCATTGCACACACATGGTTTCAGTCCACTTTCATGTATAAATCACAGAGAGGAAAACACCCTCAGGAATATATCTACTTCTTTGTTAGTGCACATACCACAGTCCTGAGGAGAATAGGTCCAACTTTTTAATCTGATACAATTCATTTTCCACTCTGCAAATTTCTGGTCTATTTAGGATGTTCTGTGTACATAGTTTTAAAATAGTGATTTTATGAAGTCCTAAATGGACTCATGACTTGGACTTCACACAAGGTAAGGAGGTGGAGCAGTTGTTCCCTTTAAAAAGGTAGTTTGCCTGTCCCAGCCCTTATTGCTGTAGTAAGGAATCTGAGCAGGGTGAGCGGCCGCATTTCCCGAACACCCCGTAAAGAAGTCCGATAGTACGGGAGGAGTTGAGTTGGCACCCTGAGAATGCCAGAGACTACTACTGTGCTCTCTAGATCCCTAGGACCAAAGGTACTCAAGGACACCCCTTGCCTGCTCAGCATTCCCTACAGGATAAGAGGCAAAGCTAAAATCCCCAGAAACTGCTTTCAGAGTTCTAGGTGTCTGCCATATTCTTGCAATGGAGAGATGGTAACTACCTTTCACTCCTCGGCAATTTCTCCAGGGACACATTTCCATAGGAGACCAGGCCAGTTATATTTCCCAAGGCTGAGGCTAGTTTCGACCAGATGGAGCCAAAAGAAATGGCACTCCTGTTTCCTCTAACTTAGGTGTGACACCACTGTTGGTAGTTATTTAGTTAGTTGAAGGCCGATTGTAGCTTGTTTCATTTAGACAGGCATATTTCTGATAGTTGTACTCTGTTGTCTAAAAGCAATCCTTACCCTAAGAAAAAAAACGTGTACCACCTTGAAAATAAAATATTTCCACTTGTTCACACCATAGTAAATTAACTGTGGTACTTTCTTATATGGCTAGATGGCGTTATATAGTGCAGAATGTTGCTGCCTGGGTGATGCAGAAAATTAACTTCAAGCAGAAAACCCCAGTCCTGCTCACTTTTATTGCTCACTTTTATTGCTTTCTTGTCAATCCCCTGCTCAGCGAAGCTTGGCCTGAAGGCGTATTGTTATCTTTGTTGTTAGTCACTGATGGAGATTTACCAACATTTTGCACTGGGTTAGCGCCACAAACGTGATGCTAACCAGCGAAAAATGTTTTTTTTTTTAACATTTACTTTCCAACGCAAAACTGTTTTTGCGCTGGAGAGCAACCTCAAAGTAGCTCACTGCTTCGTGTTCATTAGCTCTGAGGGGGCGTTACATAGGTTTGCATGCCTTTTGACACAAAACCATATTTACGGAGATTTGTAGACATGGATTTGCACCAAATGTTAACGCCCCTTCAAAGGAGGCGCTAACAGGAGAAATGCTTTCATTTCTCCGTGCTTGTCCAACTTTGCATGCGTGCTGCACTGCGCAGTACACATACAAAGTGGGAAAAGATTTGCATTGTGTCTAGGCATAGAAGTGTAAACAG
Source organism: Lissotriton vulgaris (assembly GCF_964263255.1). Taxonomy (NCBI): domain Eukaryota; kingdom Metazoa; phylum Chordata; class Amphibia; order Caudata; family Salamandridae; genus Lissotriton; species Lissotriton vulgaris. Next base: position 446,507,293 of record NC_141699.1, read on the forward strand.
TAAGGGTAACCTTCCTGTAAAAAAACCTCCGCTAGAATCTCTATGGTGCTAAGGTGTGTGCCTGGCGCACGGCTGCTGAAATCAGCGCTACCGCAAGGAAATGGGAGGTGAGAGCAATATCTCTGAAGATATGGCGCTCTTCTGCACCCCCTGTCATTCAAGGTAGCGCAGCATCGCGGGTGGCTGTGTTGCCTTGCATGGATTTTTGGAAAATCTACCCCATGGTGTTTACTTAGATAGTGGTTCGTCAGAGGGCTGAGTACACAAGACTCTGATCCTCTGATGGTAGGCACCACCGACATTACATCAATCACAAGGCCCTTGAAGTGCAGCATGTAGGGTTGGGGTGACGCAGGCGGCAACTAGAGCCAAATTTCGGGGGGGCAGAACATTTTTTCGGGGGGGCTAATTCTTCCAACCATAGACAGAGTGGCTGTAAGAAGGGGTGAACACACAACAAAAGCCTCATTTACAAGAAAATGGTCTTTTTAAAGACCTGTTAAGTACTCGGGTGCGGCTGCAATTAGTTGCTCGCCAGCCCGCGAAGCTGTCTCCGCCCGGGCTGACACACACGATGAAGGGGGGGGCTAAAGCCCCGTGATCCCAGTGGGTGTTGCGCACCTGGGGTGGCGTCTCCCTGTATCTAAGGTGCTCATCAACACGTTCATGTTTTTTTTGGTTCTGGTGAAGGACCTTTGTTTTCCACGTAGCCTTTGCATATTAGTGGAACGTTTCACAGGTGAATTGTGTCTGTGCTTGTTCTATTGCATGCGCTTCTACTTTTTGTAAAGTACATTTGGGACCCTTTGGTAGGGATTCATTATGCCCCCAACATTATGCACCGAAAACATTAACATTAAGTTGCCACTGTAAAGCATTTCTTTCCACCAGTACCAAATGGGAAACCCACACCTGAAACCCCGTATGCATCTGCAGTGATGGCCAGAGGCGCAACTAGAGTCACATTTGGGGGCGGGGGGCAAGAAAAAATTTCAGGGGGGGATGATTCTTCAAGCAAAAAGGCAGAGTGGAGCTGCAGGGGCTCTAAGAAGGGGTGAAAAACATAAAAGCCTCATTAACATGCAAAAAGCCTTCAAAAGACCTGTGAAGTACTCGGCTGAGGCTGTGTGTGTGCTTGGAAACCTGTCTCATCCCTGGCAGCCACACACGACGGGGGGGGGGGGGGCTGAATCCCTTTGAGTCCAATGGGCGTTGCGCCCCTGTTGATGGCACATTTAGCACAAGGCAGACTGCAAACCTGCTGCTTGCTTCTTCGCGTTCCGGTGTCGCGACATGAATTCAGTCCTGAAAGAAATAACTCCTTGCAGAAGAGCCATTCAGGAGGCGTCTGTGGCAGCGCCACCCGGGGCACTGCGGGCTCCAGTGGAGCGTGAACTCAAACCTCAGCCTACCACAGTGTTTGAAAAAAAAACACATCTCGGCATAGACTAAGGGAGCTAATTAATCTTGATTGCAGCAGCCAGCAGGAACAGTTCTGGTAGGAGATAAGGGGAAACAAATGATGCCCACAAGCAGACAGGTCATCGAAAATGATTAAGTTAAGGGAGCTAAGCCTTCGCCCTGCGGAAGGTAGAGCTCCCGCGCCCTAATTACAGTGATGAAAGACCTCATAATTATTTGAAGGGAAAAATGACTGAGCTACCACGATGGGTCTCGTTGACCTTTGCGGCACAGTCGCAGTGGGCAGACAATGTAAAGTAAAGTATCAAAAGATGCTTGGGAGTATTGTCTGCTGGCGCATGCGGGCGCTGCGGTCGGAGACAAGCTGGGAAGTGTGTAAAGTCCTGGGATGGCGCTGCAGCATGGGGCTCGTGCCCAGCCTTGACTTTTATTGTGAAGGGAAGCGTTAAATGTTAACAATCATTGTTTATGATAATATCAACTTTGAAACATCTGACATTAAGCGCTTGGGAGAAATGGTGCAGTAGAACAGATTAATTTTGCAGTTTGCCCAGTGGAAGAAAACTCACTCAATCACAGTTTTCGTTCAGTCCTTGGGGAGGCATTAGCTCTAATCACCAAAGGAGGGAACGTTGTGGTTGGACCGGCCCCAATAAGCCTTATTACACGAAGACCGAGCTGTTAGGGAGACCTGGCTAGTGCTTCTCATCCAGAGGATAAGAACACAAAGCAGCAAGGATCTGCATTGCATTCAGTAAACCAGATCACTGGATGCAACACTGGATTCAAAATCAAACAAGAAACTTCAGAGATTCGCTGGGGTGCGGACCAATGAAATCCAGCGCCATGTAAAGGCGCTGTACATTCAAGCAACTGACATTCATGTATTCACTTAACTAGCTCCGCACTCACGCTGAGGCTACAAAGACCAAACATGTGTGCACCTCACCTTCAAAGGTGTCACAAACTCAGGGACATATTTACAAGGGGATTGTGCCACCGGAACATCACTTTTTTTTAAATGGCTTAACTCCGCTTTGTAAACATGGAACCCTTTCATGCAGGTATCTGCATGAAAGGGGGGTGCAATGGGTGTTACTGTGGGCGTTCCACCACAACACCCATTGCTTTTTAATGCTGCCCCAGATTCTCATGGAGGTGTAAATCTGAGGCAGCGCCAAAAACGAACGCCATGCAATAGCAGGCATTAGAATGGTGCAACGAGGAGAAATACTTTTATTTCTCCTTGCTTTTGTCTTTTTTCTGTGTGCTGCATTCTGCAGCACACATGCAAAGAGCAAAAATCCATTAATGATTGTTTATGTGCAGGAAGATGTCACTTCCTGCACATAAACAATCATTAAATAAAGGTGATTTTCAACTTCTGTGTGTGTTACAGTAAGCAGCACATCGCCACTATTGATTGGTTATGTGCAGGAAGGGAGACCTTCATAGACAATCATTCACTGCAACGCAGGCACCCTTGCACTATGGCGCAGGGGTGTCTGTGTTGGCGTTAGGCAGCTATTTTTAGTGGCAGTGCTAGGGAAAACACAGGGGTACGTCATATTGTTGTCCATACGGTCCATCCCTGTTTCTTGGAAATCGGGTAGCGTGGTGCTGCAAAATTTGCAGCAGCTCCATCATTTCCTAGTAAATATGCCCCTCAGTGTGTAATTTGTTTAGGTCGTTGCAGATGGTTTGCACCAGCACTCATTTCTTGGGACCAAGACTAAGATTTATTTTTCATGATGAGGCTTTCATTCAAAGCAAGCAAAAGAGGCAGAAAAATGAAGATAGGAAGAGATATTTTGAGGCAGAGGGAGAAAAAAAGAATGAAAGAGAACCTGGAAGAGTGAAACATACAGAGAGGAGATGAGAACAAAGGCATAATGATGGACCCTTCTTACTAGCAGCACCTGACTTCCTTTCTCCCCAACAAAATATATTCCCCTCAAAGTGCAATAGGGGGGTTGTGTGCACACTGTCTAGCACCCACCGTTACTGTGCCTATTCCCTAAGGAATCAAAGTACAGATAAACAATCGCAAAGGTGCACCACACAAAGAAAAAATATTTCAATTGATATTATTATTGACGATTTGCAGAGAGATGATGTTTTTCTTCAAAGAATCTTTATTTTCAATTGTTAAGCACCATACAGCCGACGCATTTCGTCCCAAAGAGGGACTTCTTCAGGGCTTTGTAACTGCAAAGCAATACTTCCTGGGCGAATTTCCAGATCAGTATTGTGAATGGCGCCTTTCCCAAAAACCGTTTCTTGATTAAAACTTGAATTTGGCCTGGGCTGGGTCTTCTAGATCGATTCAATAGATATTCCACTGTGAATATATAAACAGTAACGGATGGAGGTCATGCGGAATTCATATGGATATATATCGGCTCGGTCACACAATAGAGATGAGTCTATAGATCATCAAAGTCTTTCTATAGACTCATCTCTATTGTGTGACCGAGCCGATATATATCCATATGAATATAGAGAGGAGATGTAGATGGAATTAAGACGAAAAAGCCCTGCAACTCTATCATTTGTCAGAATAGGGAGCAATGAGTCAGGAGCTTTCTGACCCATTTGTCTCTCCACCTCCATAAACTCACATGGTCACCTTTTGAACAATTATTGGAGAACAGAAACCACTTTGAAAGGTTTATGTTTTGATTTAGGGTAGGAAAAATGAAAGCTGGGCTTCCTCAAAAAGAATGTGGCTGTGTATGTTTGCCAACATAATGCCCTGGAAAATGTTGCTTGAGAAATAGACAATACCATAGAGAGAGCTACATCATTAGAGGCAAACATCAACTCGGCTCAATGTCCAAGGTTGAAAGTGCTATCGGACCATATGCTTAAATAAGAACTAATTGCTGCTAATTTCTCCACAGCACAAGTTGTTTATACTGAAATTGTCGAATTGATGCTTGAAACTGTAAAACAATAAAAATATCAACAAAAAAGTAATACATTTGTACATTTTGTTGAGAACTGATATTGAAGCTCACAACTTTCCTAAAACAACCTAAGAAAATAGCCAAACTTGATTTTTTGTTATTTTGCTGCTAGTATTTCCTTACCAATATTTACTCCAGAGTGCAGCAACTCATTGCTTAGCATTTTGTGGATTATGTCCCAAAATAAAATGGTTACGTTAACAAACAAGCAGTTCGGCTTAAAGTTGCTGAAGATCCAAAGGGACTTGTACTACTTTTTAAATATTGTGTGCATAATCACACTTTCTGTAAGGGCATACCAAATGATGATAAAGATGGTGAAGAAACAGGATTTATAAAGTGCATGGTGGGCACGCAGGCATCCCAGCGCTGATCGAGGAGAGAGACTGTCAAGCACAACAAAGAAAGGATTCATGCACTAGTACTTAAAGTGACAGGTCTTAAGGGGTTTCCAAAAGCCTAGGTTATAGACCATGGATCATAAGGACAAGTGAGGGAGTTCCAAAGCTTTGCTACATTGAAATGAAAAGAACACCCTCCACTTCGGTCTCTTTTAACCGAAGGAACAGTGACCAAATGTAGATTAGAAGATCTGAGTGACCTGTTAGTACTATAGGGGGTGACCACCAAGTTACAAAGGATGGGGGGTCATGCGTGTGTAGAGCTCTTTGCGCAGTACACACAGACTTAAATTCAATCTTCTGGATAACCGGTAACCAGTGCAGAGATTTCAGACTCTTCCTTGCTGACTCATGTCTGTGAATACCCAGAAGAATATGTGCCACGCTTTTTGCACCACGTGTGTATTTTCTGGGTGACTGCCATAGAGCGCCCAAGTGCGGAGAGTTGCCATAGCCATTGCAAGAGAGATGCGAGAGAAGATCAGGGCCTGAGTTACCAGCTTCCTCACCGACTAGGAAGCATGTGAAGTATTTTGTGCACCTTGTAGGTAGAGGCCAAGTTCAACCCTTACAGCTCAAGATTGTGCAGTCTCCCAATCACACAGTGGTAATAAAAGAACGCTATGATGGTCTTGAGTCCAGATGGTCATTCTTATAGTTCTATGTAAAGCGGTTTTGTGTAATGAGTGACTTCCTGTTATTTTTTATGCGTTAATTCACATTATATACAGAACTTTTTTTTAAATACCAGGGCCTTCCTATAGTTTGTTTTTCAAGAGAAGTTCTGTAACAATAGCACTCACTTCTCTACCCTACCAGGAAATATTTAAATTTCTAAGTGTGATAATGACTGATGTAGTTTCTTTTCTCAGTTCAATATGTAGCCTCTTTCAAATTGCACAGAGTAGCTCAAGAGAACCAGTGTCAGGAACGTTCCTCGTTTGTTGATAATGAGATCGCATACTCCTGTTTGATGTCCTCGTTAAATTGATCCAGCTTTGGGAAAACAATTTTTGATCTCACACAATCGGGACCTTAAAACGACCTAATAAAGAAAGAAAGCCCAGAAAACGAGGTCTAATGATGGCACTTAGACAGCATCAATAGCTTCGCCTCTCCTTTGTTGTATACATGTTAATAAGTGCCTAAGTTGAAAGGATTGTGTTTTTCTTTTTTAGATTGCAGTCCGAGACAAAGGCACATCAAATCAAAGAGAGCCCTTTATTAAATTAATAACTTTTGTTTCAGATCCAGAGAGAGCCAGGCCTGTAATTAATCTTTTCATAGTCCCAGGCAGAGTCCTTATTTCTGATATGACGAAATTAATGCATCATTTTTATGCCATGATTCCAAACAACCATGGGAATTTTTAGACTAGGATATAAAGTGAATACAAGACACCAAGTGATAACAATAACAGATCAAAAGAAACATCCAAAACTACAATTCAACAGGCTAGATGGTTTTGTTACTACCACTTCATCACAGACTATAGACAGAATTACATTGTAAGTATTCTGATTGCCTCTCCAGGGACAAAATACTGTTGTATTTCACAATATCTACTGCAAAAATATCGACCTGCACAAATATTGACTCCACAATGTCAACTACTGCGATATCGTCAAGATAATGTTATACAGATACGTATATTTAGACAGTATTCATTTACTATTCTAACTCTATATATATTTCCTTATTGATACAATGGTAGTTGATATTGTAGAGTTGATATTGCTCCAGGTCATATTAGCCCCTTAACTGCTCCAAACGTTCCGTGCCAGTGCGGAACGTTCTATTGAGCGGGCGGGGCCGCGGCGGCCAACAGACGTGCGCAGCACTACAAAGGTAGAGCATGCTATGGCCGTTGGCCGTCAGAAGGGATGTATGGCATTACATCGCATACTAATACCACGCATGCCATTACAACGCGAGTATTAGTAAGCAATGTCAATGACATTGCATGCCATAACATCGCATACTTTTACCATGAGTATGCTCTTACCACGCATGTCATTACAACGCAAAGGCATGTGTGGTAAAGCTATCCTTGGGGTAAAAGTATGCAAGGTAAGTAACATCCCTATCCCTACACCTGCACAACAGACTACTCCCGCCCCTACACTGCCCCAACCCAAAAAACACTGCCACACTACTACACTACCCACACTACTTCCACCCTTACACTACCCTAAACCACTACTACACTACCCTCACTACTCCCACCCTTACACTACCCTAAACCCTAAAACACTACTACGCAACCCACACTACTCCCACCCTTACACTACCCTAAACCCTAAAACGCTTCTATGCTACCCACACTTCTCCCACCCTTACACTACCCTAAACCCTAAAACACGACACTGCTACCCACACTACTCCCACCGCTACACTACCCTAAACCCTAAAACACTACTACGCTATCCACACTACTCCCACCCCTACACTACCCTAAACCCTAAAACACTACTACGCTACCCACACTACTTCCACCCCTACACTACCCTAAACCCTAAAACACTACTACGCTACCCACACTACTCCCACCCCTACACTACCTTAACCCTAAAACACTACTACACTACAACACTACCCAAACTACTCTCACCTTTACACTACCCTAAACCCTAAAACACTACTACCCTACCCACAATACTCCCACCCCTACACTACCCTAAACCATAAAACACTACTACGCTACCCACACTACTCCTATCCCTACACTACCCTAAGCCCTAAAACACTACTACGCTACCCACACTACTCCCACCCCTACACTACCCTAAACCCTAAAACACTACTACACTACCCACACTTCTCCCACCCCTACACTACCCTAAAACCGAAAACACGACTACACTAGCCACACTACTCCACCCCTACACTACCCTAACCCTAATATGCTACAATAAACAAACACTACAACACTACACTACCCTAAAACCTAAATCACTACACTATATAACCACTACACTACACTCCCCAATACACTACACTAAACAAACACAACAACACCACAACACACACTGAAACGTTTTTAAAAAACACACACACAACACAAACATTACCACACTACTTTTAAACTACACTAAACCCTACAAAAGTAACCCCCACCCCATGCACAAACCCCCTTAACTCTCTCCTATCCAGCATCGCTGTGGGATCCTGCTTCCTCCTTCCTGCTTGCTTCACGTCTTTGTGAGGAAACAGCCTAAGTTTCCTCACAACGAAGTGAATAGCCGCCTCCGCCACCGCCGCCGCCATTACACATTACATCGCATGCGTTGCAAAAGCGCATGCGATGTAATGGTATGCGTGGTTTACCACGCGTTGCAACATCGCATGCGTTGTAATGCATGCGATGTAAAAGCAACGCGTGGTAAAACCTGCGTTGTAATGGCTGTTCCCCGTCAGAAGCAGCCATGAGGTTAACACTTCAATATTGTGATATTTCAACCCCTATGGCTGCAAAATGTCTGGTTAGTCCTGGGCTAAAAAAAAATATTTGCTGTTTTATATAGCTCGAACTTGACCCGAAGGTATCAAAGAACATTATATTAGTGTTGCAGTTACGTTACACAAGGACACATTCATTTTTGTTATGTATGGGTAGATTAAAGTGATTTGCCCAGAATCACAGGATGTTGTGCGTCATTGGCGAGACTCGAACCCTGGTTCTCAGATTTGAGGTCAACAACCCTAGCCCTTAGACCACACATAATTAGTAAAAAAAATGCATTACACTTGCTACACGAAATTCCCAAAGTTACTCAACATCATGTAATTACACCACTGTTAGAGCCAAAATTATAGTGCAGGAAGAACTCAAACAACCTAAACATGGGCAGTTGTTCGCAGAAGTTGCATTTTTGCAAATGTTTATAGTGCTAATTGCATTTTCATTTCATTCTAAAATATAGCCCTAAATGATAGATTTGCATATTACATAATTTCATGTAATTTCCTATTTTTTGTGGAATTACACCAAAGCAAAATAAGTGAATTTTGCGCAGCCTCATTAATGACTCATCTACATATTTGACCATTATTCAATAACTCTAGTAGAGGGCACATTTGTAAGGAAACAGATAAATATTATCCACTAGCCTACTTTATACTATTATGGATAGATGAGATGGTCCAATGACTTGAGCACCTGATACAAAGATTTAGGTTAAGGACGTAGCAACTGAGTTTTCCTCTTAAGAAGGCAGGACCTTGTCCCAGAAGCACTTTATATGTAATACAAAGTATTTAAAACGAATCCTTTGATGCAGAGGGAGCCAATGAAGGCTCACCATGGCCTGTGAGGCCGACTGGAACCTCTGGATTTTCATCAGAAACCTGGCTGCCTCGCCGGGATCGAGGCTGAAAAGCAGATGCACTACAGCACAATTATATCACATAAAATGCATATGACTTTCCTGCAAGGGTTTTTACTTCAAAAGGAATAGCATAATATAATCACCTTAAAATTAAATCATCATAAAATTTAGAAGAATTTTGATAGTCTTTAGGCCTAACCAGTCAGTAGACTTTGTGAAACTTAACATTCAGTCAGAGTCACTTGTCCCTAGTTTTGGAATTAGTTCTGAAGGGGTGTGTGGAATTGTGTTTGCATATTTATGTAAAATGTAGTAAAAAGTATGCACAATCTAAACTACTATTATAAAGAGAGAACTGTGTCCTTTGAGCTAAGCATGAGCGAATTTTGCGGATCTCGCGTTCGCGAATTTTGCGGATTTGCGGATTCGCAATCCGCAAAATCCGCGAATTCCCGCGAATTTGCGGATTTTTTTTTTTTTTGTGTTCGCCCGTGTTTCTGCCAGTTCGCGAGGGTTTTGTACACTTTCGCAAATTGCGAACTTACCTGTCGGGTCGCAAGTTTCGCGAACTTGTTGTTTCTACGTGTCCAGCCTGTTTGGGACACTCTTCTTCATCACTGCCACTCTCTGTCACCACTGCCACTCTCTGACTACTCATGCCACCCTCTGGCCCACCCATGCCACCCTCTGTTTCATCACCACACCCTCTGGTTGTCCAGTGTACATTATTTTCGGCAAAGCAAAGCACACCTTCCCTGCCTCAAGTGACCTGAATTAATTTGGGGCTGATTCATGTGTCACAGAATATTTTTTTAGCTGGCACCTGCTTCCTTAGTGCGCCCTGATTAGTGATCTTTTGCACTTGCTAAGTGCTTTCATTGTTGCAAAATTAGTTACAACACCTGCCCTGCCCCAACTGACAATAATGAATTAGGGGCTGATTAATGGATTTTAACTTCCAGCCTGGCTCCTGCTTGTCTCCCTTAGCTGTAATTCAGGACCTTTGTGGCATATGTGTAACTATTCTGAGGTTCAGAGCAGGGTCACATACTAGTTTCAACTGGCAACTGAACTCTGGAGGGGCCCCTCAGGAAGCACTCCAGGAAATGGCTACTAATGATGAGCCTGAACTTTTGAACCTGGTAAGTAGTTACTTTCAGTTTTGCTAAGATCGTATTTCTGCAATTTTGCACTTATTCGCGGGGCGCGAACTCACGCGAACAGTGCGAGCAGTGCGAGCAAAATCCGCTGCTCGCGGATTTGCGGATTTTGCGGGAAATTCGCAAATCTCGCGGATTGCGGATTTCCCGAAAATCCGCAAAATCCGCGAGCGGAACGGATTTTCCGCCCACGCCTACTTTGAGCCAGGTAAACTCGAAAAGTACACCACCAATCACAACACCCAATACAGCGTTGGAAAGGGGAGGTCCAGGAGATGGACATAGGCTATAGAAAACCACGCCATATACATTGGGGGGGGGGGGGCGGGGACGTTTGGGGAAAAGTAGTCCGTATGGGCGTATGGATACAGTGATTGCGAGCGGCGTTCGGCGTTGTCACAATGCTTGCGAGAGGCGCAATGGCGTGTGGGCGTGACGTCACATCAACGCGATGTTCGCTGTCCGGACCGGAGCGCAGGAAGGAGCAAGGGAACAAAACACGACATGCGGGGAGGAGCGGTGGCGCGGGACCGACACACAACATTGGAGTGCCCAGCGCGGGGAGGAGCGGCGATGCTGGTGGGGGCGCAGGAAGGAGCAAGGGACACACACCCGACATGCCGGGAGGAGCGGCGGCGCGGGAGCTGGTATGTACTCTCTGCTGCTCCCGCTGATGGCTGCTCTGCTGCACGTCTCCTGCAGCGGTGCTGCCCCCAACCCCCTTCTGCCCCGGACAACGTTGGGGCAGGCTGCTAGTTATACATAAGTTAGTGAAAAGAAAAATGGCAATTTGTGCTATATTTTAGTTACATCTATTTGGGCGCAAGGACATATTTTGTACTAAATAAGGTAAAAAAAACAAAGCACCGGAAATAGGAACTTCTCACATTCCGATCTTTGGGTTGCACTTGTGCAATTGCTCTAAATTTAGCTTGAAAAGGCAGTAAACTACACAATGTGGTGCAATAGCTTACTTTTGGGAATTTAGCATTTGAGAATTTAGTATAACGCAAAATGACTGAAATTATGCATGATAACACCTGTGTAACAGAAATTACACTCAGCCTACTTTCAGGGATGTTCTGTGATACAATTTAGTAGAACTTCCTGCATGTATGGGCCAAGGTTATACTATAAGAGTTGAGCACCATAAATTGAACTCAATGTCTCTGAATCAAATATTACCTATAAGGGACCTGTTAGAAATGGGGGTCTCTAGTTGGCAGAGGTAGGTACCTTTGTTCAAGTAGGAACCCTTCCTCCTAGTCAGGGTAAGGGAGGAAAAGTTTTTAAATAACCCCTGCTTATCTCCTTGGTAGCTTGGTACGAGCAGACAGGCTGATCTCAGAAGCAGTGTGTAAAGCATTTGTGAACACATACAGTAATACAGTAAAAACAGTACAAATGGACACCACACCGGTTTTGAAAACAACAAAAATCCACAATACAGTAATAGAAATATGACTTTCAAATGGCAGAAATATTTCAGTTCAAAGCAAATTGCAGATGCAAAACTTTGACACAAAGTACCTTGGATGTGTCGTACACACAAGAAACAAAAAATAATTGCAGGGAAGGTGATGTGTCAGTTCTTTACAACCAGGGAAGGTGATGCATTGGTTCCTTGTTCCGGGGGAGGTGATGTGTTGGTTCTACACTGCTGCACAGGGGAGGTGAAGCATCAGTTCCTTACCGGAGAGGAGGTGATGCGTCGGTTTCTTAGTGCGTGGGGAGGTGAGGCATCAGTTTCTTATGGCGACACCCAAGGATGCAAAAGACCGGGCAACTTGATGCGGTGCGACGTTCCGGGACGATTCGTAAGTTGTTGCAACTGCACAGCAGGGCTTACATTGGAATGGGTGAGGTGATCTCGGACTTTGGAGACCGGTTTCTTCAGCGATGTGTCAGAAACAGGTACGTTTGCATCGCGCTTCTCATCGTTGCATTGCTTTTCCAGCTTCCACAGCAGAACAAACACCAGAGGCCCAGACCAGCTAAAGGAACCTTGTGGCGGGTCAGAATTCCCAGCAAGGAAGTTCAGGTGAGCTGGGGGTGTAGTCATTGTGTTCCTGAGACTTCAGAACAGGAGGCAAGCTATTCTTCAAGCCCTTGGAGATCTTCCTCAAGCAGGGGACACAGTACACAGCACAGTCGTTTTCCCCTTCCTTGTCAGAAAGATGCCACTGCAGGCCAACCCCCAGATAGCAAACAGCACAGGGTCAGTATTCAGTTTCTCCAGCTCTTTTCCTTGGAAATGGTTCCTCTTGATTCCCAAAAGTGATCTAAAAGTCTGGGGTCTGGTCCCCTCTTTTCATACAGGACCTCTCTTTGTTCTCTGGTGCAGAGAAGCTCTTTGCACAGACAAAACAAGTTATGTCCTCTCTGGTGTAGCTTCCTGGCAAGGGGTGGATACAACATTGTCCTTGGCAGACCAGGCCATTCAGGTGTGAAAGAAATCTTCTCTCCTTATTCTGAATGCAGCCCAGGTCTATTCAGCCAGGCACGGATATACCCTGGAAAGGCAGGACACACCTCAACCCCCCCAAGTGGCTGTCTGAAGAGAATGCACAACCCCAGTCCCTGTCAATCTAATCCAGTTAGTCAATACACAACCTAGCAGAGGCACAATACACAACCTAGCAGTTAGGCTAGAAAATACCTACTTTCTAAAAGTGGTATTTTCAGACCCAGAATGTAAAAATCCCCCTCACTAAAAGATGCATTTTAACATGGTGAGCTCAGGCATATCAAACTTTATTTTCCTATCTTGTTCCCATGGGTAGTTATGCTTATAAGATGTTATAAGCAAACACCTGATTCTATCCTATGGGGACAGATTGCCTTACAATAGTGAAAAACGAAACAGGAAGTATTTTACTATCAGGACATGCCACACACACCAGGGCATGTCCTACCTTTCACATACACTTCACCCTGCCCACAGGGGTACCTTGGGCCTAACTTAGGGATGACTAACATGTAAGAAAGGGGAAGGTTGGGGCCTGGCAAGTGGGTGCACTTGCCAAGTCAACATGGCAGTAACAGACTGCAAACAGGCTCTGCAATGGCCGGCCTGAGTTACATTTACTGGCTGCCTATGTGGGTGGCACAATAAGTGCTGCAGGTCCACTAGCAGCATTTGATTTACAGGCCACCCTGGGCACACATAGTGTACTGTACTAGGGACTGATTAGCAAATCAAATATGCCAATCATGGAATTACCAATCCATAACAATAATTTACAGGAAGAACATATGCACTTTAGCACTGATCAGCAGTGGAAAGGTGCCCATAGTCATAAAAGCACCAACAACAGGTCAGAAAAAATACAGGAGGAAGGAAAAAGGTCCTGGGATGGCCCTGCAAAAAGGACCGAGTCCAACAGGACCCATTGCTAGTACTCTTTACAGTATCTTCCCTAGTTATTGAAGTATTTTGCTAAATTTGTCAAAGTTGGCTAAAGTCAAATCAATGTTAATCAAAGATATTCAACAGCAATCAAAGACATAGGTATACTCACTACTTTGTCTTCAAGGTAGGTATCAACTTGCTGGGAATTGACTGTGATTTGGGCTGTATTCCTTTTGATAAAGCCACATTGAAATCAGTTTCTGGCCACATATTAGCAGTACTCATTTACTCTTTTAAACAAATAAATATATGTAGGGGGACATAATCCAAGTTACCCCAGCTATATTAGGGTCTCCAAGTACCCTACAATTAGAGTCAGAGGTCGGTATAGGTTACCAGTACAAATATCTCATTATCTACCAATCAGTAAGGAAAATTAGTTTTGCTGGGCTACTGTAACATCTGGATTTCAGTAACCGAAAACATTTTTAAAAACTATCATTTGTTGAAAAATGCCAATGTTATTGTGCTGTCAAATGGACCGGGCTAGGTTCTCCCTAAGCTTTAGGAAAGAGTATCTTTAGACAGATTAGTGATAACCTCACACTGCCAATTTTCTCAGATACTGCAAGAGTTTCCTTCAGAGACGGATGGAGTCACTAAAGTTCATACCCAAATTAACAATTTGCAATTGACTCCTAGAAAAGACACAATTTATGCACAACAGGTTCAAGGTGTTAGATGGGGACAGGGGTTGGTCAATTGAAGAACCTCTGCATACCATGACAGGGTCAGGAGGTATCCCAAGTGTAACTTGTTGAACAACTTCTGGTGCCTCTAAGTGGTGAGTCTTTTGAGTCTTTGCTCATTGCATGCTAGACAGAGCCTAAATGAGAATGAGAATACCTCAATTACAAATGATTTATTTATTATGCAGGGGATCTTGCTTGCCAGGCAAAATTCTTATCTGGGGAATTAACTCACCCGTACATTTTCTTTGTTGTCATTCCCCTCACAATGTCTAATGAGCTGTATCTTAAGAGTATCTGAGCTCTCTGCAATGGCAAGTTCCTTTGGTCAGGATGGAGTTCTCCTTTTGGATAGCAAAACGTTTCAGCAGGCAGAAGGCAACAGTAGGAGCTTTAGACTGAACTGGTTTCAGCCTTTAATAGACAGCGGAACTGCAGTTTCTGTCCAGCCAGGCAGCACTAATTGATCAGGAAGATACAGTTCTGTGTAGTGCTTCAAGGTACTTGGACAGTGCTCCATCAAATATTCCTACTTCATGGCATTTAGTCCAAATATCCACTGTAAAAGGGAATCTGACTTCATACTAGATGTCAGATAACAGCGTCTGGAGTGCGGGCATCTTTATAGGCATCTGCTCACAAGAGAGTGTAAGAAGCAGGCTTGGACTTTATTGTTTTAACTAATTTCACATCCATGATTAGCAGCAGATAGCAAGCGCCATATAATGAGCTTTACCTGCAGTTTCTCACTAAAAAATAATGGGTCATAGGTAACATTGTTTTAGGCAAACTCCCTTAGGAGGAGTTATTGTTAATTCCTTAATCAGTGGAAGGAATAGGAAGAAGGAAAGAGAATATGGCATGTTGTTGCCAGCTGTCCTAGCAATCCTCCATTTTAGGTTGCATAGCCCTAACTTAGTGAACACAAAAAAAACCACAAAACTGCAGCCAAGAGGCACAAAAAGGGACAATTTTTAAAAGTCTTCAGACCATTGTGGTTAGAAGTTGGTAGACCTTACCCATGGGAAAAAATGCAGTGAAATACAAATTATAAATTGCTGCAGCCTTGAAGGGAGGAGCGAAGTCAATTTCCCCTAGAATAATCTTTGGTGGACCAGCTTTAGGTCTCTCATGTCTCAGCTGTGTGCAGCAGTCTCCAGGGTAACACTAAAATTATGAGGGAAATTAAAAAACAGCAAAGTTGGATACATGCTATGAACAGCTGAGTTTTTTTTCGCTATAGTCTGCAGAAAAAAATAAAAATGCATGACTTAGTATCTAAATCCACGTAGTTTTTATGCCCCACAATCTTGGTATTATGTATAACACCTCTGTGCCCCACGTGCCACACCAGTGCGGAAACCACTGATCATTTTCTTTTGTATTGTCCCACTCATGCTGATTATAGGAAAACCTGGATAATTCCAGTAGGCCGCCTTCTGTCATTCAGATCTCCTAGCGAAGCTCGACGCATCTTTAGATCTGATACAACACGGTGGCTCGTATTTGCAATATTGAGATTTTTGCTGTATGCTTGGTGGAGAAGGTCCAAACTCCATAAAAGTGCCTCTATAAATTTGACGGGATAATACCTATATTTATATGTTTTGTGATGAAATCTTGTTTTTATGTATTCCCTTTAGTGCTGTTATTGTACGCCTGATTTAAGATTTTTATGAAATATGGATTTTTTACCTTTTATCGTTTTACATTCATGAAATGTTTTTATTATCGTAAATGATCATATTTTTGATTGAATAAAGAATATATATATGAATGGATATTTTTTTAAAGTAGAAAATTAAAAAGGAAACTGCTTTTCACAAAAACAGCACAGAGCATATTTCAACATGCATTGATAAGTTTAAAAAGACATCTTCACAGTTGTCCAAAATCTAAAGTAATTGGATTACAACCTAACAAGTCCAGCCTAGATTATGTTGGAGGAACACAGGAGTTCCATGAGCAGTTTTCTTGCTCCACTTTGCAGTTGGTTTGTGGTCATGTTAGGATCTTTCAGATGAGGGACAGTTGAAAGATAATGTCTCAATCACTACATTTATTTGCAGTTAGATTTGGTCATAATCAGATATTATTTTTATTTTATTCAGGCAGGGGCTGTTGCTGAGGCTGTGTCTTCTGCGAGTAAGATTTAATTGTTCTCATTGCTATGCATTATGACAATCTCACATTTGTTGTTATAAGGTTAGATGTAGTTCTTCATTCTGTGGAAAACCTACTATTCAAAATGACAGCAGTGTCCATCTGGTAGGTTCTCCTCTGTTTGATATATATTCGAACTGCTTTGAGTGTAGTGAAGAACTAAGAGGTTTAACACCAAGAAATCACACATATGTGGAAATTAAGTTTTCAAATTATAGAGAAGGTTTATTCTAGCTCACTTTACATTGTTTTGCTCCCCTGTAACATCGAAGGTACTTGATATAAGACTAGGAGACAAAGTGTGCTGAAATACTAAAAGATGAACATGAGGCAGTACCACTTTTTCAGTACTTTATTCCCCTGGTGAAGAAAGTGGTTTACTTTCTATGACATTTATAATTCCTTACTGCTGGATCCTGGACCTATACATCAAACTAACAGAATGAAGAAACAGTGTGTTCTGTTTGCTGAAACTTTAGCAGATTAATCTTTGATCTGTAAGTAAGCGAATGCTATTTTTGCGACAATACATTTAGGAATGCAATTATTTATGTTGGATAATGGGACTGCCAGGGTCGTAGTGATAAAAATGTGATTTTGTACAACTGAAATAAAATTACATTGATTGGTGGTCTTTGAGGATGTTCTAATTTTCTGACAGGAGTTGTCAATATGGAGTTGAACTACTAGGGTTGTAGTGATAAAAGGGTGATCCTGTACAATTGACAACAAATTAAATTGATTTGTGGCCTTTGAGAATGTTCTGATAGTAGTTTTCAATATAAAGTCATAGGGTTGTGGGAGACGTTTTGGCTCAGAGGTGAGGTGAGGGCCTGTGCCAGCGGCCCGGGAGGCCCCTGCAAGCTGGGAGTGCCACGGGGGTAGAGCTACCCTTGCGACATACGCTGGTATAAACTGGGACGCAGTAGCCGGGGAAGCAAGAGGGCCGGCGGATGGCAGCGCTGTTCCTCTCGAGCCCCAAGGGCTTGGATGCCCCCGCTCTGGGCGATCCCCTGGGCCGGAGGGTGATCGCGGCAGGCTAGCTAACCGAAGCTCGTGACGCCCGAGTGGCCATATCAGCCTGAGCCTTAAACCTATTGGGCCACATTTCAAGGTGCTGGGGGCCATCTTGGTGAAGGCGTGGGCGCCATCTTGACTCTCCTGTGCCCGGAACGCTTCAGTGTCCTGCGTGTGGAGGCCAGTGGGAGAACACGGACTGCAGAGTTGTCTGGCCCTGGCTGCATGGAGGTGGCCTCAGTTGCTGGGACTGATGACGTTTTGCCATGGACACCATCTGTGTGCGGAGGCACCTGACCAATAGCCGCTTGGGTCTCCAAAGGTACGCCATCACTGTGGGCTGCAGAGTGTGGTGGGCTGCTGCTGGGGTGCGCACAGGGCTGGCGCTGGCTGGCAGAGACTGAGAATAGTCAGACGCAGCTGCCCCATCCGGACAGGGATTGCCCCCAGACTGGACAGTGGTGTTGGAGCGGCTAATAGCATTGGATGCTGCCTGAGATCGACTGAGCGGCTGCAGTTCCCCCCCCCCTTCATTGACAGCACCAACCTCACCTTTGGGGCCGCTGATATCGCCTCCCCTGGCGCAGATCTCCAGTTGACTGCCCCAGGCCCGTACTAGGTGGCGCGCTCAGGGAGGGCCCAACACACTCGGACCCGGGAGAAGCCCGCTGGATCTCAACATTGCGTCGCCGGGCCCTGCCTTTCCGGTAGTCACGTGGAGAGCATAGCAGAGAACTAAAGGCGTGGACCTGCTGGGGTGGGGCCCTTGCGGGATTGCAGGGGCGTGCCCCACCGGACTGAGGGATGCTGGTTGATCATACCTTGAAGCACTAGCGAGGTGAGTGCGATCCATTGGGTGCTGGAGCCTTACTTGCGGGGACGTCTGGTCTGGTTCGGAGCCACCTTGAACAGCCTCTGCCAGCATTGGACTACAGAGTAGGCATGGGCGGAAAATCCGTTCCGCTCGCGGATTTTGCGGATTTTCGGGAAATCCGCAATCCGCGAGATTTGCGAATTTCCTGAAAAATCCGCAAATCCGCGAGCAGCGGATTTTGCTCGCACTGCTCGCACTGTTCGCGTGAGTTCGCGCCCCGCGAATAAGTGCGAAATTGCAGAAATATGATCTAAGCAAAACTGAAAGTAACTACTTACCAGGTTCAAAAGTTCAGGCACATCATTAGTAGCCATTTCCTGTAGTGCTTCCTGAGGGGCCCCTCCAGAGTTCAGTTGCCAGTTGAAACTATTATGTGACCCTGCTCTGAACCTCAGAATAGTTACACATATGCCACAAAGGTCATGAATTACAGCTAAGGGAGACAAGCAGGAGCCAGGCTGGAAGTTAAAATCCATTAATCAGCCCCTAATTCATTATTGTCAGTTGGGGCAGGGCAGGTGTTGTAACTAATTTTGCAACAATGAAAGCACTTAGCAAGTGCAAAAGATCACTAATCAGGGCGCACTAAGGAAGCAGGTGCCAGCTAAAAAAATATTCTGTGACACATTAATCAGCCCCAAATTAATTCAGGTCACTTGAGGCAGGGAAGGTGTGCTTTGCTTTGCCGAAAATAATGTACACTGGACAACCAGAGGGTGTGGTGATGAAACAGAGGGTGGCATGGGTGGGCCAGAGGGTGGCATGAGTAGTCAGAGAGTGGCAGTGGTGACAGAGAGTGGCAGTGATGAAGAAGAGTGTCCCAAACAGGTTGGACACGTAGAAACAACAAGTTCGCAAAACTTGCGACCCGACAGGTAAGTTCGCAAATTGCGAAATTGTAAAAACCCTCGCGAACTGGCAGAAACACGGGCGAACACAAAAAAAAAAAAAAATCCGCAAATTCGCGGGAATTCGCGGATTTTGCGGATTGCGAGTTCGCAAATCCGCAAATTCGCGGATTGCCAATCCGCAAAATCCGCTCATGCCTACTACAGAGGCGCCTTCTCCACCGAGCCCTTGGTGGGGACCAGGACAGGGGATCGTACAGTTGGCCAGAGAGAGTAGATGCCGTCTGCGCAGCAGCTTGCGATGGGCAGGCTCAGAGATAAAACTCTGCAGAAACAGCAAGTAGCAGAACGATCGGACCCCTCGCTTGGCCCGCAGGGAGATGGCCTGGGCCTGGTGGCGGCCCTTGCAGCCAAGATGGACTCCGTATTGGTGGCGGTGGAACGCATTGGCACCACGCTGGAGCAGACAAAGACATCTCTTGAGACCCGAATAGACAAGGTGACGTCCGACTTAACCATGCTCCACGCAGACCATTGTAAATTGGTGGACACAGTCATGGAGCAGCAAGGGTCGTTTCAGGAGATGCAACCGGTGATGCAACAACACACCTCGGCGCTCAAGGACATCCTCGACAGGGTACATGTGCTGGAAGACCGTATGGAGGATGCGGAAGGCCGCTCCGCCTCAACAATGTTCGCTTGGTCGGGCTCCATGAAGGCGAGAAAGAGAAGGACCCGGAGAGCTTCACCGAATCCTGGCTGAGAGACCTCCTGCCCTCGGAGGTGTTGTCCCCGCATTTCGCAGTGGAACGAGCGCATAGGGTGCCGGCGCAGAAGCCTCGCCCGGGCGCCAGACCTCGCCCGTTTCTTTTCAAGTTACTCAACTATTGTGACTGGGATGTGGTGCTGTGTGAAACAAGGAAGCTGGACAATCTAACGGTGGGGAATAGCCGCGTGATGTTCTTCCCTGACTACACGGCGACGGTGCAGAGACGAAGCAGCACCTATCTGGCGGTGAAGAAGAAGCTGCGGGAGCTGGGTCTGCAGTACTCCTTGTTGTTCCCCTCCCGGCTCAGGGTGATCATCAGAAATGGGGCCCGCTTCTTCGACGCGCCATCTGACTTGTGGGACTGGCTGGAGGAAACTGGGCAATGGCAAGGTATGCGGCCTGAGACCGTGGAGGAGGAAGGTGAATGGCAGGTGCAGAAGTCGAGGAGGCGTAGGAAGCTGGGTGCCCGCCAAGGCCAGAGCATGGGTCCAACAGCTCCCAGCCTGGATGAGAAGCAACTTGAAAGGCAGGAGGCCCTCGAAGCGGTTGTTAGAATGGAAGCAATGCACGGCGGGAGCAGACAGAACTCACAGACGCGGAGAGACCCAGGCAACAGCGGCCCGTCATCCCCTTCAACTGTGCTCTCTGATGACGCGGTGATGCCAGTGCTGACACCGCAGATGGCGGACCTCCGGATGTGATGTGCTCCAAGGTCAACGGGAAGACAGAGACTTACTGTTAATTTTTTTACTGTTTGCAGTGCTTTCTTCTCTCCCATTGTTGCCAGGTGCGCGGTTGAGATGCTGTTGTGGCGTGCTTGCCTTCCCTACTGTATAGTTGCATGTCTGTGGTCACCTGCTCGGCCACGGGGAGGTGGGGTGTAATTCCCGGGCTGCGCCTAATAAACACTAACAGCTTACTTGTGTAGGGGGCCCCCAGCGGAAGACACACAACACTAAAGAGAGGGTATAGGTATCAGGTGCTCAGGGGCACCTCCTGGGATCCCATGAGGCAGGGGTTAGAGGCGTAGCACACTGCGATTGTTGGCATCACACGAACCCAGCCAGCGAACACGCTGAGTTAAGCTCACTATGGTGAGGTGGATCTCGTTAATGTTTGGACATAAACCCTGTTGGGGGCTCGCCCTTCTTGTTGAATCCTTTTGAACCGTTTACATGTTTTTAATGCAGCACATTGGTCTCCCTACCTCCGCTGGTGCACCTGGACCCTCGTGGGGCGCCCCCCGCTCCGGCGTAGGTCCACATAGAGCTGACACATGACCCACAGTAATATAGTGTCCTGGAACATCCGCCATATGCACACCCCCTCTCGTCGATATTCAGTATTTTCCTACCTGCAACGTCACGGGGTGGGGATAGCACTCCTCCAAGAGACACATATGACACTAACAGAGATAGAAAAGTTGCGCAGGCGCTGGAGGGGACAGATAATTGGTACCACTTTCTCTGCACATGCGCGCGGCACGCTGATCTGGGTGCAGGCAGGTGTTCCATTCACTTGTACAGACACACAGGTGGACTCTGCGGGTAGGTACACACTAGCGCGGGGGCGCCTGAACGGCCAAAAAATACTACTAGGCTCCCTCTATGCCCCAAACGCAGAGCAGCCTGCTTACTTGGAGAGTCTGAATCATATTCTCCACCCGTACGCTGGGCTCCCCTGGCTGCTTGGGGGGGACTTCAACATGATAATGGACACACATTTGGACAGGTCCTTCCCTCCCCTCCGAGCTGCGACAGTAGCGTCCACTGCGCAAGCGTTCAGGGATTGGCTCACGCAATGGGGGGGATGTGATCTCTGGCGTGTACAGAACCCCACAGACAGAGTCTACTCCTTCTACTCCCCAGTTCATGACCTGCACGTCCGCATGGATAGAATAATTGGTACTCAGTCCCTGCTTCCGCTCCTTGCCGAGACAGAATACTTAGGGAGAACACACTCCGATCATAACCCACTGCGGTTTAAGATCAGCTGGGAGGTAGACTGTCCCCCCGTGCCCACGCGGAGGCTGCCCTTGTAGATGCAGAGTTCTGATCCTCCTTGGGCACAGCCATCCTAGCCTACATTGAGGAAAATGAGGGGACAGCGAGCAGCGCACTAGTGGAGTGATAGGCGCACAAGGCGGCTATCCGCGGGCACTGTCTGGGGCCCATGTGTAATATACGGAGGAAATTGTCGATTTCCCTGGCGAAACTAGAGCTGGAGCTCCTCTGCTACCAAAGGGAGGGCGAGAGAACGGGTGAGCACTTGGGTGCGCTCGGCGAACTACGTATGCAACATGCGTTGCTCCTGGAACAGTTGCACTGCCATAACTATGCGGCGCACACGGCCAGAACACATGCCAAGGCGGAAAGAGCTGGTCGGTTGCTGGCCTGGTTTGTTCAAAGTGAGGGACGACACGCCCCCATAGGCGCGCTGCGCAACGCGGAAGGGGTAACTGTATACACCCAGAGAGAAATACATCGCGCCCTGACCGACCACTACAAGCAGCTCTATCAGTCTCGCGGCACAGGCCCCTGGCATGCGCTAGACGCGTTTCTTGACGACCTCGACTTGCCCGAGGCAACGGAGAGCCACAGGGGCGAGCTCGATGCCCCACTCACTCTGGAAGAGGTAGGAGACGCTATTGGGGACATGGCGACTAGCAAAACCCCTGGGCCCGACGGCCTGCCTGCGGAATACTACAAGGCCAATAGGGATACCCTGGCGCCCCTACTCCTTCAGCTGTTTAACACGGCCATGGATGAAGGCTCATTTCCCCCGTCTATGCGGGAAGCGTTTCTAGTCTCCTTGCCTAAGCCAGACAGGAACCCCGCCGCTCTAGGCTCGTACAGGCCGCTGGCAATGCTGAACGCGGACTATAAAATCTTCGTGAAAATCTTAGCAGAGTGGCTAGCGGCAGTGGTCCCGCACCTAGTGCACCCTGACCAGGACGGGTTTGTGCCGGCACGGTCTACATCCTTGAACCTCGGGAGGTTCTTTCGGGTGGCGAAGGAAGCAACAAGGGACTGGCTCAGGGCAGGGTGTCTGTTAATTGACCTGGAGAAAGCCTTCGACTGCCTGGAGTGGGGATACCTCACCACGGTGCTCTCGCGCTACGTTTTGGGCGAGGGCTTCTTGCAGGCGGTACAGCTCCTGTACATGAACTCTGAGGTTCGAGTGCGGCTGGGCCCATATATCTCTGAGCCAGTGGCGGTTCGCCGGGGCACTCATCAGGGATGCCCCCTGTCCCCGCTGCTGTTTGCACTGGCAGTGGAGCCTCTGGCAGCGATGTTGCGGCAGACACTGGGAGCGGGGATTCCACTAGGGGACGCGATACACCAGGTCTCGCTCTATGCAGATGACTTGCTGGTGTTCATTAGGGACGTGGCGGCGCACATACCGGAGAAGCTGCCCCAGGTACTGGATCAGTTTGCAGTAGTTTTGGGGCTTAAAGTCAACGCGGGCAAGTCGTGCCTATATGCCTTCAACGCGGAGACGAAAGATCCGGAGTACCGCCTTGGTACCGCGAGGGTCCAATGGAAGGCTGACACCTTCCGGTATCTAGGGGTGAAGGTCTATCGACAAGCGACCAATCTGTTTGTCGGCAATCTGGGTAGGGCGGTGGCAGCGCTTAGATCCCAGGTACGTTTTTGGACCACTCTTCCGCTGACCACGGCGGGCAGGGTGGCCCAGGCCAAAATGATTATGCTCCCTAGACTCCTGCTCTACTTTGTCAACTTGCCCCTTTATGTGCCACCCTCCTTTTCCTCACTCAACAAGATACTGCGGGACTTCATATGGGGAACGTCCCGACACCAGCTGGCGCTTGCAAAACTGTTCTTGCCGACCGATAGCGGCGGACTGGCTGCTCCCTGCTTTGAGCATTACTACCTGGCGGCACAGCTCCAGTGGATCGCCCGCTGGCTGGCAGACAGAGGTAGGGAAGACACCGCCACGACGGAGCCGCAGTACTCACTAGAGTGAATTTCCCAGCTCTTCCATCCGCTGGCGGTGCCCGCAAAACCTGCCCCGCTACTGCTGGCGGTAGCCAACAAGTGCTTCCGCAGAGCCCTCTACATTACCCGGAAGGTCCTAACATATGCGCCTGCAGTGCCATTGGAGGCTTTCCTGGGAGGGGTCGATGTCCTTGTGAGGCCCATGTTGGACCACTGGAAAGAGGCAGACATAGTGACATTGGAAGATTTGTACCGTACGGTGCGCTGGTACCATACAAAATGCTGGTAGAGGCTAATGGGCTTCCCCCCGGGAGTTTCCTGGTACACCGGTCCCTAGTAGCTAAAATGACGGCCAAGTGGGGAGACATGGCATTGGAGCCTGAGACACACTTAACCATACGGTATCTACATGTTATGGGGAGGGGTAGGCATTTGGTGCGCTGGTTTGCGGGGTCCTTGAGGGCGCATAAAGGGATCAATTTAACTCCTCTCCGGGCTAAATGGGAGCAGGACATGGGTAGGGAGCTGTCTGACAAGGACTGGGACAAAGTACTAAAGAGCCCAGTACGCATCCCCAGAAATCTGCGCTTTCACCAAATACAGCTTTATGTGATACACAGGGCCTACCTCACACCTGCACTCATAAATAGATACTTCCACTGAGTGGACGAGCGGACGCGTCCTGCCCTAGGTGCGGGGAACTAGATGCAGGGCTCTTCCACCTCTTATGGAACTGTCCCAGGCTGGCCTCTTACTGGGGCGCAATAGGCGAGTCGCTCCGTATATGCATGGGTCGCCTTCTGCACCAATTCAAGGGACCACCCAAAGACAGGGCATCCTCTCGCTTCTTGGACCTGGGGCTGCTGGTGGCCAAGCGCCTCCTTACGCAGGTGTGGAACTCTTCCCTCCAGGCGTGGGCCCGGGCATACGCAGGGAGGTAACGGTGGGACTCTGGAGGGAACATATGACGGAGCAGTGGGAATGCATGCTCAGCGCCTTGCCGCGAGACGGGGAGGTGGAAGGTGCACAAGACGCGGAAGATTGAGTGATGTTGCCGGAGAGTTAGGGTGTGCCGCTTAATGAGCTCCAGACTGACTACCCATTTGACTGGCAACCTCGATCGCTGGGGTATGTGGGTTTCTGGTGTGTAATGTAATGTAATTGTGTCCGGTGGACAGTTGTGTTGGGGGTTGTCCTTTGGGGGGGGACCAGTAGGTATTGGAGTGTTTTCTTTCCCTTTTTTCCTGTAGCTGCAATCGTTTCTTCATATTTTCATTTACTGTTTGGTTTCAACTGTTGTATATAAAAGTCAATATTGGGCGTACAACTGGTGCTGGGAGGATCCATCCTCACTCATGCTGATGCACAGAGACTTAGCGTGTGGACAGCCATGGACTTATCATGGGGCGATGGCCCTGACAGCACATGTTTGACTAGCGTTGGGTGGGTAATTCCTCTGCTGATTGCGCATATAAATTTGTGCCCCGTGATTTCCCGTCACAAAGCTTGTCATAGTATACCCGATGTAACCCTTTGCTACGCTGCCAATGAGAAAATGTCCAATGTCCTGTGATTTTCATTACTGTACTGTTTATATTCTTTTTTCGAAAAAGCAAATCCCAGTAAACAGATTTGACCAAAAAAAATAGGGTAGTGGGAGAAGACTTTGATAATGATGGGAAAGCAAAAGCAGGGATCTCAGAGCTTTCAACTGGAATTTCAGAGTGAAAGCTCCATTGAAGCACTGGAAAAAGGCAGAGATCCCAGACAGGCAGGCATGATATCAGTGCCTCATTGGAATCGCCAATCCAGCAGCTCCACTGAAGCTGAAAGCACAGATCTGCTGAGTAGATGCTTGTTTGAAATGAGGTTTCTGGTTGTCTGGGGTGTACACCTAAGCCAGGCAGATCCCACCACTCTAGTCGGGTAGGGGGGTCACACACCCAAGATAACCCCTGCTCACCCCTTAGTAGCTTGGCACAGCAGTCAGCCTTATCCCAGAGGTAATGTGTAAAGCATTTGCGCAACACACACACACACCAGTGACACACTAAGCAGACCACAAAACAGACTGGACACAAGGTTATATCAAAAATATAATTTGTATTTATACACAGATACACATTAGACCATAAACCACTGCATAGCATGTAAAGCACATTTAGATGACATAACATAAATTACTGCACCACTAGGGGCTTCTCATAGAGAAAGCATGTAAAAACACATCAGACCATACACAGAAATCACTGCTCCACTAGGAGCTGGCCACAAAGAGACACATAAGCCTCCTAAGACCACAATTACATGTATTACTGTGCCACTAGGCACTGGTCATAAGAATGCAGATCATAAATCACTTGGTAAGAGGTGACACAACTTAGTTCACTGTGCCACTAAGCACCATCATTGAACATTTATGGAGATATTTTATAACATTAGGGCATATATCCAGCGGAATAATCTGTCAGTGCCCTTGCGCTCTTTTCACTGGTCATTCGGTTCTTTGGTACCAGGTGCAGGGCATAACAGCCCCTTCGTGCCTTTTTAGCATATACCTGCACTGGGTCCTCATATTAGGGACCATACAGTAGTGCCTGGGAGGTTCCCCTCTGATACGGCGCAATTCCGATCAGTGCCCGGCCTGGGCTCTTCCTGCCACCCTTGCCAAGTAATGCGCCCTGATGCAGAACACTCCATAGGCAGCTGCCAGCGAACACACAGTGCAGCTGCTGCTGGCTCCAGGAGGTGGTAAGTGTGAGGCACCATAACTGACATGCCAGCCAAGTGAGGCTGGTGCAACGCAGGCTGGGTTCCTTCCCTGTCCCACTGAGAGAACCTGGCTCCACGGTCTCCTCTCAGTGTTGCCGGTGGCCGGTTCTGGCAGGCGCATCTCCTTCGGCTTTTCATGGGGATTGTACAGCAACCGGGACTCTGGCTGGCAACCGTGGTTGCATGTAGGTGGTCCTGACATCACTGTTGGCTCCTCCATTGCCACAGCAACAAGTGTGCCTTTGAAGCCACCACGGGAGACACGCTGTGCTTCTCCCCTGCAACACTGCCACGATGAGGGAGAATCAGGGCCACATTTAACACGCTCTTCCTTCATAATTCAGGGCTCAGAGCAGCGCTTCTCTGGCTACCAATACCCAGCCATACAGGCACTATGCCAGTAAGTGGAGTGGACTTTTCCCCACTGTAGAGCTCCGCACACACTATAGTTTCTCTTTTTAGCACTGTCTCAGCTAGGCAATGACAAGCAAAGTGCTCCACATTTACTTTGCAATAAAAGGAAGACGAAGGCATGTCTAGACCTTCTAGTGCTCCAGACAGGAGCAGCAGCTGTAGACCAACCCACCCCTCAAGTCAGGGGCAGCGCTCCTCACAGTCTGCAGCTTTCCTTCCAGGCAGGTTTCTTTGAGATCCAGCAAGGATCCTTCCATGAAGTCTTTTCTATCCCTGAAACTTCCAACAGGAGGCCAGCACACACACAAGCCCTTGGAGATTCTTCACAAGCAGGGTATCCCAGCAGGACAAAAAGAGCCAGTCTGTTTCCTCCACCACAGACAGAAGCAGCAACTTCAGGCCTTTCCTACACAGAACACAGCAAAGGGGCAGTACTCCTCCTTACAGCTCACAGCTCTGCAGCTCTTCTTCTTTCCAGGGTCCTCTTGTTTCTTGAAGCAATCTAAAGTCCTGGGGTTTTAGGTGTAATACTTATACCCCAAAATGTATTTGTTCTATTTGCAGCAAGAGTCTCTGAACACAGTCCAAACCAGTCCAGTCCTCCCTGGTGCAGCATGACCACAGCGAGTAGAGACTGCATTGTGCAAAAAGAAGACATAACCTGTGATGAGTCACCCAGGCAAGGCAGGGCACTTCTCAATCTTTCCCAGTGACTGTCTAGAGTGAATGTAAATCTCACCTCCTTTCACTGACACACCTGACATTGAATACACAAACAGTCAGAGGAACACAGAATGGTAATGTAAGAAAATGCCCACTCTCAAAAAATGGTACAAAAGGGGGTGGTGATGGATGGAGCATCTGAACCAATCAAGCACTCACACCCAGTCAACAGATCTGGGTATAATCCATCACCGTTCTTTAGCCCACTCTGCCACCCCAGTTCAGACATGGCCATATGCAAATCAGTCTGACCCTGTGCCTCATGGGAACAGTCCAGCCCGAACTGCCAAGCCATGGCTTCCCTGGACAAGAAACAAGCTTCCTAGGACCGGTTTCTGGCATTACAGCCGTCATCAGCCAGGCTTGCTTGAATCCAGTGGCAAAGTGAGCAAGGGATTCACGTCTGAGCATACCCTGCCAACTTATGGCAAACAAAGCGGTACAAAAGGGGGTGGTGATGGACTGAGCATCTGAACCAATCAAACACTCATACCCAGTCAACAGATTTGGGTTTAATCCATCACCGTTCTTTAGCCCACTCTGCCATCCCAGTTCAGACATGGCCATATGCAAATCAGTCTGACCCTGTGCCTCATGGAAACAGTCCAGCCCGAACTGCCAAGCCATGCCTTCCGTGGACCGGAAACAAGCTTCCTGCGATGCAGGGCGTGGAACGAAATTTGTTTTATTAATTTATTGCTTACTTACCTGCCATCATCCATATTCCGGTGTTTATCACCCCCCACTCTGCCGCTCCCCCGCCCCGCCTGCCTGCCCGAACTCCCTCCACGGGCCGCGGCTGGCTCCAGATGATTTTTGGGAGAATCTGTTGGCTCAGGATGGTCTCGTAGAGAATTATTTGTGCTTCATTATGCTTGACCACCACATAAATTGGACCAGTCCTTCTGGAGGCTCAAAGAAGTCTAGCTGGCTATCAGAGCAGAATTAACCCTGCCTAATATTCCTACTATGTCCCCATTAATGCCCCAGTTAGTCATTTTGATTTCCCAGCAGTATATTGTTGTATCTATGACTGCAGCTCCTATAGGGCCAATGCTTGCAGAGGTGCTTGATTGCGTAATGTGTGTTCAGGAATTTAATTATATTTGTATTGTTTGGCATGAGTCCTCTCCAGATTGGATTGGACTTTTCAGAATCACAAGCCAGGCTACTATCGGTCCTGGAGATAAATAATTTGTGGCACAGTACCACGTAGTCCCTGGTGGGAGGGGCCTTTCGAAATATTCTCCTAGCCTAGTGGAATATTTGTAAGAAAAAAAACCACTTGTAGGGCTTATTTAAAAGCTCCCTGTGCCGTAGGTGCGTCACTTTTAATATGGGAAAAAGTGATGTACTGGCAGTGCAAGGGTCTTGTAAATAAGCCCCACAGTCCTTAAATTCCAAGCACGAGGTCGATTTCACGGACTTTTATCTCCTTGAAGAATGAAAGCCATTTGAGAGGCTTAATTAAAAGGTTACATGTTGTTTTATCACCGAAGAACGCCGTCAGGTTTAGGCACATTACACGGCACACCACTCTTTGTGACACACTCACTTCTCACCGTTTCCATGCTCTGGATCAAGAGGTAATGACTCCAAATATATCCTAATAGAGTTTTAGGAGGAAATAGGTTACGTCTTGTAACTGAGAATTGTTCCTCAATTCACTGTTAAATTCAGGCACATACAGCGGTACGTCCAGGCAGTTTGGACTTCCTCTCTTAATATTCCCTTTATAAGTTGCCTTTTCTCAAACTCCAAAGCAGTATCAGAGCAAGGGATTATTTGAAATCATTTAGTTCAAATTACAAGAAAATGTTAATTCATTTTCGACAAATTGTGAGTTTGATGAAACCACAAAAGGCAGAAGTTAAAAAAATGAAAGATATTAAAAATAATACAGAATAACAGTTTTGAAGAGGGCAGGGGTATAGAACCAAAGGGTAGGGAGACTAAAGAGGCAATGAGTAAGGAGTAGGTGTGGGTGACATTTAAATCACACCAGTATAATTCTCAACATTTCTTGAATTTTACATTATACCTCCTACGGGAAATTCTCAAAATCACTTCAAATGTGTATGCGCCATTTGTGCTAATAATTACACTATTTCTTTGATGTGAAATGCGTTCCTGTGTCACACATTGATATAAGGACATGTTTTACGCTAAAATATAGCACTCAATGATAGATTTCTATTTCACATAATTCTGAGAAATTTCATGCAATGTTGCTAGGTATGCAAAAGCAAATTACGCTAATTTTACACCCCACAGGTTGGGTGTTAAAGGGGTGTTCTCAAGCAACTTAAAGGAATAAGGATCCAGGAAAGGAGAAGGGCATAGGAGGTTGTATATCAAAACATTGCTGTCAGAATAACCATCTGACACAGTGTCTTACATATCAAACCACAAAATGGCGTGACACCCTAGGATTACCCTATAACCCCAGTTGGCCATTTAGCTAAACATTAAAAAAAGATTTATTGACATACCTGCTATCACTACCTATTTTACTCCCAGTTTTCAGGCAACTCCAAGAATTGGACATGGATGACTCACGTAATGTGACATGATTCATCATTTGCCACCTCGTCCCACCCTGGTAAGTGGTGGTACAACCAAGGGGGCTCAACCTCAGACTGGGGATAACATGAGGTAGTTCTTAGATATTTCTTATCTTTTCTGGATAGTGCTGTGAAACAGTTTACTGGTTAAAAAATCTTAGGATAAACCACAAAGTTGTCCTTTATTCAGGTGGTATCCTAGATATATTAAAAAGTTACCAAACGAGTAACTACAGGAGGAATATATGGGTAAAATGACCGATATGCATCATTGTAGGGAAAAACACATTTGTGCCAACATGTTTCTGCATTACATTAGCCTAATGGTCAACGGCATTCATCAGGGCTTTGTCAATGTGTCCCTACACTGCAAAGAGTCAGTGCACAGTACCCATTAAATAAAGAGACAGAGAGAACCTACCTCGCAAATGAAATCTTTAGTTAGAAATAACCTATTTTACTGTGCTAATTGCTGCATAGTCTTTTTGTGTGGGTCTCTCATGTAGTCACACTTTTGTCAAGGTCAAGAACCCACTGTGATCCTACTGTGCCCCTTCGAACAGCGAACTGTTATTATAAATATTCATGCTAGGATGTAAATGTTCTCTTATTAACCCCAATGAGGCAATATTGCTGTAAATAATATTTACAACATGATACTCATGTTAGTTCATATGCTGGTAACAATACTCTGGCAATACAATGGTATATATGGGGAGCGACCCTTGACCTTGCCAGGTAGGTCGCCCCCCCCCCGCTGCAGCTCCACCAGCGCTCTCAGCATTTGTGCCCTGTGATCCTCTGTGCTCTTGACCATTTTGTTGCTCTCCCTCTTGTGTGATCTTGCTCCTTTTGTGTGGCCTCGCTCCCGCATATCAATTCCCCAATGTTCCCACCACTGCTGTCCCTGCGGCCCTGCCCCCGCATCCATTCGCTGCCCCCTGTCACCCGCCTCCCACCTCCCAGCAGCTCCTCTCTCCCACCTCCCCTTAAAATGGCGCCGCTGCACGGTGAGGAGAGCGACCCTTGGCTTTGCCAGGTAGGTCGCACTCCCCCCCCGCTGCTGCTCCACCAGCACTCTCAGCGTTTGTGCCCTGTGATCCTCTGGGACCTTGACCATTTTGTTGCTCCCCCTCTTCTTTGGCCTTGCTCCTCTTGTGTGGCCTTGCTCCCCCGTGCCTATTCCCCACTGTTCCCACCGCTGCTGCCCCTCCTTACCCACCCCCCAGCACTCATTCGCTGCCACCTGCCACCTGCCTCCCGCCTCCCAGCTGCTCCTCCCTCCCACCTCCCCCTAAAATGCCGGCCGCGCCGCTGGCATGCCACTGGTGTGCCTAAGGCAAGCCCGTCTATGCACATCTGCGCCTGGACCGCGCCCAGCACCAGAACCCCTGGCCCCCTCACCAACCACAAAGACCGCCTCCGATGCGACGCCAGCACCATAATCGCTCTCAACCCAGGACGGACTTCCACCTGCTGCAGGGCCACCCCGAAGTGCACCCACAGTCCCTTCACCTGCCAAAACTGCAGCTTCTCCTGCATCAAAGACACAGAGACTCCCGCCACGACAGAACACAACAAGCTCCGATGCATCCTGATCAACACCCGCTCCACCTGCAAACACGCTGTCGAACTCTGGGACTTACTCAACACCGTATCACCAGATATCGCCTATCTGACCGAGACCTGGAGGAATGAAGCCTCCTCTACAGACATCGCCATTGCCATCCCCGACGGATACAAGATCGCCCGCAGAGACCGCACCAACGGAATCGGAGGAGGAATTGCCATCGTCCACAAGAAGAAGATCAGGGTCTCCACAAACACCGACGACACTCTCAGTACCGCCAAACACATGCACTTACAGATCCACATGGACCCCAAAACCTTTCTAAGAGGCACCCTTGTCTACAGACCACCCGGACCCTGACCACAATTCTGCGACGCCATCGCTGACTTCATCAGCACGCACGCACTGACCTCCACAGACTACATCCTCCTCGGAGACCTGAACTTCCACCTGGAGAACAACAACGACAGCAACTCCTCCACCCTGATAGACAACCTCGCCAACCTCGGACTGGAACAGCTCGTTACGACTCCGACCCACATCGCCGGACACACGCTAGACATCATCTTCTCCTCAAGCCCCCACGTCTCCTTCAGCCATGTCTCCGAACACACCTGGACCGACCACCACTGCATCCACTTCACCTTTCGGAAACCCGTCGCACATCACCGCATCCTACAGATCCCCCGTCGCCGCTGGGGCAAAATCACCAAAGCACAACTACAGACTAACCTCGCACTCATCCCCTGACCAACCCCGCCAACCCCGACAACGGTGCGCGTACCCTCAGACGATGGATGGATGGCAGCGCCAACACCCTAGTCCTGCTGAAAAAACAAACCATCAAAGACACCAGCAAGAGAGCCAATTGGTTCACCCCGAAACTCCTAGCATCCAAGCGCACCTGCCGGAAGCAGGAAAACATATGGCACAGCGTGAAGTCACCAGGTAGCCACACTGCCCACAAAGACACCATCCGCAACCACCACCACCTCATCAGGACCACCAAGAGAGCCTCCTTCAAAAACCACCTTGACAATAATGCACACAACAGCAAGGAACTCTTCAACGTAGTTAAAGAACTCTCCAACCCCAGCTAACATGCCAACGACATCCCGCCGTCGCAAGCCCTGTGCGACTCCCTCGCCACCTTCTTCCACCGCAAGATCACCGACATCCACAACAGCTTCAACCCCCGGATGAACCCAACAGGCCCCAACACACCGGACCCTCTGCACCCCACAGGCCACAACCCCCTGACAACCTGGGCCAACGTGAGCATCGAAGACACAATCAAGACCATGGGCACAATCCACTCCGGCTTCCCGTCTGACCCTTTTCCACACCACATCTTCAACAAAGCCGGAAGCTCCAACACACCCCATCTGCGCAACATCATCAACCTCTCCTTCGAGGCCGCAACCTTCCCTGAGAGCTGGAAACACACCAAGATCAACGCCCTACTGAAGAAACCCAAGGTGGACCCAGGCGAACTCAAAAACTTCCGGCCCATCTCCCTGCTTCCGTTCTCAGCTAAGGTCATCGAGAACATAGACAACATCCAGCTCACCCGCTACCTCGAAGACAACAGCATCCTAGGCCCCTCCCAGTCAGCAACTACAGCACCGAGACCGCCCTTATCGCCGCCACAGACAACATCAGGATCCTACTGGACAATGGCGAGACGGTGGCCCTCATCCTTCTTTACCTGTCCGCTGCTTTCGACTCCGTCTGCCACCGCACACTATGCACTTGACTCCATGACGCAGGGATCCGAGACAAGGCCCTGGACTGGACCTTCTCCTTCCTTTCCGGTAGAACTCAGAGACCTTGCCTCCCCGTTCTGATTCGAAGCCTCTGAGATTATCTGCGGCGTCCCGCAGGGCTCCTCCCTCAGCCCGGCGCTGTTCAACGTCTACATGGCACCCCTCGCACGCATCTATTTATTTTATTTATTTATTTGTAGGTTTATAACGCGCCGGAATCACACCCGAAGGTGTATCTCCGCGCAGTGCTGAGAAGGAAACAGGTCTAGCAGGCACTAAAACTGAAATAGGGTTGTCTTAAGACTTTTCCTGAAGGCTAGATGACTAGAGCACTGTCTAAGGGAGAGGGGGAGGTTGTTCCACAGGCGCGGACCCATAACAGAAAGAGCGCGTCCTCCCTGTCTGGTCTTGTTATGTCGTGGAATCTGTAGTAACAGCTGGTTACTGGACCGTAAATTACGAGGGGGGTGATGATGAACAAATTTTTCGGCCAGATAGAGCGGCCCTAAGTTATGGAGACTCTTGTGCACCACACAGCAGGTCTTAAATTCCACCCGTCTCCGGATAGGAAGCCAGTGGAGCATTTTGAGAAGGGGCAGAGATGGTGTTCTGGGGGGGCATTTGTCACCAGGCGTGCCGCGGTGTTCTGCACCACTTGAAGTTTGTTGAGCACAACTTCACGACCTCAACATAATCTCCTACGCCGACGACACACAACTGATCCTCTCCCTCACCAAGGACCCTCTCACCGTCAAATCCCACCTCCACCAGGGAATGAAGGCCGTCGCCGAATGGATGGAGGACAGCCACCTTAAGCAAAACACAGACAAGACGGAGATCATCATCGTCGGGCCCAACCCCTCAGCATGGGACGACTCCTGGTGGACCGCGCCACTGGGGACACCCCCCACACACACCAACCACGCACGCAACCTGAGAGTCATCCTCGACTCGAAACTCACCATGACCAAACAAGTTAATGCTGTCTCCTCCACCTGCTTCAACACCCTCCATATGCTCTGCAAGATGTACAGATGGATCCCGACAGACACGAGGAAAACAGTCACCCAGGCCCTAGTCAGCTGCAGACTCGACTACGGAAATGCCCTCTACGCCGGCGCCCCGACCAAGCTCATCAACAAACTGCAAATAATCCAGAATGCCTCTGCACGCCTGATCCTCGACATCCCGCGCCACGACCACATCACCCCCCACCTCAGGAACCTGCACTGGCTCCCTTTCGACAAAAGAATCTCCTTCAAGCTCCTGATCCACGCACACAAGGCACTCCACAAGACCGGCCCAGCCTACCTCAACAGTCGACTCTCCTTCTACGCACCCAACAGGAAACTACACTCCGCAGACCTCTCCCTGGCCACCGTCTCACGCATCCGTAGAACCACAGCCGGAGGCAGATCCTTCTCCCACCACGCCGCCACAACCTGGAACACCCTCTCCCTCATCCTACGACAAACCGAATACCTCCTATCCTTCAGGAGACAACTCACGACCTGGCTGTTCGACCAGTAGCAGCAGCACCCCCCCTTCCCCCTCCTCAGCGCCTTGGAACCCTTGCGGGTATGTAGCGCGCTCTACAAATTATTGATTGATTGATAGTACATGGTGGTTTAAGCAGGTAGAACAGAAAGAAACGAGCCTAATGAGACAATATCCTCATTTGAATGCAAAGCAAAAACTTGTCGCACATGATGTTTCAAACAATTAATTTTTTTTAAAATGGGCTTTCAATTTAATTGCACTTTTTGTGCCATGTGAATTTGAGGTACTAGATTCCAGAAACACACTATTAGACAGATGTTGCCTAAAAACAGGACTGGCCTCTCACTTTTGATGACATTGTCCCGTGGATTTCATATTAAAAATTCTACAGTGACTTGATAACTGCACTACAGTAATGTCCTTTGTCCAGTCGGAAGCTTTACAACAAACCTCCTATTTGTTGGTTTTCCTCTAACCTTGCCAGTCACCCACATTCTAATCTTGATTTTAGACTGCAATAGTTATTGCGCGAAGGTCTGCGGTAAAATGTTGCACCACGGGCTGTGTAGACTCCACTTGAATGCATGTTCTAATTGCTAGATATTATTTACTGTACAACTCCAGTTGGCAAGAGCTCTCACAGCTCGACGGGAGTCAGGATATCGTTCTAAATATTCCGCTTTGCACAGGTCAGTGTTCTCTTAACGGGGCCTAATTACGGATTAGCATAAATCTGCGAGAAGAGAAATCTTGCGTCCAACGGGAAGGTGGGGGCGCATTGATCCCATTGGTATGACTCGTGCGTCCGTGAACAGTGTCTGGAACAACCCCCTCCAGCCTCATCCCACACACTCAGGCCTTTGCGTAGAGCTCCGGGACGTAAACACTTAGCCCTCGGCCCCATGTTCGCAACCGCAGAGTTGTGCCAGTCAATTTAACGCAATACTGCACATCCTAAACAGTATCAGGCATGAGCGTAATTGGGATTCCGCCGGCTTCCCGGGCGCGGCACGTCTTCCGTAATTGACGCCATGATCTCCTTCCCTCGCGTTGGGTCATTCAGGGAAATCGTCAGCACGTCGCTCCTCGCAGGCAAATGCTGGAGATCGCGAGGCTGTCCCTGGCCATCTGGCGTGCAGCAAATCCAGCCGGTGTTACGGCTCCCCTCGCACACATTCCCGTTCTAATACAAATACCTGGGAGGAAAATGGAGGAAGCCATAAAAGGCGCACAGATCCGATGCCAAACAAGAGAAAGAGATACTAGTTTAGTGGGTGGAGAGAAACACTGTCTATTCTGAGGTCGGAAAGTTTAAAATTTCGGATTGTGCAAAGTTTTCTGACTCGAAAACTCGCAATTGTCTTCTAAAGCTTTGTGAGCATTGTAAAATGTTGTAAAGCCTGTGTAGTTTTCTTGAAAAAAAACTGTTTCAGTGCTTACACATAAAGCCCTGGTGACACCACGACAATGTTGCTGCTCCTGAGTTTCAAACAGAGAAGGGAAATCCAGAGAGAAAATTACTCTCATTAAAGGATTTCACGTCCCCTACAATGCTCACTTGGCATGACGCCATGCCGTAACTTCTCCACTAGTGAGAAGTGAGCAGTGTGAGCACCCGCACATCGATGTGCCTGCTGTCACTGCAAAAACACGGACCGCTTGTGCCAGGGCACAAAACAGAGACCCGTTTCGAGGCCCCCAATAAAAAACTGCCATGCTCAGACCCGGTGAGACCCGGCCCACTTTAAGCCCTGCGGACACCTACTTCCTCCCACCAACATCAGCAATGCTTCTTGGTTTGTCCAAGACATGACCAAGACCTGTGCAACATCCTACCCAACTAGTCGTGTAGTGCAAAGTGTTGGCACCCTAATCCCAGTGCACATCAATGCTTCCAGCCAAGGTGTGCATGGTTTCCACAAAGAATAGAATCTGCAGACACAGATTTAAGGAAACCACCTGGTGTTCCTCAAGAAAGCTAAAAAAGTCACATGTTTTCCCCTCATACGGTGTCAGTCAAGTAACATCAGCAAGTCCCTTGATGTACTATACTACATGTTTAGGTAGCAGATTCACACAATAACAACCCTTTCGAGTGAAACGCAGTCATAAGGTCTATCAGAACAGCCACATACCTTTTCTGGATGGGATGTTGTGTTATCGTCCGGCTGGACCACTGTCGCATTCTTGAGTGTGTTCGATAGTTGCAGGCTATAACGAACAGGAAGGTTTCAACTACTTTCTAAGAGGAAGTATTTTGCTGTAGCCATCATGTTTTGGAGCAGTACCTTACGAAAGAGGACCTTTATGCATAAATGCTGCTTTTGTATCTGCTACATATCCATACAGGGTGGCAATTTTTGTGTGCTAGGCAGTTTAAAGGTTGCTTGCCGGGTGTGGTGTTGGCATTAGAATGGGGAAGGATCATCGTACCTTGCCACACACTGCTTTGTGCAGAGCTCATATTCAAATAGACCGTGACTGTCAGCCACACGTGAAACCAAAGAAGGGATGTTAGTCTCTCAAGTGTTGGGGCGTTTTGTAAATACAGAGGATTGAGGTTTGTATGCATAGCACTGCGTTTCAGGAAACAGCCAGTTAAAGATTGTACCCCTAAAGACATTCTCTACTTTAATGGATA
This sequence comes from Lissotriton vulgaris, assembly GCF_964263255.1. Lineage (NCBI taxonomy): Eukaryota > Metazoa > Chordata > Amphibia > Caudata > Salamandridae > Lissotriton > Lissotriton vulgaris. Next base: position 446,545,254 of record NC_141699.1, read on the forward strand.
TTTCTTTAAGAGGACTGTAAAGTAAGTAACTGGAAATGTGTTTGCCTGAAGGTATTGGACACATTGCAAGAGTGGGTCAGAGCAATGACATGTAGTCCATTTTTAATTAACTCCTAATTTATCTCTTTGCTTAACCGAATGCAGATCTTTCATGGTCTGAGTTTGACAGACTATTTAGGATCAGGTACAGATTATGTGCAGCCTGTCTTGGCAACCAAACATAGTTTAGGGAATGGATGTCCTCCTGTCCTCCTGTCCTCCTGCACTTCTGTGCCAGGGCTTTGGAGTTCTGGACTTTTTGGTTCCGTCCAGAGGTGTCAGGGAACAACACCCAAAGACCCCGGAGTTCCACCTGCCTTGGTGCACAAATGAACAGAAACACGGGCTTCTCGATGGTGGCGTCAAAGACCAAAGGTTTATTACTGCAGGGACACAGAAGTCACAGATACTACACACGGGCAGAATCTAGGAGCCTGTTCAAATTGTACAAAGCGGGTTGCTCCTTATATACTAGTTTTTGGCCTTCAGGCGAATTCTTCACATGTTGGTACATTCCCAAAACCTTTGTGTCATAGACAATAAATATTTGGCGTGCACAGGAACCGTTGATAAAATCTGATACGAAACATCTACGAAGAGGGGTTCCCACTAGTTCATCACAATTCCCTGTCAATATTGCATTCAGGACCCGGACCGCCTCATCGTAAAGTTCGTTACCTCCCCCTAATAAAGTTTCAGAAAGAAAGGAACGGAGCCAGGTGTGGAAGATAGGAAAGCGGGATAAGAGATGCTTGTGGGTTGTAAATGGGCAAGGCTACCGGCTTCGGCCGCCTAATCATGATCAGGACAATGGACACGAAGACCAGTTTAGCAGGACTGGCCTCGGGCAGAGGAGGCAGCCTTTGTCGAGTCATGCAGCTACAGCGTGATCTGGTTTAAGGTGCACGTGTCATGAAAGAGGTGAATCTCCGGCTAAGGCTACGTGTCCTTAATCGAAATGAAGTGATTAAAAGACTATTGCGTATGTGAGGGCAAGAAACACAAAATGGCGGCCATGATCTAAGATGGATGCCGTGGGTAGATCAGAAATATGTCAATAAAAGGAGTGCTCTTGCTTGTAGCGTAGCGAAAACACCAGGGTATGCTAAATGGATCATTTGCGGTTCACTGATACCAATATTATGTATTTCCGACAAACTTGAAAACACGGGTTTCAAATCGTCACGGAACCGTCACGGAACCTCAGACCCTCCTTTTGCCCTTACATAGGCAATTACTCAGTCTATGTCAGAATCTAGTTCTATGCTCATCAGGTCAGTGACATGCTGTTGTATCATCATCCTTTCTCGTGCCTTTTCTCCAAACGCAGGTGGTTTTCTGAGACAGGTTGCAGCACAAAGACTACACAGCGCAGGACCACACTGGATAATCAGGCAGCATGAGAATAGGAATACTAAGATGACACCAATGACCATTAGAACCTTCCATCCCCACGCTGATATCAGAGTCCAAAACCACTCCATGAAGGACCAGTTTCCCTTGTCTACATGTATAGAGTCGGAAATTTTTTGTAGCTTAGAGATCGCCTCATAGACTGTTGGAGCATTATTAGGAATAAAGACACAGCAGCTCGATTGGATCATTCTGCATACCCCACCTCGATCTGCAAGTATAACGTCTAGAACCATACGGTTCTGCAACGTCATGAGTCTATCCGCCTGAAGCTCAGCTGTCAAGTTGCTAAGGGCACCAGCAGTTTCGGTAATAGTAAATTCAACTACCCGTGTTAGCTGACGTATGTTTCTACTATTGGCCATAGGCCCCCAGAACGGAAGGAAGCCTTTGAAGAAGTCTCCAGCTTCCTGACCAGCGGTATCTTCCTTGCTGAAGACACCTCTCGCTACTCTGGTTCTGTGGTAATCAGATGAAGCAGTGTATGTCGGAGGCAACAATCGAGCAATATAACATGATCCTGAAAAGTCGGCAGGCAACCATGTATAAGCTCTGTCTCGACAAATGAAGTAGGTACCCCTAGCAGTGAGAAAGGCAGGGGAAGAGTTAGCCGGAAACACATAAGTCTCTACGCACTCACTCCTCCCTAGCTGAGCTCTCGGATTCCTCCCATTCCCTTGCAAACAGACCTGACCTCGGTGAGGTACGACCCAGATTGGAGTTGAGCTTTTACGCTTGCTTTCTCCTAAACTAAGGCGATACTCTGAAGTATTCCAACTTAAATATACTCGCAATTCGTCTCTAGGGTAAGATGGAGTATTATTGACATCCTTGACCATGTCAATAATTCCCTGGACTAAGGCTTTGTTGGCAGAGTTATATTTAGTGGAACGCGGTGGACGTGGGGGATAGGTTTCAAGGGCATAAGCAAAGATGGTTTGGAGGGCCTGAAATGATCCATTGTAGCTGTAAGGCAAAACCAGATAGGGAATACCTTTATCCATAGTGTGGGGTATCAAGCCACACACCCAGCAGTTTGTAGTGTTAACTACCAGTTGGTGTTGGTGCAAGAGCTGTACAAAAGTGTTGTTGGTGAATTCTGAGCGTCGGGCTTGCTCATGTTCAGGAAACGAGTGAAAAGAGTGTATAGAAGAAACAGTAGAAATGGCAGGATCAAGGGGAGGTACTGTAGTAACTGGCACAAAAATCAAATTTATACTAAAGACGATTCCACCCACCAATGTTGCTAAAATAATCAAGAATGTAATGGCACATTGCATCAAAAAGCATTTGCTATGAAGAATTCTATGAAGTCTGTTTCTGCGAACATAAATCACATTTTCTCGTTGCAGCGCAGGAAGCTCCATCTTCTACAATCCGCTCGCGACCACTGATGATGTGTACGTAGATGAAAATGCCTCTATCAGCCCTGGGAGTTCCCAGAACCAACAGAAAGATCGACCTTGTGTCAGACCCCTGCAGATTCAACTAGGCACACAGCCACGACCCTACGGCTACCCAGACGGCAAGGCAATTTTAAAAACAATAAACAATAGCAAACTTCCTGGCTGAAGGCAAAAGTTCAATATATCAAAATCACAATATGCAGTTGCCTGCTTTATTTGTCCATTTTACGGCTTCTTAAGTTATATCTCTGTTTCGCTGGTACTGTCTGATCGGAAAATAGTGTATCACTAGCAGCTGTTGCAGTGTTTAAGTTCGCAGATGGCAAAGTTTCTTCTGATGCTGGAGACAAATGTTCAGTGTTCAAAGGAGTCTTTTCACGAGGAGTGTCAGTAATCAATTCGGCATCGCTGAAAGAGATGAACTTCGGTGTGCTTTCAGATTCGGAGGCACCAATTCCCTTCTTTACCCAGTCGTCGTAAGGGAGCGGCAAAGGGACACGCTTAACATGTGATGCGTGTATCCAGTGCTTGCGGCCAGCTACACGAACTGCTGTCCTCGTGGCAAGTAGGATTTGGAAGGGCCCCACAAATCTCGGCTGAAGGTTCTTCGTCCTCGCGAAGTTTTTGATGACGATGAAGTCTCCCGGTTTCAGCTGATGCCCTGGACTCTCCGGAGGTTTTGGCAAAGCATCGAAAACCTGTTGATGAATAAGACTCAATTTAGCAGTCAAGTCGTAAAGGTAGTCTATCAACATAGGATATTCTATGGACCAAAATTCTTTAGGCCTTGGCACACCCCAGATATTTGCCGGGCGACCAAAGACTATTTCATAAGGACTAAGCCCTATTCTAGAATGTACCGTTGCTCTCGTTGATAACAAGGCCAAAGGAAGTCCGTCTGGCCAGGCTAAACCTGTGGATGCTTGTATTTTAGCAATTTTCAGCTTGAGGGTGCCATTGTAACCCTCCACTAAACCAGCAGACTGGGGATGGTTTGCACTGTGGAATTTCTGTTTCAGCCCTAGGCCGGCACACACACTCTGCATAACTTTCCCTATAAACTCACTTCCGTTATCTGACCATACAATCCGTGGCATTCCAAATCTAGGGAAATATTCCTTGAGAAGAATTTTGGCAGTCGATAGGGCAGTGTTGTCCTTTAGTGGATATGCTTCTATCCACCTGGAAAAAGCACAAACTACCACCAGGACATACTTCAAATTGTTGCAGCGCTCCATGTGAATGAATTCTAACTGAATCACTTCAAAGGGGCAGGAAGGAGGAGCGAAATGACCAGCTGGAGTTGGAGTTCCCTTGCCAGGATTATGCATCAAGCACACCATACAATTTTTCACCACTCTCTCTGCACACTTAATGATTCCCTCATTCTTCCAGACCGGAGCCAACATCTTACATATCCCTTTAGAACTTATATGCGCTACTCCATGCGCCATCGTTACTACTGCAAGCACATACGCATCGGGCAACATCCAACGCTGCTGTTCTGTCAAATCAATCCAACATCCATTCGAGTCCAACTTGCCCGTACTTTCTCTCCATACACGTTTCTCTTCCTCAGTTGCTTCTTTCTGAATCTCTTTCACACTTTCCATAGTATCTTCACACATTCCAGACTCAGCAATCCATCTTTCAGACGTAGCAACATACATTCTGCTCATCGTGTCTCTAGCTGTCTGTTTAGCAATTTCATCAGCAAAAGCATTCCCACGACCAACATCATCCGTGATTGCTTTATGAGCACTGCACTTCACAATCGCAACTTCAGTCGGCAAGGTTAGAGATTCCAACAAGTCGTTAACTAGCTGACCATGTTGGATCTTAGTCCCATGGGACGTAATGAAACCTCTTTCTCTCCACAACCGGCCAAAACTATGGGCCACGCCAAATGCGTACTGACTATCTGTAAACACATTCACTCTCTTTCCCTCAGCTAAAACACACGCTCTCGTTAGAGCTATCAATTCTGCAGCTTGGGCAGAATTCTGACTCACTCTTGCAGTCTCCACAATCGTCTTCAAAGTCGTTACTGCGTAAGCAGCAGTCACATCACCATTTTCCAATTTAAAACATGACCCGTCCACATACAGCATACCATCCGGATCGGATAACGGAGTATCCTTCAAATCAATCCGTCCTTTTGTCTCTTCCTCCGTTTTAAAACAGCAATCATGTGGCTCGGAATCACTCGACTCTTGATCAGTCGGCAACAGTGTTGCTGGATTCAATACATTACATCTTTTGATCTGAATATGACTCGCTAGTAATGTCAGCTCGTAACCAGATAGTCTCGCACTAGTAAGGTGTTGTGTCTTCGTTCGGTTCATGAGTGTATCCACTGCATGAGGAACCATGACCACTAGCATGTTGTTCATCACCAAACCAGCAGATTGTCGAATGGAAGCCGCAGCTGCCGCTGTAGCTCTCAAACAACTAGGCAACGCTCTGGCTACCGGATCTAATGTTGATGAAAAATACGCACAAGGGCGTTGTTTATCACCAAACTTCTGTGTCAGAACACTCAACGCGCAACCTTCTCTCTCGTGAACGTAGAGCGTGAATGGCTTACTGTAATCAGGTGTACCCAATACAGGAGCTGAACACAATGCTTTTCGTAATTCAGTAAAACTTTCTTGACATTCATCAGACCATGGCACCGGACTCGGAACATTTTTCCCAGTCAAAGCTACCAACGGTTTCGCTAAAAGAGAAAAATTTGGAATCCACTGCCTACAGTAAGAGGTAATACCTAGAAAGGCACGTACTTCTCTCTGTGTGCGTGGAACACTCATCTGTGTAATTGCTTTTATTCTTTCTGGGGTCAACTTCCTTCCCTCCTTTGACAAGAGATGACCTAGGTAGGTCACTTCTTGGCAGCAGTATTGCATTTTGGAAGGAGATACCTTGTGATTCAAATTAGACAAATGATGCAATAAGGAAATTGTAGCTGCTTTGCAAGTTTCCTTGTCATCGGCAGCCACTAGAAGATCGTCTACGTACTGTACTAGAGCAGAACCTGGAGGAAGGACAAAAGAATCTAACTGGCTTTTTAATGCTTGACTATAAATGGATGGACTCTCACAATAGCCTTGTGGAGCGCGTTTAAATCTGAAACTGTGACCTCCTAGACAGAAGCCGAAAATATCTCTACTTTCTTCGGCTATCGGAATGCTGAAAAAGGCATTCTTTAAGTCTATGACTGAGAACCATGTGGCTGTAGCAGGAATCAATGTTAGCAAGGCAGTAATATCCGGAACCACAGGAAACTGCGGAACCACAATCTTATTAACTTCTCTAAGGTCTATGACAAACCTGTACACTGGAGGTTTTGTAGGATCAGTTCGTTTCAAAATCGGTAGTACAGGACTGTTACAGACATTTCCTCTAGTTTCTTCAACCACACCTTTCTTAATCAAGTCTTGCACAATCAATAAAAGTGCACGCTCTCCTTCACTAGATATTTTATATTGGGGAATTCTTGGAAATTTTACATTTGTTTTCAAGGTTACCACATACGGTGGAATTTCTAAGAGACCTACATCATTAGGACCAGTCGCCCAAAGAGAATCAGGGAGTGAACGTAGCTCTGGCGGGAGTGCGTCCATTGACAAGTACATCGGAGAGGTGATATTTTTACCCAATGTGAGTTGTACTCCTTCCGGAGAACAGTACAATGTCGCATATAGTCGTTTTAACAAATCTAAACCAAGCAGATTTTCATTACAACCTGTCGTCAAAATCAGGGGTGCTTTCAATTGACACGGTCCAACAGAAATAGACAAAGGACCAGATATCGGGTTGTAAACAGGGGCGCCTGAAAAACCTACGGAAACATTTGTTGAGCCGGACAAAGGTGCGCCAGGGAGTTTCGCATGAATGATAGAACTTTTTGCGGCACCAGTATCCAACAGAAACGGTTCGACTACACCTGATGTTGCTACTGCGACATAAGGCCCACTCTGATCCACTGGAACTGATACTACTCCCTCTCTCTGTCCATGGCTGTCCTAGTACCCATTTTGCTGAAAACCCTCATCTACTTCACAATAGTCCTCAACAAGATATTGTTGAGATCTGTTTTGCTGAGTAGATTGTCCACTTCGTTGATCAAAGTGATTGGAAGGACGATCATTCGTTTGTGGAGGCATAGCACCTCGCCCTCGACCTCTAGAATTCTGCACAAAACCACCACGACCTCTCTGTGCTGCTGCTGCATTATTTTGCGCTAAGATCGGACATTCATTTTTATAGTGACCCTCTTTCTTACAGTACGCACACTGATTCCACTGATATTGAGGTCTTGATGAGCTATAATCTTTCCTTTGGTACGAACCTTGCTGCGTATTAGTCTGATTCGTGCGAGGCGGATACGCCTGCTGTAAAAGAACTTTAGTTTTTAAATCTTTCGTTTTCTTTTCTGATTTCTCCTTTTCCTCTTTATCCCTATTTTCGTAGTACTGTGCAGTCGCAAGTATTTGCGCTGTTGTGGATACAGCCCACGCACTTTCTGAGTCTTTTAATTTATTGCATAATTCAGGTAACAGATTATGCACAAATTTATCGACAAAAAGTCTTTGTCCTCCTTCTGTACTCATGTCCTGACCACTATGATCTACGAAAGTCTCTTCAAACCTTGTGAAAAAGTCGGAGACACTTTCGTCTTTCTTCTGCCTGCATGCTGACAACTTGTCCCAATTTACACGCAATGCTGGCATCAGAGTCTTCATTAGATCAATTATTCTACCTGGTAGATTAGCAATTAGGGGTTCGGGTTTCGCACCACCTATTTGCTGACCATCTGCTGCAGTGATAGCTGCCCAATCACCACCTAAGGCAGCTTGATGATCCTCTCTACGAATTTTAGCCCACACTGGTTGCGGAACTACATTGCCAAATAACATATCGATGTCGGCTAAGTTCATTATACAAGCCTCAACTGTCTGTGTTAATTCCTTGTAATATCCAGCAGGATTCTTGCGTGGATCTGGCAAGGCCTGCTTCACCGCTAGCACTTCAGCTCGCTTCCATGGAATGTGTATCCACACTCTTTGGAACTGCGCTGGAGCACCTGCAATACCAGCATTATCATCACGTGCTACTGCTTCGCGCCAGATTGGAGGAACCTCCCTCATAGGATATTGACGACTTAGCTTCATTTTTCCTCTTTCTAAATCTCTCGGCGAACGAAGAGATGGATCATTCCTAAAACTTAAAATAAGTTCCATCGCTTCTTTTATATTATCACCCACTATCATTCCAGCAGCAAACTCTTTTTGAACTTTAATTAAATCTTCCAAATCTGATTCAACATCGTCTTCTTCTATTTCTTCACGTAACAACGAGCACATCTCATCAAAGACGTACCGTTGTGTTGGTTCCTTCCACTGCATAAATGTGTCTAACACATCTCTCGTACTATATCTTCTACTCTTCGAAATCCATCTGAGAGCCGTGGAATCTAAAATTCCCCGTTCCTCAGTACTTGGAAGCTGACTACGTCTCTGAACTGAATCAGGAGTAGGAGTCTTAATTAAAGTTTTATATAAAGGAGACAGCATATTAGTAACAGAATCAGTGATTCTTCGACGAACAGAAAGTGGAGTTAGCACACTCGCAGACGTAGAGAACGCAGTAGAGGTAGGAATAGATAACGGAACAGTCGGAGTATCGAGAAAAATAGTTTGTGGAATAGTAGTTACAGATGTAGGTATAGAAGCTGGCAGTGCAGGAAGAGGAGGAGCTGTAGGAACATTCACATTCATCACAGGAGGTACGGGAACTTGATTCTGAGGGACAGGAGCAAGAACACCAGGTTGTCCAGCAACCGGCAATTGAACATTCGGGACAAGTGGAACCGCAGCACCTTGTGCATACGGTGGAGGTGACCGTAACAGATAAGATAACAGAGGATCGTTTTCGGAATCCTCCAGTATCTTAGCCATTTTCGATGGCAAGGCAGGATAGCACTTGTCAATCGCTAAGTTATGCTCTCTAATGGCTACATCTATGGCCTTCTCACACTCGTTAGCCTGCAACTGCTTAGCCGCTTGCTCTAGAGTTAACTCTTCTTGTTCTTTCTGTTCTTTCTTCAACCTTTTCATTTCTCTCTGTTTGGATTCTTTTCGCCAATAACGGAAAGAATCAAACATTGCCGGCCGGGCTTTCTTCCTAAACAATTTCGCTTCTAAGTTGTCGAGAATCTCAGGTTCAAAACTACCATGCAGTGGCCAACTAAGGACACCATCCTTCGCAGTGTAACGGACCCATACCTCATTATAAGATATAGGACCCACACCATGTTTACAATATAAATCATATAGGGGAGTCCCAATCAGAGGAACCAGACAAGAGTCCTCCAATCGTGAGTCACGGTTGCAACCAAAGCAAGACAACATTTTCCGACTTACCATTTTTCAGTCCGGAACACTAAACAAACAAAACACAAAACAGATATGTGCACTTGAACCAAGAATTTAGGCCTACCAAAACGAACTGTTGTATCGATACCTGAACTAAACCAAATAGATTATCTTAACCAGAACAACCTGTGATAATCCTACCAAGAACCAAAACCAAACCAAGAACCAATCAAGGATTTTAACAATCCTCACAAAGTAACCAGCTAGCTATCACGTTCACTTGGAAAGCACAGGCAGGAGATCTCGGATATGATAATTGATTTCAAACTAGATGCTCTGTTTGTCACCGAGACCTGGACCGATGATTCATCTCAGCCAGACCTAGCCATTGCAGTACCCAACGGATATAAAGCATACTGCCAGAACAGGCCCAGACAAAGAGGGGGTGGGCTGGCTATAATAGTCAGAGATTCATATCCTGTAAAAACAACCTCCATTTCTTCCACCTCCTGTGAGGCCATGCAATTTGCTATCAACCCCTCACCTTTGTTTAATTTTAAGGGAATATTGATATATCGCCCTCCGGGATCGAAAACAGCCTTTTTAAACAGCATAAATACTATGATGGAATCAGTAGCCACCGAAAACGCTTTTACGATTTTGGGTGACCTGAACTTCCATCTGGATCAAAGTCACCAAACGGATTCAGCCACCCTTATTTCCGATTTGGAAACTCTAGGGCTTAAACAACGAGTTATGTCTGCCACTCACCAAGCTGGCCATATTTTAGACCCCATTTTCTCTAACTTGGAAGGATTACAAATATCTAACATCTTACCTATGCCATGGACTGACCATTATGCAATCTTTGCAAATATCTCTATTAATATTTGTTGCAATAATAATCCCCCTTTTATTCCCAAGCAGTCCTTCAAAGATTGGAAAAATATCAATTTGGATGACCTAAAGCTAACACTGGATCATACGCGCCCAACGTTGTCGCTAGAGCCAAACTTAGCGCTTCAGCAATTTCATACCTGGTTGGGTCAGGCAACAAATCAGTCAGCCCCTACTAAAGAACTCTCCAAAAATAGATTAAAACCCACTGCTCCCTGGTATAATGAACAACTAAGGGTACAAAAGCAAATTAACCGTAATAAGGAAAGACAATGGAGAAAAGGATATGAAACAACTAACAAAGTAGCCTATAAGGAAGCATTGGCACTTTATAAGGCCATGATTGTTAAAGCCAAAAAAGATTATTACACCGACCAGATACAGAAAGCTAAAAACTCTAGCAGACTATTGTTTCAAATTACTAAAACGCTGTCTGGCAATTCCCCTGACCTCACCCCTCCTCCATCACAACTGCTATGTGATTCACTAGCTTCCTTTTTCTTCACCAAAGTGGATGATATCTATCAGGCCTTCTCTACTAATTCAAATGGAAGCAGAGCGAAGCCCCCTACCCCAGCTCCAGTTAACATGTTCCCCAGCTTTCATCCAGTTACGGCAGAACAAATAAAATCTACACTGTCTACTATCAAATCGGGATCATCTCTCGACCCCTGTCCACTTTCAGTACTCTTACCAGTAATGGACTCTATCATACCATCGCTGACTGAGGTGTGTAACTCCATTCTCCTATCAGGTAGCTACCCTGACCCCCTTAAAAACACCCTATTAAAACCTCTTTTAAAAAAACCATCCCTGGATAAAAACGATTTAAAAAACTATCGCCCCATTGCAAATTTACCTTTTATGGCGAAGGTGACTGAAAAAATTATGAATATCCAGATTTCCGAATTCATTGAAGAACATGACCTCTTGGATAACACACAATTTGGATTCAGGAAATACCATGGAACTGAGACAGCCTTGATTAAGGCTGCTGATGACATCAGGGTAATTAGGGATCAAGGGGGTACAGCCATCTTGGTTATGCTGGATCTATCAGCAGCCTTCGACACGGTCGACCATACTATCTTGGTCGATCGTGTCGAGGGATTTGGCATTTGTCATACTGCCAAGGACCTAATAGCTTCCTTTCTTGCTAAGAGAACACAGGCTGTCATCTTAGGACCCTTCCAATCGGCCCAACTGTCATCGCCATGTGGAGTACCTCAAGGCTCATCCCTGAGTCCGACACTTTTTAATATCTACGTGTCGGACCTTGCTAAAACCATCAAAGCATATGGGATGAGCCTAACCTCCTATGCCGACGATACCCAACTTGTGTTGGCAATTAAAGGGGATGGAGATCTTGTGTCTGAAAAATTCAAGAAGGGACTGTTGGGTATAGGAGAGTGGATGGCCACCAACTGTCTTAAATTAAACTCAGGTAAAACTGAGGTACTTATTTTCGGACCTCTTTCCCCAGCCTGGCCATCAAGTTGGTGGCCAGAGGCTTTCGGTACTCCTCCCATTCCAACTGCGAAAGTCAGGAACCTCGGTATCATCTTTGACGAGGGTCTTAACTTCATGGATCATGCTAACAGAACTGTGTCTGTGGCACATATGAAGTTAAAGATGATAAGGAAAATACGGCCTTTTCTTCCTGAATCAGCCATCAAAACCCTGATCTCCACTCTTGTCCTTTCGTCTCTGGACTATTGCAATGGTCTTTTCCTTAATGCTCAGTCCAGAGTAATAACCAAACTGCAGACCATTCAGAATGCAGCCGCCCGCTTGCTTGCGGGTAAAACAAAATATGAATCCATATCCAACGATATAAAGAACTTTCACTGGCTCACGGTGCGAAACAGAATCCACTTCAAGTCGCTCTGTATTGTGTTCAAAGCACTCAACAATCAAGGTCCCCACTTCTTGAAGGAGCAATTGCAACAATACAAACCAAATAGAGCTCTACGATCAGCCACCCTCAACCAACTGGTCATTCCCCGTACGAAAACTGTTACCTGGGGCGACCGGCGCTTTCTAGTGGCCGCCCCAAGGCTTTGGAACATGCTTCCCCCGAACATCAGGGCCAGCCCCTCTCTTCTCCAATTCCGCAAGCTCTTAAAGACCTGGCTATTTGCCCAATGAGTATCATACTCCTATGTTGTCGGTCACAGATAAATGGTTTATTAGCGCCAAGACGCCTACGGGTAAACGATGCGCTTTACAAATATCAAAAATAAATAAATAAATAAATAAATCACTAAATACTTAACTGAGTCACTGAAGACGTCACCAAGGAGAAACCCGTCACGTTTCGCCGTACTAAGGACTGCACCTCGGGTCCAAGACAGGGCGACGGTCAAGGCAACGGCCCACTGCAGCCGTCCTGAACGGGAAACCCTCGTGGAAGAGAACTTCGGGCCACTTTTGCGATATGCCGGGATCGATGAAGTGGGGCGCCTCCCTCAGGAATCTCCACACGAAGCTCCTCGAACTCTTCAGGCTTTTGGACCAGTACCGAATGACGTCGCCCTACGTTGGGCGCCAATTGGAGTTCTGGACTTTTTGGTTCCGTCCAGAGGTGTCAGGGAACAACACCCAAAGACCCCGGAGTTCCACCTGCCTTGGTGCACAAATGAACAGAAACACGGGCTTCTCGATGGTGGCGTCAAAGACCAAAGGTTTATTACTGCAGGGACACAGAAGTCACAGATACTACACACGGGCAGAATCTAGGAGCCTGTTCAAATTGTACAAAGCGGGTTGCTCCTTATATACTAGTTTTTGGCCTTCAGGCGAATTCTTCACATGTTGGTACATTCCCAAAACCTTTGTGTCATAGACAATAAATATTTGGCGTGCACAGGAACCGTTGATAAAATCTGATACGAAACATCTACGAAGAGGGGTTCCCACTAGTTCATCACAATTCCCTGTCAATATTGCATTCAGGACCCGGACCGCCTCATCGTAAAGTTTGTTACCTCCCCCTAATAAAGTTTCAGAAAGAAAGGAACGGAGCCAGGTGTGGAAGATAGGAAAGCGGGATAAGAGATGCTTGTGGGTTGTAAATGGGCAAGGCTACCGGCTTCGGCCGCCTAATCATGATCAGGACAATGGACACGAAGACCAGTTTAGCAGGACTGGCCTCGGGCAGAGGAGGCAGCCTTTGTCGAGTCATGCAGCTACAGCGTGATCTGGTTTAAGGTGCACGTGTCATGAAAGAGGTGAATCTCCGGCTAAGGCTACGTGTCCTTAATCGAAATGAAGTGATTAAAAGACTATTGCGTATGTGAGGGCAAGAAACACAAAATGGCGGCCATGATCTAAGATGGATGCCGTGGGTAGATCAGAAATATGTCAATAAAAGGAGTGCTCTTGCTTGTAGCGTAGCGAAAACACCAGGGTATGCTAAATGGATCATTTGCGGTTCACTGATACCAATATTATGTATTTCCGACAAACTTGAAAACACGGGTTTCAAATCGTCACGGAACCGTCACGGAACCTCAGCTTAGCAATAAAGTGGCATGGCATCGATGCCATCGGGTGACAGATTCAAAAAAATATGGAGGCACGTTTGAAACAAGCAGTTTGCTCACTCACTGCAGATGTACAGTCCTACTGGAGGCAGGTATAGAATTGCAGTTGGGAAAAGGTCCAGAAAGCAGCCAATTGCAGCCAAGCCCCACATGAATATTACATCACTTGGATGTTGTCAGCGGCTTAAAATGCGTTGGTTCCTAGGAGCCAGCATTGGTCAAGCACATGTAACTGCTCACAAAAGGATGCCACCAGCCCTAAACTTATGTGAGTTGGGAAGGACATATAAGTATTCTTCATACCCAACACCAACGTAGTTGGGATGATACACTACACAATAACACCCACTACACCCCTGTATAGGAGTCTGTAAAATACATGCAGGGAAGGACCTCTTTTATCACTTCCATCAAGTGCCTTCTCATATGGGAGGGACTGTACCAGGTGAAAACATGTGCACAGGAGAGAACCTAGCAACCTTGAGAATGAGAGGATGGCACATGTATCCGTGAGAAGGAGACATCTGCCTTTGTACCTCCAACACCTAGCGGTTCAGATATTACAAGTGGTGTGTGCGCTTTGCACACCTTAGGGCACGCAAAAACCGATTCACAGACGATATATTTGTGCACAGCTGAGCTAACACAAACACAACCCACACACACACACTACTGTTGCGAATGTGCTTACAAGGTATTCACATGCCCTCTGGAGCCAGTGCAAGGATTTATACATTTTGGGTCTCTGGTCTCAGGTTTTAGATTTCCTGTTAATCAGGCTGAAGAAGTCTAAAGACTTTGGAAGTTGTCTTTTTAACTAAGGAGGAAATTCTAAGATATTTTGATTCTTCCTGGATTCCTGTGAAAAAGACTAACCACTGCTATCATTTGTTTTTTCCCACCATGATGAATATTGTTTTTCCGACAGAGCCCTTTTTAACTATTTAACCCCTTGCATGCTCATGACGGAGCAGCTTCGTCATGAGCCGCGGTTGCGCTGTGCTCATGACAGAGCGGTTCTGTCATGGCCCTGCCGCCGCGCCTGCGCGGCGCGTTCTATTGAGCGGGCGGGGCCATGACAGAACCTCTCCGTCATGAGCACAGCGCAACCGCGGCTCGTGACGGAGCGGCTCCGTCACGAGCATGCGGCCGCCGCTCTGCCTCCCCCCCCTCCAGCGCTGCGGCAGAATTTCCGCCGCAGCGAAGGGGTAAATGTTTTCCAAGTGCATCCGTTTAGTTTGCCAGTGCTGGGATTTCACAATGAACCATCTTACATTTATAAATAGTTGGCAAGGGGCAATGTCCAGTTGGAGGCACAGGAAAATAGCTATTAGCACACTGGCCCAGTGCTACGATAATCCCGATTCTCCAAATTTACTACGCCACAGAGACTGAAATGACAGTATCACAATATAATGCTTCACAAACCCTGCAGTGCAGATTCAGCACTGTGGTTGTGTATCCTACTCTGAAGCGCAACCTAAGCTGCTGATCCAAATGTGCACTTACAAGCCAATGGCAGCTTTAACCAGTGAGAAGACCTGCGTGTCTGGTCTTTGGTTGCACACCTTTGAGGAAGTAGAATGACCGCCACCAAGGATGAATACATAGTTAACCCAGCACATTACAACATGGCAGCACCTAATACATTAAAGCCCATGCAAATATAAATGTGCCATACAGTGCAATACAACGCATTGGTTTGTAGAAGAATTTCAGTGGTAAACTGGTGTCACAATAGAGCGAACCAAGACCTTTAAAACAGCTGACAGCATCCTAGTGACAAATGCTCCTTTTTCACTATAGTGGATGGACTCTTTCATAGTCTTCAGAAAACATGTGGTCCACCCCATGATTCTTGCTTAGCAAGACTGAATTTCACACACCCGTTTTAATGCACGAGTTGTTGTGCTTGCCACATTTTTTGCGTGTCCAGCAACATTCATTATTTCTGTTTAGTCTTGTCATGTGACAGCCTCAACTTGGGTATGCACAATGATACAAACTAGGATTACACAAGACATAGCATATATAGCCCCCTCCCCCCATGCCCTCAGGAAAATTTAGCAGTCAGTGGAACAAAGTGCAAATTAAACTTTACTGAACCTAGGCCGAACAAGTGAACTCAAGGTCTTTGTGAAACTGTCACTTGGCTTTGGACAGAACGAGAGATTGAATGAGGTCTGCCCCTTGGCTTGTCTTGAGTTGGGAACTATCGTGGTGATTCATGTAGGAAAGTGGACAGACAATGAACCTATCTGGAGGAGGGTGGTTTCTTGAGCCAGTGACCCTGACAAAAGTGAAACAGTGATCCTGCTTGGGGTGAGAGCTTTGATGGAAGGCTTCTGCTGAGCAGTAGCAAGTCCACCTCTGTGAAGCAGAAAGAATTGCCTGCTGAGGTTTTTTTAGTTTGTTTTAAGCTTCGCATTTCACAAAGTTTTTAACGTTTAAACAAATGCGAAGTTGGATTTGCCTGATTTTAAAACTTCACAAACCCCTCATATATTGATCTACTTAAGACTACTACAGCCCAACATGTCAAACTTCATGTGTGAAACCTGGCATTAACTCCCAGGTGGACTGCAAAGAGTTGGCACACACATCGCTGAGATCATTAACTTCCTGCTTGCTCTGAGGATTTTGACATTGTTTCCTGCAAGAATTTTTCCTTTTTTGTGATATTTTTTTTCTATAATAGCATTTTGATAGCCCTTATAACTCCTGCATGGGGTGTTAATGCTCTTACACACATGGATAGGAAGTTGCAAGGTGTGGGGTGTGTGGATCGGAGGTTGCTGTTTTGTTTTGAGCTTTTATGGGAACTGTTGTCATGCTTTGAGGGATGACCACCAAGATGCAATTATTGTGCAATGGGATGCAGCCACTAGCTGTGTGATGGTGAGGATATGTGAGAGATAGATGCACAAAATGTATTTAAGATAAGGACTAAACGGCTTACGCCAAAATGGCGGAGTAATCAGACAAGGCCTGTCAAGCTATACAGCAACATGCTTCAGGCTGAGATGCAGTTGAGTGACTAAAAAGATACAAAAAGGGTACACATCGGTGAGATAAGCAGTAGTCATGTACCATTGATTTTTTATTTATTTATTTGTTTGTTAGCTTATTTATTTATATATGTTTAAAAAGCAGTGAAGCCGTTTGCCTACTGAACACATACATGCTATTACGAAGAAAAGATGTTGAAGAACAATATTTCAGAAATCAAAACAGGCCAAGCTAAGTCAGAAATAAAGGGACTGGCCATCTTTGAGGCTTGTCTGTATGGACGATTGGCAGGTCCAGTTGGCGGGCAGATGTCATCGGGGCATTGAGTGCTATTTTTGAAGAGAGAGTGTGAGCAACCTTTTGACTGCTTTGATTTGCTGGCATAAGAGCCCTGAAGAAAGTAAACCTACTAGTATCACAGCTGGACCAGTTAATGCCCACTCACTTGTTCTAAAGTGAGGCGACACGGATGATCTCTAAGCTCCATGCATCGGTCATCTAGTAGCTCTGACAAACCTATTTCCAGTTAGATGGGAGGGATTCTCCTCCAGTCGTTTGTTGGCTTCAGCGTTGATCAAGCCACAATGGTGAGCTGGGCTACTGAATTATTCAGTCAACGGCAAACACAGATCAAGACCATGGGAAAGGAAGTGTGCGCACGTTCCTGTCTGAAATGTCGGAGGCATGTTTGAGCCACAAAACAAGAAAGGACAGAAAGCCATTAAAAAGCACTTTGTCACTTGGCCTGTCTCATACAAAGTACTCAGCTCAATAGACACATAATGGGAGAGCCCCTCCCGTGTCTGTAAATAAGGCCGGGATGGCCCATTGACTTTGACATGATGATATATCCTCAGATGGGAATTCCCTGGCACAGAAAAAAAGGGGAAAGGGGGGGGGGGGGGGGAGCATGCACTTCTAGAATCGTCATATGGCATTATGAGAGTTCATTCTAAAATACTTGCTTCTATCTGACTGGTCCAAGCCTCATTAATATTTTAATGTATTTGCTCTTTCTATTACCATCCTGTAGATCCTAAAACAACGCGGAAGCTAATTAGCCTGTAAAGCTAATCAAAAGCGTGCCACCTTGGGTTTAGGTCTGTGTAATCCTTATAGTGCTTGGAAATCCATTCTTAAATCGGAAGAATGTACCATTGCGTAGATATCGTATCTAAAAAGTGACGTCATCATTTTCCAAGGTGCTAGTTTACAAACTGCACCGAGAGAGCGTTTCGCTTGTGTTCACATATAGCCATGTCTGAACTGGGGTGGCAGAGTGAGCTAAAGAACGGTGATGGATTAAACCCAGATCTTTTGACTGGGTTCGAGTGTTTGATTGATTCAGATGCTCCGTCCATCACCACCCCCTTTTGTACCACATATAAAATGGGGCACTTCACCAGGACGTAAACTTCTGTGTACCATGGATTGTGAGAGGCTCAGCACACAACCTCGCCAGTTGTGATGTCGCAAAGCTCACAATTCACACCCCTGATTTAATTGCCACAGTTTTATAGCATACATGAATTAATGAAATGTGTTCTCCTAACGGGGCACATTACAAAGTTAATTCTCACAGTGGTGAAAGTGCAGCAAAATTATTTAGAACAATGCATGTTGCACCATGAACTAACAGTGCAATTTGGTTTTAGTCAAATTTAGTCCCAACTTTTTAACTTAAAACGTGGAGATAAACAAGGTTTTTCTTGTACTTAATTCATAAGCAGAAAAAATATATTTTTTTTACAGATGTACGCTTTCTAGCACGAGTTTAATATCTTTAAAGGAAGCTATTTTAGTTCAGCATTCTATTCCTTGCTAAGCAAATATCCAACCCCCACATGCATCAAGCACTTTTTCATTCGCAAACGGTGCGATTCCTTAAAATCGGCCGTTTGCGAATGCAAAAGTGCTTTTTGGGATGCATGAAGCAATTTTAGAATTCGCAACATTGTTGCGAGTTCTAAAATTGCGGGTGCTTTTAAGAAGTCGCAGATGTGCGACTTCTTAAAAGCAATGCATCATCACTTTGACAAGTGAAAATTCGCACTTAGGGTTCCAAATTTACCGAGTGGTTGAACCACTCGGTAAATTTGGAAAAAGTGTTTAAAATGCTTTAAATGTTTTTTTTTCAACATTCATGTTACGGACACACATGTCCTTAGGACATGTGTGTGTGCAACATGATGCGAAAAATACATTTCAGGGGTGCAGGGGGGAGTCCTTTGGACCCCCCCCTGCACCCATGAAATTTTCTAAGTGCCACTCGCAATTTGCATTGACTCCTATGGGCCTTTTGGCCCATAGGAATCAATGGAAATTGCGAAAATTAACTTAAGAATTCGGTATTTCTTTGGGATTCGGTAAAAAATGCGATTTTTACCGAATCACAAAGAAATACCGAAAAAAATGATGCATAGCATTTTGCATTTCCTAAATAGCGATTCCTTAATTTTCGCTATTTCAGAAATGCAAAATCCTACATTGATGCATGTGGGGGATAATGCTGACAAAATTAATGTGCTTCCTTCTTTGCAACTCTGCAAAGAATTAGAACATATGTGGTCAAGGCCCCTACCTGAAAGGTGCGCCTTTAGTATCCAAGTTCTATCACATCAAAGCAAACTAAATCTCAAATTTGCAAATATGACACATGATCAGAGATAACTGGTTTCTCACTGTCCCTTTCAAGACAATTTTGGGTGCGGCTGTCCTTTTTAGGTTGAGCCTGGGCAACGCATGCGCTGCTCTGAAAGTCATGCTGTATTGGAGTATGCACTTGAAGCCCTGCCCACTCTCCGCTCATATTTGTAATTGGCTTGTGTCATTGTCATTCTTAAATGCTGGATTCTGATTTGTTATTAGGCTTGTTAGTCCCTCCTTAGTACCGCCTTGTCTTCATTTGTAACCTCTCATGAGGACTGGCCCTATTACTTCGATTGTTACAAGGTACTTCTTCTTTAGCCTATAAGCACTATTTTCTTAAATGAGTTTCTCTTTCTGCAGGAGGGTAGGAGGGTCTTTTGTGTGCAGTTGTGACCACCTGCTTGTTGATTTAACTCGCAGCAAACAAGGAGCTCTTCAGGGGCCATGGGATACGGAAGGGGGCAACTCAGCAATGGCTTCAAGTATTTGGAATGCAATAAGTCTCGCATTTCCGAAAGTGTAAACTATTGGCATTGTAAATGACAATGCCATATATTTATGTTTTAAAAACCAAAACCTAAATAAAAGGCATTGTCATTTACAATGCCAATAGCTCAAACTTTCGTAAATGCAAGACCTATTGCATTGCAGATGCTTGTTTAATGTTACGCTTCATACTGAGGACTACCTAGTTTCCTAGCTTCCCACGTTTTAGCAGGTAGGGGGGGCTGAGATTCAGGGAAAATAAAAATAAGGTGGTGTTTCCAGGGTCACACAATGTGACCACTAGGAAAGCCAGGACCTCAACTCCAGTTCGTAGGTTTTAAAGCAAGCAACATAATCTCTAGAATATGATTAGCAAAAGGCATATTGATAGGCCTGGGAGAAATTTGCGTTATGCTGGCATAATTAGCTTAATTTTGATAATTTAGCGTTGCTATTGTTACAAAGAACTTCAGATATTTTTCTATTATGTCACATTGCATGATTATTGGCTATTTGTGGTAAAACCAATTAGTGTTATTTTTACTCTGAGTTGCAGGTGGAAAGCGCCGGGACACTCCATCCGAGTAGCCGTGCGCTATACAAAAGCACCATAACATAACATAACATAACAAAATGTACCATGAGTTCAGGGTAACAATGTGAATGACACGTTTCAAACAGCTGTTGTTCAAGTAGCTTTTGTTTTTGTTGCTTTATATTTTTTTCTTAGCACCAAATGCATTCTTTTGTCCAAAGTGGATATGACGGCGCATTTTGTGCTAAAATACAGAGCTGAATATCGGTTTACAATTTTGCGTAGTTACGCGAAATTTCACTCAACTGTGCAAAATAGCAAATCATACGGTTTGTGCGTATCTAAAACCGATCCTGTATTCCCAGCGAACATGTTCCAGTGAGGTAGGATTGAGGACAGAAACAAAGCGCTGGAAGAGGAGTCGACAAGAAGTAATCAAGTGGTAGGGAGAGTGGTTTGAATGCGGCTGCCAGACTCCATTATGAGCTGCTGCGTTAACATTCGCATCTCTAATTGGTATTGACTTCTGCCAGGTCGGACATCACCAGAGTACAACTACCGGAGCACTTAGGAAGCGCAGGAAACTTGTAACAATTTGGATGAACGCGGAGTCACCTGGCTGAACTAGGCTTACTGTATTTCACATCTGGTAAACAGACACCATCTGAAGCGTCAAAGCTGGGGCAGCAGGTTGCTCTCTTCAGAGACAAAGAATAGTAACGGGGACTGCGGATCCCAAATCCACCCAAGAGTATAACCTGAAGAAAAACATACAATGCATAAGGGAGATTCAGGGGTTGGGTATATGTAAGTATTTATGGGTCAGGAGGTTGTATTTTACAACCTTCAGGGCCACTGCGTCGACCAACATCAAAGCCACTGCATCAATGTCCTCCAATTTGACCAGGTGCCTAGAAATGTAACTAGTCATTACGTCAAGGATCAAGACACCACCTCGTCTTAACATCTTCTTTGAGTTAATCCTAAACCTAACCTTAACACATGAACTCTACTCCACACGTAATGACGTGCATGCCACTCACTTTATCTTAATGCTGGCCCTAAGACTAACTCAACACTTTCCCAAACCCTAAACAGAACATTATCTCTAAATCTAGTTCTTTCCCAAACACTATCACATCCATCCTACGTACATGCCTCCTCCTATCCCTAACTTTAATGCTGACCCCAGATCTAACCCTGTTCATAAAGCTTTGCCTAAACATAACCATCATGGGCATATTACCAACAACTAGCGAAAATTATCGCTAAATAGGCTTAGCGACAATTTTTCTTTTGCCAAGCATCGCCGGATTTTATCGCTGAGATAACGTGCTATTAGCAACGTTTATCTCAAAAGTGATAAAATACCTGGCGATAGCGGCAAAATGCGTGAATATCGCTGGGAATACAGAGATATTCACGCATTAGCTACGAAATACTCTTAGCCATGTTATCCACTTCTAATTGGATAACATGGCTAAGAACTGGTCTGGGCAGGTGTTAGTATTTGGAGATATTCGCGCTTAGCGCAAATATTTCCATCGCTTCGCCTGCCTTGCTAATAGGCGATAGCGATGTTAGCGACTGCTTTCAGTCACTAACAGGTTGGGTACGCCCACTTTGCATGTCAATAGCGATAAATATCTCTGACATGCAAAGCGGGCCCCAAACCGCTCGCTATTGCCTACAAGCTGTCGCTAACTGCTGTTAGCGACAGCTTGCTAATAGGGCAATAGAATTTTTGCCGCTTAGCGGCCCAAAACGGCCGCTAAAGTGGCGAAAATTGATAATATGCCCCGATATTCCTTACCTTTAGTCTAACGTAAAGCATAACCATAAATGCTGTACTTAATCAACCTCTAACTCTAAGCATCACATTCTCCTAAAAATATTTCATCGGATGAAACTGGAATTCTCATCAGTGTATTATCAGAGATATGTGCTGGTGCAGTACTTCTGATGCAACTGTACTTTGGTGTAGTGGTTTCTCCCTAATGGGGTGCACGATCAGTCGTCCATGTATTCAGTTATCCTCTTACACCTGTGTGATCTTGGATAAATGCATAGAATAGACGGTGCACCTTTATGTCCTCAACACATTTTTTTAGAGTACTTGGGGAGGAGGTGGAACAGGGTGTGTGTGTCTGTGTGTGCCTGCCTGCGCGTGTGTGTGTGTTTATGTGTGTCTGTAATATTCTGCGTGAATGCACTGCTCTGCTTACCTGTCTGCTTCGCCTGTTTCATTAGGAAAAGTTCAAAAGCAGCAAACACTGTTTAAACCCCGTTCTTATTAATAATTCAGTTAACAGGGCTGAAAAGTCCTGGGCAATGATAAGGATCTTTGTGACAAACAATGTTGTGGCTGTTGGGATTGTGTCTGGAAAAACAGCGGTGAAGCTGCTGGTCTGGGGTCTAGGAGCCCAAAATCCAATCCCAGCTTCATCGTTGCCTCAAAATGTGTGATCTTGGGAGAACCAAGTATTCTTGCTGTGCACTTGATCTCTTATCCGCCAAAAATTGGGAACGCTTAGAAGCGCAAGTATTTAAAAAGTGATAGATTTAAATGTTCAACCGTAAGGGGTGACTATCTCTTACCACAGCATGTGATTGATTACAGCTCTCTGGTAATTTGTCCCTGTCTCCAACAGAGTGGCAACATCAATACTCATCGGCGAGATAGAAAACCGGGGGTGTAATCAGAACAATCCCATTAAAAAAGGAAGTAATGCTAATGTACACACTCATTCAACTCAAAGAATGTTTCTTCGGAAAATTAAAAAAAAACATGTCCCACCTGACGGTGGATTGCTCGCTGAGCGTCACTTCTCTCTCTCTCTCTCTCTCTCTCTCTCTCTCTCTCTCTCTCTCTCTCTCTCTCGTTCTCTCTTTCTTTCTCTCTCGAGCGCACACTTTCTCTCACGGCATCTCATAAATCTCCGGCACAGCTGTGTGACATTGTAATTTTTGTAGCACTTTGATGCATGCGCTCTGAAAGAAAAATCTGCTTCGGTGGGGCTGGGGAGTGCTGCAGGGCTGGCGGGCGGATCTGCTTGGCGGGGTCTGGCTTTGGCAATCAATCATACTGCAAGCGCCGGCTGATCGTGAAGGCGCGGCAGGTGGGGGTGTGGGGGTGGTGTACGCCCCGTTCCTTCTTCCCAGTGATGATCACCAAGATGTAACCCCGGAGAGAGGCACAATAAATAGCTCAGTGGGTTCCGCGCGGGCATGGTGACATTGCTAACCGCTTCCTGTGTCATTCTGCATACGACCGACAAAGTAGCAGCCGGCGCAGACGAAAACCAATTAATAATGAAAAGGGTATTTTTAATTTAGAGCTTACATCCCAATGTGACGTCCTTCACGTTCATTTTGTATCTCACGCAGCCAACTCAGTTCGACACTTCTAACAAGAATGGGTGTCCCATCCAGGAGCTAAATCCTTCACCTGCGCACCACAGGCCTGTCCCGTCAGCCTGCGCGTTGACCTGCTGAGCTCACTACCCATGATGATATCTTGTCTGCGTCTGGCCCTTCCCACCGGGGTGGATACATCTGGCTGTGGAAACTGCATCGAGTGCTCGAGTGTGTTCATTGCTGATGGCCGTTCCTTGAGGATGCAGCACCGTGGACAGGGCTCGCCAGAGAAGTGCGTCATGACACCTACGCGCTCATGATTTAGCGGTGCCTCCACCTCTTTCCGGAACTGTATCCAAGCAGTTCGGCGAGGGAGAGAGTTGGGGATGCTGTCGCACCTCACGAAATCTCGGCAGCTCTGTGCGCGATTGTGTTAATATACCAGGAAACATATTGTTTTTGTAGCACATTATTTTGTTTTTGTCCTACATTGTTTGTTCCACAGTTAAGAAATGTACATGCAGCAGGTGCAACGAGGGGATTCTTTGGTCAGTGCAGTCTCCTCCATGCTGACTTCCGGTGTCTTGAGAGGACGTGGTCTAAGGCTACAGAGTCGACCTCGGAGCTGGGGACCCGGGTTCGAGTCGTGGCAGGGGCGCTCAGCATGGTGTGATTTTGGGCAAATCACATAATCTCTCCGCCCCCCCCCCCCCGCCCCCACACGCACACAAAAAATGAATGTAAATGTATTTGAGCTTATATAGCTCACAGCTACCCACAAAGGGTTTCCCGGCACTTGCTTAGGGAACCCGTCCTGGTATTCCCCTGTGAGATAACCCCGGCAGGGTATCCACAAGGTGAAAGCCAGGCATCCCGCCGCGAGGGGCCGTTGTGGAGATTAAGCAAGCTATTGCCCAGAGTCGCAGAGTGTGACCCCGTGAGTCGAGAAGGCACCGGAGCGAGAATTATCGAGTCCGTGGAATTTTTGAGCCCAAGACCCGCCGAGGCGGGGAATTGAACCCTGGTCCAGGGCCGATCTCAGCTTCCGGGTCTGCCGCCTCTAACCCCTGAGCCACACTTCTCCACTACAGGTGCTCATGTAAAGTGCTCTGATACCTTCTGGTACAGTTGCGCTATATAAAATCAAAAAAGTCTCGAAAGGGATTAGCATCAGGATCCAGCATTCTACCAGCCCCCATTTCACCACCTCCATCATCCTGACTTTAACAGTTGCATCCCATCGCCTCTGAATTACATAATAACTGATATGCTTAAATTGCTCAAACAGGTGCTACAGCTTGTAATAGGCATGTTGTCCCCTCCTGTATGAGGGTTCTATGGGTATTTTATTATCATATTGAATAATCCTCAACTGCTCCAGGGCTTTGAGTAAATGAATAAAATCAGTGCAAAGTCTTTGACAGGTGCTCAGTATGCTGTTGACTGCTACATTTTTTCTTCTTTTAGGAAGTCCTCCTCAATTAGGTGTATGCACTGTGCTAAACACAGGACTCTGAAGTATCCTCCCCACACCCATGGCTTAGACAATGTTACAACGATTGTCAGTGGAAACAAATCCAATGCTGAGACATCTGGGTGGAAGCCATTCATAGATTTTGGCATTAACTTCGGCCAAGTTGTTTGTAATTGTATGGAATTCCTCATTTGTAACTATTACATTTGTTGCATGCCACCAAATGCCTGGAAAAGCATCATCAACATGACACCAGCAGATAGCCATTGCTTCACTTTCTTAAATGCAGTGTGCAGTGATGCATATGTACTCTGTTGCTTGGTAACTGGTCCCTTTGTCCGTCAAGGGGTGGATGATCTCAGTAGCACTCTGGTTTCTAGCATTGCCAACCAATAGAGCACTTTATGGGGAATCACTGGCACTACTGGTGTGGAAAAGAGGTCCTCCTTATTACCTTCCATTTTGGGCAGAAGTTCTGCAAAAATTCGAGAAACCCTCCCCAAAATGAAATAAAAATGGAGGAGGTCCAGCACAAATATTTTGACCAGATTTCCATCCTATCAATGGACTTTCTCATTGGTTCAGTCATTGAATGACTCCCAGCCGAACAGAGCCTTGACAGTTAGTAATTATGACAGTTTTTTGTACTAACTAGACTAGTGACATAAGGGGAACAGGTAGACTGCTTGGACGCTTTGATATATTCTTCTGTACCTTGTGCCATTCTGAGGATGGGGAGTGTGATGAATGCATACTATAAAAGACAGTCACGGGGCTAATTCACTAGACGCTGACATCCTCTTCTTTCTCACCATCACCTCCTTCTATCAGTTGAAGTTTTTCTTTCTCATCACCAGCAGCTATGCTTTTGATGTGCTGTTCCCGTATGCTTGCATGCTGGTTTTTCAGCTTGGCCAGTTGGCCTGCGGTGACAAAATGTTCACATGGCTTATCATAACAATGTTGTGAGCATTCCGCAAAGTGCTGCCCATGCTGCCTGAGTATAAAGTCCCTGGTGCAGGAGTTTTCTTCTTGTGCCAACTCCTGAAGAACATGTTGGGATGGAACTAGGAGGTTGTTTTGGCCTTTCTCTAAGGCAGGCTGTGACTATTGTAAAGGTGGAGGTGTTTTTTGTTTCTTGAAAAGATGGAAGCAGGCAGTGTTGGTGGACCTACATGATTCAGAGAAGGCTGAATAGAGGTAAGCAGTACTTCCTCTGTGGCGCTCACCACACTAACAATCACTGGCTCATCATCACCTTCCTCAGTTTGATTTTGCAAGTTCTTCCTCACTTTGACTTTTCAAGTGCTTTCCTTTTCCTTCATCTCTTTTGGTTGGTCTCAGTTGTGCTCCAAATATCCATATCAAGATCATCGGAAGGGAGGTTTTAAGACGATAGAGGATTGCTCTTTCTTTCCTTGCCACAGATAATGAAGCTGATGTGTCTAGTGTAAGAGCAGTCACAACATCCTCCTCAACTTTGCAAATCAGATACCACCCCATTTGAAATGTTGGCATTTGGTTAATGGCTCACAATACCAATTGAGGTTAAGAACTACTGGTATTTTTCTTTCCTAATGACAGATAGGTTGGTCCTTTTGATTTGCAAACAACGGTGTCATAAAACATATTTTATGAGGCAAAAAGACATTTACAGCTCCTAAAAGTGCTTTTATAAATTGTAAAAGGGTATTTTACAGCCACAAATATTGTGGTTTTGTCAATTGAAGGCTTTGCAACCACAAAATACCTAGTCCATCAGTCCTTTAATTTGCATATCTGCATTTTTCACAAATACATCCCTTCAGAACAATTTATTTTTTATTTAAGACTTTATTTGGCACTGAGTTGAAACGACTAATAAGTCGAATATTCTTGTATCTACCACTAAAGGATGGCTGTTTGACACTACTGGCTGCACAACCTTGAAATGTGGGACCCTATCACTTTTTCTGCAAATGAGGACGTGCATATATTCAAAACTATATGCACTTTAGCACTGGTCTGCAATGGTAATGTGCTCATGGTTCTAAGGCCAACAAAAAGACTCCGCAAAAAGTGGAGGTAAGCAGGCAAAACGTTTGGGGGAAGACCACCTGATGGAACTGGCCCTTTTTGCAGGGTTATCCCCAAACTTTTTGCTTCTTCCTCCCCGTATTTTTCCTGACCTGTTGCTGTTGGCAATACGACTCTGAGCACTTTACCACTGCCGATGAGTGCTAAAGTGCATATGCTCTCTGTGTAAATTGTTATTGTGATTGGATATACATGATTGGCATATTTGTATTACCAAGAAGTCCCTAGTAAAGTGCACTGAGTGTGCCAGGGCTGGTGATGACAAATGCTACTAGTGGGCCTGCAGCACTGATTGTGCCACCCACATGAGTAGCCCTAAAATGGTGTATCAGGCCTACCACGGCAGTGCCTGTGTGCAGTCTGTGAACTGACATGTCCTCCTGGTCAGTGTCCCCACTGACCAGGCCTAACCCTCCCCTTTCTGTACACATTGGTCACCCCTATGGAAGGCCCAAGGTACCCCCTTGGGCACGGTGCAGTGTATGTGAAAGGTAGATCATGTACTAGTGCAGGTGACTTGTTTTGGTAGTGAATTACAGCCATTTTCGTTTTTCACTATTGTAAGGCTATCTTGCCTCATAGGATATCATGGGGAAAGCTGGCTACAGTGGCTACCAACATATCTTCCCATAGGAGCAAGATAGGACATAAAAGTCTAGTATCCCTGAACTCAGAATTTAATAACACATCTTTTAGGAAAGGTTGTTTTTAACTCCTGTGTTTGAGAACAGCACTTTTAGAAAGTGGCTGTTCTCTTGTCTGACCTTTCTGTGTGCCTTGGCCTGTTTGTGAATTGACTGTCTGGTTTTAGAGTGACAGGGGCTGGGGAGCCCCAGGAGGCTGGATGAGTCAGCCCTAGGCTGAATGACTGCATCTGCATCTTGAGTGGTGGGAGGGGATAGTACCTGGGACCTGAATAGGACTGTGCCTGCCCCCCTCAGTGCTGGCTCCACCCCCTGTGCTGCGTCGGATGTCTCTGCCCTGCACTGTGAAAGGAGAGAAGGAATCATGTCAACAAAGTGCTCCAGGGCTGTGCTTTCCCTCCACAATGCTGGCACCACCTCTGGCTGGGCGGCTGAAGATCCTGCCCCTCTCTCTGAATGGAAAGGAGAGGTCAGGAAAACAAAGTGCTCAAGGAACACCCAGAACTAATACAGACCGGGCTCAGAGCCTTCCTGCACAAAGGGAACAAAGACTTTTAGGGGTATAAGTACAGGACCACAGACTACAGAAAATTAGATAATCAATTATGGGTAGCGGCAGAGGTCGTGAAGAGTTTTTACGGTTCAGAAAGGAGTGGATTTCAGGGTGGGGAAAGCTTTTAAGGATTCAGGGATGGGTGGAGTTTAGATGTAGAAATGCTTTTTTAGGGTTCAGGGATGAGTTTCGACCTGGTAGTGAATATTGGAAAGTCACATATTATGTCAACAGGTAACAGAGCTAGAAAAGCGAAATACTTTTATTTAATGGGTTGGAAGTGTCTTCGGTGTCCTCTTTTACTTACCTAGGGGTCCTATTTGATGATAGGTCATCCTGGATACCCCCACAATTTTTTTAAAAAAATGCAATCATCCGATCCTCCTTCGGTTTATTAGGGTTTGCACAGAGTTTGGGGGCCAGACCTATTAAGGTAATTTTTAAGATTTATAGAGCAAAATGCTTGGCCATTGCGGCCTATGGTTCCTCTATATGGGGATTTAAAGAGCAGGTTGGGGTTCAAATAGCTGAATTTTTTTTCTTCGAAGTCTCTTGTCTGTACCACAATCTATCCCAACTTTTGCTATTCATCAGGAATTAGGGTTAGGCTATGTTTCTGACATCTTTAGCACAGCTCTGTTGCTTTGTTGGCTCAAAACCTGGCTAAATCCTGATTTAACCCTGAATCACCAGATCTTATGGGATTGCGTCAATTTAGATAAGTCTTGTAAAATTAAGTGGTTGTCCTATGTTAAATGTATGTTATCTAAAATAGGGCGGCCTGAATTATTTGAAGCCCCCAAAAAGATCCGGAAGGAGGATGTATTGTGGGTGAAAATGAATTTTAAGAATTTATTTATGTTGGAACAGGTAGAACAGGAGCTACGCAAACCATTAGTTAGGGCACACTTTTTGATAAAAACAACTATTCTTATTGAACCCTACTTGTTAATGGTGAATAAGCCTTTCCATTGCTGGCTCCTAACTAGGTTCCATTTTAATTTGATTCATTTCTCACTGGGTGATTTTCCGGGGTGGTGTAAACCTGAGGATGCAGAAACTTGTCAATGTGACAACTATTCACCCCAGGATACCTTACATTTTGTAATGTTCTGTAATTTTTATACTGATATTCGCATTAAGTTTTTGATACCTATTTTGAGAGGAAGAGGCTTTTTACAGGTCAGACCAGCGTTATCCAATTTTAGATGCTGAGTAATTTTTATTATTGCGTGTTTTCTTGTTGCTGCTGTGAGGCTCAAGAAAAATAGAAACCCGATGATGAATTTTGCTTAAACAAGATTGATAAGGTTTATGGAAATTTCAAATTTTGGAAATTTGGATACGATGATTCTTACAAGTGATACTGTTTTTTATTCATTTTGTTTAAATGTTTTTATTATTGTCTGTGTTTGTTGTGTATTGTACTTTTATGATTTTAATTAATCGAATAAAGTGGATTGACTGACTGAGTAGTTTAGGCTGATGAGGATGGCTGTTGTTTATGGGCAGTGAGGGTTTTTAAGGATTCAGGGATGATAGAGTTTGGGTGTACTGAGGTAATTAAGGGGTATGGGAAGTGTGGGTTTTAGACATAAAAAGGGTTTTTTAGTGTTCAGGAATGAATGGAGTAGTGGTAGTGAACGATTCTATGGGTCAGGGATGATGGGTTTTCGGTTAGGAGGGCTCTTAGGTTTTAGGGATGAGTGTAGTGTAAAGTGGTGAGGGGTTTTAGAGGGCAGGGTTTGATATTGTTTGTGGTTGGTGATGGGGCAGTGAAATTATAGCATCCAACGTAATTGTATGACAATGTCAATTGCATGAACATAAAATAATGCACTTGGAGTGAAGCACTTGAAATAAATATCTCAGACAAAACTATTTCTGAAAGTAAGACCTGCTACACTTAAAAAATAGACATTCAAAAGCCAATTTTGACGAAAAAGGCATTCTATGATTTGGTTTCTATGAAAGGTAAATGACATTCATTCTAATAATCATTAAACAGGTTAGATGAAATGATTTCTCAGTAATGGTATTCCATGAAATCATTTTTCAATGAAATCACATACAACCAGTGATTACGTCCATAGCTACATCAGGGAAAGGATTTCTTCTAGTTCTAATTTTAAAGGGTGTTGAAAGGTCTCCTCACTATTTGCTCTTCTCCTCATTTATTCATTGCTCAGCCATGAACACTCCCAGAAGGCTAAGATATGAAGGGAGTGAATACATTTTCTCCATTTGGAGATGTATCTCAATGCTCGCTTTGTTCCATTGCAGAACTCTGAACATTTCTGAATGTTAAACTTCTGGTAGACATTTAACCTTGTTCCATAACTCCAGCATTTTATTAAATTAGGCTATGATAAATGGACTTGTGCAGCTTTTGAATGTGAAAACAGTACAATAACGATATCTGATGTTGATTCTCAATGCTTTAAGTAATGCTGCAAACAGGGAACCTAAATCTTCTGAAAATGAAACATGTGAGCTTGTGGCTTTGGAATCACTATATGTGCTATTACCGGTAATTTGTCATCATCTAAGGAGTTAATCTTTGTAAGGCCTTGCACACTATATAACTAATGCACTCAGAAAATATGAATAAGATGTTTTAAAGTTCATCATAGAAAAAAGAACTTGTGACTTCTCCTCACGATCTTTCATGATATACTTGCAGGCAGCCTCTGCTAATTAAATAACCACTTACCATGAACATGGGCTGAATACAAGTTAAGGTACGCACATAAAAAATATGACATTTCCACTGCAATTTGTAATTGCTAAAATAATTGACCAACTTGCATTAGAAATGAGGATTTTGAGGAAATGTGAACAAACGAAATACCTTTATCTAATCCCGATGATGAACTCTCAACAGATTGTGTTGAAACACCTTGGTGTGAAAACTTGAACACTATTATGTTGCCAGGGTACATCTTTATTTACCCATATCATTTAGGTGAAGGTTTACGTGGTCAGCTGGAAACCAACACGTATTTTCTCCTACATAGCAGTAGCTTTCCGGTTTGTTTATACGCAACAACACATTCTGCGAACACAAACTTCCGATTGTGTGTTCCTTTTTGCATTAGATTTCATAAAGTACGTCTACACTCTAGTTGTCAAGCAACAATGCACCACAACATAATGCTTTTTCTAAATATCTTGATAGGTGTCAGGTCTGGGAATGTAAGTCTATCTTCCATTCCCAGGCCTAACTTCATTGTTTATTGTGTTTATATTGCCTGATTTGTGTACGTTTTTTATGCTGCTTTGTGGCATGGTATAAAATCTTATAGTACATTGTTGACATGTGTTATGTAATAATGTACTGTCAGTGCCAATGCGGCAAAATAAGTAGCCGTCAAGTCAGTTGGGAGAAACAATCGATGTTATATAAGAGTGCGCAATTCTAATTGTCATACGATCATTTTTTTGGAGAAGCCCAACTCATTATAATTCGTTGCTATATATATATTTTAGATACCCCCTAATTAAATCGTTTGATATGATTTATATGGTTCCTATACTTCCATTTGTTTACAGTATATACATATTGTCAGGAGTCAAGCTTCCTTTTGGTTATTGTGGGGCATATTACCAAGCAATAGCGATAATTATCGCTATGCATGGTTAGCGGGTAAAATGATATCGCCGCGCAATGACGATTTTTACCGCTGAGATACCTTGATATTATCAAGGTTTATCTCAAAAGCTGTAAAAATCCTGCGAAATGCATGAATATCGCTGAAAAATCTGCGATATTCATGCATTATCGTGACAATGCTCTTAGCCATGTTATCCACCTTCCATTTGATAACATGGCTAAGAACTGCTTTTGGCAGGCGTTAGCTTCTGGAGATATTCGCGCTTAGCGCAAATATTTCCAAAAGTAGATAATAGGAGATAACGATGTTAGCGACTGTTTCCAGTCGCTAACATCTTGGCACGCCCACTTTGCATGTCATTAGCGATAATTATCGCTGACATGCAAAGTGGGCCCCAAGATGATCGCTATCTCCTTAAAGCTTTCGCTAACTGGTGTTAGCGACAGCTAGGTAATAGGGCGATAAAATTATCGACGTTTAAGCGGGAAAAATTCCCGTTAAAGCGGCGATAAGGCCCTTGGTAATATGCGCCTGTGTTTGTTAGCAAATCTGTACTTTTAACTCCTAATCTTCATGGAGACGTATTGCTATGTAAGAGCAACTTACATTCCAGGCATCACCTCATTGTTTAGCATGTTCATCATGATTTAAAATGCTCGGTTTGCTTATATAGTTTGTTATGTTGCTTTGTATGGTGGTATGAAATGATCTAGTACCTCATTCCATAAGACCTTATGTACTTATGCATTTTAATGTCACATTGGTACATGAAAGGAATATTCATTCATAATTTTCCAAGGGGGGCATTGTTTACAATTAAGAAGGTGTTGCAAATAGCTCTGTACATTAACCTCATAGATGCGGCGCAAATATCCCTCCCCAGTGCTGCGCTGTCCATTGGAACTAGTGCTGAATGGACGTCCAATGGTCGTGCGCAGCACTGGGGAGGTAGTGCTGCCGTCGGCCAACGCCCCGACGCAGCACTTAAGGGGTTAAGAGGCCTCTTCAGGGATCTATGAATACTTGCACGTTATGTTGGTCAAAGTCGGACTTGGACAGAAAATAGGCCAAAGCATCAAAATAAAACTGGCCCCATAAAAGTGACACAAATTTGCAAATCAAGACATCTTTGAAGTGTAAAGACAAACTTTATAAGTGTTTTGTAAGTTATAAGGCACTGCATGCATTTGTGCATGCTGCAGGCAATATTTGTGGCAATATCAGGGTAATTAGCAGTAAAAAACCATAACACATGCCCACAAACAACCAAAACAAACTGCCCACACACTAACCTGTCAGACCAGAACTTTGGACTTTGCCACGTTTCCGTATAGGCCAGTTCGACCATGGTGTTTGTGCAAATCCCTCAGTACCAACTCTCCCCATCAGCTATCAGATGATAGTAAATTAAGATCATTGAGATGCAAAAGTATAGCTCCTGTCAATCCACCACAATGATGCAAGTTTGTGACATAAGTTAATTTAATTTGGGCAAGATTCACTTACTACTGTTGCACTGCTGGTAAATGAAAGAGAAGGTACTAGAAGCCAGTTTCAAGTGGCAGATTCAACTCTACTGGTTCATTAAGAAGTGTCTATCAGGGCAAATTATTGACTACAACATCTCAGCTTTAGCCTAGCTTTAAATATCAAAATTTTAAACTATTTATTGTCAAAGAACTCCCACATAATATAATCCAAACAGTTCAACAATCCCTTTAATAGGAACGCCAATTTATTGCAAGAAAGTGCACTTTTCCAGTACCTTAAAATTCCTTTCACAACCTTTGGTAAAGGTTTGTGGAAAGAAGCCTCTTGCAGGCAGCACAACAGCCCTGAAACCGCTAAAGGGTGCCATATCTCTCCAGTCTCTTGATTGACAATTCCATCAGTAAAGGCCTGATGTATTAAAGGCTTTCCTCCCATTCTCATACTGTGTCAATGGGAAATTAATTAGTACACATGGGCCTTAGGGCTTTGTTGGAGATCTGCCTGGGGGGGATGGGTTTGGGCAGTGAATGGAAACAGGACCTTGACAGGAATGAAGGTGAGCTAAGATAGATGGGAAGGAGGCAAAGACAGGGTCGCAGCTCTGATGGAAGGAGGCTGTTATGTGGCACCAGTACATCTGCCACTCCTTGTAGCTATATGCGGGAATCAGCCTTGTTTGCCACTACTGTTAATGAGCGGCTAAAGTGGCTCCTCTTTTTTCTTGGAAGGCAGTCCACTACAGACTACATGAAGTAAGCAAAGATTCATTTTTTAGGTTGAGCCTGGCGTACGCAGTGCGAAGCGCTGTCGCCAGCGAGTTCTATTGTTAGAGACTTGCCTCGGAAGTGGGACAGGAGATGGGCACGCGCAGAGCTTTTGGCGATTTGCGCATGTGTACGTGCATGTACAACCATGTGCCGTGCACATGTCCTGTTCCACTTCTGAGGCAAGTCAGTGTCTTGCATTAGCACTATTGTAATGCTCTCTCTCGCGCACGTACACACACACACACACACACACCCACCCCATCAGCCTAGACGAGCAAGTTGTGAACGCGTACAAACACACACACATTACCTGGCACACACGGGGCTTCCCTCACTTATGGGAGCCCTGCACTTGCATCGACGGCCTTAGCTGCCACTTCTGACCCAGGGCTTCTTACTTCTGCAGCACTGCGGGGCTCTCGCTCAAGCATGGGAGCCCCGTGTCACCACTGCTCCTCTGGGCCCGCCACTCTGGGGGCGCGAGCTTCCCGCCGAAGGTGGGAGTCCCGCCCCATGACAGGCGTGACGCTCCCGAACTTCCGGTTTTCGCACCGAATCGGGCCAGCGGCGGTGATACCTTCACTCCAGGTATAATGAGGGGTAGGCTCCCTCATTGATTACAGGATCACTTTCCCTTGTTTTTGTACTCATTACCACTATTTGGGCAAAGATTTCCCTTCAGTGGGGTCAGCTTGACACCCACGTACAGCAATCCCGAACCGAGAGAAGAGCCGTTCATATTTGCAGAGGGTCATCGGTGCGTGGCAACACCAGTGGCAGCTTCTGTAGTAACGTCTGATCCATTTCACATACAAACAAATGTTTGTTTTTGCTAAAATCTGAAAATTGAAGAGGAAGTGATGAATTATGTGGCAAGTGATGAATTATGTGGCAAGTGAATTATGTGGCAAGTGCTGAATTATATGGAAGGGGGGGTGGCTATAATCATGCAGAAGACGCAGCTTCAGGAATGCATAATTTCCGTAGCTGTGCCTATAATTAATATTGCTTCAATCCCCTATACAGGCAGACATTTCTGTGCGCATCTTCAACTCCCTCACAATCAGGCGCACATATACCTAACTTCATAGACAAGCAGCCACCCCTCGTACAGACAGGCGTACATAACTTCGGACAGACATCCATCTCCCGTATTGGCAGGCGTACATAACTCTAGGCATGCCTTAACACCCCCCACCCCCACGTAGACATACTTATACTTCAGACAGACAGACATTCACTCCCAGACTGACATAAATCAACCCCTCCCCCATATTAATGCATAAATCCCGAGTACAGCTCGGTTTTGCATCGCTCTGTGCTGTAAGTAAGAGACATTGTCAGCATCCAATGGGATTGTTGATTTCATTTAGTGACTATGAAGATCACTGCAGCTGTCAGCAGTAAGTGTTCCACTGCCTGAGCTGTTCTTCAGACATTCTGAGGTCCATCTGTAGACATCTGGTTAGACAGACGTCCAGCCTCAGTCAGGCAGAGCATTAACCCATAGATAAACACAGGCGAAAGGGCTTAAAGCTCCAGACAGACATCGAAGCACTAGACAGGGAGACAGACCGCCACCCCGACGGAGAGATTCACCTCCTTAAAGGCACAGAAGCACAAGTTTCACAGAGACAGATATTCATCCCTCGCACCCAGTTGCCTCCTTACAGACAGACCATGACGCTAGTTCACCTCACCGCTCCGTTTCTTATATTGCTTGGCCTTTTTTTTAAACTATTAGCTCCGATAGAAAAAATAAAATTTTCAGTGCACTATGTGCTTCCAGTGTGGGTAACTGTACGTGGGGCTGAAAGCGCGTAGGAATGACTAAGAACAGACCCCAGTGGGTGTGAGTAAAGTGGGCCTGGCCCAGGTTTACACCTCTGTGTGGGCCTCGTGTGTGCGTGCACGGCTGATGCGCTGCCGTCTGTCCCAAGGCGGGTTGATGTGGCCCTGGACAACACTCACACACAACCCATCCACACACACAACCCCTCCACACACACAAACCCCCCACACACAACCCCCAATATAAATAACAACCCCCCACACACACAAACCCCCACACACCCACAACCCCTCCACACACACAACCCCCTACACACACAACCCCTCCATACACACAACCCCCACACACACAACCCCCAACACACACAAACCCCACACACCCAACCCCTCCACACACACAACCCCTCCACACACACAACCCCTTCACACACACCCCCACACACAACTCCACACACAACCCCCGACACACACACACTCCTCCAAACACACAACCCCTCCACACACACAACCCTTCCACACACACAACCCCGCCACACACACAAACCCTCACACACAACCCCCACACACACATCCCCACAAACACACACAACCCCACACACACAACCCCCCCCCACACACACAACCCCACACACACACACACACACAACCCCCCCACAAACAACCCCACACACACAACCCCACACTCACAACCCCACACACACACACAACCCGACACACACAACCCCCCACACACAACCCCACACACACACAACCCCCACACACAACCCCACACACATCCCGCACACACACAACCACACACACAACCACAATCACCCCCACAACCACACTCAAACACACAAAACCCCACAACCACACACACAACCCCAAACACAACACACACCCACAAACACACACACACAACCCCAAACACAACACACACAAACCCACACACACAACCCCCCACACACAAAACCACACTCACACAACCAGACACACACAATCACACACACACAACCACACACAACCACACACACAACCACAACCACACACACAACCACACACAACCACACACACAACCACAACCACACACACAACCAAAACCACACACACAACCATCTATCTATCTATCTATCTATCTATCTATCTATCTATCTATCTATCTATCTATCTATCTATCTATCTATCTATCTATCTATCTATCTATCTATCTATCTATCTATCTATCTATCTATCTATCTATCTATCTATCTATCTATCTCTCTATCTCTCTATCTATCTATCTATTTATCGCACTCACTCTATCTATCTCTCCATCTGTCGCCCTCACTCTATCGTCCTCACTCTGACTATCTATTGCCCTCAGTATATCACACACAACCATCTATCTATCTATCTATCTATCTATCTATCTATCTATCTATCTATCTATCTATCTATCTATCTATCTATCTATCTATCTATCTATCTATCTATCTATCTATCTATCTATCTATCTATCTATCTATCTATCTATCTATCTATCTATCTATCTATCTATCTATCTATCTATCTATCTATCTATCTATCTATCTATCTATCTATCTCTCTATCTATCTCTCTATCTATCTCTCTATCTATCTCTCTATCTAACTATCAATCTATCTATCTATCTCCCTGACTCTATCTATCTAGCTATCGCCCTCACTCTATCATTCTATCTATCTATCTATCTATCGCCTCACTCTATCTATCTATCGCCCTCACTCTATCTTTCTATCACCCTCCCTCTATCTAACCTATCGTCCTCCCTCTATCTATCGCCCTCACTCTATCTATTGCACTCACTCTATCTATCGCATCACCACAGAATCACTCAGCACTACCACAGCTTCACTCAGGGGCACCACAACATCACTCAGCGCCACCACAGCATCAATCTGTGCAACCTTTCAACAACAACTGGTTCAAATATGTTCTCTCAATTTTCAAGCTTTATTACAAATGTCACAATTGTTTTTTAATATTTCACTTCTGTTCTTGGATTTTCGTAACAATAAAATACACTGAACATAATCTTCACAAAAGTTATTTACAAAAGTTTAAGCTATTGCCATTATAAATTACAATACTTTTATTTAAGTATTAATAATTAAAAATAAAATAAAAGCCATTGTTATTTGTAATATCAATACATTAAAGTCACGTAAACACAACACATATTGCATTACAAATGCTATAGATGTCACATTTGCAAAAGTTATAACTATTGGCATTGTAAATGACAAAGCTATTAATTTCGCTACAAAAGTTTAAGCTATTGCCATTATAAATTACAATAACTTTTATTGAAGTATTAATTATTAAAAATAAAATAAAAGCCATTGTTATTTGTAATATCAATACATCTAAGTCACATAAATACAACACATATTGCATTACAAATGCTATAGATGTCACATTTGCAAAAGTTATAACTATTGGCATTGTAAATGACAAGGCTATTAATTTCGCTATTTTCAAAACCAGCACATAAATAAAAATAATTGTCATTTACAATACCAATAGCTCAAACTTTCCTAATGCGAGACCTATTGCATTGCAAATGCTTGTTTAGTTTGAAGTTGTGTTTCTTTCGACTCTGAACACCTCTAGGGTTGAAAGAAAATATGAGTTGACTAATGGTGCTCTCATTTCTACGTTGGGGGAAACAGCTTAAAACCACATTGAGAGAAAGCCGAGGATGTTATCTCATAATTAGGAATTACTTTGGGAGAATGTCAGACTTTGTGGGATTAAGCTTCAAAACATTGGTTCTAATCCACTACCCAATCGCCTCAAAGTAAAAAAGATAAGTCACTACATGTGATGTCAGCTGCCCCTTTAACTAAATGGAATATGCATATGATCATAGTATATTTTAGGCTGTAGTCATCGATCACATTAGATAATAGGCATATATATTGTTTACACACATAGAAAAACGGCAGAGCCATGAGTCAAAAGTCTGTAAACTGGAAGTTTCAGGATTTTTCTGAATAAAAACACTCTTGATGGTCTCTATTTGATGATGATGAAATGTTTTTCAAATATACCACATGCTCGAGGATTTAAATATATATGATATCAGATGAAACCTGCCAGTGGGCCTAGCTCTGGCCATTCAACAGGGAGAGAGTTTGTTTTTAAATGTCAGTGTTCTTCCAGTGCCTTACTCTCTGCACAGACAGAATTCCACAGACTTGCATCCACCACTGCATAGACCCACTCTCTCACATGTTTTTTCTGAAAGGAATAAATGGCAAAGAGGAGGCTCTCTGAGGCGGAGCGATCTGTGGAGGCAGACATTTTTTATTTTATCAGGAATTCAGTTTTGTGCACATTAGGTTCTCATAACATAATGTTAATGGTCTTAAATTGAACCATCTTCACCACTGCGAGTCAGTGCAGCACATCTAGATGTGAAGTAATAGGCTTGCATATCAGTAGTGCGGAGTAAATGATTGAACACACTTTGCTAGGTACATCACAAATTAAGCTGCACGTTATGAGAAAAAAGTTGTCACATGCAAATCCATTTTTGGGCAATGCTCTTTTAGCCAATGGACTCATGAGCTGCAAGGGCATGCTGGCCGGGCGAGTAGGCCCCGATCAATAGCGGGCTCTGGGCCCCATATTCAAGTACCCAATGGGAGCAGATTTGACAGGTACAGGCCTTAAAAGTCCATTTCTGTAAATGCTTAGGTTTACCTTTCCACTGCTGAATTACAGTGGAAATGTAAACCAGTCCCCCACTGCTTATGTAGAAGATGAAGGGTAGAGTACAGGTGTGCAATGCAGACAGGGCACAGTTCTGTCCCCTGGCACTGTTGTGTCTTCCACCGC
Organism: Lissotriton vulgaris; assembly: GCF_964263255.1. NCBI lineage: Eukaryota > Metazoa > Chordata > Amphibia > Caudata > Salamandridae > Lissotriton > Lissotriton vulgaris. The sequence continues at coordinate 446,585,217 of NC_141699.1, forward strand.
TCAAGTACTGCTCTAGATCAGCACTGGCATGGCAGATCAGAAGGTACTCGAGGTGCATATTATGGACTTGTTACAATCATGGCACACTCCACCAGCACAAAGCATCTGTGGAGTAAGATGCATGCATCCAAAACTATTTGCATACACACATCTAATTTGCTCCCAGGGAAGTCACTTTTGTGAATTAGTGGGTGCACAAAATGAGTGTATGCCTTGTACTATTCCGTTGCATCTGTTAAGGAACCATGTAGCGAGAAGAGACCTTCTGGGTGGATGCTGCACTTAAAATAAAGTTAAATAAAATAATAAATAAAATTAGTTTGTGAAGCTGGGGGGTTCTATTCACACTATGTTTGTCTTCGCCTAGACTATGGCAACATACTCTATCTTGGTGCTACCGCTAAATACCTTGGTAGATTGCAGGTTATGCAGAATGCCACTGCACGGCTGGTTCTTACGCAGCTGAGGAGGACTGCCTCTAAAAGAGCCCTAGATACCTTGCATTGGCTCCCAGTAAGGAAAAGAGTGATGTTTAAGGCACTTTGTACATGCCATCGCATCACTAAGGGCATTGGTCCTTCATATCTGAGGGATCTTGCCACCAGCTATGTGCAAGGAAGGTCCCTGAGATCGAGTGGGACTGGCCTGCTGAAAATGCCAAAGGTGAATAAGGCCAGAATGGGAGGTAGAGCCTTCCGGTTCTTGGCAGCTCAGAACTGGAACAAACTCCATTTAAAACTCCGGATGGAGACTTCTGAAGTTAAGTTTAGGAAGGTGCTTAAAACCCATTTATTCTTAGGTTAGTCATGCGGACGCCTGGTAACGCAGTCTGGGGTGCTACCTCCTCTCTCACTGTAGTGCGGGGACACGCCGAGATGTGGTAACCATGCGCTTTATAAATTATTTTGTTATTATTATTATTATTATTAATATTTCTGTAAGCATAATATAAACTATTGCACTACATCTGCCCAAAATAACTGCATTGACAAACACCACTCTGTGTCGCTCAGACACCTTACAGCAGTCGCAGCTGAAGGAAGCAATAGCTGGCCAAAAATACAACTAAGAATCCAGCACCTTGGTATGTCCTGGAGAATTCCAAAAATGGGCAGAACAGAGATCCTCGATCCAGAGGGACTCACCGTTTTCTTTAAAAAAGAAAAAAGAAAGGAACATGAGTGTAAGCAGTCTTGTTCTTATTGTAAAGCGATCCAATGCCCATGGACCATGTTCAAGCTACACAAATCAGCATTGGTAAAGCCAATCAGTTTCACCTTGGCGAGAGCAATTGTCTTTGCCAATGTCTTTCAGATATGTGGTACATCAACATTGAGTGGATTAGTGTAGCGGGGAGTGGAGTGGCATGTTGTAGAGTAGTGTGGAGTGGCTTTGCACAGGGAGGTGTGGAGTGGCTTAGGATTGGGTTGAGTAGAGTTGTGTAGAGGGGAGTGGAGTAGAGTGGCATGGAAAGAAATAGAGTGGCATTGACTAAAGTGGTGAAGAGTGAAGTAGAATCGGTTGACATGGAGTGAAGTTGCATAGAGTAGAATGGTTTGATGTGGAGTGACATGGAATGGCACAGCAGAGAGTGGAGTGGATTGGCGATGAGTAGACTGGCATAGAGTAGAGTGGTGTTAAATGTAATGGTGTATAGTTGCATGCCATAGAGTAGAATTGAGTAGAGTATAGTGGCGTAGAGTGGAGTGAGGTTGAGTGGAGTAGCATAGACTGGAATAGAGTAGTGTGGAGTAGCTTTGGTATAGTGGTGTGGAGTGCCCTATGGAGGAGGTGAGTAGAGTGGTGTAAAGTGGAGTGGAGTAGAGTGGCATGGAATTGAGTAAAGTGGCATAGATTAAAGTGGTGTAGAGTGGAGTGGCGTAGAATGAAGTAGCATAGAGTGGAGTGGTGTGTATTGGTGTACAGTGAAGTGGAGTGGCATGGCTTAGAGTGGAGTGGAGTTGACTGGCGAAGAGGATAGGGGCCTAGAGAAGTGTTGAGTGCAGTGGTGTAGAGTGGAGTAGAATAGAGTAGAATTGAGTGGCATTGAATGGAGTGAGGTAGAGTGGAGTGGAGTGGAGCAGAGTAGAGTGGAGTGTAATGTTGTAGAGTGGTGTAGAGTAGAGTTGTATAGAGTGGTGTAGAGTCTAGTAGAGCTACATAGAATAGATTGGTGCAGAGTAAAGTGATGTGGAGTGGAATAGAGTGGCTTGGAGTGACAGAGAGTAGAGTGAATGTGGTAGAGGGAAGTGGCATAGAGTACATTAGAGTGGCAATGTGTGGAGTGTGGTAAAGTGGCGTGGAGTGGAGTGGCATTGTGTAGAGTGGCGTACAGTGGAGTGGAAATGTATAGAGTGGAGTGACATACAGTGGAATGACGAGGAGTGGCATAGAGTAGAGTGGAGTAGAATGCCGTGATATAGAGTAGAGTGGTGCAGAGAAGAGTGCAGTGGTGTACTGCTCAAAGGCATGGAGTTCAGTGGTGTAAAGCAGAGTGATGTAGAGTAGAGTGGCATGGAGTGCAGTGGTGTAAAGTGGCATACAAAGGTGTAGAGTAGAGTGGTGTAAAGTGCAGTGGCAAAAAGCAGACTAGTGTAGAGTAAAAAAAGTGGCATAAAGTCAGTGGTATAGATTGCAGTGGCATAGGGTACAGTGTCATAGAGTAGAGTGGTGCAAAGTAGAGTAGAGTGGCATAGAGTGCAGTGGAGTGGTGTAGAGTAGCATGCAGTGGCATAGAGAAGATAGGTGCATAATGGAGTGGTATATAGTGCAATGGCATAGAGTACAGCGATGGAGAGTAGAATGGTTTACAGTACAGTGGTGTATAGTGCAATGGTGCAGAGCAGAGTAGAGTGCTGCAACGTTCAGCAGAGTAGAGTGGTGCAGAGTAGAGGCCTTAAGGCATGGAGTTCAGTGACCTAGAGTGGAGCGGCACAGAGTGGTGTACAGTAGAGTACAGTGGAGTAGTTTGCAATGGCCTAGAGCAAAGTGGTGCATTGTAAAGAAGAGTGGCATTGAGTGCAGTGTTGTAGAGTGGTGCATAGTAGAGTGTAGTGGCATATGTTGTCATAGAGTAGAGTGATACAGAATGCAGTTGCAGTACAGTGGTGCAGAGTAGTGTAGAGTGGTGTAGAGTTAGGCAGCACAGAGCAGAGTAGTGTGGAATTGCATAGAGTGCAGTGACATAGAGTAGAGTGGTGCAGATTAGGGTGGCATAGTAAACAGTGACCTGAGTGAAGTGGTGTAGAGCAGAGTGGTGCCGTAGCATAGAGTGCTGTGGAGTAGAGTGGTGTAGAGCACATTGGCATTGAGTGCTGTAGATTAGAGTAGAGTGGTGCAGAGTAGAGTGCAGTGGCACTCAGTGCAGTGGTTTAGAGTGCAGTGGTATAGAGTGGTCCACAATAGAGTAAAGTGGAGTAGAGTGCGATGGTAAAGAGCAGAGTGGTGCAGAGTAGAAAAGAGGGGCATAGAGAGCACTGGTGTAGAGTTGTGTAAAGTAGAGTGTAGTACCATAGAGTGCAGTTGTCATAGAGTAGAGTGACATAGGGTGCAGTGGCATAGGGGGGTGCAGAGTAGTGTAGAGTGTCATATAGTGCATGGCATAGAATAGAGTGGTGCAGATTAGGGTGGTGTAGAGTGCACTGACATAGCGAGTAGTGGCTTGAGAGCAGTGGCATAGAGTAGAGTGTCATAGAGTGCAGTGCCATAGAGTGCTGTAGAGCAGAGTGATATAGAGTGCAAAGGTGCAGAGTGCAGTGGCATAGAGTTGTGCAGAGTAGAGTACAGTGGTATAGTGTAGAGTGGTGCAGAGCAGAGTGCAGTGGCAGAGGATGCAGTGACATAGATTGCAGTGACATAAAGTACTGTGGTGCAGAGTAGAGTAGAGTGTTGTAGATGCATTGGTTTAGAATGCAGTGTCATATTGTGGTGTAGAGTGGCATAGAGTGCAGTGACTTAAAGTGGTGCAAAGTAGAGTACAGTGGCATAGAGTGCAGTGGAAGAGTGCAGTGTCATAGAGTGCAGTGGCATAGAACTCCATGGCATAGAGTGATGCAGAGTAGAGTTTAGTGCTATAAAGTGCAGTGGCAGAGATTGAAGTAGGGTAAAGTAGAGTGGTGCAGAGTAGAGTACAGTGGAGGTGAGTGCAATGGCATAGAGTTGAGTGGGGCAGAGTAGAGAAGAGTGGCATATGGCTCAGTGGTGTAGAGTGGTGCAGAGTAGAGTGTAGTGGCATAGGGTGCAGTTGCCATAGAGTAGAGTGACGTAGACTTCAGTAGCATGGAGTGTAGTGTCTTAGAGTGATGCAGAGTAGTGTAAAATGGTGTAAAGTTAAGTTGCACAGAGTAGAGTGGTGTACAGTAGTGTGGAAAAGAGTGCAGTGGCATAGAGCAGAGTGGTGCGGATTAAGGTGGTGTAGAGTGCAGAGGTGTAGTGAGCAGTGGCTTGAGTGCAGTGGTGTAGAACAGAGTGGCATAGAATGCAGTGGGTTAGAGTGTTGTAGATTGCAGTGGCATAAAGTGGAGTTACATAGAGTGCAGTTGCATAGAGTAGAGTGGTGCAGAATAGAGTGTAGTGGCAACAAGTGCAGTGGTGTAGGGTGCAGTGGCGTAAAGTGCGGTGGCTTAGAGTGCTACAGAGTAGAGTGATATAGAGTGCTACGGCATAGAGTACAGTGTTGTACAGTAGAGTGGTACAGAGTAAAGTGCAGTAGGATATAGTCGAATGATGCAGGGTAGAGTGGTATAACTTGCAGTGCTGTAGAGTGGTGCAGAACAGAATGGCCTAGAGTAAAGTGCAGAGGCATGGAGTATGGTGGCGTAGAGTACAGTGGTTCAGAGTTTACATAGCAAAGTATGAATAAAATGATCCAACACTTGCATTTCTTCACCCAATTAAAAAGCAAAGGCATTTGTTCACATATACAATTTCAGAAGAGTTAGGTGTTATCCTTCTTGTCAAAATAAAAGCCATTTATTCTGATGCCCGAAGATGGCCGAGGACAATTTAAAAAGAATTCGAACTCTGTAGAACAACACTCATGTGATCCATTCAACAGAGCAAAATGTGCATATAGAAATATCGATGCATAGAATTTGTGATATGTCAGTCTTTTAAATTTGGCTCAATATTGCTCTTAATTGTTTGCTTCGCAATTGCCGTCTTCCATCATAAATAAAGGACTCCACGCTGGCAGCTGCTATCAGGGCTAGACGCTTCAAGGAAAGCAGGCCTTCCCTTTTCTGGAAGCTTTAGATGGAGAATTCTGAGAAGACGGCTACTGAGGATTAGCTGTACAGTATTAAATAATGTTCCAAAGATATCCTTGACCAGACGGTATGTCTTCAGGACTTTTGAGACAGGTATCAAAGCCTTTTTCTTTAAAAAAGTAGGACAGCTTGGGATTAATTTAGAAACTCAAAGGAAGGCAGCTCCAGGGTCATCAGTGGAAATTATGACTAAAAAGAGAAAAAAATAAGTAGCTTATTAGGTAGCATGGCAGGTTAAGCATTGTTCCTTGTGAAAAGAGCGGCTCAGAGGTTCAAAATATGACAGCTATCATTCAGCCTTCAAAGCTTCTGAGGTAGACCAAACGAGTTAATTGTGGACATTAGATTTTAGGGCCCATATTTACTAACGTTTTCTGCAATGCAGTAAATAATCTTGCTGTGTGGCATGAAGCTAAGAGAGCAGAAATGTATCTACTAAGATATGGCACACTTCTGCTTCTTCCTTGCACTGGGGCACTGTGCACTGCCTAGCAACAATGCAGACACTCTTCCACCATGGTCATGGAGCAGCATCAAGACTGAATTGCATCGGGTTGGGTCCAAACTGGGGAGAAGTGATGAGCAAAAAAAGAATAGATTAAACCCAGACCTGTTGATTGGGGGTGAATGTTTGCATTGTTCGGCATTCCGTCCATCATCTGTTCTTTTTGAATTTGGCGCACCAAGTGGGAAGGGTATGCCCAGACATGGGTCTTGTTCTCACTGCGCTATTGGATTCGAGCTAGCCTGGCTGATGAGGGGTGATTCTCCAAAACCTGTCCCATGATGCTTGTTTCTGGTGTAGGGAGGACCTGGCGAGGCAGTTCGGCTGGACTGTTCCCATGAGAAGCAGGGTCAAGACTTATTTCCATATGGCTGGGTCCAAACTGGGGTGGCATTTTGGGCAGAAAAACAATTAATTAAACCCAGATCTGTTGAGTGGGGGTGAATGTTTGCATTGTTCAACATTCCGTCCATCATCTGTTCTTTATGCTTATATATCTATTAAGATATGGCACACTTCTGCTCCTTCCTTGCACTGGTGCACTGTGCACTGCCTAGCACAATTTCAGGCCCTTTTTCACCTGTGTTATAGGCAGGACTGTATTTTTTTCTGGACGGCAAACTTTCCTGCACCAAAGTAGTCCTAAAAGGCAAGTTTCTCTTTCTGTGCATGGTGTGAAATGCATTATGCACGGAAAGAGTAAGCAACAAGGAGAAATATAGTTTTTTCTCTATCTTACTTCAAACTCTGAAGGTCCTCCATTTTGGTACAATCTCAGGTTTACTGATTTTAGTAAGTATGGGATTCCATCAAATTCCATGGGTTGATGCACAGGAACAACCATGCTCTACCCATGGAACACATATCACTAAGAAATGCAAGCTGCTGTGTTGTGTTACATTTGTCTATAAAGTCATGCGAGGCAGTGCAAATAAACCCTTGCATGGCTTAGTAAATATCATTTACGACTTGTCTTGCTTTGCACTGGGTTGCAAGATGGAAGGAAAGTGCAAGTCCTTAGTAAATTTGGGCCTGACTCTTTAAGTAGTTGAAGAAAGACACATTTGCGTTGTTTAGTATTTGATTATAGATATCATCAATATTTTACAGGGAAAGTTAAGAGAAATGCTGAAAGAAAGGTGCTTAAATAGACAGATTCTGAACTGGATAGTGAACTATCACTTGTGTCACAAATGAAATGTTGCTTTTGAAAACATTGGAATATTAGGAGCTTCACTGAAGGCAATGGAATGTTAAGAGTGAATATAGGTAACATAGAGGTGTTTCAAATAAATGAATCAAATCTCATGATGTCACCCAGAAACATTAGGTGAAAAACATCCATGTTTTTCCCTTTTTCCGTATAGATAAGGTTATGTTATGTCTGGTCCTCCCATATCATCTGTCCCTGATTTCAACATCTACACAGTGACAACAGAGCAAATGGGAAGCCATGCATAAAATCCCCCCAAAAGTAAAACAATCTGCCTGCTGCCACACACTCCTACCACCCTTTCCATTTGTTCTCCTCCCTGACAAACAGAAAGAGATACCTGGCCTCCTGCAATCACCTCCCTCTACATTTACACCCCCCATGCCAAATATAAAAAGAAGAAACACCTGGTGTCCTGCTACCCACCACCAACAACCCACTATATGTACCCTCTCCTTTTGAATTGAAAACAAAACATGGCCTCCTGCCGGCTAAGCTCCACTGTGCTCTAAGTTTCCCTCCCCCAACCAGAAAATACCACCCACCCCAACATCCTTTATAGCACCCAATCTATCTTTAATGTCTAAAGCTGAGCTCTCCACTCTCACATTCATAGCTGAGACCCAACACCATGCAGGCAACATCTCACACAAAGCTCCTGATCAGCACAGCATATTTTACCCTGTCAGTGCATGCCTGAACGGAGCAGAGCTGACAGGAAAAACTGGTGGTTTGTGCAGCTTGTCCGCCCTCCTCTTCCACTTTCTAGTCTGTGGAAACCAGAGATAGGTGAAAAAAGGTGGGTGAGCCTGCCAGCTTTCATTTTGCCAATTTGCTCCATTCTCTGGAGTCCCAGCAAGGCTGTGGACTGAGGGGAAGCAAGCACTGTCAGTGGATAGACTTATTACTAGCATTTCTTCAATCACCTTTTGTGTGTTTGATGTAATATTAAATGTGGCTATGTGGTGTCCTTGTATGTGGTTACTTGATCACTGTGCAACGGGAACCAAGCTACACCCAATTGAAGAGCCTTAATTAAACTGAAACCACTCTTGAGTTGCTCTTATCCCAGTTCTTGGAGGACCTCACCTGGCAGTCTGGGCAGCATTGTTCCATTTGGGGTAGGGTCAAAACTGATTTGCCTATGGCTATGTCCAAACTCAGGAGGCATGGTGGGTAAAAGAATGCTTGATTGGAATGCTACCAGACGCAATTGCCAGTGGTTAGACTTATTGCAAACATTGTTCCCATCACCTTTTGAGTGTTTGAAGCAAGCACTTCCCCTGGTGACGTCACAGCAGTGGGAACCATTTGTGTCCCTCAGTTGTAAATTTCAATCTAGTTAGTCATGCTAATTGCTTCCTATGGAAGTTCTGCATTACATATAGAATGACAAGTGGATAGATGTCTCTAATGGGATCATCTTTCTGCCAAACGTCCCCCGTAACATTAGATTGGTAATCAGTGAATCTTGAATTGTTCATGATGACACTTGGAGCATATATGTGGGAAAACTCTACCACAGTCCCACCATGCTCATGATTTACTGCCAAACCAATTATCGAAAAAAATACCTGAACTTCAAGCACCCGTCATACTCTTATTTCCAATCTTTCCCCTCCCTGCTTCCTGCAATACCTCCTTTATCATTAGTGACTTCTTTACATTATGAAAACAAGCATTGAAAATGCAATAGGTCTCACATTTGCTGATTTAAAGCTATTGGAGTTGTAAATGACAATCACTTTGTCATTTTCAATTTTGAATTGAAAATGACAAAGTGTTTTACCCATGTATTATGGAGTGGATGTATGTGGTGTGTAGTGGAATTATGTGGATTGGATTGGAATTGTTATTTGTGGAATCGTGTGGTGTGGATTCTTGTAGTGGAATTATGTGGCATGGTGCTCAGTGGATTTAAGAGGATAGTGATGATGTGGTATTGAGAATAGTGGAATTAGGTTGGTTGGGATTGTGTGTTATGGAGTGTAATTATGTGGAATTATATTTTTTTGTTGTGGAGTGGTGTGTAGTGGAATTTAATTATGGGGTGTGCTGTTAAATTTTGTAGCATGATGTGGAATTTTGTGGTGTGAATTGTATGCATAGTGTTGTGTAATTCTGTTGTTGAGTTATGTGGTTTGGTGTTGCATTGTGTGGCATGGGTTGGAAATGTGTGGAATGGAATAATGTGGATATCTTTGCCTTTCTGGTGTTAAAAAAAATAAATTGGTGGGAGCTAAGCTCCAGATCTGTGTTTTTGGGTGTTAAAGAATAAAAAGAGGAGGGGTGAAGGAACACAGAGCGATGAGGCAGGAAGGAGAAGCAATGGGTGGCAGAAGGAGATTGTGGGGGTCAATTGGGGGTGTGGGTGAGGAGAATCAACAGGCTACCCCATTCACTTTCCCCCAACCTGAGATAAGAGCTTTGAAGGATGCAGTGAGAGCAGAGAGCTTGGTAAGGACACAGGGGGTTCACTAGTCAAAAGCAACAGAATAGCTTATGGGAAGATGTGCTGTTACACACATACGCACAATTCCAACCCAGTATGTGGTCTCTCATTACCTGCTGTATATGCCACTTGCAAAATCCTTACACTATGCTGGATGTATCAATGCTGCACAATGCAGATTCTGTTCATAAACATATGGAAAAATTATGACGGTACTGTAAACAACTGCTATTGCGGGGATGGGGGCATGCAAGGCACATCAGAGTACAACTGCCTAACAAACTGCCCCTATTGCGAACACTTCTGCCTAGAAGAAATGGGACTACAATACCTAACAAAAGTGGCACATTGTTAACTGGACATATAGAGCAGCAAGCCGTGACTCGTGGGACTTCTGTTCCCAAATGTCTACAATGGACTGCAGTGAAACGTGTCAAGCTTCCACTTTGCAAATACTTATTGTCTGAGAAGAGCAATTGAAAATGTTTAAAAGATTTGCTGCTGCAGGAGTAGTCACAGACACTTTGCACATTCCCTTGTACTGTCTTGCATCCATTGTTGCTTCTAGTTTTTCATGCCCCCCATCAGTCTACTTTCACCCTCTGCAGAGTTTCAGATCCACAACCTATAGACCAGGGGTCTCCAACCAGTCGATCGCGAGCTACTGGTAGCTCGTTGACACCCTGTCAGTAGCTCGCAACCTGACTTTCAATTTAGTATCCTATCGTCGTTGTTATGTTTATATTTTAGGCTTTTTCAGCCCCCTTAATTGTGTCCTCCGTCAAAGGAACCTGCTGCTCCTGCTGGCTAACGGAGCCTGTCTAGGGCGGGGTTAAGTGGCTGGCGCAGGCCCGGCATGAGCAGTGTCAGCCATCCCACAAGTACTACGAGGCCTGCCTTATGCTTCCTGCATCGTGATTTGACCGTACCTGACTTTGAGGCGTGAACGGGAGCCTTGCAGGCACAATTGTCTCTGCATACCGCAGCGTGGGAGCTGCAGCACTTCCCACATTAGGAGCAATGGACCTGCATCAGGTCTGTGGACAAGAGAACGTTTTATATTTGAAAGCATGTGCAACGCTTTGATTGTATTTTGGGCTTTTCCCGCCCTCTTAAATATGACCGCCGTCACAGAAACCTACTGCTCCTGCTGGCTAATGGAGCCTATCTGGGGCGGGGTTAAGTGGCTGATGCAGGCCCAGCATGAGCAGTGTCCGCCAGCCCACGAGAACCACGAGGCCTGCCTTATGCTGCCTGCATCGTGCTTTGACCCTACTTCGACTTGGAGGCGGGAACGGGAGCCTTGCAGGCACAATTGTCTCTGCATACAGCAGCGTGGGAGCTGCATCACTTCACACATTAGCAACAATTGGACCTGCATCAGGTCAGTGAACAAGAGAAACTTTTTTTTTTCAAATGAGTGTGTGAATTGCTTTTTTCTGGCATTTGAAACATGAGCCGTTTCTAATACTCAGAAATCTTGTATGCCAAAAAAAACACTTGAGGTGGGCTTATAATTATATGATACCATTTTTCTGGGTAGAATAGATGCGCATTGAATTAAATCAATAACTTTAGTTTCAAATCACTAAATATCGTTTGTCAACTTCTAAATGCGTTTGGAGACAAATCTTTCAATACCAGCAACTGCATCTGCTACTGCATATAATCTGTCATAGATGGAGCAGTCTGTGCTCGACATCTTTCCAAACGTGGCGATGACTAAGATTACATCATTATGTCGAGTAATTGGGAAGTTTCTTTTTTGATAGCCATTACTGCTCATGTGTGGAGTAGTCCTTGGATAATGGCTATTCTTTGTCTGGTTTAAAATGCGATTTGCATTGCAATGCAGTTGTGGGTGTATAATGCAATGGAAAGCTTATAATTGATATATTATTATTTTTTAATCTATTTGAAACACTGTTTTGATTTCATTATTACAATTAAGCACCATTTCATAGGCAGCCTTTAATTTTAAAGAAAAAGTGTACCTTGCACATTATTGCTGGCCACAAACCGGAACCAGGACCATAATTGTACGTGTCTATTCACTAAATGTTAATGAAATTATGGGAGAAATGTAAAATTAGGTTCCTGATCCAGTTTGGGCTCATGAAGAGCTTCCAAGTTCAAGAAGTACTTTATTTAAAAAAAATCCATGTAAAATGGTGCCTTAAGTTAATGACAAAGGGAGAAAAATTAAATGAAGTGTTAATTTTTTGACACAATGAGCATAAAAGGCTTGACACTTCACTTTAAATTGATCCCATTTAAACAAGTAGCTCACCCCGGCAGAGGCCATATTTTTCTGTTGTAAATGAGGCCAATAAATAACATGGAAAGCTGAGCATGGGCCAAGTGAAGGACCTCATACCTTCCATGAGCGAAGACTTGCAAATAATGTAAATAGTGACATAAAAGTTGTACAAAAATATGATGGAGCCTTTTTAAAAATCACTGCGTTTATTATTCCTACTTGCAGGAGCATTTCACGTGAACATTAGATCATATCACTACATTGAGAGGCATTATTAGAAGTAATAGCTTTTGAGCATGAAATGATGTACTCCCACCATCCTTGATGACAATGCTATCTTAATAATAACTACGTGACAATTCATGTGCACCATACTTGTGGCGTAAGTAATTATTACATGGAGCAAATGCATAGTCTGGTTTGGGACATTTTTGTACAGCACACACCCTGAACTCAGGCATTTAAAGGTCCGAGCTTGTGAGAATTTAGAACAGGGCATTATGTAATAAAATCATTGTATTGCAGCATTTATATCGTCATATGCTTACTACCCTTATGTAGGGGACTGGAGCTCTTACCTACATAATCCATGTAGGTAGGCTGTGTGGTTATAAAGGTGTTATTTTTTTAATTTGTGATTCTATGTGGTAAGTGTTTCCATGTTTTGCTTGATGACTACCGAGGTGCAGTTTTCAGAGTTATGGAACATAATAGTTTGGTGGTTGAGAAGGCGTGAGAGGCAGATGTGAAGTTCATGGTTTTTAGTACGCTGGCAGCTGTGAACAGCACTGCAGGTCTGTTTGGTTTCTTATGATTGTAGTCTTCTTCGCTGGTTACAGCAGAGGTCAGGTGCACACACTGTGTTGAAGAGGAAAACCGGGACTAATATAAGCTCTCTGGTTTCATATTGTGCATTGCAGACACTAATAAGTATCTCTTCATCCCTAGTTAGTGAAGCTGGGTGTGTGGGGGACTTTAGAAATAATCTGCACATTACTCTGCCTTTAGTAGCTCACGATGATTTTCAAGGATCAAAAGTAGCTCTCGCTACAGAAAAGGTTGGAGACCCCTGCTATAGACAGATCTAGCCTACAGTGAACCCCGCACAGATAAACCGGAATATTAACGGGGAAACTTTGCAAACTGCATACATTGTAAAAATAGGGAACGTCACAAAATTTCACACACCTACAGCAACACTGCCAGACCTGCCAGTTGGGAGACAGTGCACAGTTGCAAGAAGTATCTCGTTGGTGATCCCAGAGGAGTGTAAGGGGAGTGGTTGTGCAAACATCTTTATATTGAATTTATTTATGAGGTACATGTGGCAAAGCGCCTGGTGTGTCTTAAATTAACAGTACACTTTAGAAAAGAAATGGAGCATTGCACACAGACAACAACACACCAAGCGCTGCCATCAGAGCACACACGCTCAAAAAAGGCCACTGAAGTGAAGGCCAGCTTGTGCCCCGGGGGTACCATAGATTGTGTGCTGCTGTGAGAGCACTCTAGTCGGCCCCTGCTTATGCTCCAGGGTTACTGTAAGGTGCACACTCGATCAGAGCACAGGAATGCACAAGACAATGTTGAAACATAAAGCGCGTGTCCCTGAAGCTAGCGTCACACTCATCTTCAAAGTAAAAAGAACAGTGCTGAAACTTAAAGTGCGGTGTCCCTGAAGTGGGCGCCGCACTCAGCTTCAATGTAAAAAAACAATGCTGGACATTAAAGCTCGGTGTCCCTGAAGTGTGCTGTGCTCAGCTTCAAAGTAAATTTATTTTAAGAAAGCAACATGGCCCGCTGAAGCAGTGAATGGAGAGGGATGGGTTTGTAGACTAGCTTCTAGACTCCGTCCCCTTCCGTCTCCCTCCCTTCCCTTCCATTTCCCTCCCTTTCCCTCCCTCTCCCTCCCTTTCCCTCTCTCTCCCTCCCTTTCCCTCCCTCTCTATCTCCACCTCACTCCCTCTCCCTCCCTGTCCGTCTCACTCCCTGTCCGTTTCTCTCACTCCTTCTCTCTCACTCCCTCTCTCTCACTCCCTCCCTCTCACTCCCTTCCACTCCCTCCCTCTCTCCCTCTCACTCCCTCCCTCCCTCTCACTCCCTCCCTCTCATTCCCTACCTCTCACTCCCTCCTTCCCTCCCTCTCACTCCATCCCTCTCACTCACTCCATCCCTCTCACTCACTCCCTCTCACTCACTCACTCCCTCCCTCTCACTCACTCCCTCTCACTCACTCCATCACTCTCACTCACTCCATCCCTCTCACTCACTCCCACTCCTTCCCTCTCACTCCCTCTCACTCACTCCCTCTCACTCCCTCCCTCTCACTCCCTCCCTCCCACTCACTCCATCCCTCTCACTCCCTCCATCCCTCTCACTCCCTCCCTCCCTCTCACTCACTCACTGACTTCTCCCTCCCACTCACTCACTCCCTCTCACTCACTCCCTCTCACTCTCACTCCCTCTCACTCCCTCTCACTCTCACTCTCACTCCCTCTCACTCTCACTCTCACTCTCACTCCCTCTCACTCTCACTCCCTCTCACTCACTCTAACTCTCACTCCCTCACTCTCACTCCCTCTCACTCTCACTCCCTCTCACTCCCTCTCCGTCCCCCTCCCCCTCCCTTTCCCTCCCACTCCCACTCCCTCTGTCACCCTCTGTCATCTCACCCTGCCTGTGTGCCAGCCGGGGCGCTCACACACTCACAGCCGCACCCGAGCACTTGACAGGTCTTTAAAAGACCATTTGCATGTTAATGTGGCCTTTGTATTTCACCTCTTCTTAGGCCCCTGCAGCTTTACTCGGGCCATTGCTAGAATCGCCCGGCCGGCAGCTTCCACAGAGCAGCAGAGTCTCTCGCGCTGCTGCAGACACTCCAAAAAAACCCCGTAAAACACAGGTATGATGTCTCGGGGGTCGGCGGGCCGCCAGGAAAGGCTTGCCGGGCCGTACTATGAGTACCCCTATTCTAGAGTATGCGATGGGTGGGTGAAAAGCCGAAGGGAGAAGCCAAACTATCTGCCATCCTCTTCCACCACTCTCTGATCATTCCCTCCCGCTGGTGCTCACTGCTCTCAGCCTGGAAGCAGAGAGCATGCACAAAACAGACAACAACACAGTGAGAGCTACTCGTATAGAGTGGCCTGCATCTCCTTCTCAATTTGGGCCTGCGCAGACCTGCAGCTGACTGGAAAATCAGAAGTTGGCGCACAACAGAACCACCAGCATTCATCTGCTTTCCTTGGGACTGTCAAGAAAGAGATACCGACGTGTTACGAAAAATTTACACAACAATGGATTGTGTAGATCATCTGCAGCAACATTCTAATGCCTTTCTTTCTGATTGTAATGCGAGACACGGGGCTACCATTACACCATGCCCTCTCCCAGTAAATGTACCAAAGCAGCAAAGAATGTGCGCTGTATAACCTAACTTACTAAATGACCTCACTGCAGATGTTACAGGAAGAATTTTGAAGTGTTCAGAGATCAAGGGGACACTTGACATCATAAGTCGAAATCACACCTCGGCAGGACAGACCTTTTTTAAATAACATTTGTAATGAGAAGTTCAAACCAATTCAAATAGAATAGACATCATTTTCTCAAATGACAATCAAATTGGCTATGACAAAATAACTACTAATATATAATATTCCATCTGCATGGAGGGCCTTCATTATACTGCGACGAGGAAGGGAAGCAAAAAAAGAAATGTGCCAATACACATTATTTAGGCGCTGCAGAGTTCCCGTAAAAATAATAGCAGCCGAGGTGTGCCAGGCTAGTCACAGGAGCTTAAGTAAATATATAAAATGTCACCGAATATTTGAGCATTATTCTGCCTTATCTACGCAGACTTGCTATCTAGCGTGCACATTTACTTAATCCAATTCTCTGTTTTCGGAATGGCGGTGTGTATGACTGCAAAGTGAAAACACGCTGTTCTTTTCCTTGCCATGCACGGCAGCTAAATATATTTGCATGCAAATGCTGCCTAGGCTGTAGATCAGAATGTTTGCACAGAAGACACCACCTATCATATTGAGTTACTCTAGCAGTAAGATTTACACCTCTGACGCTGCAGTTTCTCATCACAGGATCTGCTGAGTCATAGCTTCTCCCCAATAATACAAATGATATTTACTTGCAAGAGTAGGAATGAAATAATCAATGTATTTAAGGAGCATCTATCAGCCTCTGTTGGCTTCGAAGTGTTCACAGTAAACCATTGAGAAAGTGAGGAAGATTTCACCACTGCTTAGACAAAACTCTCACTCAGCAACGAGTAAGCAAATCACACTCCACTGCAAAACCCGCCTAAGAGTGGTGTAATTGGTTACTTCTTCACTCCACTTATCACCAACACCCCAGCCACAATCGCCAAGATTCGCACTTGCTCTCCTGGGGAATCGTGGAGGTTTGGGTAAGCATGAGGGATTTCTTAGCTATATACATTTTTCTCAGTTAAGGAATATTATTTGGTACATTTAGGGACAATTTCCTTTTTGTTTTGCTTAGTTGCATCTTTCTAATGGTTGAATAAATATGGAAGTTCGTGTTTATCCTCAATGGCGCTTTAATTTGCAGCAACCTTTCCAACGCTATCTCTCCTTGTGACCGTTTCATTCCTCCCTCTACTCATGCTTTCTCTCTTTTTTTGGTGGGGGGGATTTTCTCTCAATCTGCAAAAAGCCTACACCAAACTTTGATGTCTGTATCTCTTTGCAGTCTCAGTTTCAGTGCATTACCAAGAAAGTCCTCTCACTCAATGGTATTGTTATCCTCGCTGCACTTAATATGACTTTATTCCTTCACGCATTACCAGGTCCATTATTTCCAGGTAGTGAGGTTCGCATACTACATCATCCACACTGAACTATTCCAGGATCACCTATTAATCTTAATTTTTTTTCTTCTATTTTCTTTTATCTCCCTTTACTTAACCCATTTTGTATTTTACTTAAATTACCTCAACCACCTGGCTAGAGTCATCTTCACCTGATGGGCTTAACTATCCTCAATCTGGTCTCGCTGGCACGTTTTCCTTCTCTCAAACTTTAACTTTCGTACAACTCCATGAATCCACTCAGGATTCTTATGAACTCTTGCAATTTTAGTCTTTATTGTTTCCTACTACTCATATCCTTGGAGGCATGCAATATATTTTTTCTCCTACTTGCCTAACTAATCCTGTCTCCATGATCTATTAGTCCTTGGCAGATCAGTTTCTAATTCATTTCATTATATTGCCCGCATCGGCCACTGTGGTCTCTTCTTCTGCTCCTCTGCATTTTATCCCGTTTGAGAAACATCTCTCTTGCCCAATTAGCTTTTGTTATTTCTACTGCTTTACAACCACTTGAGGCAGTCACGGATCTGAGGAGACTGCTTTTAAACCCCATTTTTAATGAATTGAACATTCGCAAATGCAGGCAAGCCGTGATACGTTGGTTGGAAGGGTCCTCTATAATCTTGGCCTGCCAGGGCGTAAAATATCTGGCAAAAGTAAGGAAACTTGTACGGCAAGCCGATTTAGAGGAAACTAAAAAAGCATAAAAAAGGTCTGCATGGGTTTAGTTCAAGCACGGCAGCACTTCACAAGCCAATGTAACAAGCGGACTACAAGCCTAACTAATCATGGGACAATTTGAATAATAGAAAAATTGTAGTTGCTTAAATTTTAATGTAAATTTCTGAATCTTTTTATAGGCTCATTCTATCTCAACAGGACCTACGTAATTCATTTATTGGAAGAATTCTGTCTCCCGAGTTCCTTGAAAAATCTGAATAATAGAACTTTCGAAGTTTGGTCAAATTCTTAGTTAACATCTTACGCGCATCATTAATGTCGATCAAATTTTAAAAATCGCATAGCTCATTTCTGTTGAGCGGTATTTACCAATTATGTATGTCTAAATATTTTAAATTGTAACGACTTTAAGTAATCATATACAATAAACTATCGACTTGACTTGACACTTGAGGCTTTCTTGGTTCTTACTCCTTACTCTGAAATGTTTCTTGTTTCATATAGTCTCACCTCAATATTTGTTAGGATCACTCCACTTATGGCTTTCAATCTCTTGCATAAACATCCTCTGCCTTGAGTTACCCTTATTTTCTCTGTACTCTTGTATACAACTTGGAGCAGTTTTATTATAAGCATATGTCATCTGCCTGTTTAGCCAATTTCTTATCTGCTTACTGAAAGGATGCCTTACAGTTATTTTCAACATCTTTTCCAGGTAAAGGCTAATGATTCAAGGTACCATTTCCCCACCTATCCATGTTCTATATTCTCCTCTAAAGGTTCCAGCTCTTTATCTTCCTGATCTGCAGAGTAACTTGCGGTCTACTTCACCTCTAACATATCTGGCTTTCAACTTTCCCTTTTTCTAAGGATCTACATCGTCTAACAACATCTCTGGAGCCCTTCCTTAGAGTTCATCATGACCCCACTCCTATTACTAGTTATTCCTAAACATTTTCCTCTCTATCTGCATCTGAAGTCCTGGATAGCTTGCAGTATTACACATTCACTACTGCCCCTTCTGGCCTTCACTGTGCTTCATGAAAATGCTGGTGTTTTCTTCTACTCCCTTACCTGAACTCTGTCTTTAGTTCATCTCTTTCTTCTGAAATGTTGCCCATCCCCTTTTGAGACTGCTACTATACTTGCTCTTGGTTCTCTACCTACCTCTATGATAGCACATTTTCCATCTCTTTGAAAGGTATGTTTTCTTCACTTGATTCTTTGCATCATTGTTTTCTCCAGGGCTCATTTTATAGCCATCTTTTTCCTTCTACACCATAAATCTATCTCTGCAGATCACCTGAACTCATTTGTACACAAATGATTCCTGTAAGAAATGTGTTTATTAGTTGAGCGGTGTGGTAGCCCCATTAAAATAATAGAGGCAGTCCATGTCAGGGTGAACCACAAAAGTCAATAAATAAACTTGTGCTTAACCCTCTATGAGCTTGACACAAAAGAAGTCATGCATACATTTGAGTCCATGAGTACAATATATTTGCTGCACTCAAATAGTAATGAAGTGAAAACATAACACCAATATAATGCTGAACCAACTTAAAAAAAAATAGTCTAATTTGTAAGAAATCAAAATGACACCAAAATGACAAAAATCAAAAAAATCGAACCCAAGATATGCAATTCAAAAGATTTAGGTGCAAATAACACCAAAAAGCACAAAGCATGACTCATGGTTCTCAGGTCTTTCTGGGCCATGGAAGAATCATGTTTGCTCTTCGGTTTAGCTGTGGCCATGAGGGGCTGGTTGTCGGACCAAGTCATAGGTCAAGCATCGCAGACTGTCACTGCTGTAGCATGAAGAGCCAGTCGTCGCTGAATATTTTTGATGGCAGTCACCTTCAACGGTCAATATTGGCACAAAAAGAAGATACAGCTTGAGATTTTTGTGGCCATTTGCTATGGGGGGTCAATTTTTGACACAAAAGGGTCACCTCACAGTCATGAGAAGCCCAAACTTCTGTTTGTTCACCTTTTTTTCTGGAGGAGCTCACTCTGATGCCAGCCAAGGGTACAGGACCTTGGGGGCACCTCTTGAAGTTCAAGATTCATTCCAGCAGAAACCAGAAACAGGGCTTAGGCATGTCCAGGCAAGTCCCGTTGGTTCTGGTCAGTTGGGCAGTTGCAGAGGGGCCTCTAAAAGCTTGTTGTGTCCTCGCAGCTTAAACTGGAGGTAAGTCAACTGACACTTTGAGTCACTTCTGGGACGCCTGAGTTCAAGGCAAGGCAATCTTGCTTCTTCTGACAGCAGGGCAGTCATTCTTCTGAATCATCTACAGGTTCAGGAGTGTTCTGAAGAGAGATTCTGAAGGTGCTACTTTTACCCGCAGTGCCAGCCTGTAGGTGGGGGGACACCCTACTTTTTCCAACCATCCCACTTTCCTTGATTTGGCTCCAAACTGTCCAGGGTGAAAAAAAGGAGACAGGACTAGGTGTGAGCTGCATTTGTTAGTGGAAGGGCAGGCAGACCTTCGAAGTCAGCACGTCTTGAGCTTATCCTTTGGAGCTCAGAAAGGGCTGTGTACAACCCCCAGGGAATGCTGCTCACGAGAGCTAAAGCAACAAAATGCCCCATACCCAAGGACCTTTTGTCCTCATGTCTGAAAGGAATCAACAAAATACCACAGGAAAGCAAATTATACTCATATGAACCTGAACTGTGGCTGACAGGCACATTCTAAAAGTGGCATTTTCCAGAATTGTAACTCAAGCAGCAGCAGGGCAGTCCTGTGGTAGCAGCAAGGCAGTCCTCTGGGGAGTAAGGCGGGTCTCAAGCAGCAAAACAGTTATCTGGTGTGCAAGGCAGTCCTTCTGGAATACGGCATGTTACAATGCGTGCTTTTACTACGCAATATTTAACAACGCGATTGTTACATTGCGATGCCACTACTATGCAAGTCATTAAATCGACTTGCAGTAGATGGCGCAGTAACATTGGGAATGTATAATTTACTATTCCAACTCCTGCCTAGGCAACAGTAGGGAAGGTGTTGGAATAGTAAATTATACTATTCCTTATGTTAGAGCACCATCTACTGCAAGTCGATGTAATGACTTGTGTTGTAATGGCATCGCGTTGTAACAACATGGTCGTTGTAACAACCGCATTGTAAAGGCATCACGGTCTAATGACCGCAATGTAAAGGTTGCTTCCCTTCTCCTGTAATGTCCACAGGCCCAAAAGTGTACTGGTGAGTGGTTACAGAAGTACAATATTTATACATTGTGCCAGCCTCTGAAGTGGGAAAGATTCTCTATACTACCACCACAAATGGCTCTGGAAAGTTCTTCCCTTCCCCTGCCAAGGCTCCAAGAAGTCCAAGGTGAAAAAAAAAAACTAGTGTTAGGTTCCTTTATGTATGCAGGAGAGAAATGTAAATAAGGTTGTGTACAGCTCTGTCCCCAACCATCCTGTCCACACCCCTTTCTTTGTCACTGTCTCGAAGGAATACACAAACACCAACAGCAGAGTCATTCACAGTCATGTAACCAAGGATACTGGCAGATGGCACAAATGGTATGGGCAAGAAAATGCCAATTTTCTAAAAGTGGCACTTTCATAAAGGTAACTTAAAAATGTGACTTTAGTAAATAAAAAAGATTTTAAATGACATTTCATTTGAGTGTAAACTATCACATATTAAGTGTAATAAGGGAACCCCATGTTATTCTAAGAGAGAGTGTTAGAGCAGTGAAAAAACAGCTGTAGGATTTTTTATTTACTGCCAGGGCATGTAAAACTTAAATACACATTTCCTACTTTTTAAATAGTATATACACACTGCTTTATGAGCCTCTCGGGTCTACCTCAGGGGTGACTTATAGATAGCAAAATGGAAGTTTAGGCCTGGAAAATGGTTTATTTGGCCAGGTGGAGATGGCACTTTTAAACGTCACTACAAGCTGCAGTGGCAGGCCTTTAACATGTTTTCCAGTGCTACTTTAGTGGGTGGTACAATGAGTGTTGTAGCGCCCTTATAGCATTTGATTTAGAGGCCCTGGGTGCATGCAGCACAATTTACTAGGGTCTTACTTAAATTAAATGTGTCAATTAGGTGTATGCCAATTTTAATATGCATTTTATCCTGGGTATCAGGGACAGAGTTCTAATAATAACAACAACGAGTTCAGTAAAAATCAGGAAGTGAAGGAAAGAAGTTGGAGGAATACCACACCATGGACATGAGGCCCAACATTTCTCATCTAAGTTTCTAATTTTCCTTGCTCACTTTATCTCTTCAGACTTGCCTCTTGTCTCCCGTCTGTCAAATGTTGACTGCTATTTTCTAAATCTAAACGCAAATAAAACGGAGGTACTCTTTTTCCATCTTCATCTGCCTGCCCTAAGCCCCTAGTGGTCTCTTTTCCGCCCTCTTCCCGCTTTCTTTTCTTGCCTGTGCTATATAGCCTTGGCTTCCAGTCAGCTTTGGCCCCCTGAGATTGATTCTGTTTAAAAAACGGCATGCTCTATAAGATTCGTGAAGTACAGCCTTTGTTCTTTTCTTCCATAAAACTTCTATTACAAACTATGATTCTGTCTTTTCTTAATTAGTGTGCCTATTTATTTTGTAATCCCTAGATATTTTTTGATCCTGCTTCAACTTATTAAAAAAATCAAACATTCCTCTGCTGTATTCCTTGCACCCAGTCCATCAATATCTTTGTACAAGCAGCAAATGGGATGGCTTCAGTTTTGTGTATAATGCTAATGTTTACTTTGCATTGTATTGAAATGTTATCATGGCGCCTCTGTGCTTGTGTCCCCATTGGTTCCAAATCATAACGAGCATTTGGATTTTTCCTATCTTTAATAATAATAATAATAATAATAATAATAATAATAATAATAATAATAATAATAATAATAATAATAATACCAGGTGTCAAGGCGCTAGGGCAGTAGATAAGAATAAGTGAGCTATTGCCCAGAGTCTGTTTTACGTTATCCTTGTACTACTTCTCATTTTCTTTCCTTGGAACTTCTAGCTCCTTGTTTTGTGGACCAATTAGCCTTAAATGTGTAATCTGCATCCATGGTCTCAACGTTTCTGACTCTGTGTAATTGAAATAGTTTTCTCTCATGCTCTTGATATTGACTTTTACTGATGTTTCTTTAAATCCTGCTCACCGTTTGTTCTACTTGTTTTTGTTTGTAACAAGTCATTTAGATACAGGCGGATAATGAAAACAAATACATCCAAAAGTACAATTCTTAGCGAGGAAAAAAAATCCATACATCTTGGATACGTCCTTACCACTTACAACCTTCACTTCACATTGCCAACCACCACTTCTGATAAGGCAACATCCGCCACTTGACTTGCAAAGATAGAAAATGCCACAAGGGTGTTGGCCTCACCGAAAGAAGTTAATTTCAGCTTAGTGATCTGCCCCAGCTGGGACAAGTATGGACCACCCCTCTCAGGAAAGAGTGTACCTTTCAAATCAAGTTGGTCAGTCACCAACACTACAGAATGTGTTTTTTCCCAGAGACAACTAAAGCAGGCAGTCATATTATTACATACTGCAATCACCATTTAACAATAACTTTAGTGCTGTTATACCACTCACAAAACACAGTGCCAAAATAGAGTCACATTCCGCTTATTTTTGCAACACATGCCCCATGAAGTTGCCTCTAAGGAGGACACAGGGTCCAAGTGACCCTTAGGTTTTTCCCCACAGGCAGGTGCAGTCAAACCCCTTCACCCACCAGTGGGGGATCCGTGCCTAAATAAGGATGGATCCAATCCCCTTAAAAAATGTTTCAGCGGTATAAAACTGTGACTGTGTGCCTGTCCAGAGAAGAGCGCATACGCGATGACAGGGCCAAAGCTTGTTCTTATGCGGGGATCAGTGCACATTTTCTGTAATTGGGCTCACTGTAATCATCTGTGCCTGGTGCACTTAGATAAACGTGAGCCGCAGCGCAAATAATGACAGTGCGCC
This sequence comes from Lissotriton vulgaris, assembly GCF_964263255.1. Lineage (NCBI taxonomy): Eukaryota > Metazoa > Chordata > Amphibia > Caudata > Salamandridae > Lissotriton > Lissotriton vulgaris. The sequence continues at coordinate 446,608,420 of NC_141699.1, forward strand.
TTGCAGAACGCTGCATTATCCTAGCCATTACTTAGTAATGAAATTAATTCCTGTTATCTCTTATACAGATAAATTGAACTCAATTTGCGGTTGCTAATATCAAATAATTCCCTGAAGAGAAAGTTGAGATTGTATCAGCCAATAGGAATTCTGGAACTAACTGCTGTTCTTGGAGTGTTTTATAAGTACAATGAGTGTGTGAAGTAGGGAGCACAGAGCTGAGAGCGCAATTAGCCTATTTGTCTGCTTTTTCTGGGTGATATTTTATTGTACCCATGTTTTATCTGGGACTAATATATCATTGTCCCTTTCACACATCATACACCCTTGCCTTCGACACAGGCCCATAATTGCAGGCCAGGCAATTAACAGAAGTTAATGTCCAAGCAGCAAACAATAAGGCTTAATTGAACATTTATTTATCCCATATGCTGCCTGTATTTAGCAACTGATAGTCCATTTTTAATGGGCAGTGTGTAGAAGAGCAACATTGAGACTTGTGAACCATTACCTCAGTTATCAATGTCAACAATTGCATTGACTACCACTAAGCATCGAAAGATTTATAGGCTTAGTTCTGAATCTCGGTCAGGCTATCATCTTGGATTGTTCTAAGATCTCAACAGGAGTCCTTCACATGACTCTACAATAATACAGGAACCATTGACTAGAAATTATTGGACAATCTTAAACCCTACTTGACCAAAATATATAGTGGCAAGGGGATGGCGATAATGGATATTGTTTCATGATAGATGCAGTGAATCAAATAGATTATTGTTAAAATTGCCTTTATTTTACCTAGTAACCAACGCAAACTTGTAAGCGCCATTTGGATGTGATCTCAAATTTAAAAGGTTGGAAGATAGCTTAGATCATTGCAAATTTTGACATTATAAAAAAAGCAGCGTCAGACATTGGCGTAACAAAACTTGAAGGGCCCCTCATGCAAAGTACATTGAGGGAGTCTCCTATGCTCTGGATCCCGTCAGGAGCTCTCAGGTCTGCCTGTGCATAGTGCCTGTGGGGACCCCCTGGAGCTAGGGGGCCCTAACTCGCTGCTGGGCTATTGTTGCGTCACTGTAGTCATTGTATTAATATGTGCTGGCATATTTTAAACAGGATACTGAAATATTACTTTGTACATACCTTTTACATTAGACCCCAATAACGGTTATTATACTGCATACTGTGTAAAATTGTAATTGCACGGCATCTTTGTTTAGAACTTCAGATAAAAAGTCTAGATGAAAATGTAACTCTAGTCTTAGAAGGGAAACAACCTTTACAATGCAACTTTTACAACGCACTACCATCACAACAAAACTTTTACAACGCAAGATCCATTACAAAGCATGCAATTACAACGCAACCATTACAACGCATGACACTACAAGGCATACCATTACAACGCATGTCATTACAACGCAGTCATTACAACGCATACCATTACAACGCATACATCACAACGCATAGTACCCTTACACTATCCAAAACTTACCCTACTGTTGCACCCGCTGGAGTTAGAATAGTAATTGTTACCCCTACACTATCCAACACTTACCCTAATGTTGCACCCCCCTGGAGTTAGAATAATAATTTTTACCCCTACACTATCCAATACTTACCATACATGCAATGTAATGGTATGCGTTGTAATGGTATGCATTGTAAAGGTAGTATGCGTTGTAATGGAATGCGTTGTAAAGATAGTATTTACATTTTTTTTAATGGCATGCATTGTAATGGAATGCGTTGTAATGGATGTTGCGTTGTAAAAAATGTGTTGTAAAGGTATGCGTTGTAAAAGTATGCGTTGTAAGGTCATACATCCGTCTTAGAAACCTCTATCACATTACATACTAGCGTTGAAAACCATGGGGATGAAACTTTTTGTATTGATTTTCTACATAGAATACCTCTGCTTCTGCTCTGTATAGGTCCACCTGGATTTCAGAAATCAGTTTCTGTATATCATCTTCTCTGTCATAGAGAACAATATTCCTCATCTCTGAAAGAAAGGAAGTTGTGGGGAGAGTGTTTTGGAGCAGGAATTTTACATTGCTATCCCTATGTAACCTGATTAGCACCTCCATAGTGTGAGCATACAGAAATAAGTTAGTTTACAAAACTCTACAGTTCTTGCTAAGCGTCTTACATGTATGTCAATGAGCAATTACGACTATATGCATTAATGGGTCTAGTAAAGATGAACAATTCCACATTTTCAAGTTTTGGGAATGGCCGATGATGAATTATTTCACCGGCACGCACACTTTCTGACACCCAGAACAAGGACCTTCCTGGTCCACACCGTAACCTGCTTGACTTTCCTGCGTGGGTTGCTTTTGCCAAAGCTTGTTGGAGCTCCAGCTGGACACCGACCCACCAGCACTCTACATCCTTCGTGAGACAGCTTGTATCTGGCTCCTAGCCGTCCTCGACATCTCCTCGTCCTTTTGGCTGCAGAGTCAAGCATCCCTTCTTCTCACCTGAAGCACCCGACATTGGTGCACATTCATCTACCGAGCACCTGGTCACCCTGAATTTACAAAGACTCTGTCCCCCCTGCTTTCAGACTCCACCCTTCCAGAATCCAGGCTTGGATTCCACCGGACCCTTTTCACCTTCATGGCAGCAGTTCTTCTTCATAGCCCTGCATTGAGAACAACAGCGGTTTCTGACACCACTTCAGACCTATGCACCCGGCTCCTCTGGGATACGTAACTCTGGTACTACGGTATCCTCAAATGGGGTGGTTCTTTAACCTCAAGTTCCAAAAGGTTTGCTCAAAGTCATCCTAGAAGGGTTCTTAAACCTAAAATTGTAACCGTGACTTCCCCATAGAATTGTACGGAGCCCCTGGTCGTGTTAGCACACTGCACCTGTCCTCCATGGGGTCCCTAGCCACTCACCTGGGGTGGTTCTGTGGGGTCCCAATGATTCTACGTGCTCCAGACCTTGTCTTGATCCAAGTCGTGATTGTTACACCACTATTTTAGTATATGGTTTAGTCTCCCCCTGGAGCCCTCTGTGTATTGTGCTACTTAGAATTGTTTTATTGATCTCGTATTGTGTGCTTTATGTTCTATCCTCGTGTAGAGGATAGTAGAGAGTGTTGTACTAAAAAATAGATATTTCTATATAACTGCTGTGTGGTTTCCCTTCATTTAATTAATTCAGGAGGTGATATTCTGGTAAAACAAGCTGCTTTACATTCCTTCAAGATTAAGCCGGATGGCTGCTCTCCACAGCTACCACTAGGATAGCTTTCTAAAGGGTATCTTTTACCTCATACATCATAACAGTCGTTTGGACTGGTGCAAGGTGCCCACTTTAATTACTGGACAGCATATACCAGGCCAACTTCTCACAGATGGAACCACCATTATTATGTCAGTGGAGCCTCAGCTGCCGCCACCGGGAGAAAATTTGACAATCTACTTGATATTTGGAAGCTAATTGATGGAAATTTGACCAGCCATTTTATTGAAGGTGGACATTCAACATAATTTTTTCTTGTTCCGGTCAACAAAGGAAAGCCTGGAGGATCAAAACAAGAAATTAGATTAATGGCCCATATGCTTTGGGAGTTTGTTTCTGAAAAATAAAATCCCTGTGTGGACGCATGGACCATGGTGCCTTCAAACTAAACTACAGTGCCTTCAGATGGGCTCCAGTGACAGCAGCTCCTCTACGGCACATACATCACAGCCTGCTGAGAAGATAACTAAATATGGTGAGGTGTATTCTGCCAGTACAGTAGAGCACATCCATCTGCTATCCTAGCAGAATGAAGGATAGTCAACCAAACTCTAAATGAGGTCTTCGTTTCATGTTCTCAGTTTCACATGCATCAGTGGGAAGATTCTGCAAGACCAGAAGTGGAGAATTCATTTCCATTACAAGATTTAGACGTTTGAATACATAATTATCATGCATTCAAAACTCTAGCAGTTAGTGCCATCAAGGGGCTATGGTAGCTAAAGAAACTTTAGCAAAAGCAATTAAATTCTAAAATAACATTTTATTGAATTTCTACACCAATTAAATAACAAACTAATGGACCACTAAAAATTGTTGGTGCTTCCCATTTGATATGTTAGAATGGCTTTTAAAACATAAATATATCATTATCTAGTGTTTTTCTTTTAATTACAAAGTTTGCTTACATTTAGAAAGGTTAATTTACGTTTTCATATTTCAAACTATTCCTTTCCCAACATGGTGAATGAGGGAATGCAACAGCAGGTTTCAGAGTAATTTAGTCTGTGCAGCTTTTGTTGCAATATCGATTTCCTTATGATTAGGAACTGTATGCTGTATGGTAACATTGTCATTTTATGTTTACTCAGCTATGTGACAAATGTCTGTATCAGTGCAGCTGTGCAGAAGATTCTGGATTTCCATAGCTGCTATATTCTCAAATGGACATTGGTGCTGAGGATAATGGAATCTGAGGCAGTTATATGTAGGAGGCTAAAAAGAGAGGGGGCGGGAGTCGAGGCAGAGAAGAGGGGACACGGATATTACTGGTAAATCTTATGGAGTTATATAGCTACAAGGGTAATTTATATTTGGAGAGTGAACCAGATATTTTTTCAGAATTATCATGAGGCAACCCAAGTTCCTGAATCCTCCCTTTCTCAGTGGGATCAGTGCAAATGAGAGGGAGACACTGAGCTAAGTAGTAGTTCGGATGGACTGACAGGATTTCTCCCAATCATGCTGAGTTTAGCTAATTGATTATTTTTTGTGTTTTCCCAAAGTAGACCAAAGGACAGTCCTTGCATTACAAAAAATAGTGTTGGATGAAAGCATGATAGAAAAAAAAGATGAACCATCACAAGCCATGGGCCTGATTCACAAAGGTAAACTGAGACGAAAGTCGAACTTTGCGACTTTCGGTATTCACAAAGAGCATTTACGAGTAGTAAAGTTAGACTTTTGTTTCGGTTAAACTTAAGTTTTGGTCTTAAGTTTAACTGAGATGAACAAGTTAAGCTTAAAACCAAAACTAAAGTTTAACTGAGACAAAAGTCTTACATTACTACTCGTAAATACCTTTTGTGAATACCAAAAGTCATAAAGTTAGACTTTCGTCTCAGTTTACCTTTGTGAATCAGGCCCACAGAGTTTAGTTCATTCAGCGACAAATCCATCCCAATCAGGTCGAAATACCACTTCAGAACAGCAACAACCTTGTCATCATACCCTGGTGAGCTGAAATGTAACACACAACAAAGCCCTGTAAGAGTTTCAGACTCACAAATGAACTGCCAGACTTTTCCATAAACAGTGATGTGATGGTAAGTGCTAGTGGTGGGAGCATGTATTGGTAGATACAGTGCATCTTTGCTCTCAGCAAAGATGAAGCTGCTCATGTTGCATAAAAAGAAATAAGTAATATAGCAACGTGGAGGCGCTCACTGTATTGATTCTATAAAATAAGCGAAATGCTTTGTTTCTGTACATTGCACACACAACGCTCGCAGTTGTCAAACAATTCATGGTAACTTGGGCTCAGCCCTACTGCTAAGAAAGTGAGGCCACTTTTCCTGTTAATGACACTATAGCGCTAATGAGAATGAAAGAGAGCGGACCTATTGACAGTCATTAAAATTATAGTGATTAATTACAAGTAACTGGAAATAAGAAATGACCTTCGTTGTATAAACATTAATATTAGTCTTTCTGAGTGCTATCCCATTCTCAAGAATCATAATTTATGAGGTTGGTACTAGAAATAGCTACATTAAGAGATAAAAAAACCACATTAAAATAGAGTAAGTGTGGCAGATGTCTTACAGTCAACCCGTATCACAGCAGTAATCCCTAAACATCCAGATGTGCACATGGAAATGATTGTGGGGGTGCGCACTATGCCTGTTTATTTAGTAGAAGCAATTATTTAGGTTTATCTAAAAAAGTCACTGTTAACCTCTCATGTCAAGATATAAAGTCTAGCTGAATTTACTACACAAATTGTTGATGCTGCATTTTCTTCATGTCCTCTGGCAATCTGGGCAGACCCTCCTTACAGGACTGGTTTCAGGTGCAGCCTCAGATGAGCCCTCCATGTCCATCCTCCCACAGATTAAACCATGCTCTATTGGGCAAGGACTCTGAAGACTAGGTGCTTTTAAGCCTGTTTGACCAGTCCAATAAACCACTTATTGATCAGCACAATACATCTCACAATTGTGGACCAAAGCACCATTATAATATCCTGCTGTCTCCCATCAAATGCCACTCAGGAACACAATTGTTCCAACGGACAACAGTCCATGTAGCTGGACGACCAAGGAGGGAGCAGCAAAGAACAACCCCAATCTGCCCTCCATTTTGTTATGACCCAAAAAGGAACAACCTAACACATCAAACGTTAAGATGGAGAGGCTCTACTCAGATACGACGAATTGTCCTCCTTTCACTTTGATCTGGTTCCATCTCGTACCCTCTGTTTAACACCATAGGGGTGATATCTTCGGCTCTAACTTTTCATGCAGATAAACTGGAAATACAATTGGACCTACTGAACACCTTTACAGCGCATGTCCAGGGCATTGACCAAAAGCTGCTGGCTTTCTATGACATGATTAATAGAGTACATTAAAGATTCAGCTACATCCTACCACACTTGCCAATGTGCAATGACACTGGACTTACTCTCAACAGTCCCAACTATCTATCCGAAATATTGGAGGAAGTCAAGGACTCAAAAGTCTTCTCTTCCCCTCATAACCTTCGGATATTGGTCATGAATTTGGGGGACCGTCAACAACATAAGCGACCACCCAAAGGCTTGCAGAACTCACATTGTAACAAACACAACCACAAGGAAAGCATAAAGCCAGAGAATGAGCCAAAATCACTCAAGGGGGCGCCATCTAATCAGTACATTGACGACTCAGCTGACAAACTGCCATCCACCCAAAAAGAGCGGGACCGACCCCTCCCAATAAGGTCCACAACGATCCCACTCGAAGAGGGAAAGCAAGTGCCTCAGAAAAACAAGAAAAAACAGTGGAGCAACTGCCACAAAGTGCAACAACAACTCAAAAAAGCGAGCACACTAAAGCCACTCCAAAGAGACGATAGGGACAAAATCTTCTCGAGAACAGGAAACACACATACGTTATTCACTATACCTGATATTTCAGTACAAGGAGGGCCTTATTATGGCAACTGAGCTGCTTGGGGTCATATCCGGTAACCGAATGGGCACTCTACAAAATCCAGCAACACCCAAATTCCAAGAGTCCAAACAGGCTACTTCCATCGATAAAGGGACTTCACCAGCACCCCCTCAGGGTATAGACGTTGCAACCATATCATAAGCCAGAGCATCAATTCTGTAAGACATACCCAACTTAGGCTGTCCACATCCACCTTGCCCAACTGATCATCAATGCATCAAATAATCTGCCCTACCAGTAAACAATGACATCTATCTGATGGCCGCTGTCATTCACCATTTAACCAACTAAAGGGTCCACCCGGGCATGACCCTCGGCACATCACCTTCCCCTCGAGAGGCAAAGACGTACTTGCTGACATCACAAATGCCCACAAATAAGGACCATCCATGAGGGGCAGGTGACAACATGCAGGATATGGTGAGGCTAGAATTGATACCATGTTATTAAACCAGAGGTCAGCACAACATCCTAAACAGAAGTGCGACATTAAAGCTGACCAGTGCACTACAAGGCCTGAACCATGTAAGATCCAACAACATATAAGCAATTGAATTCAAGCTCAACCCATCAACACCAAGAATTTAAATTACCACAATCACCTGGTCGGACACAGGTATCGCAACCCAGGTTTGGCAGTATGGAGAGCAATTCTCATCATGGGGCATTGACATGAGGAAATCTGTACCCTTTTGTTATCTAAGCTCCTTGCTCCTGGTATTGGTTGCGCCACTGTAGATTTTTAGCACTAATCCAGCGATGTTAAGGAGGCAATTGGCCCCATTCACCCAGTTGTAGCCCAGGTGGGCTTACAAATAACGAGAACTCAACAATCAGGTTGCTTAGGAGGACAACTAATAGTAAAATACGGAGTCCAGCAGCTAGAGTGGCATCCCAGCGCCAGGAACTCAAAGGACGCATGAGTTCAACAGCATAGCGCCTCTATCACGACGTTGTCACTTAAATCTTGCTCATGAAATGTGAATGGACTCAGAAGTAAAATGGGACAGAGCAAATTTACATCCTTCTTACGTGAAGTTGGCTTACTTCTGTTGCAGGAAACCTGGATGCAGACACTAGCATCTCTAGTCGGCTTCAAAGTATACCACAATGAAGCCTGAGGTCAGTAAGGGCAAAAGGGGGGCTCTCACTTTATTTTGCCACAAACCTCCTGTGGGACCAGGAACACTGAAATCTGGGTTCACCCTGGATCTAATGCATCAAACTCTCTGCCCCTCCCTCTCCAGAACAGCAACTAACATTGTTAATTTTGAATGCATACATCAATCCGGAAAAGAAGAGTAAATCTGCAACTATTGAAACCTTGATTGGCCTGATTAAAATCTCCTATGCATCCACTGACAACCCTATATTGTGTTGTCTGGAGATACGAATATGCATGTACTGCAAGGTCCACATGAGAAGTGTCTTGGCCCACATCCTGCAGGTCCCATGAAAGATAATTGTGGGCGCGTTAGAGTAGAACAGCAAGGCAAGGTTTGCATTTGGGCGCTCAAAACCTTGGGCCTATCTACGCTAAACAGGCGCTCTGCCCAGGACCAAACACCAGCGTTCACCAAAGTGCCACACAGAGAAAACTCCATCCTGGACTACACCCTGGTGGATGGTGAGTTATTTTGAACGACCAGAAACGTCATTATAAATCTCAGAGTGGAGAGGCATCACTTTTCTCAATATTTCAAATTAAAGATCAGCCTATTAAGGGCACCAGTGGCACCTGAACTATTTTCTTCTCCCCTGACTTTTAACTTGAGGCATCTCATATGGAAAGGCCCTGCAATAGCAAGGATCGTGGACTTTACCACCTTCCATCTGGAAATGGAGACGTTGAGAGAGACCACCACCCGATCGCCCTTACAGGCTTGGGAGGGCTTTGTTGATTTTCTCATGACTGCATCTCCAATCAAACCCTCTCTCAAGCAAGGCTGCCAACCAGCAGCGTCAGAATTATTTTCAACACAATTGCTGCTAATGAAAACGAAAAGGCGCCTCAACAGAGTGATTAGACGGGTGCTCATGTTGAACCCACAGCCCAGCATAGAAACCAAATCTAAAATCATTGCAATCAGGCAAGTCTATAAAAAAGCTATTTGGATGGCAAAAGGCAACTACCTGATGGGTGTTTGGACTACATTGCTCCATGCGAGCAAACAAAAAACTGCTTAATTGTTGTGGGCTGAAATTAACAAATTAGCAAATGGAACCCATCAACATTATAATGCTGAAATCACCAATTAATATATAAATATACATATAGCACAGTTTATGCCCCAAATGAACTTGGTCAGCTTTTGAGGCTAGAAGTGGAAACTCATTGGCTGAAATTGAAAAGCGGCCCCATGGGAAGGCCTCATGGCACTCTGTTTTACAACAATGCCTTAAGCTTTGAAACTCGCAGATGCCTGGAATAAAACTATGGAATACACTGCCTTTAAGCGAGTAACCAACAAAGCTGCCAAGCTCTTATCTCAAACTTTAGAACACAGGCAGAGCTCACTCACAATCGTCACGCCTGGGCAGTTTTGCCATCATATGATGCATGTGGCCCGCAGCCATATCTGACTTCCGACTTTTCAGTGACCAGGAAACATGCTTTCCTGCACATCCGCCCTTGGTATTTTTTTTTTTTTAAATTTGTTTTTATTGTTGCATCATAATATCATAATCAGTAGTGCACGTATAACGAAGTATGGCGTCAACATTCCGCCACCTTCTATCAGGATCGCAACATCAAAGAACTTAGAAGCAGTCTTGGCCCAACAATCACTGCAGCTTATGCAGACACTATTAATAAGGTTTGCTGCATGTGATCTTCTTGTGCACTGACCTTTTAGCTCTAGGATAGGATAGGACAGGAGGAAGATTTATAAAGCGCACTAATACCCGTAGGTGTCAAGGTGCTGGGAGGTAGAGAATAAGAGAGGAGAGTGCAGAGCTGCTGACTAAACTGAAAAAAGCTCTGGGGTGCCCAGGTTTAAGAGCTATTCAAGTTAGTTCCTGCAAGGCAGATAGGCTCCCAACTCATGCTTCTACATGGTTCAGCTGCAGCGTAGGTTGTGTTGTACATTATCCGTTCAAAACAAAATCACTCCATCATTCGTTTTTAACGTCTCTCGCATTGACTGTCCTGTTAACCAACCAGGTACCTCCTATAGCCATTAACATGCCTGAGGACAGTCAAATGATTCAACCAACGTGGAGTTCATGGCAGTCGGGCCACTCCCCATCCAAGAGGCACAGGGGAAGGCCAGTCATTTACCTGGAGTAACTCCATGCCACGGACGCGGCTTTCCGAATACATACTAGCACTTTATGCTTTGGGTTGGACTATCTTTTCTCCACTATTATGCTGATAGAGGTACTTTAGCACTTGGTTTTAATATTTCTTTCACTATATGTACACTGCAATGACTTTGTTACTAATGTGCCCCAGGATTGCCCATCGATTCGACCAATGCAGGGTAAATGGCAGAAAAGGCCGTTCCTCAGCTAGGACGCTTAGTAGAAAGTTCGGCCCCAATCACAAATTAATCTACTTGAACCACCCAATTCCTTTGCACTAGCACAGCACTGACTGAGTCCACTTTGAAGCACTTGTTTCATTCAGGTAATCAAAAGTGTGGGAAGATCACGATTTCTGATGCTGCTTATATAACATTCACCAGCACTTTACGTTTTAAACTGTATTGTTATTTCTCCATCTCTTTGCTCATTGACTTTTAGTCAGTGCTTAATTTGTAAACAGATAAGTCCCAGGGCTAACTTCATGACCCATTGCCCCTGCCATGCTGACAATGGTAGTAACATCAAAACTGCTAATCATCACACTCCTACAAGTGTGACAACTCAGACTATTTCGGACCCCCAAAGCTGTAAAAATGGCATGGGCAGCAGCTAATAGTCATGTTTAATGTATATTGAATTAATAATTAACCTTTGTAGTCATCTTTTAATGGGCGGGACAACGCTACCTTGTGGCAGACTGTCACAAGCGCCGGTGTTGACGATTAAGTGCCAGTGCCAAGCACCGGAAACCACCGGCTCAAACTAAGCAATGCTTTTAGTGGGAATTTTCCCCAAAGAGTGAGTTTTCTCGTTAGTGCTCTATGAGCCAATATGGATCTTATTGTTCCTACACACACATATTGTAATGATTTTAATTAATGAAGCAATAAAGACTACTTACTTACTTGCACTGCATAAAATGTTGATGCTGAATTTTCTTAATGTGAGAATATTTAGGTCCAGACATTGTTATTTCACCATGAATCTGTCTTAATGCCTTGTATCCTCCCTTTAGTTAACAAGATCAACCAAAAGGCACCCATTTTATCAGAAAGGAATATAAATATGCCAGACAGTTAATGCCCTTGGATAGAACTCCGAGACACTAAGAGATCTTTGATATATCACTTTTCCTGAGTACCCCCGATGCAGGCCCAAACATCAATGTCAGACTACATCGTACAGTGGTACTCACAGTAGGGCCCGGGGGCCGCATGCGGCCCTCCTGACCTTTACATGCAGCACCTAGTTGAACAACAGCTTTAGGCTGCTGGTTACTTTACAAAGCACTAATGCTTAGAGATTTTTTTATAAATAGCAAGCATTTATTTACAATCCAACTGAAGTTAAAAAAAAGCACGAAACTGTCCTGCACCACGTAACTCTAAAAACTCTTGCAACAAACGGTAAAAATATGATAAAGTCCTTTCAAAATTCGTAAAAGTGTATTTCATTAAGCTGCAAAATCGTTGCCCTGTAGTACATCAGATTGTAAAAGTGTATTCCTAATTCCTTTTTTTTAAGTGACGGTTTTCAAACATAAACTTTGAAACATTCATGCCTTCCCCTCACCCTGACATTAATTCCATTAGGCAAAGTAAAATAAACGAATTGCCAAGGATTACACAGTTTGGTCAAATGCAGAAGCTGGGATTGATCTCAGGTGCAATGTATCCACTAGAAGCACATGCATCTCTTCCCCTACGCCTACCTTCAACCTCCTACACCCTTACGGCCACCATGCTGGTATCAATGTGGCCCTCGTTACACAACAGATGCAATTTTTAACCCCTGAGAACATGTTTGTGATTATCCATGATATAGAACATCTGGCCCAAGCATCTCTTCTAAGGCAAGTCATGCCATGTGGGAATCGAAGGCCCAGATTTACTCATCTATTTTGCAATTTGGTACCCACTTATAAATGATTTGTGACCAGAATTATGGTCACAAACCACTTAAAAGTTACTGACCTCTTAAGAGCGGTGGTATCTCACATGCAAAAGGAAGAGTGTCTAGGCAGTAGGGAATAGTCGAGGGGATAACTGTAAACACTTAGAGAAACGTTAAAAAAATATATTAACCACATCGCTGCGGCGGCTATTCCGCCGCAGTGCTAAGTGGGCGGGGCGGCCGCTCGGCGGCCGCATGCTGATGCCGGAACCGCTCCGTCATCTGCTGCGGTTGGGCTGTGCTCATGACAGAGCGGTTCCGTCATGGCCCCACCCGCTCAATAGAACGCGCCGCGCAGGCTAAAAATCAGCGCCGCGCAGGCGCGGCGGCAGGGCCATGACGGAACCGCTCCGTCATCAGCACAGCGCCACTGCAGCTGATGACGGAGAGGCTCCGTCATCAGCATAGAAAGGGTTAAGAATAAAAACAGTGGTTTTTCCTCAACGGAAATCATGCAGATTTAAAAAAAAACTTTTATTTTAAAGCACTCATAACCGTTTTGGTCTGCTGACCCTTTTAGGCCACTATCGCTGTGATTGTTTTGCCTTGGAACGAGTCACAATTTGCAACCTACCTAAGGAATATTAATTAGGTTGATCAGATTGCAGCCCTCTCTGGTTTGGAATTTCTTGAACCGACTTCTTAGCGTATAGGTCAGTTGGTATATTTCAACACTGGTCACAAATTGCCACCAGCTTTTGAAATGATTACAATGATATATTTGACCCAGAGTTCAAAAACATTTTTGTTCCTCTTTGCTAGAGCCATGAAATTTGATAAAGTGTGCAACAGTCCAACAAACAAAGACAGCACATTCATCAAATCAAGAACAACAAATGTAGAGAATATACAATACAAACTGTCATGGTAATGGGACCCCTATCCTAAAACTCTGTAGTACTGTATCATAAAATGGACCATAATAATGCAGAAATTAATCATGTAGATCAAGAAAACCATTTTGAATTGACCTACCGTGCAGGAGGAGAGAAACCTGTGATGGGGACAATGTTGCTAGCTCAGGAGATATCCCATGGATACTTAAACATTCCACATTTGAGTCACGACTGGACTCCAGCATCACAGTGAAGAGCATCAAAGAGCCAAGTTGCCAGGAGGTTTCACGCTGCAAGGCTTAGCTCTTTCCTCTCCTTGCAAGAGTTTTCCCAGATTCAAACATCCCTACATTGTTGAGCATTGAGAGCTGAATCACCCCAAATTGACAGAGAAGCACCATTGTTTCAGGAGTCGCCATGGCTTCGCCAACAAAAACAAGAAACCCCTTCTGCAGACACTGGTCCCTTTCATGGCTTCCTCTGCCACTCTCAAGTAGAAGGGTGAGAGGCCAAGCAGAAATTCCAAACCTTTGATAGAGTGTATGCAAAAATATTGAATTCAAAGTCTCCCCGGGATACATGCTTATTTCTACTGAAACAATGCAACATGCACTCATAGTTAACCAAACCGTCCTATAGTGCCTGAGATGCAGTAACCGCCATGAATGAGGGAAACGAATCGGAAATGGTTTTGTTTATATGATTTTTCTTAATCCTAGTCGACTGCTGTGAGTAAAGTAGAATCAATGCCTATTACTCGTGAGCTTTAGCCCAGAGCACCAGCTGTGTGTGGAGCGGATGAAAAGAGCCAATTATCATGGTAGGAAAATATGCCTCATTCCTTCAAGGCCTTAAATGCCTGCTTTGTTTGCCGTAGTCGGCCTGGGGAAACATGACGCGTTATAGAAGGGGGGTGAGGGTCTGGGAATGCTCTGTGCAGTTTTAGTTCCTCCATGCTGCTCTTTCACCATGGACATGAGGAGGAAAGAAGCAAGGATGCATCTCGGTTCTCTCTAGTACCCTCCACCCTAGTGGAGAAGGTTGGGTATGCAGCACGACCTCTGCCCATAAGCCTGCAAGTTCCATGTATCATACAAGCCATTACACTCTCATCACAACCTGTGTGTTGAGAAACATTCAAAATGCCTATGAAACACAGATTTACTTGCCACCTATAAGATGAACAAATTCAATTAAATAAATGTCCAATGGCTGGGCAGTTGAAGGCATCGTAATCTAAATCAAGTAGCATTTTAATGTACAGTGTTATAACTAGCAAAACTGCAGCACTTGTGCAATCACGTGCAAAGTGACAGGACAGATAACTGCAATTTTATAATGAAACATTTAATTACAAATGAGAAAGTATTGCATATTTTCACGGCGTTGCACCTAACTGTGCAGATGTTGTAAATTCACACTTTTTTTGTACAGAAGTTATAATTTATATCTTTACTGTATGTTCAAATTTAGATGACCTGCAATTCTCTTCAGCTCTGAATGTTGAACACTGCAGCTGATTATACATCAGTTTAAGGCTCTTATTACACAAAGCAAAGTGGTATTAAAATCCATACTTTAATACTTCATTGAACATGAACTATGGAAAATATAAAATGATTCACTGGGAAATATCAATTTCAGCATCATAATGACAGCCCCTAAACCGCTCTGCAGAGGTCTACAAGTACCTGTGTTACTAGAATTATACAGCAAGCAGGAGCACATTATGTGTACAGTTTTCTTAATTATGTGGCAAAAAATGTAAATTACATGGCAAATTATCTGCCACTGTTACTCTCATTCATTAAAGGTAGATACAACTTTTTTGTAAAATCTGGAAATTTTGAAAATGATTTGGTAAATCGGGTAAATCCATAATTATGCAGTAAATGCTGCAGCCACAATGTTGCATACATCCTCTGTCCCTTGTCATTGTCCTTTGTCTTATTAATAATGTATTACCGAAATGTAAAGCTAAATATTCTAATTGCAATCACTGGCCATTGTTAGCCACAACTCAAAGAAAACAGAGATTTCAAGATAACTACTCCAAAATAAATATATTATGTAAAAAAATGCATTATGGGTCATTTGTAATATGCTCCTATATTGCCATCTTAGGGTTCTGGTGAAATTTACAAACCATTTGGCTTTCAGCCTGAGGGTTTATGATGTCACCAGAACACCTTGATGGGAAGATTGACCGTACTCCACCTGTATGTATAATATACATAGCGGGACAAATAAATGTGACCCAAAAGCACATGGTGTTTGGAGGACATGCACACATTTATTACAACAATGCAAGGGTCGCTCAATATGGTTCTTCTCTACTACACAAAATGAGCCCCTCACCTACTGGTTTTGGTAGAAAAACACTTCAAATGGATACCATACCAGTATACATAAATAAGGTATTTTTATCTAAATCAAACAATACCAAAATTACATAATTCCAACATACACAACTCAAAATATGACTTTTAAGAGGTTTTAAGCAATTGTGTCCATAGATCATACAAAGTACCTCAAATCCATCAAATCTACCAGGCAAAACAGGAGGAGGAAGACATTGGAAAACACAGCCATGTGTCAGTTCTTGAGTCCAAGGGGAGGCAGTTCATCAGTTCTTCTGCATGCAGGAGAAGTGTTGCGTCAAATCCTCGACTGCAAGGGGAAGTGATGCATCGAAATCCAGGACAGTCCTGGTTTGCTGGTCATGAGTAAGGAAAACTTGACACACAGGCACGATGCATGGAAATCAGAATGCTCTGGAGGTCGATGCGGAAGTGGCAAATAGGCTCTGCATCAATTTCTTCAATGTGGTCCCACTATGCGTTTGTGCGTCAGAGTCAGTGCAGGAGTCTTGGACTTCAGAGACATTGTGCACTGAATTCAGGCTGCATTGGTTTCTTCAGCCGCTGTCAGATGCTTAATCAGTTTCTTTGGCTGCACGGCAGCGGTGCTTGGAAGTTTCTCCCTCTCAGTGGTGGTGCATCGGAAAAACAGGCACTCGAATGGCGATGCATCGATTTTTATGGTATCAAGCAGCAGAACAATCTCCAAGAACCCAGAACTGGAATTGGCACCACAAGACTTGTCAGAACTCCCAGTAGTGGAGTTTAAGGATGTTGCAGGTAAAGACTTTGTGTCCCTGAGACTTCTTAAGAGTAGGCAAGCTCTACTTTAAGCTATTGGAGAATCTTCTCAAACAGGATGCAGTAAAGAAAAAGCCCACTTCTTTCCACTGCCAACAGAAGCAGCAACTGCAGGGCAACCCAGCAAAGCTACACCCAGCAAAGAGGCAGTACTCCTCCTGACAGCTCTTCAGCTCTTCTTCTTGGCAGAGTCCTCTTGATCCATAAGTGTTCCAAAAGTCTGGGGTTTTAGGTTACCCTGGGTGTAGTTCGCATAGTAGCGCTACACCTAGCTACGCAAAATGCACTTCGCACTATGCGAGCTACGCGTAGCTACACAAACTGCGTAGTGCGCTGTGCAAAATGCTGTTCACACTGATTGCACAGTGCCGAATGCTTGTCCGCACTGTGCAATCAGTACAAACCGCATCTTGCACAGTGCAAGCGGTCGTTTTCTGCCGCTCGAGTAGATTTTTACTCGAGCGGCAGCTTTCTCAATGCGGACTGGTAGTTGCTCAACGGGAGCGGTTGTGACCACTCGCAATGCGAAACCTGACCTTCCCGCATTGAGAATCTCGATGGGAGGTTTATTTTCCACGCTCCCGATCGGCAACTTGATGTTGAGGACCGCGAGCAAGCAAACAAATGACTGCTACGCATGCAATTCGCATAGTGCAAAGTACGTAGCATAGTACTTCGCCCAGGGTTAATTTTAGGTCCAACACTTCTACCCCTTTTGGCCTTTAAAGTCTTTGCACTTTACAAGTTCCTACATTGCCCTGCCTTAGCTCCAGACATACTCTAGGGGGTGGAAATAGCTTTGTGAGAGGACAGACACCACCCTATTCAGGTGTCAGTGACAACTCCTCCCACCACTCTAGCTCAGGAAGGCCCATAAGCCTGGTGCTGGGTCATCAGGATATGCAGGGCACACCTTAGTTTCCTTCGTGTGACTGTCTTGAGTGAATGCACAAACAGGCCCCTTTCAGTCTGAAGCAGATGTTGATCCTAGAGGCAGGCAAAGGCACAGGATGGTTAAACACGAGAATGCCCACTTTCTAAAAGTGGCTTTTTCAAAACATAATTTAAAAACCATCTTTCCTAAAATATGTGTTTTTAAAATCTGAGCTCAAAGAGCCCAAACTCCAAATCTCTAGCTGGTCCCAATTGAAAGTTATACTTGTAAAAGGTTACAATATAGCTCCAATGATAGCCTATGGGAGAGCTAGTCCTTGCAATAGTGTAAAATAAAATTGGTAGTATTTCACTATCATGACATGTAAAACACAGCAGTGCATGTCCTACCTCACGTATACTACACCCTTCCCATGTGGATACCTTGGGCTTTCCTTCCTCTTCTTGGAGAAGAGTTTCTTGACCATCCTTTTCTATTAGATAACTTGGGCCCTACTGGACATGGCCAATTTTGCAGATTTATCCCCTGACTTTTTACCTCCTATTTTCCTGGGGCTATTATTGTTGGCTTTAGGACTCTGAGCACTTTACCAGTGTTAATCAGTGCTAATGTGCATATGCTCTCTTTGTAAATTGCGAGTTTGATTGGTTATTCTTGATTGGCACAATTGATTTACTGGTACGTCTGTAGTAAAGTGCACCATATGTGTTTAAGGGCCTGTAAATCAAATGCTACTAGTGGGCCTGCAGCACTGATTGTGCCACTCACATGAGCAGCCCTGCGAACATGTCTCAGGCCTGCCACAGCAGTGTCTGTGAGTGCAGTTTACAATTGCCATTTCTGCCTGGCAAGCGCACCCACCTGCCAGTCCCCCATTCTTCCCCTTTAATGCATGTAAGTCACCCCTAAGGTAAGCCCAAAGCAGCCCCAAGGGCAGGATGAAGTGTATTTAAAACGTAGGACACATACTGGTATGTTTTACAAGTCGCAATAGAGAAATAGTGCTAATTTCATTTTTCCCTATTTCAAAGACCATCTCTCCAATAGGGTAACATGGGAATTACCTTGAAATATCTTTTAAGTGTAATTTCCAATTAGGAGTAAATAGAGATTTGGAGTTTGGGGTCTCTAAACTCACAATTTAAAAATATGTCTTTTGGTGAAGTTGTTTTTTAAATTGCATGTTTGAAAATGCCACTTTGAAAGTGAGCATTTTCTTGCCTAAACATTCAGTACCTCTTCCTGTCTGTATAATACATGTTTGGGTTGATGACAGTCGGGTTTGTGTGAATTTACTCGAAACAGTCCCACAAAGGGAGCTAATGTGTGCCTTTCATATGCTGATCGGCCATCACCAGGCTGATCAACCTTCTTGAGCTAGAGTGGTGGGAGGAGTTGTCACTGACACCTGAATAGGTCTGTTCCTGTCCTCAAACACAGCTGTCCCCCTCCCCCCCGTAATGTGTCGTGAGCTAGGTCAGGGAAAGGCAGGGTATTGTGCACTGCAAAGACTTTCCTTTGAAGTTTTCCTACTTCAAAGGCAGAAAGGGGTATACATATTGGACCTCTGACACCCCAACATCAGAAGACAGCTGGACTGAGGACATTCTGCCAGTAAGAAGAGCCTGGGAAGCTGTCAAGAATGATGGCCACTGCACTTTTCTTTCTGTATCCTGCTTCCAAGGTCTTGGGTTGAGCTTGCCTCCTGTGAAGAAGTCTCGGAACCATCACAAACTTCATCTGCCAGTGCCTGAGCTCTTCTGCTGCGAGCCCTGACTTGCCAAGTGGTGCCAAATCCAGTTCCTGGTCCCTTGAAAGTGAACCTGGTGAACCTAAGGAGATTCACGCATCAACTTCCTATCGCCTGTGTTATGGACGCACCCCTGTAAAAGATTGATGCATTGATGCTGTCTGTCCCAAAACATAGCCCCCGCTTGACACATCAATTGTGGCTGTCACTGCAGGCTCCAGCTTGCCTGTGTAATGCAGTAGAAAATTCACCAAAGCATGAGTTTCGAACACCATGTCGCCAACGTCCATCGCACCCGCCCCAACTGCGACGTAGCTCCTGATTCGTGACTGTAATTGGCATAGCACTTGCTTCGCCACTAGCACATCAATGCAGCGTGTCTGAATTTTTGAAACATCGTCCCTGGGGACCAATTCCTCATCAAAACCCCACCGCAGTAAGGAACCAAGGATGCATGTCCGGAAACCGATGCATCACCTTCTGTGCCATTAAAGAACAGACACATTGCCTTCCCTGTCAGTAAGGAACTGGCCTATCACCTTCCCTGCATAGTACAGAACCAATGCATTATTTTGCTGTTCAGTTCCTCACCTCACCTCCCCTGTGCTTTCAACCGTCTTTGATTGTTGACGCATTAAAGGTACTTTGTGCTAAAATGAACACATCTATTGATTTTATTGACTAAACATGCTTAATATTTTAAAATTTATATTTTGACTTGTCTATGTTGAAATATTGTCGTTTTGTCTTGTATTCAGATAAATATTGTCTATTTTACTCAACATGTGTGGCCTCCTTTTGCAGTGTTTTCACTGTGTTACTGAGTGTGTGCGTAGAAATACTTTACACATTGCCTTTGAGGTAAGCCTGATAGTTTGTACCAAGGGCCATGAGCAGTGGTTATCTTAGCTGTGTGGCTCCCTTGCCTTGACTAAAGTGAGGGTCCCTACTTGGACAAGGTGCAAACCACTGCCAACTAGAAATCTTATTTCTCACACTTGGTATAACATGTGAAGTATTGTGGTACATTATGATATATGTACAATAAATATACATCTGTAGTATTTAACATATTTGGAATGGGATTCATTAGGTTGAATTAACATTAATATTGCTCATCGGCACCATATTCTGCCTATATTTTGTTACTTTACTTTCATTTGTATGGGAATTTTGCCAGCGTGCTAAACTTTATTTTTAACTAAATTGTTGAAACTGTGAAATTACAAAATGAATCGAGTGGAAGAAAATATTGTAAAGTTAATGTAGAGGTGAAGTGGCCCAGTTTGGTACATTTGAAGTCCTAACAAAGTGAAAGGTTATAAGAACAATACTTGCTGAACTTTTGAGGACAGTGCATGTGGCATTTGGAAAGAATAATCATAATCTGGTTTAACAATGGGATGTGGAGTGGGGAGGCAGAAAAGAACGTTGGAAGTAGGTTTAAAGGCTGCGCAGGAGTGAGATTGAAACAGAGAAAGGAGAGAAAAGAGACAGGCAGAGCTGGCGAGGGAGAGAGATGAAGACAGAAATGAAGTGGGAGAGGGGAGACCGACAAAATACAGACATAGAGACAATGTCAAAGAGAAAATGAAAGAGAGAGTTAAAGGGGTTAGAAAAAGTCATAGTGAGAGCGATAGAGATACAGAAGGAAGCCGCTTATATCGGCCATGAAAGCCTATGAATTGAGAAAGACAGAGAAAGAGGGAGCTAAACATGAGCAAGTGACCATCCATAGACAAAGGCAGTGAGGCAAAGTCGCAGACAGAGAAACTGAGTGAGAGAAGACAAATACAGAGATCCAAGAATGAGGTAGAGGGAGGAGACAAAGAAACAGAGACTGAAAGAGAGGGTGGGAAAAGACAGAGACAGATAGAAATATAAGGGGAGATACATGTAACTCTTACTGCATACATACGTTTTTGAACGCTAAATAGAAAAACAAGAGACAGAGTGAAAGAGAGCACCAGAAAAACAGGAGAGATATAAATAGATAGTAATTAGAAACTATCAGACGAATGTGAAACACAGAGAGAGATAAACGGAGAGTAAAATATAGATGATGCACAGACAAGGAGTTAGAGATACAACAAGAAAGAGGAACTGGCAAAAGAAGAGAGACATACAGAGAAAGGGAGCGACAGTGAGCAACAGAAAGAGCGATGTGCTACTCACTTGGTATTCTTTTGTTCGAGGAGACGAATTTGAACACGGTTGTCGAAAGAACTAAGCAACTGGTCCAAGAGGACCTGGAAATTAATATTCATCCAGCATATGTGTGTAAGTGAAAAAGTTCCTATTCATTTTAATTTCCAGTAATGGAAGCTATGGTTAATAATTCAACTGTGGGGAAAAGATAATTGTGTTAGCTGATTGCCAGCTATCCTCCTATGCTGCTCTAGTGACTCAAGGGGCAAGCAAAGATGGCTCGGAATTACAGTCGAAGTCTCCAAAGAATAATAATGCAATAGTTGTACCATCCTCTTCCCTATTTTCTATAACCTAAAGTTCAGGAAATGGATGGCTCGGGTGATTTTCACAATGTCGCGTTATTGCATTGGTCCAGAATAATTAAACTCCACCGCCTCGAAGCCTTGATATTTATATTGGCTTTGACCGAGAAAGACTTTCCTGGCCAGGTTCATCAAAGGTTTTTGCAACAGAATGAGAAAAATGAAATCTTCCTTTGAAGAAATTGGCCCTCAGACTAGAACTGATTGAATTCTCAACAGGTCAGCGCCATTCGTGAATCTATAGAGCTTGGACTTGAACAAGAGGCAGACCTCTGATCGGCCGCCAGACTGGTCTGCTGCATACAGGTGAACGAGAAGTCAATTTTTCGGGCGTCATCCAGGGTTTGTGGGAGCGGGGGAGATGACGTAAATCTCCAGCTCTCCCACCCCATAAACATGTGCTTTCCCTCTCTCATTTATAAAAGGGAGATGTCCAACATTTACATTGATTGAGACCCGGCTGGCTCTGCAAAAGCAACACTTTTACCACGTGTTTCACTCGCCACAGGGACGCCAGCTCAAAATTACAGTCACCCCAACCATAATGGGAGGCAGAGGTGTGGCGCAGTGGCCAGACCGACTGACTCTGGAGTGCCGAGCTCATAGATCGCTCACCGGTGGCACTTCAGCTCAGCACCATGTGACTCTGGGCAATGGCTCACTTAATCCTCCGGGCAGCCCCCCAGTGCCTTGAGACCCTTAGGGGTGATTAGATAGCGCTTTACAAATGACAGACTTATTTATTTATTTATAGGAGCCACAGTCACCCCGACCATAAAGGCATCCGCAGTCACCCCCATAGTAGTCCCGGACAGAGTGCTCAGTCAATGCGCTTACACTCAGAGGGGAAATTCCTTCTGCCTTGGTGCCATTAGTGTTTTGTTTTTCAGCAACAAATCCATACCTTTGGGGGGTGTTTCTGGAAAATAAAAAACTTGCAAATTTTACAGACTTCACTGCAACTGCACCACTGGTGATTGCAATGACATCTTTAGAGATCACCTCCTGGAGGTTTGGGTCTTTAAAGATGGTGGGAAGTTCTCCTTTAGAGGAGCAGAGACTATACACTCCACTGACCTGCTGGGGATATGAATTGCCTACCAAATCTGAGAGCTGGCACTTTGTCTGAGTCTCTGCTGTGAGATACCGCTCATTGTGTGCCTGTGTGACTAGTCTGTGTGACAAGTACCAGTAGGTAGTATTTTGGATAGTCTCCAGCAGCGATGATCACTCAGAAATAACTCCTACAAAAAAATAATTGGAATCAATGGGCAAAATTTGAAAAGTGAGCTATTAAGAGGGACAGATTTATGTTCTGGAAGAAGTAAAGGCTATCATAATAATGGGCCATATCCTTTATGTTAACAAATTATAATAGAGGGTGCAAGTGGAACATTAATGTGTGAATAATCATTAAGTAATGGAAGTTGGCACGAGGCAAAATAATGAACAGAGTAAATGTTGTGTGACCACCTAGGCTTCAAGTGATAAATACAAATGATAAGAACATTTATATTGTGCACACATACAAAAGATTTGCCTCAAAGTGTGTTAGAAATGGGATTCCTAGTTGGCTGAGGAATGCACTCAGGCAAGGCAGGAACTGCCCTTCAGGGTAGGGTAGATACACACTAAAAGATAACCTGTGCTCATCCTGTGGTAGCTTAGCACAGTCAGGCTTATCTAAAAAAGCAATGTGTAAAGTATTTTATAACACACACACACAGCAACACAACAAATACAAAGCAAAAAGTCTCCACACAGGTTTAGACAAATAGATTGTTATATTCTGAACCAAACAAGACCAAAACGATGAACATCCAATGTAAAGAAATTGAGATATTGAATTTTAAAGGAATTAATGCAGTAACGCCCGTAGAAGCAAATAGCGCTAAGACGTTTAATTTAAGTTGTATTAGACCAAGGCAAAGTCAAAGTTCAGGCCAACCACGATGCCGGCCAGCTATAGGACTCATGCAAACCCCAGTGAACAAAGTACTTTCCTGGTCACAAACAATGAGAGACGTTAATCTTCTCTACGCAGTCAAGTCGATGCGTCAGTTTCAGAGATGGTTTCCAGAGTCAAGAGGCGTTGAGTGATGACCAGATTCTCCCATGCAGTCGAAGGGATGTGCTGATCTAAATAAGCTGCAGTGGCAGTGATGCGCTGTCTGATGCATTGACCTCTGGAGACAAAGCGCTGGTTTCAATGCAATGCGCCAATTTTCCTCCTGCAACCCGGTTAATTCACTGGTTCTATTACACACAGACAGGAGATGTGTCAAAATCCGTATTGCAAGTATCTGGGCCACTTCCAGTGAGTCAGTCGCAGGAGCAGGGGTAGAGAATTTGATTTTCCTGAGTCTCATGCAACAGGAGACAAGCCAACAAGCTCTTGGGGATCACTTGGAGTGAAGGCAGAGCCCAGCTCTCTTTCAGCAGAGTCAATGAGCAGCAGGTAGCAGGACAACATAGGAGAAAAACAGGCCGTCCAAGTCTGCAGTCCAAAGATGACTCATTTAACCAGCACAGCATTCCTACTGACAGAGTTTCAGTTCAAGATCTAGAAGTGCCTTATTTTAAGGGTTTAGAGATCTAGTACTTATACCCAAAAGTGCCTTTGATGTGGAGGGTGACTTCAAAGCAGCTCTCTGAAGTACACAGGTTCCCCTTTCAGCCCAATCCTGTCTGTCAGGCTAACTATGAGGGATAAATCAGCCCTTGTGTGGCGACATGACACTACCTATTCAAGAGAAGTGTTAGCCCCTCCCTTCCATCCTGCCCAGGCAGGGCCAACAGAATGACGATGGTTATTCAGTCACACGTATCCTTCCTGTGTTATTGCTGTCTAAAGGGAATGCACAAAGTGTAGCTGGCACTCACCCCAGATCTGTATTGGAGACAGGCTGTCAGGCACACAGAGTAGTAAGTGCAGAGACGTGTCCACTTTTTTAAAAGTGGCATTTCTAAAATAGTAATATTAAGATAACCTAGCTCTGTTAGAAATGTTGGTATTAAGTTTGATGGTGGACTCTACTTTCCGTCACAAGATAATGCAGTAGTAGGGACTTGTTTTAGTCTGCTGTGAGTGCTAAGGAAGTTCCTCCATTTCTGTCTCTCCCTGCTAGGAAACTTGTAGTGGAAACTTTGATAACATCTAAGTTTGACTATGACAACGCTCAGTATCTGGGCCTACCTATTTACTTGAACAGTAAGTTTCAGGTGGTCCAAAATGTAGCAGCCTGTGTACTTCTTGGTTTGCCTTTGAGAACTCAAGTATCCCCCTATACTGAAGAGCTGCACTGGCTTCCTATTAGGAAGAGGATTCTTTTCATAACCATGCTATTAATCCACAGGGCTCTTCATCAATCTGGCACATGGTACCTGAGAGTAAGAATTAGTTGATACTCTCCCTCCAGGTGTCTGCACTCGGCCAACCTCTTTCTGGCCAAAATCCACAGGATTTGTAGGTCCAGAATGGGAGGCAGGTCCTTTTCATTTTTGGGACCTTCTCAATGGAATAATCTTACTTTGGAGTTAGGATGCATTTCATCTGCCCCCCAGTTCCAGGAGAAGTAAAAAACACGTTTTTTTTCATGATTGATGTTGCTTCTCTCAGTTTCTCCCCACTGGAAGTGCAGAGTATCAGGACACTCCTCAGAGTAACTGTATGCTATCGGAATGCCTTTTACATTACAGTAAATCCAACTTCACCAATAAAGAGGATTTATCATTACCATTCCAAACATATGAAACATGAAAAAGCTACTCCTCTCCCATAAGGAATTACAGCTTAAAAGTGTATTAAGGAATTCCCTATGCTAGTCTATGAGAGGAGGAGGCCTCACAGTAGTGAAAAGGAAATGTAGCTGTTTGTTACTACAAAGACATCCAAAACATAAACGTTCATGTCCTACCTTTCACTTACATGGCACCCTGTCCTTAAGACTACCTAGGGCCTTCCTTATGAGTGACTTGTATGTAATAAAAGGGGAGTTTAAGGCTTGGCAAATAGTTATAAATGCCAGATTGAAGTGGCAGTACACCACACACACAGGCACTGCAATGACAGAACTGAGACTGGCTGTAAAGGCTACTTAGGTGGGAGGCACATTCAATGCTGCAGGCCCACTAGTAGCATTTGACTTGCTGGCCCTGGGTATTTGGTACACCACTTTACAATAAACTTACAGGTAAATTAAATATGCCATCATGTATACACCAATTAAACAAATGATTAGGCAAGAAACACATGCACTTTAGCACTGGTCCGCAGTGGTAAAGTGCTCAGAGTACTAAGGCCAAGAAAAAGAATTGAGCAAAAAGAGGAGGAGGAAGGCAATATGTTTCAGATGATGCTTTAGAGAGCGCCATTTCCCAACAAAATGCTTGCTATCTGAAGTGCTGTCTTGAAACTTATTGAACTGAAATTATTGAGGTTTGAGACTTGTCTAAATTTGTCAACAATTGTTTTGGGTCTGAGCTTGCTTTGAATTGGTTTCCACAGATCAACTAACAAACATTGGAGTCTTCGGCCACTAATAAAAGAAAGATTGAATGAATTCTAGAGCAGTACATTTGTAGTCAACTGAGTACAGCTCTCCCTCTTCATAATAGATACAGTTGTTCCTGGATGCAATAATTGAACATTCAACAGTTTGCATTTTGAATCTTCCCGCCCTATGAAAAAGTCTCTCTTTTGGAAATATATTTTTTTTCTGAAATCCCATGCACGTAGCTAATTCAAGAAAAGTGCTTGGTGATCTTCACTGTTCCAGTTCGCTCACCAGGGTAGCAAATGTTAATTAAATGCCATGAGTGGGTGAAGGAGCCAGTCAGTCAGTCCATTCTCTAGCTGACAGTATGTTCAATCTGGATAGATTTTCCAAGTTTTAAAAAAGTTTATCATTATTTTGTGACTGGAGAAAATTGGCTATCTATTTTTATAACATAATATATATGGGAACTTACCAATAAGTAGTGCTTAATTTGTAAAAAAAAAGATTTAAATGCAGATATCCAAAGATTTCTGCTGTTCCTCAGTGCGGCAAAATGCTGGAGCTATGAAACACCGGGCTACCAGGGGCGGCTCCTCCACAAAGGCGGACGAGCGTCACCCTAGTGCTTTATGAGCATTGCAGAGGAAAAATAAAATGATAATAACTAAGCGTCGTTATCATTTTATGTTTCTTTCCTAGGTGCGGGGAGGGGCAGGGCTGGCCAGAACAGGGGCAATGGGAGAAGTGGTGAGTACCCTTTACGTGCAAATGAATGTTTGACCGGCCGTCTTAGGCCGGCCAAACATTCATGCGCACTTTGTATGTTCTTCACCAGGCTGCATTACACAGCTTGGTGGGGAACATGCACAGGCTCCCTGTCCCTGTCTGAGCACCGAATCACGATGCTCAGACTAATCGCAACACTGCAATGCAGAGTTGTGATTGGCTTTCGGGAATTTAGGGTAACCAGTCACAATGCTGCATTCCAGCGTTGTCATTGGTTTAGGGAGCCTGGGAGCCCGGGTCTTTTCTGTGAGGAGGAGAGGCGGCTGATGGGATGCGTTCGGCAGGTAAGTTCACTTTATTCTTTCTTTGTATTTAGTTTCCTCGCCCCGCCCTCAACTCCCTCTGCCCACCCCCCTCCATAGTACCCTACCAGCCACCACTGCAGGCTACCTTATTTCTACTTCATTTTATAGCTCCTCTTCCACTGCTCTTCACTTCTTCTCTTATTCTTGAAGGTTCTCTGACATCTCCAAGGGCCATATTATCAAGAAAGGGTGATACAATATCGCCGCTTTTATCGGCTGGAAACTGCTGATAAAGTGGCGCTAATGGGCTTGATATATGCCCTTGTCAATTCCCATAGAAGCCCAGGTTATGGTGTTAACCTCGGCTTCTATGGGAATTCACAAGGGCATATTATCAAGACCATTATCGCCACTTTATCAGCAGTTTCCTGCCGATAAAAGTGGCGATAATGTATCTCCCTTTCTTGATAATATGGCCCCAAGTTCTGTCTTTTTCATTGTTTCTTCTATCTTTCTTTTCCAAATGATGTCTCCTTTATCTGATGTCCTCCCTCTTGGACAAAGACCAATTATGAAAAATATGTATCCGTCCCCAGATATGAGTGCCATGCCCTTCTCTCTCTTGCTCAAAGTCTTATTCTGCATGCCTTTCTCATCACCTGCAACCACTGGAACAAAAACTCTCTGTGAATAAGATGTTATCTAGGTAGAATACTTTCTTACCTTGGCTTCTGGGATAGTCATGATAACCTGACTAAGGAGGGTGGAAGAGGGAGAAAGATATGCATGTAGCTCTACGTTCCAAACATAATGACTACTGATTTGCTGCTTTTTAATTGAAATCAACTCTGAATCATCTAGCCTTTTGTGTTATGAGAATACCACGATTTTATAATTGCAGTGTAGCTTTTGTTTCATTATTCAATACCCTTATAGACATGATGAATAAAACTTACAACAATTGCTTCATAATGAAGAAGTGCACATTGTACATAAAAGAATCGAAAATTAATATTTGGCAGAGGTACAATAAGAGCCCAAAATCAGTATGTGTAATGAGCATTGTAAATTATAGTCATTCTGTCATTTTCTTTTTTTAATTGGTCTTTTTGCAAAGCCCTGAAATGTTGACTTAAATCAATACATCCTCAGAGTCTGCTCGTGCAGGTATTGTATTTGGATTTCAGAGCTGTGGACATGATGTATATCACCGTCCTAGACAACTGTCCCAGTCTTAAAAGATGCTGTCTTAATGCAGTGCTTGACACAGTTTGTTTGTTTCAATTTCATGAAAAAAACCATGGGCTTGATGACTGTTAGAAATTGTGTTACTGGTTGATTGGGATGTGAGCCCTAGTCAGGCAGCAACCACAATCCTAGTCAGGGTGAGGAACTAGCTAACCCTAAACTAACTTGTGCTCACCATCTAGTATTTTGGCACAGAGTGGCAAAGCTTAGCTTAGAGGCAATGTGTAAAGAAATTGTGCAACAATTCCAACAGTAAACCAGTGAATACACCACATAAAAAGAGCCCACAAAGCATTGTAAAACATAGAGTAAGTTCTAATAAATAAAATAAGACCAAAACAGCAAAAATGCAAAAATCAAATTAGTAGAACCAGAGATATTACACTTTTGTATTTACATTGAAACATAGCACAAAAAAGCACAAAGAGCTAATTGGGGATATCTGGCTGCCCCACACCGGGACAAAGTCCCTAGTTCAAGCCGACTAGATGGACTGCGGTTCAGCTACTGGGATATAGTTAGACCTACTGAAAGACTATCTTAAATCCTGGTTGTGGAGCATTGCATGGATCAGTATCATAGATGTGCCCGTGCAGCCGAAACGATGTGTTTGTTCTATTATGCATTGACACAGTGGTGCGAGGTCCTGCTGCGTCGTCACCGAGGATCCCATCAACAGCGCTTGCAATGGAAAGTCCTGTCTTCCAGTATGCAGTGCATAGCTAGCACTGCGTCCGTTTAGAAGAGCTGCCAGGAGGCAATGCGGAGTACGGCATTGTTGAGGCTGCTGTTAACATGAGCTGTGATGACCTGGGTTGGAGATGCGCCGTGCCAGTGCTGATGCATTGGGTACAAAGTCTGCAGTGTGACATGGGTCATATTGATGGGTCCAAGCCACGGAGTAGCAGTGATGTGTCAGTTTTGCTCGAGAATGTACGGCTCAGCTGAGGAGATCCGTTTGTTCTGCTTGGAGATGCACCTCTCAGCGGAGAAGATGTCAGTTCCAATGAAATGCACATTTTGGCTACTTCCAAATGACCAGAACTTGGTAACATCACTTAGCAGGATAAGCTCACAGAATACATCATCCAGGTGCAGATGCAAGTTTGTTGGAAGCCTGTTATGTCTCTGAGGCTTCAGATCAGGAGGTCAGGCAATTAGCCATTGGTGTTACTCTGGGTTCAAGAGATGCAAGTCTAGTCTTTCTAACCCAGGCAAGAGGGCAGCAGGTCAGCACAGCATAACAGGAGTCCAGTAGAGTGCAGTCCATTAGAGTGGCCGTCCTTTCAGCAGAATAGCAGTCCTTCTTCCTGGCAGAGTATCCACAGGTCCAGAAGGGTACTGAAGTGGTGGTGTCTGAGGTCCTTTTTCTATAAACAGTTGTGCCTTGTGCTTGGAAATAGGGAGAAGATTCTAGGGGCATGTCTTTGAAGTGCACAAATGCTCAGCCTTGTCAGCCTTGAGTCTAAAATAACTACAGGGGGTATGCAGCCCTTTGTGTGGGAACAGGACACCGTCTACTCAGGTGTAAGTGAGGAGGCTGGTCCCAGCTCTTCCCTCCCATCCTGCAAGTGATGGCACATTAATGAAACCTAAGCTCCCATTATGTTTGACTGTCTAGGAGGAATACACAAAGCCCAAATGACAACTACACTCTGTGTGACTAGAGACAGGCTACATGCACCAAGTGTAATAAGATAATCTCATCATGTGGGAGAGGGAAAACATCCTTTACAAAGCAACTTTTAATCCGCACTACCATTACAACGCAGCTATTACAACGCAAGTCGTTAAAACAACTTGCACTGGAGGGCGCTGTAGGATAGGGAATATTTTAATTTTCTATCCAACACCTTCCCTACTATCCACGGAGACTGGAGTTGGAATAGAAAATTAAACTATTCCACTATCCAGCGCCCCCCAACGCAAGTCGTTGTAATGGCATGCGGAGTAAAAGCATGCGTTGTGATGACATACATCCGTGGGAGAGATAGGCCTTGCAGTAGTGAAAAACAAATGTAACAGTTTTTCACTACCAGGACATGCAAAACTTAGTAGTGCGTGTCCACATTTTTTAAATACACTGCACCCTGCCCATGGGACTCTCTAGAGCCTACCTTAAAGGTTACTTATATGCATAAAAAAGTAAGGTTTGGGCCTGGCTAAAGGTTTATTTTGCCAGGTCGAAATTGCTATGTAACCTGCACACAGGCTCTGCAATAGCATGCCCGAGAAAATGGCCACTTAAGTGGGGGGCACAATCAGTGCTGCAGGCCCACTAGTAGAATTTAATTTACAGGCTCTGGGCACTTGTAGAGCCCTTTACTAGGAATTTTTAAGTAACTTAAATGTGCTAATTGGGTATAGACCAATGTTATCATGATTTAATGAGAGAGCACAAGCACTTTAACTCTGGTTAGCAGTGGTAAAGTGCACATAGTCTTAAGGCCAGCAAAGCAAAGCCAACAAAAGGAGGAGGCGAAAGACAAAACGTTTAGGGGTGAAACTGCAGAGGGGGTTATTTCCAACAAAGACTATTTTATAAACAGTAAACAATATTCCTCTATAGAACTCTCCTTTAAAACAGACTGAATTTGTTGTATTCTAGTGTTGTGAAGCTGAGTTACAGATTCTGGCTTGTATTTACACCCCAATTCCTGCCTGCTAGACGTTTTTGGGCTTGGAATTGGGAATAACATGAAGGACCTTGAATTAACTTGATCTCGTATCACATGCAATTCCTCTACACTGGATTGATTGGTGGACATATGTTCCATCCAATTCCAGCACATGGAAAATGAGTTCGGAAAAACTTTAGGTTTACTTGTAGCATACTCACACCCAAAAAACTTGCAAATGTGTGGATGGATAATTCTTGTGGAGATCAGACTTCACACAATGTATCATGGCCTTAGTAGTATAATAGTGGGGATTCAGTCTAATACTGACAGGAGGGAATTTGGTAGCTCTTATTGCCCACAACCGATGGAGATGCAGGATCTTACTCGCTTCCTCTTAGTCTTCGACCTATCACAGGATCCCTCCTTGGTTGATTTCTTTGATCTAAACATAATAGCACAATCTGAGAGGGCTATGAATGAGAATTTGCTCCAAAGAGTATAAAAGCCGGAAATAAAAGAGGATCTGCGATCTGATGTTACAGCTACGGATACTGATAACACACTGCACTTTTAATCATAAACATTTAACCAGGTAGAATATCACTTTACAAAGAAAGTAGGATGTCTGTGGTCCTTGAAGCAGTCTCAGAAATTGTTCCCATGTCACAGCTCCAGGATGATGAACCTCCTCTTCTAGGGTATGACAATGCCGTATTGAAGTTGGGACGACAGGACGCAATGCATGTATGGGGTTCCTAGCCTCTGCTTCACTTTGTCCATAGATTCATATTCACATGAAGTCGATTAAACAAGGCATGGTGAGGGTAGGGAGATGAAAGTGGTATAATATATATGGGTTTTTTCATGTTGAAAAGAAGTCAATTAGGGCATCTAGCACAGAGGAGAACAACTTAACTTCCCATCGACTTACTTAGAAACACAGAAGTCTCTGAACCGCCTGAACTGATGTCAAAAATCCTGCACAATACATTGCAGGACGTTTGATTAAAACAAATACACATAAAAAAAAATATGTATTCAATTATATAGATTTACAAATTATAATTTGCTATGCATTACCAACCTTAGAATTTATATGGAACTGGTATTGGACGAGTTAAATCTCATGAGCAAAGACAAGTAACAAGGATAATTCAGGTGAGAGGAAACGGAGACCAGAGATAATGCGCTACAATGGGCATATTAGCGGAGTTAATGCACAGCAATGGGATTATTAACAAAGTTAATGCACAGCAATTGGAATATTAGCAGAGTTGATGCATAACAACGCGACTATCAGCAACGTTAATGTACAACAATGTGAATATTAGCAGAGTGAATGCATATAGAGGAAATGTTCTTGAAGGTGTAAGAGAGTTCAATGGTACTAGGCATAGCAAAGTGGAAGCAGATAAGTGGCATCTGCATTAAGAGAGATAGCGGGCAGAACTGAGTCTCTGGTGCTGATTATTATTATAGTCAGTACTATGTTTCTTCAGGGGAGTTTGAGGCTTCGATTACTGGTGCCCCAGAAGATGGATGGTCATGTTATTACTGCACCCAGTAAATATTCAAGCTGTTGGACTGGTATGGTAAATACATCCTATTCCAATTTTTTTCCTGATTGGAAAATGAGGCATACCATGAGGAATGTGGTGCATATTACATAAGATCCTACATGTATGTATTTTTATTTATAGAGGGAAAACTGCAGGAGACAGGGGTGAGGTATAGACTCTAAAACAGAAGTCACTGCACACATCTGAATTAAAGAACCCACGTATGATTGGGACCTCGGTATTTAGTTTTTTTCTTCTGTCCAGCAACTCTTGAGTTTTTTTATGAGCAGGTCTGCTTTTACAAGGACTGCGAGGAGGGCTAGCTTTCCTTGCTCATAACTTAAACTAAATTCTTTTCTCTGACAGATGCTCTGGCGAATACCCTTGAGAATTCCATTTATCGTCCGTTGTAATTCTACAACAGAAATACACCTGTCGTTCAGGGGTGCCAAGGACGGTGCGTAAAACGATGATTTCCCAACAACCAGAAGGCTGACAGT
This sequence comes from Lissotriton vulgaris, assembly GCF_964263255.1. Classification (NCBI taxonomy): domain Eukaryota; kingdom Metazoa; phylum Chordata; class Amphibia; order Caudata; family Salamandridae; genus Lissotriton; species Lissotriton vulgaris. The sequence goes on from NC_141699.1 coordinate 446,641,491, forward strand.
ATTCAAATGCAGCGGCTGTCCTCGCGGCCTGTAAATCAGCATAGCGCGGACACATATATATTTCATCTCCTTTCGAAGGTTTGAAGCTCGATAAAACTGCGAATGACAAAGTGTCCCTTCCACTGTTCGAAGCAGGGACAGAAGAGAAAATCAACAAAAAAGCAGAGTTTGAAATCGTCTTCCAACCTGAAAGTTATTTTTTAACATATATCCTTAAATGGATCATTTGAATTAGAGAATCTAAGAACGTTGATATTTCACTATGGTTATATTATAAATTTGATGAAGTCGTTCTTCTTCCCTGGAGGTATTCACTGCAGGATAATGGCAGCACTGCCAAAGTTAACTGACAAAATAAAAAGTTTGTCTCTCTCAGTTGCGCTTGCGAAGGCGGCCTAGCAAATCCTCTAGCTAGCCTGGGACGCTGTGTTCTATGACTCTCTTAAGCAAGGTATTACCACAGGCAGACTCACGGGCGACCTAGAAAAACATTTCCGCACCTCTGACAAGGCTTATTCAATCGCTTCTCTGTTTGTCCTGTTTTTAGCTTTGCAAGATTGACCCGGAAATGCAACTCCTAACTCTTAGGCAAGACCTGGAAATGCATCAGCTTTGGACCTTGCATCTGTGTCATTATGAAATCCCTTCTCCCTTGGAAAAGCGCTGTAAAGCAGCCAACATCTGCATCCAATGCTTTACAAAAGTGAATACATTTTTGGGTATTTCTTTTTTTTTAAATAAAGTACTTACAGCTGGATTCATCATTGTCCGTTTTGCGAGTCCTTAATAGCGATTATTAAGGAATCGCTATTAAGGACTTGCAAAACGGGATTCATGTAGGAATCGCTAAATAAATTGCGATTCCTACACATTCCTTATTTGGGATTAGCAAATTGCTAATCGCAAATAAGGAATAACTCCCCATTCATTCCTATGGGCCTGAGATTTCAAGGGTGCCAGGGGTGTCCAAAGGACACCCTGTAGCACCCCTGAAATGTAAATTTAGACTTATGTTGCGTACACACATGTCCAAAGGACATGTGGGTGTGTAACATACAACTGAGAAAAATGCACAAAAGTGCATTTTTCTCAGTTTTCACTATTTACCACGAAGTCAGACTTCGCGGTAAATAGCGGCAAAAAATAGCAAAATTGCAATTTGTAATGGTTCATGAATAGCATTTAAGGAATCTCAAATTGAGATTCCTTAAATGCGATCGCAATTTGAAAAATCGCGATTTTTTGCCATTTTTCAAATTGCGAGTTCATGACCCATTGATGAATTGCAAATGCCATTTTTGCGGGCGCAAACGGCCGAATTCAGCGATTCGCACCGTTTGCGCCCGCAAAAATGCTTGATGAATCTAGCTGATAATCCTCGACTCTCTGTGATGATGTATATGGCCTGTTCAAAGTTTCATTTCAGAAAGGATGGACGGGAGTATATACGAACTGTGCAATACAGATATAACAGTCATAAAAAAGTATAGAATTTCAGCCAATGGTGTGTGTTCCTATTTTTCATTCTGTCTCATTATTATGAATAGAATTACAAAAGAGTTGGGGAAGCAGCTCCTTTACTTTTCTGATGGCCAAACTTTGGAATTCTTTCATAGCCATCCTCCGTGGGGTTCCTTCACTTTCTCTCTTGAAAAAATATTTAAAAAGCTTTCTTTTTGATAAAGATTAGTGTTCACTGATGGATGTGGCTTGCAGTCAGTCTCCCTAAGTCATGAGGGCGGGGACGCCTCTGATGAAGCAGCTGAGTGCTGTACAAATGTCTTTGAATTATGGACATCTCAAAAAACTGGAGAGTATAAAACACAATGCACAAATGTAGCACAATTGATGGTACAATGAATTGGTAATCTCACAATAAGAACAGTAATCATGAGCTGCGGCCCCTGCATGTAAGAGCGATGGGGCCGGGTTGGGGATGATTTGACAGATGACCACAAGGGGAAATTAAATAAATAATTAATTTTCCCTCGTCGTCTGTCAAAATCCCCCTCCAACCCAGCCCTACCACTCTTACCTGCACGGGTCGCAGCTCGTACTCATATTTGAGTATAAGGCAGGGTTACACAAAGACAATGTAGGAGTAATATACAATACTGAAATAAGGGCATCTGGCTTAACATACTATACAATCACCACGAACAGTCGGTAATCAAAGAACTTCAATAGTGATGGTAAAGCTTGAAACACCTCGAAAATGAGAAGACAAGCCACCAAAATAAATGAAGTGCAGGCACAGAATCAACAAACTTAGCTAATAGCTACTATTCACAAAGATAAAAACTAAGGAGCCGCTTGAGTTCTCGGTCGGAAAGCCTCCGACCTGAGGTCAGAGGCTTTGGAGCCGAGATTGTCAGTTTCAATTCTGACTGCCTAATTACAATGTATGTGGTCAGATTTGAAACCAGCTGGTGTTTCAGGCTGGCTTCCGACAGGCTCAGGGAGCCCATGGGCCAATCGGAGACCGGTCCGTAATCCCAATAAACCATGTTTCTGCTGTTGGATTAAGATGCTCGCTTTCCAACAGGCTTTCTGTGCTGGGCTTTTTGACATGAAAGCCTGTCAAATCGCGAGTTTGGGGGCCCATAGCATTACCCCTTTCTCTGTGCGCCTCCGGTAGGGGGCACCTATGGTGCCCCCCTGTTCATCCCTGCACTGTGTGCCAGGCATGCCAGGGTGTCTGCCACATGGTGCAGGAATGAACACAACTTCCTATTTCCCCATGGGAGCTTGTTCTACTGCTGGCTTATGGCTGTAGCACATGCTCCCATAGGAAATGTGAGCATGTGACCGCACCATGTGTGGCTACATCATAATTAGTTGGTGTGGACCACTGGCCGGAGGTCGGTCGGACCCATATCCAGCCAACATAGTTTAGTTTGTGTTTCTGACATTATTAGAGGTTCCAAAATATCTGAAATAATACTTAAGAAAACAAAACACAGAGGGAATTACAGTACAAAGTAAACTGTCACTACCCCGGTGCTCATATGTCGACTTTGTAGTCACAATGAAGATGTACTGATCGTACTATAAAGGTCACTGATTCTTGCTAGCTACCTAGCCAAATGGTTGTGGGACACCACAATTTGAAATGTGATGGAGCAACAAAGAAATATTTAAAAATATGAGGATTCAAAGGGACATGTGCTCAACCGCTGTCTCACCTGTACTTGCAATAGTCAACCTCTCAGGCAACCCATCACCTTTGATGGTGTCAGGCAGGTGAGGCTGATTGAATGTCCGCAAAACATTAACTGTAATTCTTCATCCGCCCACCCCTAACTTCTTATGAATGGATGGAGCTGAGTTTTTATCAGAGATGCAAGGTTTCTTGAGTTGTCAATGGCCTGCCATGTAGAACAAGATCAACAGCAGAAGTGGGGCAGTAGAGCAGACTATCAGCATTGCCATAGGCTTAGCATCATCCAGGAGGAAGTGGTCATCAGCTTAATTTAAATGGGGATGCCAGAGGGCATTTCCACTAAGTACACCTCTGCACTTCAAAATCAATCATATTGTCCTGGGCTTCCTCTGAGGCAAAGTAAAGTGGGGAGTCCCTTTAGCCGTAACAATGTGGAGATCTACAGGGGTCTACCTTGCTGGGTCTAACCAAAGGGAACCTTGAAAAACATAAATCTGCTGTTTTGGAACCCGAGGTGGCCCTCAATGTGTTGGTGAAATTTCCACGGATAAGGGGAAAATATGTTGCTAATTGCACATGTTGTTGGAGACTTTCATTCTTGCCATATCTGTTCTGAGCACAATTTTCCACCCTGCATCAGGGTTGGTAGTATTGATAAACAAAGTGATCCAAGAAATCAATCTTGTATTTTTGAACGCTCCGTGAAAATTGAGACAAAAATCAAAAAGCATTTAGTGGTGGAATTCTATTATAAGTCTATTAGTGCTACAAGACACTCCTTAGACGTGAAATGTGTGTCCTTCTGCGAATTCCTTTTTGCATCTAAAATTTTCAGAAAATGACAGTGACAATGTTTGGAATGGCTCATCGTTGGATAACACCAACATGTATTATTTTGATATTCAAGGTTATATATGGAGGAATCAAGCTACATGCATTTATGTAAAAAAGATATAGATTGTCCGAAAAACACTGCTTGTTCCAGGGGTAACAGGGCTTATCTACCTGCAAGGAGTACTTTGTGAATTTAGCCTTTTTACGAGTCTTGAAATGTAATTGTTGCTGTAGATCATTTTAAATGGATGTTTTGTTAATCTCCTTAAGAGGTTTACAGATTTTGCGTGTGCTCTGCATTTGCTTGACCATATGGTCGGAGCACTGAAGATTAACCGCGTAAGTGCCAGCACTCATGGACAGATTTGCGGCGCCCCATTTGCTCTTGAATATTAACACATAAAGCTTTCCAAGGAAAAATGCTGCATTTAATAGATCCTTTATCGCATCTAGTTACTCCCTGGTGTAGGTTGCTCTGTATTGAGACAAATGAGTTTTGTCTTTTCAGTAAAAGATAAACAAATACAATAAAATGGTAATGGAAATCACGCTAAATGTAGAAAGATTAATAAATACCAATTTGTTAAAGGAACATTTTCGGCAAAGACCCCTGATTTTGGTTGTACTAAGTTCCACAGCAAAGGGTTGATAAAAATACCCACCACCTGCAATAACTCTGGACACAGACTATTCAATTGCTTTTCATGTTGTTTGCTTCCAACAGAGATGGATAAAACCATTCTCAAATTACTCACAAAACCAGAAGCCAGCCAGCGCCAGTCCATTGACTTTGTCAATGCATGTTATCCTATCTAAAAACACAAATTAAGACACCAAACTTTAATGAAATTATGATCCCTGTGAAAATATCCGAGTGACATTATACCTCCTAGGAAGATGTGTAAAGGTTCCTATAGGTATGAGGTGTTACAGAAAATGGTGGAAGCAGCAAATGGCAACAATGTTGTTGTTAATATTATTATTTTTATTTTTATTGTTATTATCAAAAAATATAACAGAATCTATTTAAAAGTTGGAATTTCCACATATTATAAATTTAAAAAAAACGATATTTCAATAAACAAGGATATTGCAAGACACTTATGGATCCCATGACTATATAAAGTCACTTGTCCTGAAGCCTTATGCTGCCATACATTTATGGAACTATTCATTGACTTGTACTGTCCTCATAAAATAATGCAAAGGTTACTTTAGCTCATATATTGAACTGTCCATACACAGAAATATATATGTGTTAATAGCAGGTTGAATATTTTTAAAATATGATTCAACATTTGAGAGTTTCAATGGGGACAAAGTGAATCAAAGTCATTAGAGGTACCCTACACTGGTGACGGTGACCCATCCCCTCTTTTACTATAAACAACTTGCCACTTTGATGCCCTTTGCTTGTCTTTCCTCTTCAATATCTTGAATGTAGGGCTTTGCTCTTTGATGTGAACAGGTTTGGGACAATGAATGAAATGGTGGTGATTGCGGCTCTGGATCCACCTGATGCCCCTCACCAAGGCACGAGTTGCGGTATGAGCATAATGCATCAGGTGACAGAAATCCCAGCACAAGCCCAGTGTGCATAGGAAAGAGCAGCCAATGAATGATCCCTCCTCCTCTGTCCTTTTCTGAATTTGAGACACACAAACATGTAATTCATGCTCTACTATTAAAAGAATGTTGTAGGATTAATATAATCTGACATCAGCCAATGCAGATGGCGTCAAAAGGTAAATCACAGAGGATCACAGCTTAACAACCATGCTTTTGATCTAACAAAGCACCCACGTGGGATTGGAAATTCAAGAGATAAAAAGCAGACCTGGAATTGGAGCAGATGCATCGGGAGGGAACTATTGGGTTGCTTGCCACCTGTCTTTACTGTACGTTGTAATTAAACATAAAGTTAGAGGCATATGCTATCGCCGTGGTTTTGCTTTAGATGCTGAATTTCAAGTAGAAAGCCTGGTGTGTTTTCTGCTTTGATAGGGGAGATATAGTTGGCTGCAGACAACTGCAGCAGAACAGTCTGCCAGGTTCTCTTGAGCTAGGCAGACAATCGCAATATGTGACAAATAATGATTCTGCATTTGTAAGCCTTTTTGCTTTTCTGTGCTACCTTTAGATGTCAGTGACAGATAGACATTTAGTTGTGAGTCTGTAGAGTTTTTCAAATGAAACCACCATCATGTTGTGCAAGGCCCCTTAGAGATCAGAACTTTGACTATGAGTGCACACATGCATTGGGATCTCAGCAATCGTCTACTTCTCAGTTAATGTACAACAATGGGTACATGAATGCCCCAGGGCCACTGGGCTCCTTTTTAAACTGTTTCTGCTTCAAGCAGTGAAAGAGCAAAACTAAAGGACGACTGAGAGGTTATCGAGGGTGTTCAAGGGAGCATTGTACAAAATTCACAGATATTGGAAAGATGCAAATTTTCTTACCTATACAACCTCTGTAGGTCCCATTGAACCAGCCCTGGCAATCATGCCTGAAGCAATATAAAAGGACGTCTTTTCTTTCTGTCACCCGGTTTTGTTGACTTTAAGGACTCAATTACACTTTATGACTGTTAACTAGTGCTATAATGCTTTTGGTCTTCCTTTAAAGCATGATACATGTGTCTTAGACCTGAATGGTACACTTAATGTACTTGAAAGTCCCTTGTAAATGGTACCGCAGTTTGCCAGGGCCTCTAAACTAAAACCAATAGTGGGCCTACAGTACTCGTCATGCCACTCATAATAGTAGTACTTTAAAATATTTCTCAGACCTGCCATTGAAATTTCAAACTACTACTTTGACTTCACAAAAGGAACTTTTTTTGCCAGGCCTATACTTTTTTAATACATTTAAGTCACCCTAAGGTATGGCCCAAACAGGCCAAACATTTTTTGTTTTAAAAATGTGACATGTGTTTTTAAGTTCTACATGCTCTGGTAGTGAAAAACTCACAAATTAGTTTTTCACTACTGTTGGACCTATCTCTCCCACTTGATAACATTAGGTTACCTCCTTATATTTAATAAGTGTTAACTTTTGATTAGGAGTAGGTAGAAACACCATGTTTGTACTCAATGAATTACAAGTTAAAATCCTCGTTAAAGGAAAGCTAGGATTTTAGATTAAAATTTTGAAAATGCTACTTTTAGGCATTTTCCTGCCCAAAAGCTTCCCAAGACCATCTAGGAAATTCCAGCTGCTTGGGCCTGATAATGGTTCCTCCATTAACAGTGAAAAATAAGGGACTAAATGTGGGCTGGATGGGCCTTCCTGCCAGGGTGGGTGGGGTGGAGCTGTTCCCTTCCCTACTTACATTCCAACGGGCTGCCCTCTAGCACTCACAAGGGAATTTGCCACCAGTCTATTGTCACCCCAGACCATTTAGAGTCTGGCCAGAGGAAGAAAGGGGAAGGAAGACCCTTTCCAGAACTAATTGTGGGGGTGGACTAGAATTCTCCCGTACTTCAAAGGGTGGCACGAGGTATAAATATTAGTCCTCCTGAGCCACTCATCATTACACTACTGGACCCGTGGGCATTACAGAACAAGAACTACCTTGTTCCCCAGAAGACCATCCTTCTGTGTGAGGTCTGCCTTGTTCTTCAGAGGACCCTCTGCTGCTACAAGAGAATCATCCTGCTGGCTGAGGACTGCCTTGTCCCCAGATGACAGCCCTACTGATAAAATACTGCCTTGCTGTCTGAGAAGGAGGCCTGGAAATCCTCCCTTCATCCGAGGCTAAACCGAGTGACTCCAAGGGACAGTTGGCTGGCCTACTCTTCTGAGCTACAGGGCACAACAAGCTCCAGAGGCCTTACTGCAACTGCCCACCTGACCTGTTGTAACTGGCACTACTTCTGCCGACAACTGGACCTACCTTGACCTGCAATTGGACCTGCCAAAGCACTGCTGACCCCTGTTGGTGTGAGTTCCTGATCCCCAGGAAGTGCTTCACCAGGTCCTGAACCCTTTGCTGGTATCTGTTGAGCTCCAACTGCTCCAACTGTGAAATCCTGAAGTTTTGAACTCCGTGTGCCATACTTTAAGAAGGTAACGTTTTAATCAGGATACTCCTGGTCCCTGTATTTGAGCCTCACTCCATCATGGTTGGCTTAAACATGTTACTTTTTCTTGGTCTTGTGGGACCAGATACCCACAGTTACCACTTTCTTTTTCCTGGTGCAAATATTACTTAAACCTTTAGAATAGCATATCTCCAGTTCTACTGATCGGATAATTGTCATTTTGGTCTCATTTTTTATATTAAATTTGACTCTATTGTTCTAAATTGGTGTGGGATATCTCTTGTGTTGTGTATTCACTTTTGTTATTGTTTGTGTACTTCATAAATACTTAACATTGTGCCTCTATGTTGAGCCTGACTGCTTCTGTGTAGAGAGATTCTATTACAAGATCATTCCCAGGGGAACTTTGTACAACTCTTTGGTTACATGTTCTTAGGACAGGTACACTGGACCCCTTAAAATATTGTCCTTTTTCCGTCCCCTTCTGTTGTTCACATGCTTCCGTGTAAAGCTACGAGAGGACTTAGCACAAGTTCATTTTGTGATTTTTATGGTTCACGTTGACAAGGATTGTGGTTGTTGTTTAGGAAGTATTTTCACCGTCCTCAATCAAAAACCGAATTTTGTACAATACAAATATTGAAAGGTGTCTAACCTCTTCCGTGCCATCTGACTTCACAGTGGGCGTGTACGTCGCACAGCCAGGGGCCATAAGATTTGCGCAAGCGTAGAATTCGCCCGCACCTCTGGGGAATGTGCAAAGCGGCGAAAGATATTGTTGATTGCAAATGGTCATTGACCTTGCCTTCTATTGCTACTTGTGTTCCTCAGACTTCCTTAGTATCAGGTGGCACATTTTGTAAACTCCCTGAAGTCAGCTGAACACTGAATCAAGTTTCCTTGATTCCAATACACATTATAGTATCACCATAGTGACTAATCTGATTGGATTACACTTTGAACTTTAAAAGCAAAAATAAAAAAGGTAATCAGAAAGATGAAGGTATGAAAGATGTCATTATATCTCTAGGAAATTGAGTTTCAGCAGTGAAAAAACGTGTATTATTATTAATAAACATTTGTTTGGAGTTGCAAAGCAAAAATACTGTGAAGTGTTTGAGCTTACTGACTTTAGTATACTCACAATGTGCAAAATTAATTTGGTGACAGCACATGTTACCTCCTCATAATCAGGAAATGACCCTCACCATGTATACTTGTACAAATAGTATCACTCAAACTATCACAACCTATCATCAAATTGTTTAAGTGGTAGCAAGGCATTCAAACTGCTTTTGATTAATACATTAAGTAAGAGTAGGTATGCCCCAAACCTTTCATAATTAAAATTAACTTGCTAGATAAATTACTAACAAATGGCAAACAAGCTGAACCACGCTTGCCGTAACCACGCATATGCCTTAACCACTCAGTGCCTGGTCTAGCTGACCAGAGGATGCACAAGGAAAGCAAGCATCGGAACAGAAAGCTCTGGATGCAGACAGGTAAGAGGGCTGAGACTGGGTCAGTTTTAAAGGTTTGGGGGTTTGTTTTAGGGCTTAGGGCTCAGGGCAGGGGCAGGGGAGTCAGGGTAATGTTTGGAAGGGAGCACAGTATTAGGGCTAATATTTTAGAACTTTGGTTTAGGGCTCAAGCTACTTAAAGTAGCTTTAAGGGCTTGGGGCTTTTAGGGGTGAGGGTAGGTTTTAGGGCTCAGGGTGAGGGGGGTTTAGGTAGTTTTTTTTTAAAATGGGGAAGTGTTTAAGCTTCAGGGTGAGGATGGGGTAGGAGTAGTTTTACAGGCAGCACAGGGTACGTTTCAGGCCTCAGGGTGGAGGGGGGGGTCAGGGTTATTTTTTTTAAAGGGGCAGGGGTTTTCGGCCTTTGGGCTTGGGGAGTGGAAGTGGTAGTTTTCACAGGTAGGACAGGATTGGTTTTTGGCCTCAGGGTGGGGGGCTGAGCTAGGGGGGATAGAATATTAGGGATTAGGGTGGGAGGGGGGTCAGGGTAGTGGCACACAACCAAGCAAATCCCCTTATAAATCATGCCTTTACAACGAAATTGCAGGGCAAAGACATGCGTGGTAAAGGAATGCATGGTTGAGATGCATTCCTTTCCTAGTTTGGGCTGCGTTGTAGAGGCAAGTGTGGTTAAGCCATGCGTGTCTCTGTCATATAACCCTAACATACCGAACATGAAGAAGCATGCAAAATGAATGTCAGAGGGAACTAGTTCTATTACAAATGGCTAATTGAAGCACAGTTCAGTGGAACACTAGGAAAGCCTCTTGTTTGGGGACTGTATAGTAAGAAAAAACTAGGTATCACCTTCAAAAGGGGAGAGTAATACTAGCAATACACATGTAACAGACTAAAAATGAGGGACTGGTGCTGCTGTTGTCTGACTCAAAAGCCCATCACCACGTGGCATACCAAGGTGCTGAGGATGGAGGGAAGTTTCAGAAAACAGACCAGAAAATTACTGGAGTAAGCAGAAAGAGATAGATTTACAAAAAAAATGGCTGCAAAACTGTTCGCAAAGAGCACACTGGCTTTAAACGACCAGAGTTGTACTTTGCAATGCTACCTGTAGACTTATAGGCCTCATTGAAAAACATACAGTCAGAGGGGCCCATTCAATGACCAGTCAAATGAATACTAACTAGACAGGTTGCAAATTGTGACCTTTGTGATTGGCTACAAACACAGTATTGGTAGCCAGCATGGAACAGCAGACCACCATCCCTTTGAATGCATTCGTAAATGGAAAACATTTGTTTTAAAACAGCCCTTGATCCTTAAAGTGGTTCCCTGGACCACTTTCTTCACTGACCCCTCCCAAGAGGTCACCTGACATGATTCCTAAGAGGGACTTTGTCTAATGGGGGCAGTGTCCCATTGTAAATCTGTTTCCACCTCTGTTGAGGAATTGATAACTTTTGAACAATTTGGAGTCACCACTGCAGTCTCAAACCATTAATACATGTAATTTCAAATCACAATTAGGAATGGAAACTCCCTCCATACACCTTCCTCAGTGAGATTCTAAGTGGGTTGGTAAACAAATTTTTGTGAGTCGAAAGTACTTTTCCAAGTCACAAAATGAGATTAGCACATAGCAAAATGCCTTTTTGCAGTTGCAAATCGTGTGATTTTGTGGATCCTGTGGTTTGCAACGAATAAAGGGCTTATTTTGCATATGGCCCTTGATAAGCAACATGTATCAAATCTCCACAAGTCCTTCAAACCTTATGTGTGAGTTCAGGACACATGGAGTGGACTTAATTTTCCAGGAGGGTGAATCAGATCCTTTCCATGACCTATAGATCATAGCTTTCATTGCAGCATCTCACTTCCTAAAAGGGACTTTAGGCATATTCTGACCTTTATGATGGGACAGAGAGGAACTTTAGAGGAGTTGCCAAACATGCATGCATGATGTAGTCGACGTCTAGTTCTTTACTGACCTAACACCTTTAGAGCAGGAGTAGACCAATTCTGGGCTGCACTGACATGAAGGGAAGAGGCATCCATGCCTGTGGAAAATGAGAGATCAATTGGTATCTAATTGGAAAGTTTGCACTACTGGAGTTGGAGATTAAGGCACTGTATGGGTGATTTCATGCTGTCTACATTGATTTACAGCTGTGTTTCTAGTCATTCTTTTTCTTCCACACACGTAACAGGCCTGTTGCAAAAGAGCCACATTTTGGCAATACATTTCCAGAGCATGGCACCCAGTCAGCTTTAAGCAAGTGATTCTTTATTGGGTAAGATGCTTGAAGGAGGGTTTCCTGGACCTGATTATGAACTGAGGGAGTACAATTGTTTTAGAAAGATATCACAATGTGTCATTGTATCACAACATGCGGGAAAGAATGTATGCCTGTTCCTGTATAGTTTTGCACCAAGCAGAGCACCTATGGAGTAGCACTTGAGTGGGGCATATAGTACACAGAACCAGGACTACAATTGTAAATCTTGAAACATAATGAAATTGATTCCATTGGTGATGAGTTGTGATGCCTGTTGATGAAGGGAGTAGAGAAAGACTCAGAGGAGAAAAGTTTCAGGGAAGATCATACAATTGTGCACTGAAAAGAACTGTGATCTGCAGCGGAGCCAAATCTATTAAATTGAATTACATTACACAGCATCTGCCACAGGTGGAAGAAAACAAGAGAAGACCATCTTATGATGGTGAGCAACTTGTGAATGTCATTTTGTGTGTGGGCATTACAATAAGATTAGTGCTAGACAGACCACTGTGAGGCAGTCTTGTCTTCAATTATCGGTATGACCCCACAGCCTCTTGGAACATTGTGTTCTTGAAAGTGAAAGAGAGTTTTAACAGTGACTAATAAAGTCGACCCACATCTGAAAATGGGGAGTCTCCCTGAATAGTCAGTGTCATTCACAGATTAATGAAACACAGTCTGCAAAGGAATAAACCAATGGAAAGTTCCGAAAAAAGCACTGCGTTTCTGTTAGGCCTGGCATCCTTTGCATGATTCCACCCTAACTTTTAACCTTCAGACCTCCTGTTTTTTGCTGACATCGTTTTTGTGGGCTTTAACACTCTGCACAGTTTACAGCTGCCAACAGTGCTAACGCGCTTGTGCTCTGTCCCTAAATCATGGCAACATTAGCTTATATCCAATTGGCATATTCAATTTACTTGTAAGTCCCTAGAAAAGTGGCACTACATGTGCCCAGAACCTGTAAATTAAATGCTACTAGTGTGCCTTCAGCACTGGTTGTGCCATCCACTTAAGTATCACTTTAAACATGTCTCAGGCCTTTCACTGCAGAGCCTGAGTGTGTGCAGTTTAAACTGCAGTTTTGACCTGACAATAGATATCTTCTCCCAGGCCAAAACCTTCCTTTTTAACACATATATTTCACCCCTAGGGAAGGCCCTTAACATCCCAGAGGACAGGGTGTAATCTGTTTAAAAAGCCAAAAACATGTACTTTTAAGTTTTTCATGTACTGGTAGTAAAAAATACTTACATCCATGTTTCGCTACTGCAAGGCCAATCTCTCCCACAGGATTACATTGGAATTACCTTATTATATTTTAAAAGTCAATTCCCAATTGGGAAAGGGTAACTGGGTGATGTTTGTTGGCTATGGAATTCTAATTTAAAATCCTGACTTATGGTGAAGTCAGATTTTAAATTACTATTGTGAAAATGCCACTTTTAGAAAGTTGGCAATTTCTTACCTTAGCCCCTTGGTGCCTGCTGTCTGACTCTGGGTGTAGTTGGCAGTTAGGCTTTGTGTATATCTCCTAGACATCCACACACAATGGGAGCTTAGGTGTATCTGCATTGGTTATGACTAGTAGAATGAGAAGGAGAAGCTGGGCACAGCCCCAATTACACTAGAATGGGCTGTTTCTTATCTCCACACAAAGGGATGCCTACCCACTGAAGTTAGTCTGAATTCAGGTCAGGGAAGGCAGACATCAGTGCACTTCAAAGGCATGCCCCTAGAAGCTTCTCCCCACTTCAAATACTCAACTGTGTATAAAAGAAGGACCTCAGACAGCAACTCTTCAGTACACTTCTGGACCTGTAGATACTCTGCCATGAACAAGGACCAATGTGCTGCTACAAGGATTCCCACTTTGCTTGACTGGTGCACTAAAGGCACAGCTAGCCTGCTTTTCTGACATGCTGCCTGCTGCTCTCTTGCCTCGGCGTGATGAACTGGATTTGCAACTCTATCTTGAACCCAGGAACCAGTGACTCAAAGGGCTAGTCTGCTGGCCTTCTGATCTGAGCCTCTGGGACATAAAAGGCTTGCCAACCAGCACCTGGACCCAGTTGCAGGGAGTTTCTGACCTCCAAGGGGTGTCTCTCAGGTTGTGGCCCCTTAGTGTGGTTCATGGGCTCTTGCAATCAAGCTTTTGGGCTCTTTGCTACTGTAAAAAGGCTAGTTCACACCAGAACAGCGTTGCTCACACTGAAATTTAGCACAGGACACCATCAGCCCGTCTCTATGCGCAGCAAGCATTAATCACCAATGGAGGACCACCTCTGCGCTGCCCGACTTGCTCTACGCGCCACGTCGACCACAGCCCATGACTCTTTACCTGCTCCGTAGGAACCTATCCAAGGCAAATGGGACTCTTGCAAAGATAAAACTTCATCAGTACTTATTTAGGACTGTTTACCGACCCATGCTACATTGCGATCAACCTGAACTTTTTACATTGACCTGGTTAAGGGCAACCACATAGTTGTGATTGGCGCTTTTGCTTTTAGGCACTTTTTCTTTCAGTTTATCCATTAAAAATTCTCTATTCTGGTTCAAATGATTGGACTTTTTTTAATTTGATCTTTTTGTATTCATTAAATTAAGCACTGTTTTCCTAACCTGGTCTGGGATCTGTTTGTGTGGTGTGTTTGCTGCTTTACTGTTTGAAGTGTTGCATAAACACTTAACACATAAGTTAAGCCTGACTGCTCTATGCCACATTACCAGTGGGTGAGCAAAGGCTGGTTTGGGGTTTGCTTCATGCCTTGCCCCTATTAGGAAGGTGGTTGCTCCTTGACCCGGGTTCACACCCCAGCCAACCAGTAACCCAATTTCTTACAACTTGAATACATTTAATATAATGTTGAGTCAGAGTCTGTGTATTCACTTGTCCAGCTCACAGCCAGAGGTGCAAGACGTGTTTGAGGCCTCCAAGTTGTGTGGAAGGGTTCAGGGTTTTACCACATAAGGTCAACTCTTTGATTGGATATCTTTATAAGCACAATACACGTACAACACAACATAAGATGTCCAGAAGACACATCCAGCCTGCCAATTTTTGCCTGCTGTGCCACTACATGTTCCCTTACATGTGGACCCTACAAGATTTAGACTGCTTCCTTCATGAAATAGGACTAGTGAAGGACCGCAAGGCATGTAGCAGAGGTAGGCTAATTGCACTTTGTTGTATGACCGCTTTGGTACAGCTGGTGTTCTTTGTGGCCACACAGGAAGC
Source organism: Lissotriton vulgaris (assembly GCF_964263255.1). Taxonomy (NCBI): domain Eukaryota; kingdom Metazoa; phylum Chordata; class Amphibia; order Caudata; family Salamandridae; genus Lissotriton; species Lissotriton vulgaris. Next base: position 446,656,533 of record NC_141699.1, read on the forward strand.
AAGTAATTTTCTGACTGCAGGTCAGTTCTCACATTCCTCGCTAACTGGATCAAGAACTGCGGGGACACCCTTGCACCCATCAAACCCAACAAGCATAGTAGATCAAACAAGCAGGCCATTTGGTACACAGAAGACCTCTGTGACCAGTATTTAATTTGTAAAATAATTATGTAGATACTCCAATTTATTCTTAGGAGGCAACACACACGTCCCCTGGTCCACACACTTCCTCCAGCGGCTCCACCCACATCCACTACTGGCACTGCTGAAAGATAGATGTAATACCTGATCTGAATTTCAGCAAGAAAGCCTTCCTAAAGTAATGCTTTGATACAAGGTTCTCACAATAAGAAATGTTTGGGAAAAAATGACAACAAAATGTGCATTTAAAGCACAATTTTGGCAAAAAGGTAGCTTGGTGAATTAAATCCATTGTCAATGATCAGATGATTTGTGAAGAAGGGAAGCTGGAATTTAACCTAGGTCCTTCAGTTTCACACTGTGCAATGCTGCCAATTTTCTTTTACTCACCAATCTCATCCAATCACAAGACATCACAATCATCTCCTACACCAATGACACTAAACTGATATCCTTCCCTGACGGACAAGACAAACACCACCAGAACCAATTTCACCAACTGCATGACCATTGTAGAAGACTGGATGCGAACCAACTGCCTGCAGCTAAATTCCAACAAGGTGTAAGTACTGGCCTTTGGCAACAATACCTCACCAAGATTTTGCCTGGTAGCCATTGGAGCTAGGACCAACACCCACACCCATAGACCACACAAGAAATCTAGGGATCATACTAGATGACAAGCTCAACATGATGGCTTAATTCAACATGGTGTGCACTTCTTGATTCCACATCCTACACATGATGCTAAAGATCTTCAAATGGATGCCTCAGAACACCAGACATACTGTCACACAATCACTCATCACCAGCATGCTGGACCACGGCAACACTCTCTATGCCAGAATCTCCAAATAACTCCTATGCAGACTCCAGGCCAACCAGAATGCAGCCCCAAGACTCATATTTGACCTCCCACACCATACCCACAACACAATACACATCAGAAAGCTTCATTGGCTTCCCATTCACAATTGCAGCCTATTCAAACTTCTCATGCACACATAAAAAGCCCTACACAACAGAGGACCAGAATACCTGAACAGCTGCATACACTTTCACCAAACCACCAGACATTTACACTTTGCCTCAGTCTCACACGCACACACTCCCCATATCCACAAAAGCAAAACTGAAGGTCGCTCATTCTCGTACATTGCACCCAAGTCATGGAACAACCTCCCTCCACACATCAGAGCCTCTGCTTCACTACTAGATCTCGGCAAACAGCTGAAGACCTGGCTTGCAAATAAGCACCATGGGACCATACACACCTTGCCCAAACACCTGGATACCCTCTAGGATGATTACTGCACTATACAGATCATCATAACTTAACATAACTATACATGAACATGAGTCAAACAGAGATACTGTTATACAATATGTTGCTTGTTTTTTTGCTTTGTTGGTTGTAATCCCAAGTCACAAATAATCTTCTGAGTGTATAAATTTATTTTCTTGAAGTTTTATATAGCAGAAACAAGATCCTTGAGTATCAGAGTGCATTACAATAAATATTAGTAAATATAGTAGCATCAAGGTCACACAGACACATAATTGGGTGGATTAACATGAAACGGAGAATAAAACATATCAAAGATCAAACCTATAACAGTAGCCATTTCTCAGAAGATGTTTTAAGCTCTTCTTGAATGTTTTGGACACAGGATCACTGCATGTTTCAGGTGGGATTGCGTTCCAGATTCTGAGGGCCTTACCAGAAAAGAACTGGTAGACAGTTGTTTCTCAAATCAAGGGGTTTTCAAGAGCAGGGAGTCCACGCTACTAAGAGAGCGGCTGCCACCAGACAGGACGAGTTTCTGTGCAAGATATTTGGGTGTACCACAGTGCAGAGCTCTGTGAGTGATTTGAAAATGCTTCTTGCTACCTCATGTTTCCAATTTTATATATGTGGTAGCAGCGCACTCTCGCTCTAGTCATTATTGGTCTTCACTTTGGGGTGAGGTCACTACGGTAACAACGCTCGCCCTTTGGTATCTCTGGTGCTGCCCTTTCTTCTAGTCTCAGAGGTCATTAAGTCATTTGTAGGAATAAGAAGTAAACAAGACTTGAGGGGCCATTTTCAGTCTCCTCTTGCACTCCCTAGTCTTTCCAAGCCTTCCAGGAGTAAATAGGAGGCTCTGGTGCGATGGAGGGACAAGTGGCCCTCCCTTGATTCCATCTGGGGTGGAAAGGGGTGGGTTCTTGCCTGCCTCTTTTGGTGCATTGACGTCCATGCTTGGATCAGGCGCAGCGAATGGGACAACCTGCCGCCTTCGTGTTGCTGTCTCTTCTATAGACAAGGAATGGTTCACTGCCAGCCTGGGATGCTTTAGTGGTCACAGCTGAGCCACTATTCATGCCTTGCACATAACAAGGCCCCCATGCGATGGGAACGACCCTCCACGCTTGGAATTTATATTCTCCTCGAAGGCCCTGGATTTTCTGCCGCTCCTTAAAGTACTGCAAAACATAGCCGCCCTTGTTTATAAATCTTGAAGAAAAATGCAATATTCCTGCAGCAGCTATGGCAACAGGGGGATACAGCGTGACATTGAGAGCCGCGCGCAGCCAAGTTTCATGGTGTAATATACAATGGATTTATTTTGTATTATTATTTGAGCTTGGGTATGTGGCAAAATGAACTATTAAACATAAACTTATCAACATATACCTGTATATCAGTGCAAATTAGTTTTTTTATGGATGAGCTATGTATGCAGTCTATTCTCACTGTCTGTTCCGGAGAAGCCATTGATGCTTCAATAGAGTGACTTACAATAAGGTGAAATTTCGCCTGGAGCTGCAGATCGAGGCGAGCAGAGGGACTATTAGCAGAAATGTGAAAAAATGTGATATAGAAAATGTTAAGCCGCTTAAAGCAACAGCACATTTAAAATTATTCCACACATGCATTCGTTCTTTTCCTGCATTGAGCGAATATATTGTAATGTTCTCTTATTATGTTATATGTTAGGTGGATTGGGGGGCAGCCAAGAATTATACTGTGTAAACGCCAACATGCTTCATACCCAGTGTGAGATGCAACCCTGTAACGAAAAGGCGTGATGTGTATATGTTATATGTTTGTTATGTTGGGGGAAAAAAAGTTTCTAATAAAAAATATTATATTGAAATTAAAAAAAAAATGTTGGAAACACATACCTTCAACACATTGACCTGAGCAAACATTAATATCCTTGTCATAGTCACCAATCAGGCATGAATGGAACAAGATGGATGCCTGAACCCTTGTCGTAAATACCTCCTTGCACAGTTCTTGCATTCTTTACAGCAGAGCGTTTATTGTGGGGCTTAAATCAGGAAACAAGAGCATGTGTCTCTCGCACGGTATAATTCCTTTTTAATCACTGTCACAGGTAAACTCATCTCTGGTTGGCCCTCTTCATATAGAGTTGCTATGATCTTAACCCATCACTTACCCCCTTTATTCTACTTTCCTGAATGAAGCCTCGTGTTGTTGATAACATGCGATGTGGTGTTTGCTTCAGTGTGAATCTGCTGGTGGAGAAATGATTTCAGTGTGACCTCAAGAGTAGTTCCCCCTCCTCCAAAGTACCCCTCAGAAAGTTCTCTTATTGTTAACCTGTTCTAGAAGCAAACAACTGAAGGTAAAGCACATTTATAAATCTTAGTGATCTTTGCCGAATCTGTCTTCAATTGCTGTACCATTGCCTGTACTTTCTCCATATAACCCTCAGGCGCATTGTTTCCTTGTCAGAATGAGCATAAATCAACTCCAGGGGGGATATTACCAACAACTAGCAATATTTATCGCTAAGTAGGCTTAGCAGCAATTTATTTATCGCCGCGGATCGCCGGATATTATCACTGAGATAACGTGCTATTAGCAACATTTATCTCTAAAGCGATAATATTAGCGACGAAATCGTGAATATCGCTGAGAATACAGCGATATTCACGCATTATCGCTAACAGGGTCTTAGCAATTATATCCACCTCCCATTGGATATAATGGCTAAGAACTGGACTGAGAATGCGTTAGTTTTTGAAGATATTCGCGCTTAGCGCGAATAGTTCCATCACTATGCCTGCCTTGCTAATAGGTGATAGTCTGGCCACCATGTCTGGGTGAGCCCCCCACTCCCAAGCCCCAGATAAAGAGCCTAGGGATCTGGTTCGACCCAGCCTTGAACTTCTCAGTACAAGCCACTAAGATTGCAGCCACCTGTTTTGGGTTGATGAGGATGCTGCGGAAGGTGCTCCCCTTGCTTCCTTTTCAGGCCAGGAGGATCCTGGTCCAGGCCCTGATACTATCGCGCCTGGACTATGGGAACGCTCTTTTTATGGGAGCCCCTTCCTTTGTCATCCAAAAGCTCCAAGTCACCCAAAACAGTGCGGCCCGCCTTCTCTACAATCTTCCTCGCCGGCAGTCAGCTAGGAATGCCTTAAGAGAACTCCATTGGCTCCCTATTGCGGCGAGAGTGCAGTTCAAGGCTATGTGTATTTTACACAAGGCCTTCCATCACACTGGTCCCGCAATTCTGCAGACCTTGGTCACCCCCTACGTTCCTGTACGTTCCCTTCGCTCTGGCTCCCTTCAGCTGGCCTCCTCCGTCAGAGTCAAGAAGGCTCGATGGGGTGGTCGCTCCTTTTCACATACCGCGGCCGGGCTCTGGAACGCCCTCCCCTTATCCCTTCGGGAAACCACTAACCATCTTTTCTTCAGGAAAACCCTTAAAACACACTTGTATGCAAAAGCACGCTGATCTGCCCTGATCCCGCGCTAATAAAGTGTCAGTCATGAGCGCTACGAGGCCTCCGGGTAGATAGCGCTATACAAGTGTAATTTATTAATAATAATAATAATAATAATAGTGACGTTAGCGACTGCTTTCAGTCACTAACAGGTTGGGTACGCCCACTTTGCATATCATTAGCGATAAATATCGCTGACATGCAAAGCGGACCCCAAACCGCTCGTTATCGCCTACAAGCTGTCGCTAACTGCTGTTAGTTGCAGCTTGCTAATAGGGCGATAGAATAATCACCGCTTAGCGGCCGAAAACAGCCACTAAGGCGGCGATAATCACTTATCGCCCGCCTTGGTAATATACCCCCAGATTCTTTGTTGTGGACTCATAAGAAGAAATTCTGTATTACATGGAATCTAGATTATCCTTCAATGAGGTCCTCGGGATCTGTTGATCATTAGTTAGAGCAGACAGGACTTCTTCCTTCACTAAGGGCCTAATTACAAGTCTGGTGGTCCGAGGACTGCCAGACCCATGTTGGCGCAGGGGTCATAGTCCAGCCACCGCCACACCGGCGGTCCTACCGCCCTATTCCGACTTGGGTGATCTGACTTTAATTGGACCACCTGCTCCACCAGGGAATTTGTCACGGCAATCAGGGGCTATGTAATATGCAGGTGGTGATGCTGCAGCACCGCTATGCATACTATAAGTTTCAGGACCGCCCATGGTTTCAAGGTCTATTCTCCATGAAAATGCAGGCGTTGCTGAAAGAAAGGGACACAATACGCCCTCTGAGCGCCCTTAGCATGCGGATGCAAGCAGGGGGCCATAACATGTGCCCCATGTGTACGTGAACCCAGGTTCCTGTATGGCATGGACTTTCAAGTCCATGCCATGCAGGAACCCCATATGGTTTTCCAATTGTGGTGACTCTTTCAAAGGCACCTCCGCCTTTGAAAGATACACCGCAGCGGGACCACCCATGCCGCCTACCTACCAGACCACAACATTGGTTGTAATCTGGTAGGCAGGTGGCCGTGACCTTCGGTGCAGTGGTGGTGCGGCAGTTGGCACAGAGGTGCCACCACTTCGCCACAAGTTGTAGCTAGGCCCTTAGTGCTCTGGTGGATTAGAAAAAGTATGCAAGCACAGCTTATCTTTGTTGGTTTCACGCTCTTCCACTTGGTCTTTACTAACAAATATGAGCTGTCTTGCCCATGTCTCTTTATACCCTTTATAGCAACTTTACTGAATAATGAGGGCATCCAAAAACACTGCTGAGAATCTCAACCTTCCACTAGGTTGCTCTAGCTATGACAGAGAAAAGCACTGGAGCCAAAAGACCTTCAGACGTCTTAAATGGGTGCATCACCAGTGTTAGACCTGGCAGCCTTGACATGGGTTTCCCCTGTAATTTTGCCTTTGCTGCCTGTATTTTTGATGTGTGTTGGATTTTGTTTTTACTGGCCAAGATGCTTTGGGCACTTTGCCATTGCTGTTCAGTGCCAAAGTGCAAGTGCTCCCTGTAATTTGTTGTTATGGATTGATGTTTCCACGATTGGCTTATTTGACTTACTACTACTACTTAGTACAGTGCACTGTCTTTGTCCAAGGCCTGTACGTCAAATGCTGCTAGTGGACTTGCAGCACAGATTGTGTCACCCACACAAGCAGCTTTGCAAAAGGGTCTCAGGACTGCCATTGCAGGGCCTGTGTGCAGCTCATATTGTCATGTCGACCTGGCAAGTGCACACACTTGCCAGGCCCAAACCATCCTTTTTCTTACATGTGAGTCACCCCTAACGGAGGCCAACGTTACCCCTGTGGGCAGGGTGCAGCGTATGTGAAAGGTAGGATATGCCCTGATGTGTGTGGCATGTCCTGATAGTGCATTACTGCCAAGTTCATTTTTCACTATTGAAAGGCTATTAGTCCCATAGGATAGAATGAGGAGGTTACTTATAACATATTATAAGTATTACTGGCTCTGGGAGCAAGATAGAAAAATGGACTTTGGTATGCCTGAACTCAGAATATAAAGATGCATATTTTACCAAGGATGATTTTTATGCTCTGGGTTTGAAAATACCACTTTTAGAAAGTAGTTTTTTTCTTGCTTAGCCATCCAGTGTGCCTCTGTTAGATTTGTGTATCAACTGTCCTGGAGTGACGGGGGGGGGGGTAAGTGGGGATGTGCATTCTGTTCAGACAGGCACTTGGGGTGGGGGGGGGGTGAGGGCATCGCACCCTGTACCACTTCTATTTTTGCAACACAACCGCAACAGTTGCCCCGACCTACTAACACCAATGGGTCAATCGCAACGAGAAAGGTACTGTTTCCGAATCTTTCACAATGCTTTAGCTGGCCTGTACTGAGGCGGTTATCTGGAACTGCTGAAACTGTCATACTCTGTTGTTTTCAGCATCGCCGTAGCCCCGTACGGAGCTACCAACTCAGAAGATCTGTGTTTTGTGGATATTTCTACAATTTTAAGGTGTTCTTGCAAATTAACTATTGTTACAGTATTGTATGTTGGATTTTTGATGTATTTGGTCTTATTGGTTTAGATAACGTTTTGCTTATTTTTCTAAACTGGTGTGGTGTGCATTTGTATTGTTTGCACTGTGTTACTGTATGCATGCACAAATGCTTTACACACTGCCTTTGAGATAAGCCTGTCTGCTCATGCCAAGCTACCAAGGGGGTGTACAGGGGTTATTTTAGAAGTGTGTGTCCCCTACCCTGACTAGGAAGAAGGGTTCCTACTTAGACAAAGGTGCAAACCCTTGTCAACTAGAGACCCCCATTTCTAACAACCATCATTAGCTAAAGTCACTCACTTAGAAGGGTCTTCAGATATGAGTTCATCCTTCCTCACTTTCTGACTATCACATGTCTCAGAGAGGGATGCATCATAAATGAAAAGGTCTACTGACCAGATCACCTCATATCTCAGCCTAGAGCACAGCATTATGTCACAGCTATTTCAGCCACAAAATTCAGGATAGGTCCTCTTCCCTCTTAAAATTCTTCATACCCAAGACTCCTTGCTTCACACCAAAGGTTGCCTCAACTACCATAGCTGTGAACGGTGGCCATAGCACCCTAGCCTCTGCATGTCTGCTTAGGTGCCTCTGCCTACAAATGTCCTTTTTCTCATTTATGCACCGTTATTTTGCAACTTGTAGCTAATGACTTGCTTTCTGGACTAGTTTTTCCCAATGAATACAGTTTTTCATACGAATGAACCATCACGTCCTATGGAACAGACAAGCTCCCAAGATGTAACATATTCCAGTGTTGCAGAAGCAATAATGTTAATGTCTTTTTCAGGGGCGGCTCCTTCGTAACGACAGAGGAGCGTCGCCCTAGTCATTAGTCATAGAAAAATAAAATGATAAAACAACATTTTATTTTTCTGTGACTGCCTTACACCTGTGTGTAGTGCAAAGGGCGAGATTGTGAGGAGTGGTGGGCACTTAGAAATGCGCATGAATGTTTTACTGGCCGTCCTATGTCGGCCACACATACATGCTCATTTTTATTTCTCCAACCTGGCAGTATTCACGGTCAGGTTGGAGAAATGCTGCAAGCTCCCCAGGACTATCTGAGCAGCAGAGCAGGACTATCAGACCAATCCTGGTGCTGCTCTCATAGTGAGAGCAACATATGGATCTGATAGTGAGCATACTTTCCCAGAGACTGCCTCTGGGAAAGCCCCAAGGTGGACATTGGAGGGAGACAGAGCCTGCGGTAATGGTAGCAGAGGAAAAGGAAAGTTCATAAATATTATCATGTCCCCCTCTTACCCCCCCACCCCGTCCGTCAGTCCCCTGCCCCACAACTTTCCATTTATGGTGGCTGCTACTGGTCTTCTTTTACAGTTGTTTAAATGTAAATGACATTCACTCTTTTGTGACTCTGATCTCTGGACCCACAGATGCGGTCCATGCACCTAACAGCGGTGGGGCGGAGAGGCCGAGTGGGGGTATTTTGAGGGACAATGCAGAGGGAAAATTAAATAAATAATTAATTTTCCCATGGCATCGTCCCTTGAAATTCCCCCTCATGTGGCCACACTGCTGTTACCTGCACGGTCAACGGGTGTGGACTCATATATTAGCTTCAAACTACAATGCCTGAAACAAAGGGGCATATTTACAATCCCTTATCACCACAGGAATGTAACATTTTATGATGTTCCTGTGGCGATAGGGATTTCCCTTATGATAAATGTGGCGTTAAGCCACTTAATGTGCCTTGTAAATAAGAACCTCCTTCACTCTACACTTAGCGTTAAAGCGGTGTGCAATGGGTGTTGCAGTAGGCGTTCAGCCTCAACACACATTGATTTTGATCCTGCCTCCTATTTACATGGGGGTGTAAACAGAAGGCAGCGTTTTTGCTGTTTCTATGTGTGCAGCATTGTGCAGCACACATAGAAACAGCAAACCGCCACTATTGATTGTTCATGTGCAGGAAGGTTTCCCTTCCTGCACATAAATATTCATTAAAAATAGTGATTTGCAACTTCTATGTCTGCTGCACAATGCAGCACACATTCGTCATTCTAGATTGTTTACATGAAACAGTCATTCCCTCAACGCAGGCACCCTTGCACAATTGTGCAAGGGTGCCTGGGTTGATGTTAGGCAGCTAGATTTAGCGCCAGCACTAGAGAAACCACATGGGTGCGCCGCATTCTGGTGAAAAAGGCGCATCCCTGCATTTTCAGAATGGTGGACCCGGGCATTAGAAATGTTTGCTTAATGCCACGATTCACCATTCCCTTGTGACTATGCCCCAGAATCGTTATGAGCGTCCTGTAGGATTCAGGTGAAGTGAGAAGAGGGGAGGGGTAAGGGGTTACTGTCAGAACCATTTAAAGCATCCCTCTCATTCTTTATCCGCTTACCTCGTATTTCAAGGCAACCTGTTGCATGTTCCATAGGCACCTGTAGGGCTTAGGCTTTCCATAGATAGGTATTACATTTGGGATACTAATATTGTGAATGGCAAATTACTATATTAATTTATTTTCAGATTTTTATACCGTGCGGCCACCAAAGGTATGGAAACACTTTACAAGTAACACTAAATTCTACTTAAGGTCTTACACAAAAACTAGTACGGGTGAAGTAAGCGGGAGAGAGAAGACCTGGAGTAGGTGAATAGAAGGGGGAAGACTAGAATGAAGCTAGATTGATGGTGGAGGGAAGCACCACAGGGGAAGCAGAAGAGGGGAGCATGGGGTTTCACAACCAAAGCTGATTTGCTGAAACTAACATAAGTAGGCAAGAAACTTGGAAGAATGCAATCCATTTCAAACCTCCATCGAAAACCTGTGTGCTGATGCCAACGCCAACGCAGGGTTTTAACAACCGTAGCTTAGTGACATCAAGAGCCTTGAGAGCCGCGTGTTAGCCTCTCTCCGTGTTATGCGTCAAAGGCAGTTCTTCCCTGTTATGTGGTTGTTAATGGAGAAGCAAGAAGGTACTTTACAGCTAGAAACAAATGATGTATGAATAATAATGCAGAGCACTGCAGACTAGCAGTCTGTTCTTCCCAGCTGGATCATAGTTTCTCCTTCCCAGCTCGCTCACCATCTAAAGTAACACATTTAACTATCTGTACCCCTCAATCCTTCTATCTATCTATCTATCTATCTATCTATCTATCTATCTATCTATCTATCTATCTATCTATCTATCTATCTATCTATCTATCTATCTATCTATCTATCTATCTATCTATCTATCTATCTATCTATCTATCTATCTATCTATCTATCTATCTATCTATCTATCTATCTATCTATCTATCTATCTATCTCTTTCTGGGTCCCTGACTGTCTGTCTACTCTCCTGTCTCTCTCTCTCTCTCTCGCTCTCTCCTTCTCTCTCTGTCTCTCCCTGACTCTCTGCCTATCTGCACGCCTGTCTGTCTACCCGTCTGTCTGTCTTTCTGTCAATCTGTCTGTCTATCTTTCTGTTTGTCTGTCTTTCTGTCTGTCAATCTACCTACCTACCTACCTACCTACCCACCCACCTACCTGCTTGTTTGTCTGTCTACCATCCGATGCTGGACACCGTTGGTTTCCACACCCTGTAAATCTGAGCTCTGATTCGGATCGATTGGGAAGAGCTGCTTAGTTTATCTCTGAAAGCCTCTTTCCTAGAGAGACAGTGTATAAAACCTGTGGTACAAACAAAATTGGCGATGTCCAGGGGGCTGGGAGCACACTCCTCTACTCTCCCACCTCAGTCCCCTCTGGTCCGAAATGCTGGGATTGGCCTTAAAAAACATAAAGCAATGCTCATTTGCCCCAGAGGAAAACACTGTAGATCCTAGACTCCACTCTAGGTTCACAAATGTATATGCATTTATTTAGTCTAATAATGCAAGATTTAGTATTGACATTAACCCACTGTCTCATACTCTAGTCCTATCCGGCTCCCCAATCCTAATCCTAATCATAAACCTAATTTTGTACTGGCATCAATATATGCTCTACCCATGGTCCTGGCATGTACCCAAAAACATTCAGTGTTAGTGCATTCTGGCACAGGACTGAGGCACAGAGAAAACATTTTGGATTATTTATCATTTAACCACTTATGACACATCAGCATGAACCAGTTCTGTTTAATGGGCAGTGAGGAAATGTGTACTGGGCACAAAGAGTGGTTGAAGACTCTGCCCTGATGCCAAAAATGGTAAGAGCAGGGCTTAGCTGTGCCAAGGACAGGAGATTTGCCCGAGAATGTTGGTAGGTAATGGCCTGTGCCCAGAGCCTGAACATAATGACAAAAGCCTAGGTCCAATGAGCCTGGGGAGCCAGTAAGTATAGGTACGTTAAAGGTAAAATCTATCAGATTCTAGTGCCAAGGACAGTGGACAGTAAAGACATGCTCTGTGTACATAAGCTGTAGGCCCTAACAAAGTAAATTCCTGAAAAAAACATTGATAAATAGTTCTAATATGTGTAAAGATAGCTACCTGCATATGTAATGGCATTAACTCTTTGCTGCTCTAGTGTACAAGGACTTAGAATGTAATTTTCTTTTTTTAGTCAAAGATATTGTGGTTCTTTTTTGTTGCAATAATGCCAATGGACTGCGGTATCACAGATACGGACCTGAGCTGGTCTAACTCTGTGGGACGTCAAGGCACTAATGGGGCCTCTACCCTCTACAATAACTTAAATAACTCTTTTGATGGACTGGTGGGAGTGGAGTAGATGGGGAACATTCAGAGGCAGGATTGTTCTCTATGCAAGAAGATAGCTTAGAGACAGTGGCATAGCTAGCCCGTTGGTGGGGGAAGTGCTGGTGATTGCCGTGCCAACACAGCAGGCTATAGCGGGAGAAGGCCCCCTCCCCTTGCTTTGTCACTGCATAGAAACCAATCCAGTGTCGGAGTTCATATCCTCTACAAAGTCAAACACAAGGACAAGGCAGATTGAAAACTCCACATCATTCTAGACCGTGTGGGAATACTAGTGACTCTTAAGTTAAGCCTGACTGCTCTGTGCCCAGACACCAAAGAGTTAAGCACGTTTATTTAGTTACTCTAGTGCTACAACCTGATATGGATTGTGCTTATTATTTGAGGTGGGTTCTCAACCAGCCTTAACAAATGCTCCAATTTCTTGCAATTAATATATTTACATTTCAGTCACAACAAAGAGTCCAAATTCTTTTAATGTAAAAAGTACATCACCTCAGCAATATTTTTCTGAGAGAGAGATACTATCTCTTGTCTCATTGTGCCTTGTGAAGGATTCTGTTTTCCCAACGGTGTGTTTTGAGTCTGAATACTCCCCAGAGACAATTTCCTTTAAAAGGGCAGCATGAGAAACTGTACGTTTGTTGTTTTTTCATTACCCACGCTATCTTAAGTAATATGCAATGGAAAGACATATTTTTTATAGGTAGTGAAGAGGAGAAGTCATTGTTTAAAAATGTAAAGTTTTTGATTAATGGTGCCTTATAATTGAAGGCAGGTTATGTTTTGTTCATTGTAATGGGTTAAATGCCTTCATTGTATGATGTTCAAAGGTAGGATTGACTGACAATTAATGTTTCTTTATTTTTGCTCTTACAGATGTCTGTTGCTAGGCTTGGAGAACCAGAGTGTACATCAGGGTGATCTTGCTGGGGAATACTTTTTGTTTATTTAATAGCAGAAGTAGCTGGGACCCAAGGGTGTAATATGAATGCAGAAGCAGAAAGTGATGCTCAAAACTGTGTGGTTGGTGGAGGTTTCATCCAAATATTTAGCACAATTATGTTATTATTTATTAAAGGTGAATTCAATCATTGTACAGGAGTAAAAATACTAAAATGAATGTGCTTTCGTTTGTCTCCAATATAGATAGAATGACAGATGGGTGACTGTGAATAATGAGAATGTTTTTTACTGAGGGGCCACTGAATGGTATCAAATAGACAACTAGAACAGAGCTTATGTTATCTATAATGCCGCTCAGAAGCCATAGAAAACATCCCTGTTATTCACAATTTACCCATGAATAATTTTATGATGTGTATGACCCCCAAATTCATCTGCCCCTGGTTTCACCTTCTATAAAGGGAGAACAGTGATGGGAAGCCTTGCATGACATGGCTTCTCCACACTGTCCCAAATTTGAAATAAATAATTAACAGGCCTCTGCCACAAGTGGAGAAGTGTGGCTCAATGGTTAGAGCGGCAGACCCTGATGCAGAGGTCTAGCCTGGGACCAGGGTTCAAATCCCGCCTTGGCAGGTCTTTGTCTCAAATTTCTTGAACCTGATAATTCTCGCCTCGGTGCCTATTCTAATCATGGGTCCCACTCTGCAACTCTAGGCAATAGCTTGCTTAATCTCCACAACAGCCCCAACAGTACTGGGATGCCTGGCTTCACCTTGGGGGTGCCCAGGAGGGGACATTTCAAAGGGAAAAACCAGGAAGGGTTCCACAGCGGTAGGCGTTACAGCGCCAGGACACCCCAGTTTGGGTATTAGTGCGCTTTACAAGTACAATTTCATTACACCAGGACCTACCACCTTCTATGCCACCCCGCTCCCCCAGTCCCCGTCCTCAAGCTGTGCACTTAGGTGTCCACCAGAGCAAAGAGTCAGCGTTGCACCAACAGGCTCCAGAGTGGCATGCCGGAGCATCTTTTACTTCCTCTTTCCATGTGTGCCGCATTCTGCAGCATGCTTTGACAGAGGAGTATGCCTCGAAGGATTGTTTCTATGCAGGAAGGTGTCTCTGCCAGCTCAAAAGCAATGCTGCTCATCATAACACAGTCACCCTTGCAGTATTGTGCAAGTGTGCCTGTATTCGCGCTAGACAGCACAAGGAGAGAGTACAGATACAATCCGTATCTTTGTAAATATGCAGCATTTCTGCAATGTGTGAAAATAGTGTGTTCCATTCGCCGAAGAGTGTTACTTTTTCTTTTGACATTCCAGTTTAAGAAAACTCTGTTTCATTGCATCCACATAAATATAGCTAAACAAGACCTTATAAAAGATAGCGGGAGTACTCACAAATTCCATAATCTTCATTGTTTTAATGCATTATTTATGTTGTTAAGTCACCAATAGTTACAAGCATGTATTATCTTTACCATGCCGTGGTAACTAATGCGCTAGGATTGAGATAGGGTCTACTCTCTTCACAAGGTGCTACTGGACGTTATCAGTTCTAAGTTCTGGGCTTGTTCAAATTATACATTCAGATGTCATTTTACATATATTTTGCAGACACTTTTTCACAGCCACCTGGTTGAAGTAAAATAATAACATTTTTGGTAAAATACAATTTTGAGTTGCCTATATATTATTATTATTATTTTTTTTAATGGGCCATTCCTCACAAAATCATCCCCAAAAATAATTCACGAACGTGCATGCAAGAACTGTAAATTTGTGATTCAGATGAGCATAGGAAGTAATGACAAGTCGCTTTCGAAAACCCCTCCAAGACCTTGCAGCCTTTATTCCTGCAGCATCTGGAGTGCATAACTCTCTGGAGAGCGCCCTGCGTTTGCATAGTTTTCATGGATTCTGTAGTGCTGCTCCTGTGGGAGCCCTCATCCTGTCTGCTTTCGAAAATTATGTTTTACACATAGCATCAGAGAGCGAATCCAAGGAGAACTTTATGGCCTACATACAGGTGAAAGGCATCTATTTTTTAAGACTTTACATTGTGCCTATATGTTCGCCTTTTCAGATTAGAGGAGAGAAAGAATTCTGTGGCATCTCTTGGGTATAATACTATGTCAAGATTTAAGGCCGTTTGCATAAGAGAATACCGGAGGGCATTGTAAGGTACAATCTTTCTTTTTCGTCATTGAAGTTTTTGCTTCTGTGAATAGGCAATGAAGGAAGGAGTGGCCTAATTGCTCAAGAGTAAAATGGTCCTGTGTCAGACAGGGCATTTTCCAAATGTATCTCATACTCTGTACGATCGGATATATATATATATATATATATATATATATATATATATATATATATATATATATATATATATATATATATATATATATATATATATATATACATATATATATATCTATATATAGATATATGATTTTGCCAATGACAACATTGCCGTTTTAAACTTAAAAAAACACAGAAATTCACCAGGTATAGTTAGCAGAGCTTAATGGTGAGGAACCTAAGGGGACCCTACAGACCCCCCTGTTGATTCAGGGCCATGGGGAGGGATTCAGAGGGGCACACAGTGTGCCACCCTATATACATGCACCCCCAGTTCCTGCACGGCATAGATTTAATAGTCCATGTAGTGCAGAAACTTGCTTTTGCATTCCCTTTGTGGTGCCTTTTTAAGGTTCACCACATGAGACCGCCAACGCACAGCCCCCAGACCAGGAGAAAGTTCATAATCATGCATGCTGTGAGCAAACAACTTTGGCGATGTGGGAGTGGGGCGCTGGCATGGCCACTTAGGTCAACATTACACCTGTTTGGGGATCAGACGCGAAACCGTTGCTTAAATAAGAACTCATCTAAAATGATATAAACTATTGCATACTGGCTGTTTGTATGAGTGTGCATATGTAACCACGTAGTGGGAGATAAGCGTCCAGTTTTGGTTAATTATGTCACAAAATAATACTCTTTACTAATTTAACACATATGTCTTAGTGAGGCAATTTTGATCTTAACTACCAGAGTATAATGATTTGTAATAGGAAAGTCCAGCACTGGAAGCGCAGAGGTCAAATGACAGGAAACATGCAGGCATCATTAAAATAAGAAGTATACAGAGAATCCCTGGAAAGAACAATGCATTCACTCCTTCATACTAGAAGCAATCATTGGTCATAAACTATTTTATACCGTTCACAGACTTTTTTTTATTAAAACAGAAAGAGACATACATAAATAGATAAAACACAATGCATTACATAATTAATGTTGTCATTTAAAAACACAGAGAAAAAAAACAGTCCATACAGTAGATAAAGATCACAATTAAAAATTAATTCACCAATGTATATGCGTAAATCAATATAAGGCCTAACATATGAAGAGGTGTCAACAAATCCTAGCCTCACACATAGCAGTCAATTGGATATCGGCACACCTTCCTCAGGACAATAATTGAAGTCCCTTGGGGTAAAACTCACGTATCCTCCTGCGTATTAGAAAAGGAGTGGTTCAATACATTATAAGGACATTCCTGAATACAAGAGACAGCCCTCCTTAGTTCTCCAGTGTTAATTTCTTAAAACATTTTATTCTGTCCTGTGATTGAGGTACAAGATGTGTACTTTTTTTCATTGCATTCTGTTCATTTTTGCATTTCTTACTTTGGTCCTATGATTCTAAAAACTCCACCCTCTGTTATAACCTAGTTAATGACCAATACGAAATCAGGACACTACGACACTCAAACATACTGATAGACCATTCATTCACACAACTACTAACCTTAAAGAAGATGTATTTCTTTCAAGAAGGTCTCTATCTTCGTGAATTATGAAAACATCAGATCCACATAGAATTCAGTATCTTTAAAATATGTGGTCTGGAAAGAATCAATTTTAATCGTTGGTAAGGCTTATAGCTAACCAGCTGAGGCATACATAATCCTCCTAAGACAAACTTTCTATCAGTTTTCAATTATTTACCGTTAGATGAAGGATATTCACTTCTATTCTCTTTTCTCCTAACTTCTGTTTAGGGTTTCAAATATCATAATATTTCCACTGGATACGGGAATAAGCCTTGTTCAGTATAAGGCCCTGTACGGGGTGATATCACATAGTTTATAAACAATTACGGTCGGGATTTTATTACAATCATCTCTCTCTCATTATTTAAAACCTACAAGGTTGTAGGAATATGGCTCAATTTGTACCTGTATTTTTATGGATAGCCGAATCCCCGTGTCGGACGTCTCCCTTTTGAAGGTTATCCACACACCTTTGAATGGCGGTGAGAGGCCTGTCAAGAATGATGCCTGACCTATATGGGAGGTAAATTGAAGGTGGTAGTGTTTGTTCCAGGAAATACTGAAAAATGGGCAGCTTTATGTGCAAATACCCGATGTATGAAGGGAAAAAGACTGTTACGTCCTAGCGATATTGTCATAACCTTATCTCTTATCAGTCAATTATTAGTATCCTACCTCGTTGCAATACATAATCTATTACTATATCTAGGCAGGACTCTTATATTTTTATACTTTTATCCTGCGGAAAGGGGCTCACACGTGTCTGTGCTCACAGGGAAACTATCCCAATGTGATGTATCGAGCTCCCCCTTGGTCATACTGGACTCTTTTCTCTATACCCTATAGGAAAAATCGCGTACCCCCGTTTTTTTTAAGAAAACACCTATAGCTACGTGCTGTCCCCCATAAGGGTAAATTAAGATGACGGGGAGGGAATAGATCACACTCTATCGGGGATCCACCCGTATTATCGGAAGGGAAGGGGTTCAACCTACTCCCGTTCGTACTAACCGTGTCCCTCTGGCTTACCTTGATAATCAGCTGCATCCAGAATCGCCACGGGTACGTCTGCTCCTACGTGTAGCTCGGATGAGGGACCGCTGCGCAACTCGCGTTTATATGCGGGTCTTTTTTTTCCCTATTAGATGCAGGTGTGCATGGCAACTGATCTCCCACGCATGCGTAGGAGCGCCCCAGTTTCCAATTCAAACGTGCACCATTTTGTAATGGTTTCGGTATACTGAAGGAAATAGGGACTCAAAGAATATCATCTATTTTACATAGATTAATTCAAGTCTACTTGCTGAATTAATGTTAAACTCTTGGTATATAAATAGAGAGGTCGATTAATCCATAGGCTGTTAAGGTACAACTTTTTAAATTTCGGGCTTTATTATTAGTTGCCGACATGTACCCATGTGCCGGTCGCTCGGGGATATATTATATATTGCCGATGTTGGGCTAATCATCGTATTTAAAGTTATTCGTACATCTGGTTTTATTCATTGAATTCTAAACTGGGCATAGGACAACCGTTTTTATGGGTGCTATTTTATAATAGAGAGACGGTTACACTGGGGGATTTTTAGATTATTAGATTAGAGTATCACAATCTTCTCTAGTGTTTAATCCCTTCTTTATGGTGTCAAACTTCATAATGTACCACTGTTCTTGGTGTTTACGTTTTTTGGTAATATTTCCTTGTCTAGTTTGTTCCTTAATTTTCTCCAGAATTACCCATTTCACATCTAGGTCATTATGACCCTTTTCGTTCCAATGGTTAACTAGGGGAGCATTTTCCTTATTACACCTAATAGCTGATTTATGTTCCCCTATGCGTGTTCTTAGTTCTCTACCTGTCTCACCTATGTACCCTTGGCCACAGGGGCATAGGATTAGGTTTATAAGGTTTTTGCTTCTGCAGTTGTTTAGTGTATTTATTTTGTGTGTGACTCCATTCAGGCTTATTTCTTTTGTTACTATATCATTAAAATAAGCTTATTAAGAGTAACAAAGTAAGAATGAGGCACCTGAACTTAGCTCTTTCTCCTGTGTCTCCACCAGAGCAGGTTCAACTGTAGAGTTAAAACCGTACAAAATTACAGAAATGAATAAAATAGACTATTCCAGTTCAGAGTCCTGTTAAATCCCCCATGGTGTGATCCATGGATCTAAGCTGTTCCCGTCGACTTTAATGTCTGAATTATTCCACTGATCCACACACAAAAGGGGAGAGGGCCAAAATAGTTTAAACTCCGATACCCCAGGCCCCCTAAGGTAAACCAAATGATCACACACAAGGGGTATATAGAGTGCACAACTACAACAAAGGAAAATTCTCCAATTTGGAAAAACTGTCCTCACTCACATACCGAATTATGTGACATGCTTCATCATAGGGCCTGCTACAAACGCCCTGGTGTAGCCACATCCAGGGCGGAGCTTTAGGGAGGGGGAAAAAATAATAGATTCCACGTTACAAGACGTACAACATAATCAGTCAATACGTACAACGAATAACATACATGAGTGATAGAACGTGCAAGTGAACACCTCGTGGATCTGCTGTTAGTGCGACGGAAAAAGTGTAGTAAGGATGTGTTTAAAACTGATTAAGGGTGCCAATAGAAAGAATTACTTTATTAAACCCAATTTTGATACCCTTATCAGGATTAAAAAATAATGAAAGAGGATGGGAAATTGTCTTGTTGAGAAAATGAGGTTCCTCAAGACTTCCCTCCTACCACTGCTAAAGTATGTGAAACAATGCATGCAGTGCAACCAGTTTTGCCTTGAAACCAACAGAACTGAGATTTGGTCATAGTAAGAGGGCGTGTCAATGCTGTTCACATTTATCTGGCCCTAAACAGGAGCCTGTATCATCGTAATGCAGGATCTAAAATCTAGGAGTCACAGCTGATGACAAACTTTCATTAATACTCTAAGCATATAACTTCTTCAGATCTGCATTGTTCCGTCACAGTAACATCAACATGATCATGCCTCGTTGGCTGCCACCTCATTAGATTGTTTTGGTTCTTCCGGAAGTTCCAACCGGCAGGAACTACTTCAATGGTATTTTCAAAGGTGCTCAGACAAAAATGATTTGCAAAGTCTAAAAATGGAAAATTTGTATCATTTCGTATTCAGGTTGCAGTCCAGACCTTGCTAACTCCTGCTCTGCAGGCACTTGACTTCTTAAAAGTCAAAAACAGAATTTTGTTCAAACCATTATAGCTTGTACATGAGAGTAACAAGGCCATGGTGCTGACTCTTTAAACCACCACCAATCCCACCAATCAGAAACCTAAATGTTGTTCAGGATAATCTATTGCTCAGTAGAGTGCAATACATGTATTTTGGAGTGAAAAAATCCTGTGCTCAAGGCTCATCCATATTAAGCTCTCACCCATCGATGCTACAAATTCAGGCGCACTTCAAAAAGTATATGTAGGTCCTGCAAGCTCTCCTTACCCAGGAGGCATTTGGGATAGTGTATACTAGCGTCTTCCCTTGGTTCGCTGTACTTTTTGCCCCTTTAATCTCTGTAAAGCCTAGAATTCTGAATTGTTTAGGATGTTTGTGGTCTTTACAGAAATAAATGTATACACTTTTAAATTATTGAAAATAAGATTAACAATCCAGCCCTGGCTTTAGTAGCATCACTCAAACTATGATTCTTGCAAAAGAGTCAGATTTTATACCACTTCAAGTCTACTATTCCAATCACATTGCACATAACCATTAAAAGACTTAAATGAGATGATACAAGTATGTACCTATTAAAAAAATTATTGACACATTTGTATAATCGTTCTTAGCACAGTACAATGGGTTATAGTGTAATGTATCAATTTAAACTCTTGAAATTAATTTCAAAGTCTAACCACATTTAACAGCGTAATCGTTCTTCTAAACTTTATTAATCCAATATAATCCATTTATAGTGCAGAGGGGGTCTGTCTCATATAAGGCCAAGGCCCAGGGAAGGAAATAACTGCAATGTTTCTATAATGAAGGAGTTGCAGAAGCTTGCTGATGCAGGAGGCTGAGTGACAAACAGAGCACAGCAAGTGCAACCTCTGCAGCAGAATGTGAAATTCAAACTGCACTAGAGCTAATGCCCCTGGAATGATATGATTTTTTGACTGATGTTATTTTCACATAATTATGGATGTGCTGCATTGATTACAAAACCCCAGCATCTGCTGAATAATTTGAATATTTCTACAAAACAAGTCTACCTCAAACTGATCAAAAGGTACCAAAACATGGTGCTGCACAGTGTTAGATCTTAATGGAGGTTGTGGTTTGCGGCATTCAGTTTTTAACTCCTTCCATGCTTATGACGAACTGAGCTCGTCATGAGCCTTGGATCTCCGGTGCTCATGACTAGCTCAGCTCGTCATGAGCCGTGGAACGCTCGCATACGGGGATAATTCCCCTGCTGTGCTAAGCGTTCCACAGGAACGGGTGTGGCCATGACGAGCTGAGCTTGTCATGAGCATGCGGGCGCCGTGCACACCCCCCTCTCCCCCAGCACAGCGGGAAAATAACCCCGCAGCAAAGGGGTTAAACCTTTAATAACTAGGTGAAACTGTTGTCCATAACGTGTGTTAAAATGACAAAATAATGAACTAAAACTGCCCCAGAATGTGCTGTGTTACTACATGTGAATTTCCTTTTTTTTGCACATACTTTAGTCCACCTGCTGCATGATGTGGTCCTCCATTGCTGCAAGTGGCACTGAACGGAGGACTGCCTGGCTTCTTCTACCACCAGTTCATATCATCCAGACTTGAACTTTGTTTAAGGAAATGCAATAGCCCAGGCAAAGTCGCAAGAACTGATGCACTGTTCAGACAGCAATGTTTCCAAGGGTATGGGAAGAATGTGAGATGTGCTGGGGTATTCTCAATTCTACCACCCTTTCATCACTGTAATAAAGCTGCCTTTACTTGATGGGTGTGTTACTGCTAGGATGGATATGTCACCTAATCTATAAAAAGTTGGTAGGATTAAAAAGTCATGTGTTTTTTAACATGTTGGATCTCTGGAAGTCTCATCTATGTACAGTTGTTGCCTTAAGTGACCTCCGAATTTGAAGAATGAGATAAATAAATCCAATCCTCATAATACCAATTTTCCAGCTTAAGGAGCTCCTGCTTGGCCAAAGGTTTGGGAATATCAATACCACATTAATTTTCAGTGTCTCAATGGTTGTCCTCTTGCATGAGGAGTACAAGAATATCCTTGCACATTAACATCATGGACCAAATATCAAAGGACAAGAATATTGAAAGGCAAGTGTACAAAGGAAAGTATTGATTTACTATTCTTAACACTACAGCTATGTACCTTGAGGGAAAGATTGGAGATAGCTATAGAACATCTACACCTGCTTACCTTTCAATATTCGTTGAATTTTATTCACGATATTAGCGTCCAGCAATGTCATAGCCATACCCAAGCATTCAACCAATCATTCAATCAATTCAGTAATCAAACTATTGATGAATCACCTAGCGATGCACACTTTAAAGAGTCCCACCCTTGGGAAACTGTGCCACCTGAACTTGGTTCCAGTTAGGCACTAAGACATGATGCTTCACTTATGAGATGAGCGAATGTCTATTATACCAGTGAATCGTCAAACTGTCCTCGGTCTCCCATGTCACTCCATTCCTAGATTGCCTATCAACTTCTGCACCACTGGTATTAAAAGGATTCCTCAGTGCTACTTGGTTAAACCAAATGCTATTGTGGAATACGTTGTCAGAATGTAATATGACATGCCAAACGGGTGTGCTTTCAACAGACAGTAATGCAGAAAGGTAAAAAAAATCACAAGGACAAAGGAGTTCAAGCAAAATCAATGTTATTTATTTCCTAATTATAGGCATCAATACATGGAAAGATGCCACAGATGATAACAAGGATGTCTGGAAATAAAACAATTAAATGAAAGCAGGCTGTCTGATAAGTAACTTTAAGAACAGAGCATCCCTTGTCTCTCTGAATATGCTTTCTCCAACACAACCTCAGTCAAATGGTGAGGCGATAACATGATTAAACGTACTCATGCATGCATGTTGTCTATGTATAAATCATGGGGGGATTTGTGAGCGCTTGATAAAGGGATGTTCTTAGTCTAAATATTAGCATACTCTGCCCAGTTAAGTGTAAACTTCCAGCTTTTGGGCCTTATTTACGAGAAAGTAACGCAGCGCGGTGTGGCAAGCCATTTGGTTTCGCTGTGCTGTGTTACTTTCAGAGCACAGGGCTGCATCATATTTACAACAATATAAGGGACCCCTGTACTCTCCCCAGCACTAGTGCACAATTGGCTGCCGTGCATCAACACAGGCACCCTTGCACCATGTATGGTTACTAGAGTGCTTGCATTGTGGGCATGATGTTGTGCTGGAAGGGACACCTTCCTGCACAAAAAAATAATCATGTGAGGTGTTTTCCTCTTTTTATTCAGAAAGTGGAAATACAAGTATTTCTCCTCATTGTGCCTCCCTATGACTCCGCATGGGAGGCGCAGTCTTCTGGCGCATTCCCAGGTTTATGTAACTTGTAAATCATGGACTGCAGCAGAATCCATGGAATGACCCACAAAAACAACCATTAAATGCCTCTTTCATGCAAAGTGCTGCGTGGAAAGGGGACGTATTTAGAAGGACACAAAAAGCCATGCCGGGTGGCTTTAAGTGTACATGTAAATATGTTATGTTATGTTATATTTAATTTAAACAGTGCTCAGCTACTCGAAAGTGTCCCGGCGCTAACCGAAGGAAAGGACCAGAATGAGCACAAAAAGCGACTAGAAAAGCAACGTTTTCAGTTTTTTTCTTAAAGAGCAATGGGTCCTGGATACACCAAAGAGCCAAAGGCAACTGTTACAAGCAGCCATGGCCCGTTGAGGGAGTTCCGGTTTGGAAGGAAGGCGGGGCGGGGGAGGGTGGGTGTGGGGTGCTAAAAACCAGAATATGGATAATTGGAGGTAAGTAAACAATTTAATAAATAAAATGAATTTCGTAGCGTGCCCTGCATCGCAAAATGCGATGCAGCGAGCGATGCAAAATTTGTTTTATGATTTAAATTGTTTACTTACATCCTATTCTCCATATTCCGGTTTTAGCACCCCCCACCCAGCTCCACCCCCGCATCGCCTTTCTGCCCCACCGGAACTCCCTCTACGGGCCGCGGCTGGTTCCAAGCCAAACTGACTATTCGCACAAACAAGTTACCACTCAGTCTTTGGCGGTTGAACCTAGGGGTCCGTAAAAGCCGCTGGGCGGACAAACGCACATGTCTTCCTGGAGTGTAAAAAACAAACCTCCTCTGCAAATAGATGGGACCAAGCCCTTGGAGGGCTCTATGAGCGATAATCAGCATCTTAAATTTCAAACGTGAATCGACTGGAAGCCAGTGCAAGGAACGCAAATGAAGGCGCACACTGTGCCTTGATGTCAGTCCAAAGAGCAGTCTGGCCACCGAATTCCGAACAACCTGCAATTTCTTGATAAGGAAGCCTGGGCTGCCCACCAATAGGGCGTTGGCATTGTCTAGACGGGACAAGATGAGAGCCCGTACCACAGTTTCTCTGGCACTGCCTGGCAAAAAGGGAAGAAACTTCCACAAGATTTTCAAGGTACCAAAGCATGTGCGCGTCAGCTTCCTTATTTGTGTAGAGAAATCCAGGTTGTCATCGAACCAGATGCCCAGATTTTTTGTGGCATTTTTGTCTGCCATAGGACGGGGAAAACCTTGAGGACAAAGCCTTTCTTTAAAATCCAAAGTGAATGAGCCATAGAGGAGCACTTCCAATTTCCCTTTGTTACATTTCAGCTGAGCATTGGCCAGCCACTGGAACACCGAAGACAAACCATGTTGGGCCGCCACTACTGAGTCATCCTCCTTGCTCCATGAGAACAAGAGCTGGTTGTCATCAGCGTATGCCATCACTTTAGCCCCTAGTGACTCTGCAAGATAGACCAGTGGAGTCACATAGATTTTAAAAAGTAGGGAGGGAATTGTGCTACTGTGCATCACAAAAAGTGATGCACTAGTGGCACATGGGGCTTGTAAATACACTCCTTGGAATTTTGTGAGACCTGTGGAAAGAAAAGCAAATGGAATTTCAAAGCAAATTTGTTGCTACTGAGATTCATAAGGCTCGCTGTCATTGCAATGCAGGGCGAGCAGAGTGAGCTTTTTTCCTTAAACTCTCTGCTTATTAGGACCCCAAACTACTACTACTTACTCATTTTCATAAACAATTTTCTCAGTGCCTCACTCACTAATTGCAGGTGCATGTAAGGCACCATCTGTTAAATCCATGAACAGTAGGATTATCCTAGCTGAATATTTACAGCAGGGGTTACAAGGTCCATATGTTGAAGTAAGTCGAGAATTCCACCAATAGTAGTTCAACTAATGGAGGATTTACTACATTGTTGTAAATCTCTAAATTGGGCGTGTAATTATTGGGCTTATTTTTAAAGACTAAAGTAACATTTTATTCTCTCACTACCACAACAATTTAAGAAAATTAAAATATAATGAAAATATAAGAAAGATATATGTAAATATTTGAATTAAATTCAGTGGCAACAACCAGTGTCGTATACATCTTTATAAGCATTGGTAAAACAGTCTAAGCAGTGCAATACGTGTTTTTTAGTGAGAGCAGCACAAAACTCATAGTGACTAGCAAATATATGTGATCATATAAGTTTTGGAAAATTACTCCTGTAAACAAAGTTACCTTTCAAGATAAATCTATCTTTGGATATCAAAACATTCTGGCACAATTCATCTCAAAGGCTGAATCCAACTCGTGTTCTAAAATGCCACTTATATATTAATTGAGAGGTGACCCTGGTTCCATGTCCAGAAACCCCAGATAGAATGAAGAATTCTCGTTGTGGATTTTTCTGGACACAGAGGGCCTGATTACGAGTCTGTCTGTTCAAGGACTGCCAGACTTGTGGTGGCTTGGCAGTGGTGGTACAGCCACCAGTGCACCTGTGGTCTGACTGCCTCATTACGAGTTGGGTTGTATGACCGCCCTGGTTCCGTTGGCGCCACAAGAGAACCGCTGCTCCCTGACAGTGCCTGCCACATGGTGCAGGGATGTTTACAGACTTCCATTTTTCAATGGAAGCTTGTGCTGTGGGAGATTTCAGCCCACTGCACCAACTCCCATTGAAAAATGTAACTTTCTGCCCACACTCTGGGGCTTATTAGGATTGCGGATTTTCCACATCCTCTGGGCCAACAGAAGCCACCGCCGGCACGGAGGATGCGGAAAATCCGCAGCGGACCCACTAAAGACGCACCGCCACATTAGGATGGCTGGTGGGTCCTGGTTTCCGTCCGCAGCTTTTCCGCCGCAGCTGGTCTACAACCGCGGCGGAAAAGCACTAATATGGTGACGGTGTCTTTCAGACACCGTCAGCCAGATTAGGATGGGCTCTGATACACGCTTTTCCCGGCGGCTTTTCCGCCGTGGAAAAGCATGTGTAACTTCACTGCAGGGGCCCATTGCGGGCCCCCTAGGTGAAGGGGGGGTGGGGGGTGCACATGGGGGGTACCTATGGTACCCCCTGCGTTTGTATGCAGAAAGCGGCAGGCACCGTGCGGTGCCTGACACTTTCTACATACAAATGCAATACGTGCATTTTTAACATTGCTGCGGGTGCAGTTGAAGCCGCACCCGCCGCAATGTTAAAAATAGAGGATATGACCGCCAGGGTGGCGGTCACATCCTAATTGCACAGGAGGGAACTCCGCATGCCATGCGGAGGTTCCCTCCTACTCTGGGGTCGCGGACGGACGCAAGTCCGTCCGCGATCCTAATGGGCTCCTCTGTGCGGTCGCATTATAATTGGGATTGCAGAACCGTTGACCCATGATGGGGCAATTCTTTTCCCCCAGTCCACCCGACATGCAATAAGGACCATAATGTACATACTTTAAGTATACATTACTGAGATTGAGATCGGTCATGAAATCTTTAGCGCTCCATGGTGATTCTGCCACAATGTTGTGATCTGCGCTATTACTCAAGTGATTGTCCACATTAAATTCCCTAAGAAAATCCACACATGTTTGGGATTGCCAGACTTCAGCCATTCAAGGCAACATTTCTTTCGTTAGTTTTATAAAATATTAAGCATGTTTGAAAACAAAATCTAATGAAAATATCTCCATTTTTATTTATTATATCTCAAACCACAATTAAATAGTGATGTATGGTTTACATCAAACCACAGTCCCAAATATGTGAATAAAAAAATGATGTTTTTCATGGGTGCAAATGAATACCATAGATGTACAGGTGTGTGTAAATAATCGAGTGTCGATTTATTTAAAAAAGGCTCAGCCATAAAGGTGGACAAACAAGCAGACATTGCAAGGGTTATGTTTTTAAGTTTCCCCTTTGCCTTTACGTTTCACAAGCATCGAACAGAACTCAATTTTTTCCAGACATTTTTCCACACAGATATTTACAGACAAATTGTTAAATAGAATACGTTCAGAAAGGGAAGAATCCTTTGGAGGGCAATCATGGGCACTGGGATGCCTCGTTTATCACATATTCTATAAATAGGTGACGTATTTTGAAAACTAAACTAATAAAGAATGCAGTGAAAGAGGCAATGCTTATTATTGCCAATTACTATGTTTTTAAGCGCAAACAGACACTTCATTTGGTACTATGTACTAATTAAACTTAAAGTTGATGCTGTTCATAACCACGGTCGTTGGCATTTAAGCTCCATGAGTCATGGAATTCAGCCTTGATGGAACAACATTTTGCAAGGAACATTATATAGATTTTTGACCAGTGGCGGCTGCCTCCGAATGAGGGTGGTGAGGCGGGGGGAACAGATTAAAAAAAATAAAACAAAATTAAACTTACCTTTTCCGCCACACCGCTGCAAGCTTCTCCTCTATCCTCTTCAGATCTGCCGGAAGCATGAGCAGTGTTGTGTTGTGTTTAGTCTGAGTGGCTTCTTTGGGCCTTCAGGCAGTGCCTGGGAGGCTGGGCCTGTTCTCCATGGGGCTGTGCAACACAGCCCGGTGGACAACATGCTAAGTTCGCATGATAGTTTGGCCGGCCCCAGAGGGTTGGCCAAGCCGTCAAGCACACTGAGAGGAGTGCAAACCACTCCTCACTCTGCTGTGGCGTCACAGAGCCCAATCCCACCAGTGAGTGCCGCATAGAAAAAAAAAATGATAATAACGTCTTGTTATTGTTATTTATTTTTATTTTATTCACTGCTGAAATAGCAGTGGGGCGACTCTCCTCTGCCTTCGTGGAGGAGCCATCACTGTTTTTAACTCTCTAAATTAAGAGCTTTTTATCACCCACTCCCACAGTTCTATTATCTTTATTTTCAGGTAATAATTTCTTCTCACTACAATGCTAGGCAATCATCAACAATGCATAATGTGTAGGAATTTCACTGCATCTAGCATTTCTCACACTTGCCAATCTCTCCGAATGGGACACAATAGTAGCTTTATGGGTCTGATGACTTAGCTATTTGAATGAGCATCCAAGCCCACGCTTAGTCAAAGATGAATGTGTATTTGTAAAGCACACATTAATATCTTGGGGCAACTTGACACTGACTAAATGATATTTATTGTTAACTAACTGTGCTTGTTGTATCCACCTCAGAAGGATGAAAGGCTGAGTTGAGCAGCAGAAATTTGAACTTGTGACCACAAGGTTAAACACAGATTCTTGGAAATGATGCATTAGTTTACTGAGCCACAGGGTCATACTGGCCTTTTGTTTGGGATGGCATTCCCCAGTGGGTTGGAGCCATTGGAAGCCAGTTGTGAAAACCCAGGGCCGCTGCTAGTTTCCCTGACACTTCCGTAAGCTCCTAGAGCAGGGGTCTCCAACCAGTCGATCGCAAGCTACTGGTAGCTCGCCGAGACCCTGCCAGTAGCTCGCGCTGGATTGTGCTAAAATGTGCCTTGTCATGTGGCAATTATGCCAAAGCCATTGTAAATATCCAAAATGTATTGCCGTGAATGTTGTGGATTATAATTATTTATGCAGGCAAGACGGAGCGCTTAATCATGTGCTTGTTGTTATAACGTCCCCCGCCCCCCCCCTCCACACCCCCCCAACGCCCGAACAGTCCTGGCCTGCTGCTAAGATTGGCCTGCAGCTTAGCTGGGGCGGGGCGGGGTGAAGAGTATGACGTGATCGCTGATCAGTGACGAGTGCGGAGCTGCATCGGGAGTGGCAGGGCAAAGCAGCAGGTCGCGCAAGCAGTAGATTAGATCTGCTTAGACCCGCGCCATCTGCCTTAGGTACAGCCGCGCTGCCGCCTTCTATCAACCAAGCAGCAGGTAGGCCTCTCGGAGGTGTTAACACGGATGTGTAATAACTTTTCATTCATACTTAGGATAATTGTTCCTGTTACTTGTCACGCTGGAGGCGGTCGCAGGGTGTGTACCCCCTCCATGAGCCCTTCTCTGGCGCAAAAAACGAGTGGCACAGAGGGCAGAAGAGCACAAAAAAAGTGGCACAGAGGGCAGAAGGGCACAAAAAAACAGTGGCACAGAGGGCAGAAGGGTACAAAAAACGAGTGGGACAGAGGGCAGAAGGGCACAAAAAACGAGTGGAACAGAGGGCAGAAGGGCACAAAAAACTGGCACAGAGGGCAGAAGGGCACAAAAAAACGAGTGGGACAGAGGGCAGAAGGGCACAAAAAACGAGTGGCACAGAGGGCGGAAGGGCACAAAAAAACGAGTGGGACAGAGGGCAGAAAGGCACAAAAAACGAGTGGCACAGAGGGCGGAAGGGCACAAAAAACAAGTGGAACACAAGGCAAAAGGGGCACAAAAACGAGGGAAAGCGAGTGGCGCAGAAGCCAGAAGGGCACAGAAATACCGGAAAAACGAGTGGCACAGAAGGTAAAAAGGGCACAGAAATACAGGAAAAACGAGTGGCACAGAGTCAGAATACAGAAATACAGGAGCAGCTAAGAACAGAAGGCAGAATGGGCATAGAGAGGCATGGGGCAGTGAGGGGAACAGAAGGGAAAACGGGCAGAGACACGGGGCAGCGAGGGGTACAGAAGTAAAGACCGGGCAGAGAGAGCACGGGGCCAGCGAGGGGAACAGAGGGAGGAAAAAGGGTCACAGACCACCTACAGGCCGCGGGGGAAGACAGACAACAGCAGTGACAGACACAACAATGAAAATACAGGCAATAAAAGCAATAAAGCGGAGGATGAACAAACCTACCTACGGCCTACCACTGGCCACCAGGGATGAGGTGCAGGTGGTAGCCTGCGTGCGGTGGAGGGCCTCGAGCTTCCTCAGCAGCTGGGGCAGGAAGGCACAGGCGGTGCTGTGCAGTGGGGGAGCGACCTATGTGGTGGGGTCAAGGGTCGCTCCTTGTGTCCTGCGCACAATGCTCAAATGATTGCTTTTAGCCCCGACTCCTTTTGCACAGATATTGACCTGGGACTCGTAGTCCCCAACAATGCAGAGTCCTTGTGTCATAGTCATTTGATTTAATACCCATTCTGCACTTCCCTCACCCCGAGGGGATTGTGGGTGAACTATCCCAATATTGTTCAATATTGTTCAATATTGTTCAGACATAATCGCTGCATTTGATTATGATTAGCACTTGCTTTGCTGGAGACTGCAGCAGTGGAGAGGGCTGGAGGGGTGGTGGTGGGTTGGCGAGGGGCAGCGAGGGAGCTCCTCAGTTTGACTCCCCCTCCACACAAGAGGCGATGATAAATCAGCCTCTGCCAGATAGGAATTACTCTGCAATCAACAGGGACAGGTTGTGCGTAGGCCAGGGTGAAAAGAGTCTGTAATGGCGTTCACAGAGTTGTAACCCAGGCATACCTGCCAAAACTACTGTCTTTTTTTCAGCAACACAACCTAACTACCGTTTTGTGAGTTATTCATCTTGATTTGCACTTTTGTAGTATTTGTATGGTGTTGTGGATTTGGTGATCTCAATGTGAAAATATGCCTTGCATTGTGCATCACACATATTTATTAAGCACAGTATTGTGGACACGGAAGAAAGTAGGTTTTTTAACCTTAACGTCAATGTAACTGGGCGTGGGAGGTTTCTCGGAAAAATGCGCGAGTTGCATGGGGTGTGTTAGCTCACAACAATTTTCATTGACCAGAAGTAGCTCTCACTACACAAAAGGTTGGAGACCCCTGTCCTAGAGGTTAGTTGCAGCAGGCATAGAGAGCCTTCAAGGGAGAGAAGGAGGGTGGAGAGAATGAAAGAGAGTGGGTGAGAATTTTGGCAGGGTGAAGGAGAGAGAAACAGAATGGATGGCTGGAAAGAGATAGAGAGAGATGAGATGAAATGAGTTTGACTGATTTGAGCATTTTTGCCATGACTGTTTAGGGGAACCTAAACAGTTTTTCTGCGCAACCAGTCCTGGCTAATCCAAAATC
This sequence comes from Lissotriton vulgaris, assembly GCF_964263255.1. Classification (NCBI taxonomy): domain Eukaryota; kingdom Metazoa; phylum Chordata; class Amphibia; order Caudata; family Salamandridae; genus Lissotriton; species Lissotriton vulgaris. The sequence continues at coordinate 446,687,874 of NC_141699.1, forward strand.
ATGGAATGAGAGGGGCTGTGGGTATGGGACCAACTCAAAATATAGTCCTTTTTCTGTGTTTTGATGTGTGCTCTAAAAATAGAGGAAAGATTAGTTCACACAATTCCGATCTGACAAGCAACAACATCCAAGGACACACACGTTTCTATGGAAAGGGCTGTTAAGTAGTGGGAATACTAATCAGCCTTTTGCAGACAAATGGCAAACTGACTCGCCAGGAGTTATTCTGTGCCTCTCTCTTATTGATGCTCTTACTGGAATGCTAACTTGGCTCGCAGCAATGTTAAATTTTTAAAGACTCTGGACTCCAGTAAATGAGAAAAGGAGTATTTTTTGAGACTTGGCTCCAAAGTAGCATTATACCTTTCCAATTTATATTTATCTGCTGGGAATTCATTTTAAAAGTGAAACTATATGAAATTGCTTTCTTACACCATTTATTCTTTTATTAATAATCCCATGGTATTCTTTCATTCTGCCTATTTCCCCGCACACTGCCTCCTGAGAGGCTGACAAACAGTTTTCTAAGCTGGCTTCTAGAATTCTAATGGGAAGATCACATTATTCAGTGAATGGGTCAGCAAGCGAATCAGTGAGTGAATGAGTACGTGTCTATGTAAATCAATGAGTTAGTGGCTGTTTGGGTGGTTATTGCAGAGTGAATTGTAAGTCTGTAAATGTGAAGATGAATGTGAGAAAATTCCCCTTTTTGTGTGGTTATCCGTATTTATTTTCTGAATTGTGTTATTGGTTTAAAGACTCTGCACACTGCTCACTACAGTCCAGTGTACGTGCTCTGACCCGTATAGAAATTGGCTAATCCCTGATTTGTTATTTAACTTTTATAAGTGCATATTATATGGCACAGAAATATGCCAGTGGCATGAATAGTTGATTGTCGCCTGAGGACTGCAGCATTTCATGCCACCAACTATAGTGACATAGGAAAACATGGCTTCAGGCCTACCATTGTAGCCTAACTGCTGAAGTGTAAAACCTGCTGTACTACCTGTTAAATTAACCCTTTAACAGGTCAAAACCTTCCTTGTAAAAATGAATAAGCCACACCTATGTAGGCCTTGTAGCTCTCAAGTCAAAGTGCATGGTGTTTTAAAGTTATACATTTAGAACCTTTTGTTAACATGTCCTTACAGTGACAAAAGGTCTAAATCTATTTTTACTGAGGCAGGCGTAAGGATCTCAAGGCGCTAGGGGTGTGGGGGTGTTCGCAGGTTCCAGTCCATCAAGAAGGGCGTCTGTTGAAAAGCCAGGTTCTGAGGTTTCATGCGAAGATGGGGAGCGATGTTATCTGTCTGAGGTAGAGCGGAAGGTCGTGCCAGGCACTGGCTGTGCAGAAGGAGAAGGAGCAGCCTCCGGATCTGGTCTTTCTGGTGTGGGGAACCATGGCGTAGGAGAGCTGGGCTGATCGTAGGGTCCTTTGGGGTGCATGGAATTAGAGTCGGCTGTTCAGGTATGCTGGTCCAATGTCATGAAAGGCCTTGCGAGCGTGAGTTAGCATCTTGAAGGTGACTCTAGCTTCGATGGGGAGCCAGTGAAGTGTGTGCAGGTGCTGGGAGATGTGGCAGTGGCTTTACAGGTTGGGGACCAGTCTTGCGGCAGCATTTAGGATGTTCTGTAGCTTGCGGTGAGGTTTTTGTTTATTTCGACATAGAGTGCGTTGCCATAGTCGAGCCTGCTGGTGACCAGGGTGTGAGTGATGGTCTTTCTGTGTTCAAGGGGGATCCATTTTAAGGTCTTACGTAGTAGGTGAAGGGTGTGGAAGCAGGAGGACAAGACGGAGTCGATCTGGTGGTACATTTTGAGCTCTGAGTCCAGGATGATTCCCTGGTTGCGTGCTTGGTCAGTGGGTGTGGGCGGACATCCGAGTGCGGGGGCCACCAGTTGCCCTTCCTCGCATCTGGGTTTGGGCCCATAATGAGTAATTCCGTTTTGTTTCTGTTTAGTTGTAGGCAGCTGTTTTTCATCCATTTGGCGACGGCTTCCATACCTTCTCGAAAGTTGTGTCTGGTGGTGTTGGGTTCGTTGGATAGGGAGAGGATGAGTTGGGTTTCGTCTGCGTATGACACAATGTTGACCGTAGGTTCTGACGATGGGGGCGAGCAGAGCCATGTAGACATAGGAAACATACCAAACCAATATATTATTATTAGCTACATATCCTGATATTTCTGCTGCATGGTGTCACATCCACCTTCCCATGATTTGCTGGCGGAATAATACTTTAAATATGACGTTTGTCATATTTTCTGCAAGTTACTTCAGGCTTTCTTACACAGGTAGAATTCCCTGTCAAGGCCTGAACCATGCCCGTGTTACATGAAATAGCAGGCACCAGAGCAGCTGGGATTTTTAATGGGTTGGAGCAGAGATTTTCTATTGATAAGAGCTTCCTAGGGGATCACTGCAGTATTTGAGGCAGGGGTCTACTGACACCAAGGGAAGACGGACAACCCCAGATATTTCATAACAGTAGAGACCAATTGGTGCTGTGATTATATAAATCAAAGCACATTTAATTACCCAGAATTGCTTGCAAATGTCAAAATATGGGTTAAAATCCAATTTACACTCCATATAATGAAGCCATCTAAACAGAGCAAGTTGATAGGTGGCTGACTCAGCTCCAGATATACTAGTATTTTACAGGTGCTCAAACTGACTTTTCATTCACCAGACCTCTGTCTTGGTGTCCTCACAATGAAATGAGGCTGACATTTGACAAGCTCTAACAAACAAAAAAACACCCTTTCAGAGACCACTTCCATATTGGTCTTACATATGACGACTTGTTCTGACGCTAGACTTAGCACAAACTAAACAGGTCTGGCTCCAGTCCCACCAGCCACTGAGAAGAGAACCCAAAAGAGCCCAGCCTGGCATCTCTCACTTCTCTCTTGCTTGCTCTCTCTCTGTCTTCCCCTCCACTATTTGCATTTCGAGCTCCCTGCTTATTTCTTTCATTGCAAGATTGAAGCTACCTCATTCTATTATCTTCTTTACCTAATGTCCTTCTTCATTTCTTGGAAAACACTCTGATACTTATGTTTATGTTTTTATAGAGCTATTCAAAACACAGCACATCAGCTAAATAAAGTAAAAACCATTCTCCACATGCTGCAGTTTTAGTTTTAAATAACTTTCCTTGTAAATACTATCAGGATACTTATTCATTGTATATGAGTGTTCAGTTACTGCTGCAGATATTGTAATATTTTTTTCTTTTTTCTTAGAATAAAGCACATATGTATCTGGAATATGTATGTGTGAACCTAACCAAAGGGGAGAGGAGAGAGAGAGAGAAACTCTGTTTATTTAGACCGTAGTCTTTAAACAATGAGATCCAAAGTAGAGCTGCGTCACATCAATAAACAAACAAAACTGTACACAATTTTAAAAATTATAAAACCGTTAAAAAATTTAAAACACATGCTATACATAATAAAATTGGAGATTGTTACATTTAAAATAGACGATTTTGATATGTTGCTCATTACAGTACTATCTGATGTCTTATGGGCTTGCAATCCCTCATACTTTAGTTTTTAGCTTTCTGCGCTAAGCGATTTATCTCTTTCAGGTAGTTACCAAGAGCAATTGCTATTTCCAGATTTTCCATTCCTATCAACAAGTTTGTTGCTTGTACACGTTGTCTTATGCCATGTTTTATGAATAAAGGACGTAGGAACCGTTGTCTCACTTTTAGACATGTCAAGCAATCAAGAAGTATATGTAACATTTCACACTTGGCTCCCAAGCCACATTTACATATACCATCTGGGTATAACATTTCTGCCTTAACTCTCCCCTCCATTTGCCAAGGGATGATGCCAATTCGAATTTTTAGTATCTCCCACCTAAAAGCGTAATTTGGCAAGGTTTCTAGGTATGGATACCCCGTCTCGTATTCCCATGCTTCTATCATATTTACCACAGATTTTTTGTTTCTTAGATATCTTATATCCTGGCTTCTGGAGTACTCCCTTCCTTGTGCTCTAAGTGCACTCTTCGTGAACTCCACATCTAGGGAATTTTGGTTTACTCCCACTTTTAGGTTCCCAATTATTTCCTTTATTTTTCTTTTAGCATCTAATGCCCATCTAAGGTTACTGTGGCGGATTTCCTCACTACACCAAAGTGAGACCTTTTCCCCTAGCCCCTGTGATTGGCGTTTCCAGAATCTTATCATTGCCATTTTGGCCAAGGTATTCCATCCAATCATATCTGTTTCCAGTCTAACAGCCTGTATCATTGATGACTTTGGCAATGACAATAATGTTTTCAGGGCCCTACCTTCCTCCCGATCCCAGCCTCCCTTTCCGCTTAGAAGGAGCACTTCTGCACCATACAGTACTTGGGGTGGTATCATGGCCTCATATGCTTTTAATAGCGGTTTGTGTGACATGTCCCCATAGTTTTTATTGAATTTTTTCAGGCCACAGATAGAGGAAGATGCTTTTGCGTTTTGGTGTCCCAGATGTACGTCCCATTTTAAGGAGGATTCAAACCAAAGGCCTAGATATTTATATTCTTTTACTGTTTCTAGTTTTGTTCTATCTAGGTACCAACTAAAATTCTTGGTCCTTTTGCCGAAGCACATGATTTTTGTTTTTTCCATGTTCACTGTAAGCAATTTATCCTTACAGTAATCATGGAATGCGTTTAGTTTTCTTTGTAGCCCGAGTTCTGTCAAGTCAGTAATCACAAGGTCGTCTGCGTATAGCAAACATGAGACCTTTCTACTATTTACTCTCGGGCTCGCGCTTCTTTCCACCTCCAGCGCTGCTGGCAGATCCGCTAGAAATATTGAAAAAAGGAGCGGAGCTAGGACGCAGCCCTGTCTCAGCCCGTTCCCTATTCCAATTCTCTTTGTCAGCGCCCCTTGTGTGTCTTTAATGACTTGGGCCCAGTTCCCTTTATGTAATTCCTTCAAGATTTCTAGTAAGCACACCGGGATTTCATATTTGATCAGGCACTCCCATAGTTTTGCCCTGTCCACCAAATCAAAGGCTGCCCGGAAGTCGACGAAACAACAAAACAGGTTTCCCTTTTGTTCTATCGACTTCCGGGCAAGAGCCCACAAGGCATAGCAGTGATCCATGGTGGAGTGCCCTTCTTTAAAGCCCCCCTGTTCCACTGGGATAATTAATTTCTCTTCCACCCAGTCCTTTAGTTTGCCAAGCACTATCTTTGCAAATATTTTCTCCCCGATGTCCAATAGATTGATTAATCTATAGTTTTTTGGGTTGCTCATTTCCCCTTTCTTGTGAATTGGCCTAATTATAGCCCCATTCCAGTTATCAGGGAATTTCCCAGTATCTAAAATGACTTCAAACATATCTGCAAAGAATTCCGCCCACCAATCTACATGGGTTTTAATTATTTGAGCCGGGAGGTTATCTGGGCCTGCCGCTCTTGTGAGGTTCAAACCCTTTATCGTTTTTTTAACCTCTTGAGCGGAAAAAGCGGGTTTTATATCTGCTACCAGACCGCTCCAGTCTGTGTACAGAATTTCTTCCCGGTCTTTCCGAGCACAATACAGGTCCTGTAAATACTCCTCCCATGCAGACTCTTCTACTATGCAGTTCATTTTCCCTGGCTGGTGGTCTGCTGCTGCGTGGACTAACTTCCAAAAATGTCGTATATTCTTAGTTTCGATTGCCTCGAGTAATTTTTGCCAGCATCCCTCTTTAAATTCCCTTTTTGCCCTTCTGATAAGCATGCTATATTCTCTTTTTATGCCCTCTAGAGTGTTTACACTATCTTGGTCTCTCTTTTTCTGAATGCGGCGGGTCATTCTCCTAACTTCCCTTTTTTTCTCCTGGCATTCCCTTGTGAACCAGCCGGTGGGTTTCTCTATCTTCTGGTTTTTTACCTTATTTTTATATTTTCCTCTATTTATATTTTTTAGACCTATACTAAGGGTTAGGACCACCTCTTCTATTTTTTGTACATACCAATCGAGGTTTCGACCCCTTGCTGTCTTTAGGTCTAGGTTCTGCTGTAATTTTATTAATCTGGCAACATATTCTTCCGTAAGCCTAGTTGTCCGGCGTCTAGGGTAATCCACCTCTTGTTCCATAACCTTTTGGCTAGATTCAAAGTGCGTATCCGGGATCTCCATGGTTAGGGGAGAGGAACACTGAATAGGATCAAAGGCAAATATAAATCCAATCAATGACTAGAGTAGGATCTGGATTCTGAGCGGAGGCCTACTTCTACTTTGCCGAGACATAGTGTTCTTTAAACAGTAGTCTCTTAAGCTCCTTCATAAAGTGGAAAAGGATTGTTAGTGTCTGACCAACAAGGAATTATGTATCAGTTCCGGGATGCCTAGAGAAGGCCTGTTGTCATGTTTTTTTTTCTTCTTTGCATTGTGATGGTGTCCTACCTGCTCCACGAGCTTCCGCAGGCAGGTAGTAACTTGCCATTTATGTTGGCCGGGCCATTAGTTGTTATTGATTTGTAAATGTTGCAGTTGGTTTTGAAGAGGTGTAGAGGTAATGGAGTCATGTTTCTTCCTGCTCTGGAGTAGGCCTTATGGGAGGATGCCCTGGAGAGGGGCTAGTGTGGAGCAGGATGCTGCTACCATCAAAATGTGAGAACACATTGGAGTGAACTGCAGTTTTGAAGTTGCTTTCTAGGAGGAGCAGTTTCAATTTCCTCATCAGTGGCAGATATTACCAGGTAGTCCTGATTTTCTTGGTGATCCATGAATTGGACTATGCATGCTTGACACTTTTACAATGTGCTTTTGCGTGGTTGTGCATAGTGTAGGAGAAATGTCTGAGGTGTTGACATTTCTGCCTATCCATCAAACAAACTAAAGGGGCATTTAGAAGCTGATATTAAACATTCTACAGCACAATTCATACAGAAACTGCCTAAAATCTTCATTCACACAACATGAAGTGATTTGTTCGCAGTACAAGTGTAATATCACGTTTCTGCGGGTACAGCATTTTCTTTGTGAATACAAATGTGTTTTGAACTTGAACATAATCCACCATCTGATGCATAATTTGCAGATTTTAATAAAAAAAGATCCTAACTCAAACAAGCCAAATGTTATTAATATTGATGCACAGTGGGTGAAACACCACACCAGACACTTACTTTAACTGACCCTTTCAGCTGCGACTGCTGCATTCCGACATTTAAAGAGGTGAACATTGTGCACCATTTCAAATAATTGGTTGAGGCGGGCTTTCATTCATAGCAGGAATTAAACAAAATTCTTTAAAATAATTCACAGTGGGTGAGTTCAAGAATACCTTCATTATTATAGGTTTCTGTTCCAATAATTAAACAAATTCAAGATTACATCAAAGCAGGTGGCTATTTCATTAAGGTACTCAGACTGTAGGAGGACATTGTACATCTTTTTAAAATGTCCATGTCTTGAATGCTAAAGTTCCTCCTGATGACACATGGGTTCAATTAATGTGGAAGGTCGATATTGTTCCACAACGCTGTTTCTCAGAGTAAAGTGCTTCTCCGAGAGTACATATAGGTTTAACTCAAGCTGAATCCAGAACTAAATAAATGTCTTGGAATGTAAAAGAGATGTGCCAAATAAACGAGTGACACAAAATAAGTGAGGGCCAGGGCAAAAAAGGTCCAGCACAAGGCCCCACGGTGTGAACTGCGTAAAAAAAAGTTATGCTGTTCCTATGATGGGAAGGGATGTGCGGTCCTGACCACGGGGGCATATCTGGGAAATGCTCCGAAATGGAGCAAGAGCCCTCAAACACCTTGAAGGATGTCATACTTCATCATCAGGCTGCTCCTTGTTGGGCCGGCGATGCAATGCTCAATGGACCCCGCAGGGGGCTCTTTGCCAGATTTCTATTACTTATGATTTTGACCGAAGAGGTTGTGTGGTGTGTGTGGTGTATATAAAAAGGTGGGCTCAGCCTCCAAACCTCAGGCCATCCTGTCAAAGGAATAATCCCCATCCCACTGCTCGGACCCTTGGTTCACTATCTCACTATCTCGAAGCAATACACATCTTCCAATCTTCAGTGCAGGTTTACAAAAATCCCATTTGAACTGACTTGGTTTCAAATGGGAGAGCAAACAATGGAGTCAGTCTCTGGCGATAGAATGGATCCCTGCCCCAAAATTCTTTCTTCAGGGGGCATATTATATTTGGTTTCCTCCTGTACTGTAACCGGAGACTGGAACGTCCTGGTACAGGTGTTTTATGCCTTCTTTTGGCTAAAGGTTGAGGGTTATCCTAGCCACTTGGTTTAACTTTCAATCTGTCTTGACTAGTCATGTTTACAGGTATGCCATAATAAGTGATATGTTCTGATGAGAAAGTCTACTGAACCTAAGAACACTGAAAATGAATACACTCTCCTAAAGAAAATGTAGTACTTTTAGATACCACAATATTTCTCTGCTCTATTTTGCCTGCCCAGTGGTATGTGTTTTATTTTTCTGCCTTAGGGAGTCTATGAATGGCACACAGGATTGCAGACCCACAATACATCATAATCTTTTATACGTTAAGTGGCCAAATTGGAGAGGGTTTGTTTTTAGTTCTGAAATGGATAGAATTGGTTTAGGCGCCAAGTAGAGCAGTCATCCTGTAATATTCTTCTTACGAATTATTTTGCTCTTATCTTGTCAGCCATATGATAATCTCCTTAACTTTTTGGCCTTCAAAAGTGGTATATGATGTGACTAGGGACAGTTTAAAGAAGCCTATACTTTGTCATCAAATCCCACACAGACAATACATGGTTATTTTCTAACATTGCTTAATATCTGCTATTCCCTATAACTCCTTGTTGCTTAGCAATGTAGACAAAGCAGCGAAAGAAAACCAAGAAGTCTCTCTTTGATCGGAATTGTAATGTATTTTTAAAGCACAGTTTAATTTAAAGTATTTTAATGGATTTACATCGAGGACTTGTAGGGCCCAAGGATTTGAAAAATGTTAATAATTATTTCTCTTTAATTCAGTGGATGCTATCTTTTCTTCTTCTCTGGGGATGGCAGAAAGCTTTTTATCAACAAGTTCTGAGCAACTGAACAGATCCCATTAGCAAATCCAAAAACATTTAGGTCCTTGTTCCTTGTGTGTGATATGTCAACACAGATCATTAAGGTTGTTACTCTAAGAGTATGAGCAGCTCCAAGCACACTAGGGATTGGAACAACCCAAAAAATGACCCTTCTCCAAGGGTACTGATGGCTGACTCACTACTAGTATCTGAGGCAGTGTGTCAAGGATACCAATTCTCCTGTATGTTATTGCTTCAAGTATGTCATTAGGCCAACACCAGTTCTTTGATACTTGGGATAAGGGAACAAAAGCCAAACAAAGCAGAATCGATACCTGCTTCAAGTGTTCCAAAGACACACCTATCTCATTCTTTTGTTCCAATTTGAAAATGGGCAAGATAGCCATACTAATTTCTTGTTCCAAGTGTAGAAGATCCCACCACAACCCTAGTACGTCGCCATTCTAAGTGGGTCAAAGGCATGCTAAGATATTGTTGTAAATTAACATAGGCCCTTGATCTATGTGTGACGATGGTTACAACACCCATATTTCACCCTGTACCAGAAAATGCCAAATGCTAATAAAGTAAAGCTAGGCCCTTTCTCCAAATGTGTCATTGCCGCCACAAATTTCTTAGCCCCTGTGCCTCCAGTACTAAAGATTGACAAAACTGCATTAAGGACTGGCATCAGGTGAACCAAGGACTGCCATAATCTTACTGTGTTCTGTTGGAATTGACCATTTTTGCAGGGCCATCCCCAGGCATTTTTTCCTTTACCCTCCTGTTTTCTTAACACATTTTGTTGGCTTTTAGAACTCTGTGTACTTTGCCACTGCTAACCAGTACTAAAGTGCTTGTGCTCTTTATTTACAATGTAGTAAGATTGACATATACCCAATTGGCACAACTAATTTACGTGTAAGCTCCTAGTAAAGTGTTACTACATGTACCCAGGGCCTGTAAATTAAATGCTACTAGTGAGATTGAAATACGAATTGTGTTGCACACCAAAGTACCCTTTAAACATGTTTCAGGCATGCCATTGCAGCCTGTTTCTGCAGTTTTAAACTGCCATTTCGTCCTGGCAAAATAAACCTGTTGCCTGGTCCAAACCATCCTTTCCAGTTCATATGACACTACTGATATTGGCACTAAACAGTCCACAGGACAGGGTGCAATGTATTTAAAGAGTAAGGTATGTAGTTTAAAGTTTTACATATCCTGGTAGTGAAAGACTCCTAAATGTGTTTCTTACTACTGCAAGGCTCGCCTCTCCCATAGGATAAGATTTTAGTTACCTTATTACATTTAATAAGTATTAACTTCCAAATGAGAGCAATTGACCAGTGCATGTTTGTGGTCTTCGGAATTGCAATAAAAATCCTCTCTTATGGTAAAATCAGATTTAAAATTACAATTACAAACATGCCACTATTAGAAAGTTGTCATTTTCCTGCCTTAGCCATTTTGCGTCTGCAGCCTGCACTGGGTCACATGATTAGGTGAAGCTGACACTTGGGCTTAGTTTAGTCCAAGGAAGACAGCCACACACAATGGAGAACTTGGGTGTGCATGGATAGGCTATCAATGCCAGGATGGGAGTGCGGAGCTGGGCAGAGCCCTTCTTGCATTTGAATAGACTGTGTCCTCCCTCCACACAAAGGGCTGCATACCCCTTGTAATTAACCTGGGCTAAGGCAGGGGAGGCAGTACACCTGTGCACTTCAAAGAGAAACCTCTAGAAGCTTCTCCAGCATCAAAAGATGCACCTGGCATACATTTTGGGCCACAGACACCAACTATTCAATACACTTTGGGACCTGTGGAGGCTCTGCCAAGAAGGAGAACTGCTGTGCTGCTGAAAGGGCTGCCTCTCTTCTGGACTACTGTCCTGTGGAACTACTGCTTTGCTGGACTGCTACCTTGCTTCCCTCACTCCTGAGTCAGAGGGATATGGACCTGAACCCAGGACTCCCAGAGTGACTCAATGGGTTAGTCTTCTGGTCTTCTGTTGAGAGTCATAGAGGCATAGCAGGCTTCCAACCACCTGATCCAGCTGGATCAATCCCCTGGCCCTCAAATGGTGCTCTTCAGGTCCTGGACTCTTGGTGTAGCCCAAAAGTGACTGAAATTACGTTTTGGGATTTTTGCAACTGTGAACATGCCCATTGATGCTGAAATCTTGTCACTCACACCCCATCCATTGCGAAGTTCCATCAGTACGACCCTTTGCAATACAGCATTGATCACTCGCCGAGAGCACTACCATGAAGAATTGGTCTGAAAGTTTGTGATAATAACAGGACCTTCGCTCTACAGTGATGCCTGTCTGTTATGCCAGGCCAGCCTCGCGCTACAACATTAACCCTCAGTGATGCTTCCTTGTTCCTCGCAGCCCCCTCCACTGAGAACGGACTCAGTGCTGGAATGAGAAGGTAACTTTTCAGTGGGACTAAGCTGGTCCCTGTATCCCACCTTTGCTTCATTGTGGTCAGTTTGAACTTATGACTTTCGCACAGTCAGATAATCCTCAGTATTGCTTTCGGCTTTTTTGAGCTTTTTCACTTAAATCTTTAAATTGCATATTTCCGGTTCTACTGATTGGGTTTTTGTTATTTTGGTCTTGATATATTACATTTTGCTCAATTTTTCTAAATTGGTGTGGGTCTTCCCTGTGTTGTGTTTTTACTTTATTACTGTTTGAAGTACTGCATACACAATTTACACATTGCCTCTAAGTTAAGCCTGACTGCTCTGTGCCAAGCTCCCAGGCAGTTAAGCAAAGGTTGGTTTGGGTTTGCTTGGGACTGCAGCCTCACAAGAATTGTGGTTGCTGCTTGACAAGTGTTTGACGCCCCTCAATCAGTAACCCAATTTCTTACAGTTCTTCACTCCAATCCCACTACAGAATGACGCAATTGACACAGAACCCAATAATGACTACACAAAACCTCCAACAAGCAGACTCAAAAACCATGATCTCAGAATGAGTATATCTGATATGTTGTGGAAAAATATTACAGCCAAATGTCAGCTGCAGAATATTGTGAAGGTAAGTAAATATAGATAAACATAGGTTTGCTAAACTTAACCCCACATTATTTTCCTAAGTTAGATAGGTGTGGAGTTCTGAATTGCAATCTATAAATCTTTATATAAACTTACCTTCATGATATTCTTGTAGTCCATATTTGGGCTGAAATATGTTTGCATTTCATTATTTGCCCCACAATATGCTCACATAACCTGCATGTCAAAATTAGGGGTGTGCGAATTTCATATTATTTGCTCTTATGTAGTTATGCAAAATCTCAGCAAATTGCACATAAAGGGCCAGATGTATCAAGGCTTTTGCGACTCGCAAACGGCCTTTTTGCATTTTTCATATGTATGAAAAAATCGCAATTTAAGGATTCGCTATAATTTGCGATTCCTTATTTTGCCATAGCATTTAAGGAATCGCAAATTTTGCGATTCCTTAAATGATATGTATGAAACATTTAGAAATTGCGAATTTGTGTTAAGGAATCGCAAATTACCACCAACTTGTAGTTGGTGGTAATTTGCGATTTCTTTTAAAAATGCCCTATTTGGCATTTGTGAGGGTGGCATGTGACACACATACATGCCCATAGGGCATGTATGTGTGCCACATGCACACACATGTAAATTTCGGGGGTGCAGCAGGCTGTCTTTGAGACACCCCTGCACCCTTGAAATAATTCTCAAATTGCGATTAGCAAATTGCTAATCCGCAATTTGAGAATTATTGCACTATCATGCCTATGGGCCTCCTGGCTAAATTCTAAATAGCGATTCGCAAAAAATCGCTATTTAGGTTTCGCAAAACGGAATCTTGATACAACTGGCCCATAGTCACGAAATGCAAAACTGCGATTTGGCGCTGTATTTTAGCACAAAATGCTTCCTTGCTTCCACTTTGAGTCACCTTTCCATTAGTCCCTGGCATTCACTGTAGTCTTTTATGGTGAACGACGCATATTTGCACAAACTGCATATTAGCATATTTTTAGGTAATTCAAGTAACAGAAGTAATGTAAAATTACTGAAGATGTACAAATTACACTGGTGTAATTAGAATTTTGCGCAGCCCTAATCAAAAAGTAAAATTGAACACTAGTGACCCTGATATTTTCTATGTATGGAAGTCGCTTATTATTATGCGCCCATTCTAAAACTGCAACATAAACAATGTCACCGTCAGTGCAGCAAATATTAACTGGGCACAACAAATCCTCTTGGTGAAACTGAATTTCTTTTTCCTTGCCAAAGAGAAGCAGAGTGCGCTTCTGAGAAGCTAACCCTGTTAACAAAACAAGACAGATCCTGGTATCAGCGTGGCCATCGGGGTATAGGACTCATCCCACACATAAGTGACGGCTTAATAATTTATAGATGGCACAGCAGTTGGGAAGAAATGTCACTTCTAATCTTGTGTCTTCTATGGTATCTCTTACACATATTACCACTTAAGGTCAATGGCTTGCACAGGCTTCGATTTTTCTGTCTGATTTTTATTGTGCCCTCTGGTCGGTGGTAAGGAGAAGCAGCCAATTTACAAGGATCATAAACGGGTACATTTCAAGGTTTACACCACATTGGCGTGAACAAATGCCACCAATAAATAAGTGCTATTGTGAGAAAATGTTGCAATAAATTTCACAGATCACGTTTTATTACAGTCTAACAGCAACTCGACAAAAATATATATTTGCACCTGTGGACACAGTAATCTGGCACTTTTCCGTACAATTACAATAGGAGGGGGTTATCAAATAATATTAAGCGAGCGTAGCGATCAAAGTGCATTAAAAAATATCTGGTGCGTGGGGGGGGGCGTGGTCAAAGGTGCGGCTGAAAAAACAAATTACTGTGTAAGTGTTTCCAGTCTTTGACCTTCAGGTAACTACATATAAAATAACACACAGCTTAAATTAAAATTAAATGCAAGTTATGTTAATCAGTGGAAATTGCACTATCGTACATTATGAAACCTTCATTAGTTAATGCACTGCAGCCAGAGAGCACCAGCAACGAATTCAGGTTGATGCACTGGAGAATAGTGACTTTTGTATGTCCAGGACTAAAAAGTCCCAGTCTGTGAGAAAAGGCACTGGGAACCCGTAAGTCATTTTTTTTACTTGAATTTACCCACAGTATAAGATAGGGTGCTAAAAATGTGCAAACAGGTTTAAGATAAAATAGCGGTTTCAAAATATAGATTTCAGTTATGCCCAGACCGTATGTTGTGGAATTTCTTTTATAACTGTCTTTTAAAATCACACACTTCACAGCTTAGCTGATAGGTCCCTTACAATAGGTTTAAGAAAGAGTAAATATGTGTCAATGGGAAGCATTTTTATTCATAACTGTCTTTTTAAAGCCCACACTTCATAGCTTAGCTGGTAGTTCTCTTACAATACCTGGCAAAAAGAATAAATGTGTGTCACCAGGAAGCTTTAAGTGATTCCATTGATTAAAGCCAATACCGCTTCCAAGCACCCTTAACATTTGCAGATTGACCAGTTGTGCACATTTACATTTCTTTAAGGAAAGCAGGGACCCTGGCAAGAAGGCTTGTTTAACTCTTTGCCCCTCCCTTGGTTTCACCGCACAGGAGGCTCCTTGCTGTGTACTTCTGCTGAAGCATTTCAACGGTCAGAAATAACCGTCCCAGGACGGTTGTCTTTTCACAGAAAGTAGGGAACCTGTTTTAATAAAATTTAAAAAGTATGAGCACATCGTGCCCCTCAGATCTCCCCCACTTTGACTAATGGGCGAAGGAGAAATTAAAAACCCATTAATCAAATTCTGTTTGCATTTGGAAAACGTTCAGTGTTGCTGCCAACACCTTACCCAAAGCACACCACCTCCCCATTATTCAGAGGTTCCATCTCATACTCAAGACATGAGGAGAAGATTAATGCAACCACACTTTCACCAATTCACGCTCTAGCCTTGATTCAAAGGTCCAACCAGAATTCACTCTGTTCTTAGCGGTGGTTTTAGTGCAATTTCCATGCACATGAACTCCATGAATTGAATGGGCCTCATAGTCAGGAAAATGTTTGATGGTCACACCACCTTAAATAAAGTGGGGCGATTGTAACTCTGAGCTGGCGACCTAGAGGTGACTGGCTATCAGCTGAAGGATTTCCACTAGCAGAGCTGGATGAGGTTTCACCGACATAAACCAACAGCCACATGCATCATTGTAAGGTTTTGCGATTCCTTATTTGCGATTTTAATCGCATAATATTTGCAATTCGGTAAAAGATCGCAAATATTATGCGAAATCTAATTTGCGATTTCGCAATTCCCATTGATTTCTATGGTCCAAAAGGCCCATAGGAATCAATGGGAAGGCATTGACATTTTGCGAATTTCAATTCGCGATTTGCAAAATGTTAATGCAATCCCTGGGTGCAGGGGGGGTCCAAAGGACCCCCCCGCACCCCTGAAATGTATTTTAAAGTGCATGTTTCACACACACATGTCCTAAGGACATGTATGTCTGTAACATGACAGTGTTTAAAATGCAATTTTGAGCATTTTAATACTTGTTTGCAAATTACCACGAGGTTTACCCTCGCGGTAATTTGCACCCCCTAATTGCGAATTCTCAATTTGAAAAACAATCATGCATTGCTTTTAAGGAATCGCAAATTTGCGATTCCTTAAAAGCAATCGCATTTTTAGAAATCGCTAAAAATAGCGAATTTCACAAAAATGCATGATGCAGCCCAAAAACGTATTTAGGAATCGCAAACGGACGAATTTACCGATTCGCACCGTTTGCACTACCTAAATAGGTTGATGCATGTGGCCCCTAGTGTCTCCCACACCTCTAAATGTGGTGGGAAGCCCAAGTTCGTCGGGATTAGAGCATCGCCGATTTACATTGGTGGCCCCACTCTGTTAAATTCTAAATAACCCCCTTAATTACATGGTCCACATAATTACACTTGAGTGATGAAACCTGAGTGGGTTAGTCACAGATCTGTAGATTCTAAATGGAACTTCCCTAGCTGCAGCCTGTAGATGGAGAATATAAACAAGGCAAGGAGCTGCGGGACAATGAGCACAGTGGGGCTATATACCTCACCTATTACCAATGGATAACAAACCATAATTGTGTAGAGAAGGAAGAGGGACTGTATCTGGAAGTTCTTCGGGATGGCTAAACCCATGTAAAGTGCCACTTCCTAGAAAGAAATAAAGAGAGCTAAGTTAATCTGAGAACATCTTAACTGAAGCAGTGTCAGAAACAGCAAAAGATATAGTATTGTAGCGGGGAATATTTTTGATATTATCAAGCATAAATTGGCTTAAGCTAACAGGTTTATGTAGAAGGAAAATGGACAGGAAGCGATAGAAATACAGCACCTACAACATGCAGAGTTTATTCCTTTCTGCGTACAGTTGTGATATTCGCTGAGCAATATTAATAGTCTCATCTGGCCAGAGGAAATGCAAAGTATACCTCTTTGGTCACAATGATTGGAAACCCCAGCTTGTTCCACAAGACGTCCTGAAGAAAGTGGGCAGCCCCTAGAAATATTTCAACTGATAATTGTGAATGTTGGACATTACAGGACATATAAGGATGGAAAGTGTTTGTGAGTGGTCAACTATGTGACCTTGGCGACAGGGCATGTAACGACGAACCTAAACAGCAGGGAAGAAAGAGATCTACTAGACCTGCTACTCACAGCGGCCCTAAAGATAATCTTAACGAACTGGAAGAACACGGCGAAAGCAAACTTCAAGACATGGATCAACTGGGTCACCTTCCTAAGAGGAGCAGACAACATTACAGGCCCCCCAAAAAAAAAAAAAAAAAAAAAAAAACATTTTAAACTTTGATCATTTGTAAATTATACTGTGTAATGCTATCAGACTTTTCAAGGATGCTCGCGCATTTTTCCAAAAATGCAGCTAGGAACATTTTTGCATCATCTTAATAGCTTTCAATTAAGATGATTTGATTATTTTTAACAACTCCATCGAGATGAATCTCTTGATCAGTGTTAACAGCAGTACTGTGATGATGAGTAATTCTCACAAATCTATTTAAAACTTTCTAAATCAGGATAGAGTGTTCTGAATGGCAACACGATTCCAAAGAATCCATCAGATTTTCAGAAACGTCATATTTATCTAGATTTTCAGTGGTGACTTTGTAGAGTGGACTATATACAGCTCATTTCAAAGAACTTAAGACTGCAGAGAAAGGAAAGGAAAGGAAACTGTGAAATGCAGTAAATCTGCATCCTATGAATTCCACTCAAAGTTTTCTTGTTCTGTGATTATACCATCCCAAACTTTGTGAGTTGCATATTAATTTGAGAAACTGCACTTTTGTAAAAAAAAAAAACATAGAATGTAATTGTTTTTACAATGGTTTGTCAACATATCCACGATATTTGGGTCTGTGTGCTGCTACTGGGCAGAATAAAAGATTTGTTAACATCCTTTACTACCCACACTGCCGCCATGGCCAGAGGAAACCGCATTGGTTCCTGTTCTTGAACACCCCCCCTCCCCCCCTCATCCCCCGCCCCCCCAGCATGCTGCCTGCTGCTTACCGTGAACTGGTCTCTCACTTGCTCAAACTCAGAACAGCTTGTAAAAAAGACTGCAGAGATGGGACTTGCCAAGGTTTGTAGACATCACGGCCACCTTTGGCTGTCAGGGGTCTAGAAGTGTGATCTGTCCTAGGACTAGCTGGGTGTGACTAGGACAAGAGTGGGTTTGTGTGTGGTTTCTGAAGGGAATACAAGCAAGAGAGATTCCCAGAAGGCCTCAAGGGAAGTACGGCAGGAGCAGCGGTCAGAAGCATATTGAAACAGCCTGTGAATATGACACTGGAAGTTTGTAGGGAAAAGACAAGTGCACACAACAGGAATAAAAAGCAGGGAAAAGATAGACAGACTATAACTAATTATAGTTTATCTGCTCTTTGGAAATTATCTCTCTGTGAAGATAAACAATATTATACAATAGCAAGGAGCAGATTAATCTTACAGAGTTCTGGGACCAACCCAGCATCTCCTATGGAGAAGGTGCAATGGGTGTTTATCTGTGCTAAAGGCAAAAGCCTTAAATTCTAACTGCATAATTCGAAGCAATGAAAAATCGGGATAACAATACAAGACAGAACAACATGGAACAGAACAAGGAACACCAAAGCAGAAACTGCGCTCAGGCAAGAGCAGGAAGAGGACTGAAATTCTGAGAACTAGGCTTGGAAAGATCTTCACTCAAACAAGGCAATACAGAAATATGCAGACAAACAGTAACACAGAACATAAGGCAAGGAGCCTGCATATAGAGTGCAGCCAGGAGACTATGACCAATGACTAACACAGGAACAGAGACGTAGGAAAACAAGATAAAGAAACAGATACTACAAATAGCAATCACAGGAAAATGGGTACAGGGTAAAAGGGTAAAAGAGAAACAGACTCAAAGGACAAGCCTGCAATAACAGCACTAGGAACATAGAGCACAAGGAGACTCAAAAAAAGTTAGCCTACTTCAGTATCGAAATACTGAGACGGAGCGGGGATATATATATATATATATATATATATATATATATATATATATATATATATATATATATATATATATATATATATACATACATACATACATACATACATGGGGCAGGATAGGGATACCCTGCCCCCTTATGCCCAGTGGGATGACCCAGAGGGACCCACCTGGCCACATTGAAAAAACAAAATGCCAGGTGGTGCTACAATCCAGCAGGACTGAAAAATAAATGGTGTAATTAAAGGAGAGGGCTTGCAGCCCCCCCTCCTGAGCCTTATTTGCCCCTGGGTCTTCATTCATTGATATGGGTCGGAGGCTGTGTAGCCCCGCTCCTCCAGCCATTGTGTCCCTAGGGATCTCTTCTCTCCGGAGCCTGAATCAATAATTGTAGGAGGGGAGCATGCAGACACCCTTCCTGAGCTGCATTCCTCACTCAGGATCCAATTCCCTTGGGCCCGATTTCTTGATATGGTAAGGGGGCGAGTGGCCACCCAAGCCGTTAAAGCCTCGGGAGTCAACCCCTGGTGCGCAAATGCTCCTAAAATGGGAGAGGGCTGTGCTGCCCTGCATCCCAAGCCTTTAAAAGGCTTGGTAGACCCCATCCCCCTGCATCAGTGTTTACATTTTCAAGGGAGTGGAACTGTGCAAACCCCTCCCTGAACTTACAATGGCCCCGGGGATCCCATCCCCCAGGACCAGCAAACATGCTGTGCCCCAGGGAGCTTTCCCCCTGGACAGATCAGTTTCCCTGCCCACATCGGAGTTGACAGGGAAGCCCATATTTGCTCCAGCTGTGGAAGTATTTGCAAAACTACTGCCACGTGGGAGCAGCTATTAACTTTGCTCCCCATGGGGGGGAGCTCTGAAAAGTTTTCCGTCAGCTGGAAGCACATCATTGATCAATTTCCCTGCCCCGACCAATGTGGGGATGGAAACAGATCATGAGATTGCTCTTGCCTGGAGGGAGCTGCATAAGTAGCTGCTCCCTGTGGCTGGAGCACTGCATTTCCTGAAGCATGTGAAGAGCTGTCTGGGGCCGCAGATGCCCTGGTGTTCCTTCCGCAGCACCGAATGTTGTGGTGCTGGGTGCACTGGGTGGTCTCCAGCACACCCACCTTTAAACAATACATTGGAACTTGGGGGATGGGATCCCCAGGTCGTAAATGCCTCAGGAGGGGGTCCAGGGGCCTCTCTCCCGTTAACATTTACTTTGGCACCGGTTGATGAGGCCCCCAGTTCGATAAATGGCACAAACTGGGGGCCATGCAATCCCCCTCCCCATAAAATATACTTTGGGCCCTGGGGGATCGGGTGAATGGGGCCAAAAATTGGCTTGAGGAAGGGAGGGGGCACGTGGCTCCCCACCCCAGTATCTTAATTAGTGACCCTGTAAGATGGGGTCAGGCTCAGGGAGGGTGTCACATGATGCCCTCCACTTTAAAAGGTATTTTCTACTGCAAATCCTGCCCTGTTTTAAAGAAAATCCCTATGGGTGGGCCAGTGCCCAGGGGAGTCAGCCCAATAGTTTTGAGGGGAGAGGGGCTTTTTTCCTCCTGGGCCAATTGGTTAATTTATGGGAAAAGGACATTCAGCCCCCACTCCCAGAACCCTTAAATGCACTGGGGGCCCCATCCCTGGGAACAATGTTATATTTATGGGAGGAGGGCCTGTGGCCCCCACCCATCAGCAATTTTGAGACCTCAGTGAACCTTCCCAAGGGGTCACTTTGTCTTTACTTGGGGATGTGGGTGCATGGACCCCTTCCTCGAGCTAGTATGAGGCCCTGTGGGCCCCATCTCCTGGGACCTCTTTGTCTTTAATTGTGGAGGGGGTATGCGGCCCCCCACCCTGAGCCAGTTTGAATCCCAAGGACCCCATACCCTGGGGCCCAAGAAGCTTAAAAGTCACTGTGGTGGCCTGTTCCTACCCAGGACACACCTCATAAGGGCAGCCCCGTGGCCCCTCCCAGCTCTCCTGACTTCACCCATCGCAGTGAGGTGGGACCTGGCTCCTTTGGTTTGCTCCTGCCTTACAGAAGCAGCTTCATCTGCTCCCATTGGGTGGAGCACATCTTTGCTCCCTGCCTGCAAGAGTGCAGGTAGAGACTTTGAAATTCTCCCTGCCTGCGCTCTCACAGGGAGGGAGCTGCAGTGTCCAAGGGGATAAGGTGTCCGGGAAACTGCTGGCTTTGTACCCAAGGGATGGGGTAACTGGGCTCACTTGATGGCTGAGGGAGGGAGGTCCCATGCCCCCTGACCCAAAAATAAATTCTTAGGCCCAGGGGGATGGGGTTCCTGGGGTCCTTACGTGGCTTGTGGATGGGGCCTTATGCCTCTGGCTCCACCTCCCTAACTAAAAAATCAAAAATCTGTGAATGTAAATTAGTGGAGTGGAGTAGCTGCTCATTTCACATTCACTGCTCCAGATTCAGGGAGTGCAGCAGACTCCCACTTCATTAAAAAAACAAAGCAAGGGGACGGACGTGTGAGCTCCCGGCTCCGCAAGCCGTCTGCCTTGTAGCACTATCCTGTCCTTCATCCGATCTCACACCGTGTTTGAATTGAGGGAAAGAATGCCCAGAAGCGGACTGCTTTCTTTTGCGACCTCCGCCGTCTAATTTGGAGCGGAACTCGCTGAGTTCGCCGACCTCCGGAGCTGCCCGGGTAGCTGTGCCGATCGCCACCACAGGACAACGCAGGACCTGGCCGGCGGAGGAGAGGGGGAGGTGCAGTTGACTACGGGAGCATGGCGACCTCTGAAATGACCAGCGCATATCTCTCCCGGTGCAGAGTGACTCCCCTTTGCTGAGGTGCGTGTCTGTGTGTAGTTATAGCCCTCCATGCAGCGCTTCCCCCCGCTCCGCTACCCACCGCCTGGACAATCGCCATCTTGGGGCGATTCCCGACTGCTTCACGCCCGCATTGAGGAAGGCGGTGAGGCGATTCTTGATCTGGGCGAACCCCTTGCTGTGAGCCGCATTTCACTGGAGCTCTAACCGCTTGCTCTTTCTATAGCGAGATCGCCCCCCTCTCCTTATTACAGACTTCCTAAGGGGCAACAATGGCGCTCGTCCCTAGGGACGAAGAGAAGGCTGCTCCACCACTCCTGTCGCGCGCTGCCCTGCCTGCGTCCGGACTGGAGGCGGACCCCAGGGCAGCGCCGCATGCAGCGGATCTGCTGCTATCTCGGAACACTCCGACATATGGGGATATCCTTACCGCCCTTGTGGACATGGGGACAATATGGCGACGGAACGCTCAAGAACTACTGGAGAAGATCGAGGGAGCGTCCTCTGGTGCAACGCGACCGGGGCCGGCCGGCCCCCTGCTGCCCCCAACGTATCCTGGCAGGGTTACACAGTTGCAGCATGAGAGGGCTGAGGTGCGCAGTGTCCCTGGCAACATTGTTGTTGGTTTTCTCCTCGGTGTGGATCCTGATACAGTGTTGCCCCCCCACTTTGAGAACAGCGACTCTGCCCCCACAAGGGCTCTGTACATCGATCTTCCAGTCCCTGCCCTCCCCTGAGTTACTTGCCTTCGGTGCCGTTTTTCTTCGGTGGTGGAGTGTGTGCTGTCGGGGACTGGCGAGGGTGCTCAACAGACTTGCTGCTGGACCTGATGGTGACCGGGGACGCCCTTATCCGTCTCCTTTGTTTTCTTCTGATCTGGAGCGGCCATTTTGCCCTATTGTTCTATCCGGGGAGTGCCCGGAGCGATGGCCAGCCCTGACGGGGCTTTGCCGTTCAGGACAGGGCTGAAGATGTTCCCTCGTTGGTTTCGCTCAGATGGACGGTGGAGACCCGGACTGAACTGCATTTTGATATGCTGTCTGTATTGAACGTGCTCCTTTTTCCCCACTTTAATTCATACTTTCTGGTATTGTTCTCTGTTTTTATCGTGGGGTTGCGTATTATGTTCTGACCTGTGCCTTTAGATACGGCTGATTTGACCCTTTCTTGGCGCTGATCCTTTTGACCCTATTGATGCACGGTGTGGGTGTTGCACATGGCTGTGTGAGAACGGGAGACCTGATTTTGGAAAGAGACTCTGGCCCTCCCCCGGGGTTAGGTTTATTGGGAGGATTAGATTAGAATTTCTTCTCTGGCTCCCTATTTCAAGGTGAAGTTATATCTTTTTCCTTTTCTTTCTTTTACTATTCTACTATATTTCGGGTTTATGGGGCGACAGACGCGCTGCTGGGGGGGGTAGGCCGTAGCCTTCGCATGCGTGTAGGGTGGGGGTTGAGGGATGGGTATTTTGGTTCTTTCTGTTCCTATGGTGCCTTGTTTTTACCTTCCGATTTATTTTTCTTTCTTCTTTCTTGGGGCCATGTAGACGTTACTGTTGGGTAGGTGGCGGCGACTGCTGTTAGGGCCTTGGGGCTAATATCCTGGTAATGTATATCCTGACCGCCATTCTGCCTAGTGGGATATATCTCCTGAGCTGCTGGGCTGTACATGCCTTTGTTCATATCACTACTTCACGTCTTCATAGACCCTGCTCTTTCTTTTTGTTTAAGTTCCCCATCTTTTATGAACATGGAAAAGTTGGACACTATTGCTTGCAATGAAAACTTAAAATTAACCTTCACAACTCCTGAGACGCGACAGTAAGGTCTTTCCAATGTACCTGCCTACTGCTTCCTGATTATGTTGTGATACTGTCGTTTCACCGTCTTGTATGTATGTGTGCTCAACAGTATTTGTGGCCGGCCCGAAGGTTGTGGGCCACTATTTGTACTTCTCTGAATGCACATATAAAGGTTTTCAAAAATTAAAAAAAAAAAAAAAAAAAACAAAGCAAGCCTTC
This sequence comes from Lissotriton vulgaris, assembly GCF_964263255.1. Classification (NCBI taxonomy): domain Eukaryota; kingdom Metazoa; phylum Chordata; class Amphibia; order Caudata; family Salamandridae; genus Lissotriton; species Lissotriton vulgaris. Next base: position 446,711,299 of record NC_141699.1, read on the forward strand.
TGGGTCAATGAATCCATATTTTCAAAGTACTCCAAGCTGGACTTGTATGTTCTTCCATTGGACTGAAGAGACCTTTTGTGGACAGTTCTATGGCTGCACTTTGTGGCCTGACAAATGTTGATAAAAGAATCAAAGACATATTTTATATTTTTATAACATAATGCTTTATTGAAAATATTTTATGACTATCGCTATTATTAAATATTGAAAAGTGTGAATTTATGAAATTTACATTTGATCCTAGTTATTGGCGATTTTTTGATAAAGCCAATAGGTCTGTTTTTTATATGTTAATGTGCTGACACCTTGATAAAGCCAATAGGCCTGCCACTTTGACAGAGCCAATAGGTCTGCCTTACTTAAAATGACATGCCCTTATATTGTTCCATGCCATTGTCAGCCATGCACAGTGGCAGGGGGTTGGGTGCAGGGCCTGCCCACAGGCCAAATAAGTAAATATACATGTATATTATCTTTCATAATCAGTTCCGTAGGGAACAATGAGCAACGCTGCAGTTGTGTGTCACACCCTCGATGCCAGGTGAATAGGAAACATACATATTGGGAGGAAAAGGTTAGGTGAAAATGTGTGATTTTCTATCTGCAACCAACTTTCCTCAATTATTGACATTTTACTCAAAGTTTGCTAAGTAATCATTAAACATCGACTGATTGTTAACTTGTTGTAGTAGGGAAATAATAACTTCTTAGCCATCATATAGACTTGGTTCTGGGTTGGGTACCATGATGTCAATGTGATGCCAAAGCTACTAGAAACAAGAAAAAGTCTCTCCCACCTATCAGGGAGTTCAGGAAAATCTTTATACAGATTGACTGTAAGTGGAGGAAAACGTAAGTAGAAGAAAATAAACATGCATAGGGGCAACTGTAACCAAGATTTTTTATAATAAGTTAAAAGATATAATACGAACAGGTTTTTATGTGCTGGCAACAACAAAATTATGCACTTAATAATGTGTAAATAATGTCATTGACTTAAGATTAATGCTATATGCTAAGATATAATACGAACAGGTTTTTATGTGCTGGCAACAACAAAATTATGCACTTCATAATGTGTAAATAATGTCATTGACTTAAGATTAATGCTAGTCAATATCTGATCTTCATAGGAATTTGCAAATAGTCATTGTTTTGTATCGAACCTGTGCTGAGAATAAAATCAATGGTGATGCCTTCAAAAATATTGATCATTTTGTTCGTGAAATGAAATTCTGCCCTCCCATTGTCATTCACTTTTTTGCTGACTTTTCAAAAGAATACATGTAAATCATCGTTTCGTCTTGATCCATGTCTAGCAATAGTATTGGCATTTGTTTACATACACATTGCACCATAACAAGTATGAACCATTCCCTGGAAGAGGTGATGGTTCCATCTCATATTATTAATTGATTACAAATTCTGCATCTATAAATCCCACTTCTCCTCTGAGGATTCAATGACCTTTTATCCAATTTCAGAAAGTGCCCTGACATATTTGATGCCTTCATGGCACTACTTGCTCAAGTCATCAGATTGTCCGATCTTGACTTCTAGATTTAGGTGGAACACCACCACTGGATATCCAAGAGAGGGAGGATTTAATTAGTGATTAGCAAGAATGTATTGCTTGATATGAGATACCAAGCTAGCTTAAAAGCAGAGTTGACAACAAATAGAAGATACTGCCCAAAACCAACCTGGGCTGCAACAGGAAACTGCTTTTGCTACTGTCAAGTAATTTAGGAGCTTGGTGTGTTAATTGTGCTCCACCTTTCAAACAAATCTCAACAGTTAAAATAGTATTCCCTTCCTAATGACACATCATTGTATTTCCCTTGTTAGGACAATTGTGGTCTTACAATTAGACCTTTTTACTTCCTTGAACATTGAATTGACGGTGAACATTACTAGCAGTCTTAATCACACCACAAAAATACCATCAAAGCTGTATTCACACTGTGCATGCAACAACAAAGCACACCCAGATTACAGACATGTTTTTCATTGTCAAATGAATCTGACAATATAGTATTTTATTTATGGCCCACTGAGTGTTTAGAGGTCACGGCTTCCTGGTGGGCATCACTGCTGATGAACTTGCCTGCCACCATCTTGTACTCCTGCTCAAATCCCAAGCAGTTGCATCCTAGATTCAAAGTGTTTAATTTTGGGAAATTAACCAAGGCTCCTAAAAGACCCAACTATGAAACAAATACGACAGGCTCCTTGGAAATTGGTTGAGCAACTGTAGTTCATGAAATAGTTAAAAAATTGAAGTATTTATTAGAGATTTTGGGCACCTAGTCACTCTTGCTTTTAACAAGTTTTCTAATCTAAAGTCATGTAACTAAGGAGCATATTATCAAGACAGGCGATAAAATGGGCTTGATAATATGCTCTGTGGAATTCCAATTGAAGCCCATGTTAAATGTGAAGGACATCTAACATGGGCTTCAATTGGAATTCCATAGAGCATATTATCAAGCCCATTATCGCCGTTTTAGCGGCAGTTTTCTGCCGCTAAAACGGTGATAACTTTATTGCCTGTCCTGATAATATACCCCTAAATTCCTAAATAATTCTTACGAAAGCATATTCTGGGCCAGATTCAAGGCAATATCATCAAAACTTAACAACAAGGGAAGTGGTGAAAGTGATACAGTTGGCCAACCACGTTATGCTATTTGCTGTGCAGGAAGGGAAAAAAATATATTGGATGTAGGTGCACATTTGATCACATGGAATACATGGAACTGTTCTCTGAATTATGCTGGGCAGACATCTGATGAAAAATGTATGAGAATTATCTGCTTGAAAACAGAAAGCATGTGAGATACCTGTTCAATGCATTTACCATACACTTTTTGTTTTCATGTGGCGAATATTGCTCGCTCAGCTTATGCGGCCCCGTGAGGCATTCAGTTCCCATGAGACATTTTCTGCTCGACTTTGTCTTCCATAAGCTAAAAATGCACAAAACGAATACGCATACGGAAAATAAAATATCCACAAAATGGACGAAATCCAATAATCGGAAAATATGTGAGATTCTACTAGTATAAAAAATGCTTTGGTCTTAACATTGACATGTTAAGGATAGAGCAAGCCACAAAAGGTCACACATGTATGAAGTTAGTGGTTTCCTACAATTTAGCACAATTGCATCATTTCCAAAGCTTTTCCCATCTAATAAACTTGTTTCGTTTGGCATGTACTACATGTTATAGATGTTCACTGTGTGTGTGTGTATATATGCTGCATATGTTTATTGGGATGTCGTTTTTTTCACCTTAACTTGCAAGCAACCAAGGGCTGTACACAGAAGATTGAAGGGCAAAATACAGGATTACATAGCCGCCAACTCACAGAGTACCACAGTGTGACACTTTATATCGGCTCCCATTTCACAGTCTCCCAGTGAGAAGCCGATATCACACTGTGGCAGGGAAAACAAGCTGAAAACCATAGTGGTTTTTTAGCTCGTCTTCGAGAGGCTTTGAATTGCCGTCATCAATTAAGGTGTGCAGAAACACCCCATGACATCTTCACCAGCCTCAGCAAGCTTAGTTTTTTTGGGGGGAGAGGAGTGGGCTTGGGGGCGGGGTGGGATTAAAAAGGGCCTCCTAGGTACTTCTATGCATAAGGCCCTGCCCTCTTCTAGGCCCTGCCCCCTTCTCACACTGGGAGATTGTTCTACGAGTTGGCAGGAATGTGATTATTAACAAGTGGGACACAGACTCTTTGAGGGACCCAGAGACGCTCGATACGCTCGATAGTCTTTATACTTTATCGCCATAGGTGGTTCACTATATTCTCCTTGGATATATGTCTTTTCAGCTTCTTTCTGAAGAGAAGTGGAGTGAGGCAGATCGGGTGTGGGTGTTTATCTGCAGCCTTGATACATAAAGAGAGCTTAATTCTTAAAATAATGAGTGCTACTGGTCAAAGAGTTTCTCAGAAGACTACGGCCAGCGTTGCTAATTGTCACAGTTGCGGAAGTCCAAGACTATCTAGTCTTGACTCCACTTCATGCCTCTCTCATCCACCAACCTATCTTCCCTTTTACTCTCCCTCCTGCAGCATATCATCCCTGCGTTCTCTATTTCCCTCTGGTGTTTCGGTGTTCACCTCAGTATTCTTTCCCTCCTTCCTGTCTCTTGTTCTGGGTCAAAGCTGATGAATGAAAATCCCAGTCCCAAAAATGAGAGCAAGTTTCCCCAACTTCAACCCCCAATTCAAATAAAGCTCACTACATAGTTAGTGAAAGATTGCGTCATGATCCTTTCATTTTCCCATCTTGAACCTGATTCTGTAAATCTTATGGCTTTCTGGGTTTTTTCGCCTTCTGAGAGCACGGTCTTTCCATCGAAGAACGGTGGAGAGTATTTTTGCAGTTGTTTTATTGTACCACATATTGGCTCATAGAAGCGTATGCCTGGTAGTTGTATGAAAACCATGTTTCTTCAGATAGATACATTGTTTTGGAACTTTCAACCTTTAGCAAATTGACAAAGCAAGTCATGTTTTTTAAGAGTCTAATTGTTACACAATCTCTGGTCTAAAAGGAATGGTATTGCCAAAAAGGCCTCATTTTGGAAAGGGAGATTTAGTGAGGTGAGTCAAAATTTCCTTATTGAAAGGACAGCAATGATCAGCATACGGCCATAAGCATTTTCCTGTTTTCTACCAGATCAGGTAAACAATCACAATTTTGAATGGATGATTGTTTGAATTGAATCATTCCATGGGAATAGTGGCTTAGCTATTGAGTGGATGACTAAAGGACAGGAAGTCCACATTGATTTCCAGCTAACAAAGCACTAGTTGAACTGTCCACTGTGCCAATTTTGAACTGAAAGGATTGGTACAATTTCATTCTGTGGGAGTATCCAGTGTTGTACAGGATTTGAAATGCAGATAATTGACTAATGTCAGCCTAGCAGCACATATAAATGTTTGGATGCACACAACTAACAAAACCAACACCACAAGCAGCACCAATAAGCTAAAAAATACAATCAATCATCATAATACAAGTTCTGAAAAGCTATTATGCCAGCAGGTCTCAAAAGCTTCAATCACAATTTGAAAGGTTATCAGAACATCAATAACCCAAAATCTAGTCCGACATAAATTGCTGCCTAAATATATTTTTCCAAAAATATCCCTCCAACGGTAGAGATTTACAAATGTTATGTCCAATATTTACATATTTCTGTAAACAATATTCAGGGCACCATATTATTGTCAGGAAATATTTAGACCTAGACATTCTAGCCCCATTCCATTTTGCAATAATGTTTACTAGCCCCATCTGTGCATCCAGCTAAAAGAGCAGACTCATCTCCTTTGAAAGGTCTCTTTCACTTCACCCCTTTCAGCTCCTCTAAAGAAAACCTTAATATGCTCTGTATATTGTACACTCAAATTACTCTCATTAGGTTGCCAGTCCTTAATTTGCCCAAAAGTCTGTCAGCTTTCTCCTTCTTCCTGAAGTCCTTTGCTACCCTCCAACATCTTGAAAAACCTCAATAAAACAAAACATCTTGAATATTAATAACTTAGGGCTAAGGTCAAGTGACAATGCAACCTGATGCTGCTTCCATCTAATCACCCGGGGAACATCACTTACAACGCATTTATTACAACGCACTACCATTACAACGCAACCATTACAACGCAAACCATTACAACGTATTGCGCTGGGGGGGCGCTCTAGGATAGGGAATATATTTAATTTACTATCCAACACCTTCCCTACTATCCACGGGGACTGGAGTTGGAATAGTAAATTAAATAAATCACTATCCAGCGCTTAAAAGCACTATGCGTTGTAGTGGTATGCGATGTAAAAACCGCGTTGTAACAGCAGGCGTTGTAATAGCCTGCGTTGTAACGACACCAACCCAATCACCCGAATGAATAAACGGAAGGGTGGAGTTGGGTTTCGCGCTGTGTGGCCTCTGCTGACCACATGAATATCAAAATCATAAGATATGGTCATTTCAAAGTCTTATAATCACTTTATCCAGTGCCCTACATCAAATAGTTTGTCAGGTTACTGTAGGAGCTTTTGCTGCTTCTCAATTTCAGCTTTTATTTTTGTTTTGGTGTGAGGAGGAGGAAACAAATACAAAACACCACGCAGGAGAGAATAAGGTGGATTGTTTCACTGTGCATTCAGTAGCACAGCCTCAATGAACCCTTGCATGCAACAGGCAAAAGGTAGAACAAAAGCTCCATTAAAGCACCATTCAGACCGAAATAATCCATTCATTTTATTTTTGTGTTTTGGAGGAGTGTTTGCCTTACCCGAGTTAAAACAGCAGCTATTCGGAAATGATGTGAATGCAAATAATAGCTTTTCAAAGCTTAATAGTCCAGTAATTTTGTGAAAGTGCAGGAATATCGCTGCATAAACCAAACCTTTAGAAAAACCAGCCAGCAGGTGATCACATTTTTTATATCCCAGTCACCTCAAAAGACTTTTAGCGTGGGTAGAGTAAGTTTTAATTTATGTTCACAACCATGGGCGTTGGGGTCTTTTAGCATTTAATTTTTAATATAATTTAGGCAGCCTGCAGCATTACGAGTTAAATCCTGGCGGGCAGTCCTGAGGCGGTGGTCCACTATGGTGACTTTCAACGGCACATATCTGAGCCTTAGAAAGGCATCACAATGGGAATACCACAGTATGTTGCTGCACAACATGGACTGTTAAGTCCATGCCATGCAGATACTGGGGGTGCATGCATACACGGGGGCACAACATGTGCCCCCGCCAGCATCCCCTGGTCCTGAGGCTTAGTTTACTCACTGCCACACTTTTCATGGCGGGCCCACCGTCATGAAAACTGTGGTAGTGAGAAAACTCGTAATATGCTTGGCGGTGCTGCAGTGGCACCACCAGAATATTACGGCCCTCAGACCGCTGCCAGACGACCAGGGATTGCGGATCCCTGGCGGTAGCAATGGTCCTATTGCGGTCCGACCGCTCAAGTCGTAATATGGTGAGTGGACTGCCGGTGCTGCAGTAGCCGCACCACCACCATGGGTTTGGCGGTCCATTAGACTGCCAAATCATAACCGGCCCCTTGTTTTTTTTTATAGGATTTATAAGTGAAATAAATAATAGCAAAACAAATTCAATTGAAGTTTATGCAGGAGCAAAGAGATAACATTTAAGCCAACAGATTTCCTGGCATAAGTTGGAAGTTAAATATTTTCTTTTTTGGGCCAGGGGTGGAATGTGCTGGCGACGTAACATATTTACAGGGCTTTTCATCATTTCTGTTTTAAGAAACTCAGCACTTTACCTCAATGCTGATTCAGGACTAGGGTGTGTGAAGGTGCAAATTAAAGTGACTCACAACTTTTCAAATGTCTATCAAAAACCTTTAACCGCATGCGCGCTAGCGCAATTCCGCTCCTGTGCTGAGTTTTTTAAAACCGCACTTTCCGTGACGAGCTGGGCTCGTCATCAGCGTGCGAGGAGGCTACGCCATGACGAGCCCAGCTCGTCATGAGCGTGGAAGGGGTTAAAGCTCCACAAGGAGCAAAGCTTGATATAGATTGTTTTTAAAGAGAAGTCTTTTAAAGCAGTGGGACAGTGATCTTGCCGCTGAGAGGGCCTGTGCAAGACAGCAGGTGTTTCTGGTAGCTTGGGGCCATTTGCAAGGACAGTCCCCAAATGTGAAATGTTCTCAGACCTCCCACATCACATGCTGTCATTCCATTATGTAGTACACAAAAGGGCAACCCAATATTCCCTTGTGGGCTTGGGTATCTATGATAAGGTAGGTAAAAGGCCCAACAAGTGATTTGTTTGAAAACAGGGATACTAGAAATATTTCAACTACTCTGTGATGTCCGAGAGTGACATCTCAAATTAATTGTTTTTCACTTAATACACAAGTATAATTAAATGCAAATAGGTTCAGTCATATACACAGGTGTATATGCTTTTCAAAACTGTATTCCATTGAAACAAATAAGGAATAAAGGGGTTCAGAATGAATGATAGCTCATGTTATGATTGACAATGTATATTACAATAAAGCTAGATCCTCAGAGTTATATAACATATGACAATGTATTCAATGCCTAGTTTCAAAATAAAACCAGAGAATATTCCTGTAAGCCTCTTAGCAGCTATGGAACGTCCAGCTCCAGTACTGAACGTTCCATTGCGCAGGTGAGGTTCGAACGTCCAACGGCCGACGGCAGCACTCCTGAAGGTAGTGGTGCCGTCGGCCGTTGGAATAGGCGCAGCACCTAAGAGGTTAGAGTCAAAACAAGATTCGCAGTGGTGATATGAATTTCCCAAAGGGAAGGTTGGCTGTACATTGACGTTTTAGACTCATAGGGTAAGACTCCACATAACCTTTTTCAGTACTAGGAGAATTGTACGAAGAGGAATGCAGGACCCCATCAATGGACGCCAAGATAGTGCTTGGCTGGAGTGTATGAAGCCCTGAGTCTGCAATAGATTCAGTGCTGGGGGATAGGTATAGGACCAATAATGGTTGTGATGCTAATAACTCAAAGGCAGTCCCAGAGCAAAGGATCACAGCGAAAAGGTGGTTTGGACAAAGTATCAAAGCTGTTTATTGTAAGAAGCACTGCCTTTGAGCTATTAGCATCACAGCCATTGTTGGTCTTATACCCATTCCCCAGCACTGGATCCATTGCAGTCTCCACGCTTCACATATTCCAGCAAAGCACCATCCCAGCGTCCACTGGCGGGGTCCTGCATTCAGCTTCGTACAAACACCATTGTCCTGAAGAAGGTCTTGGCTGGAGTGTATGAAGCCCTGAGTCTACAATAGATTCAGTGCTGGGGGATAGGTATAGGACCAATAATGGTTGAGATGCTAATAACTCAAATGCAGTCCCAAAGTAAAGGATCACAGCGAAAATCCCAAATGGGTGGTTTGGCCAAAGTATCAAAGCTGTTTATTGTAAGAAGCACTGTCTTTGACCTGTTATCATCACAGCCATTGTTGGTCTTATACCCATCCCCCAGCACTGGATCCATTGCAGTCTCCACGCTTCACATATTCCAGCAAAGCACCATCCCAGCGTCCATTGGCGGGGTCCTACATTCAGGTTCGTACAAACACCATAGTCCAGAAGAAGGTCTTGTGGAGTTTTACAGTATGAGACCAAAACTTCGATGTTCAGCCCTCCTTCCTCCGGACAATTCATATCACAGCTATGAGTCTTGTTTTCACTCCAAGACAAACGTTCTCTTGTATTGTGAAAATGAGGATTAAGTACATTGTCATATCTTAGAAAACTCTGATATTCCAGCTGTAGTGTAATATGCATTGTAAATGTACCATCAGCTATCATTCATTCTGAACCCATATATTTGTTTGATTATAACAGAGAAGGACTGGCCGTAGCAGGCACCAGGTGTTTTCCCGGTGTGCTGGAAAGGTGGGGTAGGGTTTTTAACCCATGGGGGCAGTGCTGCAAAATTGGCCCCCTGTCACAAAAGCAGAAGTGGTGCAGCAGTGCTTGACACTAGCATCCCCCTCACCCCTCTGGCCAGTGCTTCTTAGTTGCACCCCCGGGCCTCTGGGAGCGGTTGAGCGGATTTTCCAGGGCTGGTTTCGGTTCACAGTCCGGCCGTGGATTCTAATACAATTTTGCAAAGCATACACACCTGCCTAGACAATTGATTTTATTTGACTTTAATTCTCTTTTGTGTATTAAGTATAAATCAATTAATTTGAGATGTCACTCTCGGACATCACAGAGTAATTGAAATATTCCTAGGATCACTGCTATCAAACAAATCCCTTGTTGGAGCTTTTACCTACCTTCTTCCATAATGGTCACCAGCAGGAAAGGCAATTTTTTCTACTTAGTACCCAATCCACCATCACAGGGTTCCAAATTGCCCCAGTTGCCCAGTACCCAGCTCAATTCTTTCCACATTAGTAACCATGCCGAAATCTGCATGTAGCCATTTCCCAGAGTCAGGAGGGCCCTTACATTATTGGATGAGCATCTTGCATCTGGTAAACAGCCAAATTGTAAGGCCAAGGAAACTTCACATCAGCAAAGATGGCAGGGACACAACACATCCCCGGCCTCGCTGTTGCAAAGTTTAGAGACAAGTCTAACATTGCGGGGTAAATATTTCCTTCAGCCGCCCTTAATCAGCACAACCCTTTTCTTAGTAGCTCCATAAGGTATATTTCGCGAAAACCAAGATGAATGCACATTCTCTTCCTTAATTGAAAGAAAGACTCTGACAGTAAATCTTTCTACAGTGAACGTGAATTCTCACAATTTAACATGGTTCTTTCTCTGTGCCTATAGATTGGATTTTCTTTAGGACATAGAATTTCCTGAGAAATCAAGGGTATTCTATTGCCACGCAGCTCTATCTTAGCAAAGAAAAATATCAAATAAATGGAAAATTAGGTGCGAAAAAAGGCATAGTTACAGTGGGAATAAACTATTGAAGTGGAACGGAAATGTCCTTGTTCGGGTCACTGACAAAGAGCCTCCGTTGCTGGAGCATCTGGACAAAGACACATTGTGCATTGCTGGTAAAATGGCGACCGGCGAGTTATTGTAAGCAGCAAGGCACACAGAAAGAGACATTTAAAGACTGGAAATCTCCCAGGAGCCAAAAGATTCAACTAATGATTGAAGTTTTTATCAGGTTTATATGAATCACAATTCAGAGTTGAAAACAGTATATCAATGTTTGAGGACAGACGGTCATGTTTTCTATATTAATGCAACAATTCACCTCTCTCCTTTTATATCTTATTCAAATGGCATGTGAATTCACTCTTAATCCACTTGTCCTTCCTGGCTACTCTTTGCCCCCTGAAATATATGATCGAAAAGCGTGAATGCTGTCATAGTCCCATGCTTCCTCTACTGTGTTGAGGTTTCTTTCTGCAATTTTTTTTCTCGCAAATGTGAGCAAAGTTTTGGGCATCCATGTAAATTTGCATCGAATGGGCAATGTGATTGAACCGGAAACAGTTTCTCCCAGAATGGAAGAACTCCAAATTGCTTTGAGGGCAGGTTAAGTCTTATGTGTACATTCACAAACAGGCATGTCTACACTGGAAGAGGTTACAATAATGGGTGGTCCCAGTAAAGGTACATTAAACAGTGTACTTAGGATAAACAAAGGTTAACAGACTCAAAGAAAACGTGTGTATACTGAAACAGTGTTATTTAATCACACTGCACACATAATGATTGCAAAAACAATTTAAAAGCTGAAAGTGCCCAGAGGAAAAAGGGATGAGAAGTAAGGAAGAATCGGTGATTTGATTGAGGGTAAAGTGGTACGTGTAGTTAGAGTATCGTGCACATCACATTATTCTATTTTAATGGTGCATCATTTAGCCAAAAGCTTCACAATTCCATAAATAATATAGTTTATTATATAGCCATCTATAGCAAAAGAAACAACAAATCACAGTAAAACAATTGCTGTTGATTATACTGGCAACATATAAAGTGTTGACGTTTTGACCCCAAAACAGGTGTAGGTTCTTGAAATCCTTACAAAGGGGGTCTTCCTCAGGACTGTGGTGAAAGGGGAGGGGGCACCATGAACAGCCCCACACAGGGAGGCTGGTGGAACAAGTAGGGCTCGTGGGCTCTAAACATAGGAGAGCGGAAAACCACACTTAGAGGGTGAATCAATGTGATTGTATCCCTTACAAAATATTCGCTTGAATGAGAACCAGAGGGCATATTATCAAGGGATTTATCTCTGCTTTTTTGGCTTTAAACGCCAAGAAAGCGGAGATAAAATGATCTCCCTATCAGCAACAGTGTGCTAACATGCAAATTCGCATGTTAGCACCCTTTTTCTCTACGTTTCCCCTTGCATCTCTAATGAGATGCAAAGGGGGCCTTCCAGAGAAAAATAATAGGAGAAATGTTGTTAAGCAACATTTCTCCTATTATCAAGGATATCGCTAACCCTGTTAGTGATAAAAAAGCAGCGCTACCCACGGTTAGCGCTGCTTTTTTTACACCTGGTATTTTCCGGACTTAGTGTAGACCTATCAAGAGAGAGAGAGAGGACTAGGTAGCTAGTCCGTGTCCCTGTGGGTTTATATGTATCATCAAAGAGGACTAGCTCAATATGACTTTTATTTTAGGACTCTGACTCGTTTTGTGAGTGGACACCTTGTTGGTGTGTTCATGAAGCTATCACCCACCAACCTAGTTGGTGGCATGCTTCATCATCGGGCCCACCCAGTAACACCTAATGTGTTCTGGGTGTGCTTCGACACCTGCTTACAGCGGAACTGGTATTTTACTGAGAGTGCAGTGTAGGGTGTTAGTGAACTGACAGTTAAAACAGCTTGGCGAGGGTCCCAGTACCCGAGGGTAAATTAAATTTTAATAATTGGGCCGCCGTCAGTGGTTAAAAATAAGGCTAGGGGATGTTAAGGTGGTGAGTTACGACATCCTACATCCATGAGTTGGCCGACATGTTTCAGCCAGTGCCTTAAGATTAATCTGGCTTTTCTCAGGACCTATTTAAAATAGTGTTGGTGCAGGCTAAAAAATGTGGGTTTGTGTAATACAGACTATGTGTTACACTTGCTAGGGTGATTTTCTAAGTGTGAGAGGGGGATTCCCTTCTCAAGCATACCTGAACATACAACATATAAGACATAGACAAAACATATAGGTAAAGAAGAGTCACTTAGCATATAGTTGTAAAGTCATACACATCGTGATTACCGGGACTAAACTGCATGGTGGGTAGACTATAGTCGGCTAAGGTGTAATGGTACTGGTGGTACCATTAGGGTGAAAATCGCATTCTAATTAGGCGTGGTGTGGCTAAAACACAGGTATCACACAATAGTAGTACATAGTTTGATTAGGCGTAAGTAGTGGTTCTTACGCTGGGTATTAGCAGTCAATGCTTCCTGGAATGAAGCGGCAAGGGGTTGACCCTGTTAGGAGAAAAGGTTGGCCACTGGGGTTAGGAGACCTGTATGGGAGGAAAAACGCTTACCCATAGTAGTTGAGGTGATCGTTATACTCACAGCCTTTCTGGACAGAGCCTGCCGGTTACCTGTAGCGCCGTCTTCACACTCCGGTGAAATGCGCTTGGATTCTCTGTTCGTTTTTATATGCCTCTTAACGAGCAAACTACTATCACCTGTGCGAGGAAGGAAGCGTAGAAAGACTTCCCGGGTGTGTGGTGAGCCGGGCAAGCATGCGTGCTGTCTGCCGCTATGAGGAAGTTTTGTGCGTGCGCAGGCGGGAGGCGAAGGAAAGCGTGTCTTATTAATGCATCTGCTTCCAGATGTACATGTATCCGTCTGTGTGTGTTACGTGCAGGTTGACCAAAATGTTCTTTAAAATGATTAATTTCCTTCTGAGTTTCCTTACAAGTTCCTTGTTTGAGAACTAGAGTTAGGGCCCCACATCTGTGTTTGACTCAGGCCCCCGAAAGCTTTAGACAGGCCTAGATTAGTTGCCAAACTATCAATTAAAAAGTTATAAATTAGGCCTGGGTGGAATTTCAATGACACTGAAGTAATTTTGGTAATTCCAAGTTCCTCTTTGATGCAGAATTACCGATAATTATGTGGTTACTCCTCCTCGTGTAACTAAGAGTAATTTGGAAGAAAACATTTTATTAAGAGCACATTAGGCGAGAGCAAGAGTCCACCCATGCTCGCTATTGGAATTCTGCTGCGTTAAGCGATGTTTCTTAAAGCAAAATTGACTAAAGTCAATTTTGGATGCAAGGGTGCATTTTGTGCTAAGAAAATAGCGCTAAATGTCCGTAGTATGTTGAGGGGAAATCCTACCCTACCCCAAGAGCACATTTAGCGATTACTAACTCGCTATTTGTGTTCTTTTGAATTAAGAGCTGTTTCTTAGCAAAAAATGCCTCCTTTCATCCATTTTGAACACAAGGGGATATTTATGCACTAAGAAAGGGTGCTAAATGTAGAATTACTCTTCTCATGTAATTCAGTATTAATCTCACAGAATCTTTAGCTAATACACATGATTAATCTACACTGAATTATGCGAGTTACGCCACCCCTAGTATTTATCAAATAGATTTCTATTGAAAGTCATACTTCTCAACTAATTCCTTCAGGTCTGTATTTTCTCATGTTAATACCTGAAGAGATTCTTCCTGATGGCAAAATGGCAGAGAAAGGGGCAATTTACATGCTTCAGTGTGTGTCACCTTTACCAAATAACGACTATGGTGCACTATGCTACGAGAACATGAACCCGCAAGAATATTCCACTTCACAGAAAATATTTATCTGTCTATTTATGTATGTGTACGACACACATTATAAAGGTTAGGCCCACATTTACTAAGGCTTGGGTGGGTGCTCCTGCATCTCACACAGTATAGTGCTGCATGTGATGGCCTTCATAATGCTAAGTACATTTTTATTATCTTTAAGTGTTTTTTTCATAGTAAAGAGGCCAGCTTTAGGTGTTTTCCTTATGCTTAACAGAATGGGTGTATTTTCCCCTTCTGTTGCTGATATCTTCCATTCTTCAAGATTCTCATGTACAAAACTATTTTAAGGTTGGTAGTGCTTCCAACCAGAAAATCAAAGCCTTTTCGACTGCAAGATTTCATTTTTGTATTCACCAAACCAAAATAGCAATTTACTAACATGTTACTGAATCGCTATTTGGGTTTGGGTATCAATACAGATTTAACATTTGGAAAACGCATGTTAAGAGCATCTCTTCTAGATACCTACGGCCACATGCATCATCGGGACATTTTGCGATTCCTTATTTGCGAAAAATAGGAAATCGCAAATAATGAATCGCAAAATGGGATGCCTTATTTATTTGCATAATTTTTGCGATTCGGTGAAAATCGCAGTTTTTACCGAATCGCAAGGATTATGCGAATTCTAAATTGCGATTTCGCACTTCCCATTGATTCCTATGGGCCAAAAGGCCCATAGGAATCAATGGGAAGGCATTGACATTTTGCGAATTTCTATTTGCGATTCGCAAAATGTTAATGCAGTACATGGGTGCAGGGGGGTCCAAATGACCTGCACCCCTGAAATGCATTTTTAAGTGCATGTTTCACACACACATGTCCTAAGGACATGTGTGTCTGTAACATTACAGTGTTTCAAATGCAATTTTGAGCATTTTAAAACTTTTTCGCAAATTACCACAAGGTTCAACCTCGTGGTAATTTGCACCCCCTAATTGCGAATTCGCAATTTAAAATGCAATCATGCATTGCTTTTAAGGAATCGCAAATTTGCGATTCCTTAACCCCTTCGACGCTGATGACGAGCTGGGCTCGTCATGGCGTAGCCTCCTCGCACGCTGATGACGAGCCCAGCTCGTCACGTAAAGTGCGTTTCCGCAAAACCCAGCGTGCGAGCGGAATTCCGCTAGCGCGCATGGTGTTAAAAGCAATCGCATTTTTGGAATTCGCTAAAAAATTGCGATTTTCCAAAAAATGTTTGATGCATCAAAAAACTATATTTAGGAATCGCAAACGGCCGAATTTACCGATTCGCACCATTTGCGACTCCTAAATACCTTGATGCATGTGGGCCCAAATCTTTAAGCTATGTATTAATGTTTTGCGACTGAAATCTGGTTGCAAAATATTAATATTTTACCACTTCCACAAAGGAGGTCGTAAGCCACTCACAAAGGGAAGGGATCTCATGAGCAGGCAGTGGTCCAGGAGACCTCTGACTAGGTACAAAAAATGGGCTTATGTCAATTTTCTATTTTAAATTCCTTTAAGGAAAACATGTTGGTCTGCTGACCCCAGCATACCACAATGCCTGTCATTGTGGCCAATCATAGTGAATCTCAATTTCTGACCCACCTCATGCATATTGATAAGGTAGGTCAGATTGAGGACCACTTCAAATCCGTGTTATGAGAAACAAACCCATGAATGCATAGGGCGCTTCTAAAAAAAAACCAATGGATTGATTATAAGTTTTGTGTGTAAATTGCACTCACTTCTAGCAAATTCATTTTTGTACATTTCCCTTAATGTTTCGCAAATTGCAAATTGGTATTTGTCACACTTTATCTTTATTGAAATGGAATGTTTGCTTATGAGGGCCTAAATTGTTTCTCGCACAGGTCTTGGGAGCAGCTAATAGTCCATGAAGGGGGGGTTTAAAAAATCTCTCAGCATGGTATTTAGAGATCCATATGTGGAGATCCACCGGCGCCTGGTTGTTAATGCTGTCTGATATATATCAGGAAAAATCCATAAACATTCATCCAAATTAATGTTTGTATTTATAGGATTAGCATACAGAAGAGCAGAAAGCTCGAGGAAAAATAGTTGACAATCAAAAAGATAAACTGCATTAATTCCATGAAACAAAGTGACAGCATTGAAATAGATACCTCTCCCAGAGACATCGAGCCGCTGTTTAATTTATGCAATTTCCCCATTAATAACATTATCCATTTAAGACATCCATTACATGTCCGTGGTGTTAATTTGAAGGGAAAATCTAATAAGTTCTGTAGGAAATCTTCCATTAAATTAACTATATTGACTTTAATGGATATCCTAAATAGATGTGACCATTAGCAGAAAGAAGAAACAGACAGATTAAAAGCAAACGCTGTATATTTCATGCTGCACTAACACAGAATAAAGGGATGCAGAAGATGCATGGATGTGGACACTGCGAAGCCTGGTTAGTATTCAGTCATTGCTTGTGAATGAGATATCCGTATCAATCCTGGAATGATGCCATGCTCCTTTCCACCTCAAATATCTCTAGCTTTCCAGATGTCTTTCTCTGACGCAGCCCAGGAAAGATGGGTCATTCGTCCTTATGTGAACAAAGGCAAATTTTGCCACATCTCACTGGCTTGGAGAGAAACTACTGCGACACTGAGATAACATTGGTACTTATATCATACCAAGGCAGGGAGATATTTTCCAGTATAGCACACCAAAACTCCAAAAACTCACTTCCCCTAATTGCCTCCATCTATTGCAATTGTAGGCGGACATTCAAGCCAACATGTTGCACCGGTTCTTCAGCGAACCTAAATCTACCAGGCCAAAAACTTTGCGACAACGGATTTGTGGTTTGAAGGTAAACATTTTTCAATCGTCACAAGCTTTTCTCAGGTGACTTCCCGTTCCTCCTCGTGCTCGGGCAATGTGTGGTCGAACTTTTTTCCCATAGCAGTATGTCATAAGTGTGAGGAAGGTGATTTGCAGTGTCATACCAGAATCGAACGGAATTATCACTTGGGGACACTTACCGTTGGTAGCCATTTCAGGTATTTTTCATTAATGAATTGAAACACTGCAACAGAACCAGCCTAGGTGATTAAGTGAATTAAGAGTGGAATCATTTCAGATGCTGTTCTGCTCAGATACAAAGAGCAAGGTTTTGCTCCAATGCTTATAGCTAGAGTGAGTGCCTCTCACATACATTGTGTGATTTCAACCTGAGAAGCGTAAAGACTTCATCAAATATGCATATTAGTAAAGCATTGTATGTGTGGTGCTACAAGATTAGAACATTTCATTAAGACCTTGGAAGAATTTCAATTACGTTATTGTAAACAGAGAAATGTTGGTATTTCTGTGTTACTCTTTTATGCACAATTACCAATAAAAAGGCAATAACGCTCACTCGTGTAATTGAGGGAAATTTGTTAGAAATACATCCTATCACAAAATCACATTTAGTGAGAGCATACAACTGCTCATGCTGCTGTTTATGTTCTGTGGCATTTAGCTGTATTTTCTTATACATCCTGTGTCCATTTTGGATATGAGGGTGCATTTTGCACTAAGATACTAACACTAAATTTTGAGAGTAAATTGAGGAAAATCCTACCCTAAGCCTACATTTGGTGAGTGTTAGTGGCTGCTTGCACTTGCTATTCCTGAATTATTGCAATCAGCACTATTTCTTAGAGCAAAATGCATCCTTGCATCTATTTTGGACTTGAAGATACAATTTACGATGAGAGATTAGCGCTAAATGTTGGGAGTAAATTGGAGAAAATCCTGCCCAAAGTGCACATTCGACAAGCTTGAGCGTTTTGGACTCAGGCGAGCATTTTTGCATCAAGAAAATATTGCTAAATGCAGATGCAGAATTACTCTTCTTGAGTAATACTGTGTAATCTCTGAGAAGTTTTGGGTAATTCTGTGTGATTACGCTACACAGGATTATGTGGGTTACAACCACCCTCAATGTTATTTAGGAATGTGAAACAACACAGGCCACACAGTGTCAGTCTTGCTCAGGCATTTACATTGGTAGATTATGTAATATCATTAGGAAAATTAGCTTCCACAGTCAGAAGGAAAGGAAAAGAGATCAGGTCATGATGTGTTTCAATATAGCAAAGACTAGAGATGAGATAGGGCAGAAAAGTGAAACTAAATTGTATTGCTAGCCAATAAACCTGAACATTGCATAGCATGAGTGGAAGATTTTAAGAAAGACAAGAGCAAAAAGAGAATATAAAAGCGGTCAAATAATAAAGAGGTAACGTGAACACAAAGAAAGTTTCAAGGTTAGTGTTATAGATGTTGAGATATAAATCATGTGGCAATAATAGAGACTGCACTGGTTTGAAATGTGTGTATAGAGTGTATGTTTGTAAAGGACATTTTGTTAATAATAGAAGAAGGTGAAGCATGGGTAAAAAGATCAAAGAAATTCTGACATAAAATAAAGAAATACGACTACATGTAGTAGGTGAGAGGGAGAACAAACTGATTGATGATGTATAATTTGAAGGAGTGGCATTGACAAAGTTGTGTGGCTCAGGAGCTAAACTGACATTAGTCTCTAAGAAGATATTTAAATGCAGAATAAAGAATAAAGATGAATAAAGTGTAGAAGTGAAGAAAATGAAGAATAAGGCAAAAGTGAATCTGATTTGGGCCAACTGGTTATAGATGGTAATCAATCAATGTGGCTGGTTATTTCATGAAAGAAATACAATATATGGGTAGATAAGCCATGGGTAACGTGTATGTTTCAATGAGCCGTAACTGTGGCAAAAGTTGGATCCACCAAAGGGACTTGGACTTGTTTTTATATCCCAATACTGATCCACAGATTGTTTCTAAAGAACGCTGGGAAGTCAAAGAGGACATGAAAGAGGTAAATGCTAATAAAAAGTTTGAGAAAGAGATTCTAGAAATGTTCAGACAAAATCTTAGTTGTTTAAAAAGGCACACGTACAAGATAAAGATCAGAGAAAGAGCACAACTGAGATAGAGCAAACAAAGAAACGTGACAATAATGGTTAGAAACCTTATCAATAAGTGTAGGAAATTGGCAGCGACTACGATTCTTGTCAGGGTAAAATGTAAGTAAAACACAAATGAACGTGAGTTCAACCATTGGGTAGCTTGGCACAAAGCAGTCAGGCTTAACTTAGAGGCATTGTGTAAAGTATTTATGCAGCACTTCCACCAATAATAAGAGGAGTTGGCCTAACAGCTAGGGTGGTTGACCTCAAATCTGGGGACTGGGTTCGAGTCTTGGCAATGACACTGAACATCCTGTGATTCTGGGCAAATCACTTAATCTCCCTGTGCCTAACAAAAATGAATCTGTCCTCATGTAATGCAACTGGTGCTATGTAAAGCACTCTGATACCCGATTCAGGTCAAGTTTGCGCTACATAAAACTCTGTAAAAAAATAAAATAAAGTAAAACACAACACATGAAAATTTCCACACCAATCTAGCAAAATAGAGTGAAATGCAATAAATTGTTGGAGACCAAAATGATAAAATTGCAATTAGGAGAACAGAAATATGCAATTTTAACGATGTGTGTTAAAATAGTTTCGAAAAGCACAACTGTGGTTATCTGGTTGTGCTGGACCGAATCAAAGTCACAAGTTTAGGTCGACTGTGATGGATCGCAGCCCAGGCACATTACCAAGTTTAGCCTTCTGAGGATTGTACTTTATGTCCATGGTGCATGGTGTTGTATCGAGGGGCTTTGCCTGTTCCGGGGTTGTAATTGATGAGATATGTGGTGAACCTTGGTCATGCTTTGTGTGACTCTGTGTTGGTTCCAATGAAACTGCCAGCTATGTAACAAGGATTTGCAGGGCTTTACATAACTTGGCATTGATTCTGATGAGACCTAGAGCTGTGCGGTGAGGCTTTGCGTAGGTTCTGATGGGGACCACAGTTGGGCTGGCAGTGCACTTTCAGGCCCTCTTCCAAGGGCCCAAGACTGAAGTGGCACCACTTGGGGGGATGGACTCACATCAGGCACAGTCAAGTGGAAGGGTTTACATCTGTCACATAAGGCACAGTCAAGTTCGAGGTGATTGGAGTATTTTCTGTCCCTGACAATTTGATCAGGAGCCATTCAACTAGCCGTTGGAGTCATTTTGGTGGTCCTGGGTTCAAGCTGCAGGTCCAGTACTTCTCACTCAAGCAGCAGGGGAGCAGAGTAGCAGTTTTTTGTGCAGCAGATCGGCACAGCAGTCCTTCTGAGGAGAAGGAGAAGTATCAAGAGGGTACAACCCCAGGAGTGTCGGAATCCAAAGCCAATCTTACCATGTCTTAAGAAGAGAGCAAAAGCACTTTAGCACTGGTTGGCAGTGGTAAAGTGCACAGAGTCCTAAGGCCAGCAAAAACTAAGTCAGCATAACCAGAGGTCTGGTTGCCATGTCTAAGACCAGGTGCCAGCGCAAAGGGGTCGGGAGCTGTGGTTTTATAACTGAGGATAATAACATTCATTTAAAAAAGCTTGAAGAGTGCAGAATACAGATATTGTGCGAATGAAAAGGAGCCCTAGTGGTATTTCGGACATTAGGTAAATTAACATGTGCTGCATGGGGGAATATATTTAATATAAAGATGGGCCATGAATCAAAGAGAGACGCCTTTGACAGGAAGGGAATTCATGCATTTCTAGCAGAATACTCAGGTGGATAGTTGTGTTACACTGATATGATTTTGTAGTAGAGTACATTCTGAAGGAAAAAGATCATGAGGCAAATTACCTTTCTAGATTAACATCAAAGGATGTAGATGTGGGAGGTGAGCTGATTAAAATTGATGATTGTGAGAGCAACGAGGAAGACTAGAAGTTGTGCACAATTATAAAAGGCATAATAAAAGTGAAAAAGTGGTAGAAAATAGTGGAAAAGGATGAAGTGTGCAGGAGAGTAAAAGAATGTTGTAAAAGTAGAAGCAGTGAGGATTATCCATAGTTTTGAAAGGTGAAATCTGAGATGTCAGTGGCTAGAAGCTTAAAGATCAGAGGATGGAGGTAGATCCTTCCTGCTCCAATTGGTAAGCTGTTGGTTCTATTGGCCCAGGAGTGATATAAGGAATTAAGCAACGTCAGAGCAAGGCTTAGCAGAAATCCCTTGTAGCCAGAGATAAACTTGCAAGTTAAAAAAAGTTGTGAGAGAATATGTGGACTGTTTTAGTAGTGATACAATTCTTAAGCCAGGGACACCATCAAAGGTAGAATCAAAGGTAGAATGAGAATGACTCAATCGGCCACCACAAGATAGCTCATAGGATCACCCTAGGGGGGGGTAGGGGGGAGGACCGCCCCAGGCGGTGCTAATTTTGGGGCGGCGTTGGAAAAAGTGCAAGCAAGCTCACCTGCAGCGCATGCACCATCACCTCCTAGCATAGTGGTGGTGGTGTGGTGCGTGCCCGAGGATGTCACCCCCAAGGTCAGAGGGGAAAGACTCCAATGAGCCTGGCCCCTCTCCTTCGTAGGCGTACATGAGCACAGCATTGCATGCGCAGGCCCCGAAGTAGAACGGAGGCGCGCAAGGAGTCGACGGGTGCTGACTGTCTTCTGTTGTGCGCAGCACCGCAATAACCCCGGCGGGCCGTGTTCACATTGCCACAGGGGTGCATTGCCAATCCCACAGACCAGTGGTAGCGAGCCGAGAGTGATGTGGCCCAGAGTGATTGCGTGAACTGAAGGCGAGTGGCGCCAGTGTCATACTCGCCGTTCGCCCAGTAGGTACTGATGAGGACAGCTGGACACACACCTCTAGGCAGGCCCTGCCACGGCACAGTTTAAATTTGGCAGCCAGCTCAGCCAGGAGAGGGCCCCCCGGAGCTCGCAATGCGTTCTGCTATAAGACCCGGCCGGGGCCCAGTGCGGCCTAATGATTTGGACTATGGCAGCCGCTGTCTCGCCCTAATAGAGTCCAGTGCAACCTGGGGCGAAATTGAATGCTACTACTGGTCGAGTCAGGCTCATGTTGAGTCTTCATCTGGACCGCAGCCGTGCTGCCTGCTCGTATGACGTTGCAGCTGTCTCCTACCATCTATCAGGCCGGGAGCTCGCTCGCTGACCTACAGTAAGTCTCACTCAACTAGGTTCTTATAAATTGAGCGCATCATCATTCAACCTGCAAAGTGAGTTACAGCCGTTGAACTCTGCATAATTACACTGCCTACAGTCTGCACATTCGCATAATAAACGTTCTCTGCTATAACACTTTTAAGAGATCGGCTGCCTCCGGTCCTCTCTTCGCATGTCAACTTGACCTGGCCCAGTGTTGTCGCAGCTGTAGAGGTGTCGTATTTATTTTATTTATTTTTATATATTTTATGTGTGCTAGTGCACTACTGTTGTAATGGGGTATAGGTGAAGGCCCGTGATTAGATAATGTCAAGCAGCACCATTTAGGCTGTTGAGCCTGTCACGATTTCCCAGCCTAACCCAAGGTGTAGGCCGCCAGTCACTGCCATTGTCATCCCAATTCCTCTGTTCCACTGTTCATGTCCAAAGCAGATTTTGATTTGTTAGGCCTGTAAAGGACCCAGCACGGCGTGTCCTATTTATTCCAATATGCATATGAGGTCACTCTCCAGCACTTCTCACTGCATCACACCGCTGGACTATTGCACTATGCAGTTCAGGCCACGTCCCACAGGGTCACCCAATTGAAAGTTACCTGTGCCAGCCCGCTTCCCCCAGTACTCTAATTTGCGTGTCCGTCGCTTGGCCGCAGCTTCCCTACCATATGTTACCTTCCGTGGTGCTGAGAGCAGGACCCGATCGAAGCAGGCCACGTGGTCTCTTCTTGAAGGGCTGCCAGTCACCCCTCAGGTCCCATTCTTCACGTTTCCCTCACAGGATCTGCACTGCTCCAGGCTCATCCGCTTGTGTCCTCCTCCAATCAGGCGGGCCTGTGGTTTCCGATCCTCCAAATCCCTGCGATGCACTATGGTTCAAAACTTGCTAGTTTGTGTTTGCTTCATCTTTCACAGTTATATGCTGCATCTTTTCTGTTCCTTGTGTGTCTCTACAGGGCAGATGTGGTCAAATATTAAGGGCGCAGAGGGAGAGCTTCCCTAATTTGTGTATGCCATGTTTGTCTGTTAGCCACTCCCCCCCCTCCTTAACTTCTAAATAATAACAATGCTGCAGTGTCATGTTGTCGCAAATCATTTACCTATTAATTTACTTTTAGGTGATGTCATCATTCAGCCCTGCTACTGTAAGCAAAGGTACAGCTGAGCTCTGCATTGCAGTCACTGTCTGCGCAAAGTTGAGTTCAGCTTCAGTGAGGCAGGCTCAGGCTCCACGCTGGGGCCTCACTCACATCTTAGTGCCCTTCCATTTCTGGCACTTTGCAGCAGTTGTAAGATCTGATTAGAGTTTCTCGTTGCTCAGATGGGTGTAATTTCTGATATTTAAAGGTTTCCCTCATCTTCATTGCTTGATTTTGCTCATGAGAATGTGTCACTCATATTTGTTGAAATGTCACTCCTAATTATACTGAAATTATGAAAATGTCACACACAACAATCACCTTGGCAGCTATGCGCCTACAGGCGTTGACTTTTATTTCTGTGATATTTGTGTATATACATATAAATGCAACGAAAAACTGTAAGATGTTGAAGCAGCTGAAATCAAAGGGCACTCACCTAGTAACCTAGCAAACTGACCGTACAGTAAAACAATTGTGTAACTGTGCAGCTGAACACTTCCCGCCCTCATAATGCTGGTTTCTAGTTACTCTTCTACGTTTATGGTGCCACTCACCATGTTATCTTTGACTTTGCCATAGTTTCCCAAAATGACAATTTAATGTATCATATGGGTGAAATATGGTATGATAAAGACACTTGCTCGGTGTTGCTGCAGATATCACGGCACAGCAACATCAATTTCCTTACAGTTAGTTGTAGGCACTATGACAGAGTGTGAGAGCCAGGCCTGGCTGTCATTGCTGTAAACATGGCTCAAGATTGGAAACGTGTCTCCCGGACCTCTGAGAGAGCTGTATAAATGTACAGTATGGTTACCTGTCCACGCTTCCTACCACTCTATTGCAAACGGGAACATAGGCATGTAAGTCGGGGCAGGCAGATGCTTTTCAAATCTTAGAACAAAGGGTTCAGGGCAGGAACGTTGCTGGTACATCGCAGTTTTAAAAGGAGCCGCATTCCAGCTCGAGATGCTGGGAATGGGTGTGAGCAAATGCAGCGCGGTGGCTAAAAGGGCACAGTGCTCTTTCTCTGCACAACTGCAATGCATCATGTGACGCGTTTGTGTGTTTAAAAAAAACACAACCCCGCCACTAATAACACAGGACATGCTGCCACTCAGAGCCTATGCTTGCCTGTTTACTGTGCTGCCTGTTTTTATTACCCCAGTGCCTGCGTTGAGAAATACCCACTTTTGCTTCAAAATTTCCGTTTGGTGCAAATATTTTCTTGTCTCTGGTGAGACACTAAAAACACACACAACATGCGCCCTTTCTTTAAAAATGCAAATGAGTAAATGATCAGGTTACCACATTATCAGGACAATACCTGCCTTAATAATGTCCAGAGGGCTTGTGACACATTCATATGGGAGGGGGACTAAAATTTCCTTGAGTCAGAGAAGGTAATAACCAAGAGAAAGAAACAGGATTGGGAACACCCAGTAAAGTAATGATGTCTTGTAAAGCGCATTAATCACCCCACATGGGTTATCTCTGCGCTGTAGACCGCTGGGGAACCTGTCTTGGCTTTCCCTGTGAGATGGACCCTACTGGGTATCTCCAGGGAGAAACCAGGCATCCCCAGCGTATGTGG
This sequence comes from Lissotriton vulgaris, assembly GCF_964263255.1. Lineage (NCBI taxonomy): Eukaryota > Metazoa > Chordata > Amphibia > Caudata > Salamandridae > Lissotriton > Lissotriton vulgaris. Next base: position 446,736,395 of record NC_141699.1, read on the forward strand.
GTGGCTGTTGTGGAGATGGGGCAAGCTAATGCCCAGAGTTGCCGAGTGTGATCCCTGGTTAGAGTAGGCACCGAGGCGAGAATTATCGAGTCCACTGACCCTGGTCCACGACCCTGCCACATCGGGAATTGAACCCTGGTCCCCAGGCCGTCCTCTGCTTCCAGGTCTGTCGCCTCTAACCAGTGAGCCACACCACTCCACAGTGGTGTTCAAACAATTTTCAGAGTGGTGTCGCTGCCATCAATGCTTCATCACTGAACTCGAAATGTTGCACATATATCATTAAAGCATGGTGTGTTCGTGCACTGTCATTTATAGACAGCACAATCTCCATTGAATGGGTCACTTAACTTGTAAAGACACAGTTTTACAGATAAAACTAATATAGCGCACAAATGATGTGTGGAAATTGTGTGTCAATCAATCAAACAAACAGGATTTGCATAGCGCTACTTATCACCTGTGAGGGTATCTAGGCGCTGGGGGTGGTGCTGCTGATGAGGGACGTTAATCGAATAACCATGTTTTTAGGCCCTCCCTGAAATCCTTCAGGGTGGCAGTCTGTGTGTTCTCCTTTGTACTGCCGGTCACCAGTATATTCAACTGTGTAGCCTTGGACCGTGTCATGTATGTGCATGTAACTTACATGGTCGAGGTAACTATTTGCGGCAATACTACGTGTCTCTCTTTCCTTTTTCTCCCGCACCGACCCTCCCTCATCTTCCCCTCCAGGGGCGGCAATCTGAGGGATAGCCCCGGGCGCCACATGCTCTAGCTACGCTCCTGCATAGGATATATAAAACAGTTACAAGGAGAGAAGCATGGGCAATACGTAATAGTGTTTATTGAAATGTAAGCATGTTCTAGGTGGCTGGAGGGAGCAACAATGAATTATTCTAAAACCAACGCTAGAAGATTTTCAGAAGACATTGATGGTAGAGATGGGATTCATCTCACGTCTGGACAAATGACAAAAGAGGAGTGCATCAGTATATTGAAAACTTATGCCAAAACTGGTAGTGTTCCATTTCAAATGCTCAGAAACAGGAAGACAAACACATTAATGAGTCTAACGTGAGTGAGTTGGACTAAATAATAAGACACTACATCAAAGAGTGTCTGTAGAGCAAAGGAATTTGAGAGAAAGCATGCCAGGAAGGACATTTTTGACAAAAGTATAGGGTGAAAAAAATACCTTAAATATGGTGATCATAATTGGTCTTATATAAAAGATAATGCACAATTTTATTATGTAGGAGAGCATGCATTGAAAACGATTATTTTATTTCAATTAGGTAGTAAGCATGTGTGTGCGGGTGCTTATCCTCTTAGTTGTTTAGTTATTTTTGCTTCACTCTACAGAAGTCTTGTGTATGTTTATAAAAGGGAGATGTGGCATCTTGTAAGTAGATCTCAGTGACTGTGGGAAAGTTTATAGAAGGAGTGTGGAACAATGGTGATGAGATGGCAGGTGTTTGACTGACTGGAATTTGGAGCAGGACACAGCCATGGGTGGGACGCCAATAATAGTCTAAACCTTGTATTTAGTACACCTAGCTTCAGTCTCTATGGTGGACTTTGTACAAATTTGACAGTAGTGAAACTGCACATTTCCATTAATGAGTATCCAAGATAAAGTCAGAATAAACCATTGCTTCCAATGGTAAAATCCAAAATGTATTTCACACCTGTGCCTGGCAAACAGAAATCCTTATTTCAGCATGGGTGAAGCTTCACACAACCTATTTTTTAAGGGTGGCTTGGAACACCATGTCCCTGGAGGCAATTATTTTAGCTTGTCACAGCTTTACTTCAATTCGTGGCCCCAACAAAGGTGAGGAACAATTTGCAAGTCAAACAGGACAACAGATCACACACAGAGGGCAGCAATACACTTCTGGCGACGATGAGGCTTCACAAAACCTATTTAAACTATATCACCACGCCATTGAGAAAGGCTGAAGCATGCTGCAGGTACAAAACGGTGTATGGCGCCTGCACAGCAACAAACTTCGACACTTGAGCATCGAATCGTGCAATTTCCATCTCATCCTCTCGGGAGCAGGTGGGAACAAAATGACGGGTGATTATAGTAATAGCAGAAGTTTACAGAACCTCGTGATGGGATCTTATTTGCTGTAATATGGTTCTTTGTGCATTTTACTTTCTCGCGGTGAGGAATTGCTCACCTTCTCGAATTCCGCAGCACGTTGTTGACTTTCATCATGCATCTTGTGAAAACACAATTAAGTAATTGACGTGCTGTGGGCGTTGACGTCGTTTCGAGCCATTCTGTCCACTGCTTCTTGGATTAAAAAGTGCATCGCAAATTATGAGTAGAATGTAAATGACAAACATAAGGAAAATGTATTTGTAGAGCACAAAGCAGACGTTAATGCAGAAGTTCAATGTTTTGAAGGGGCTTAAAATGACGCTAATTCATAGATAAGTCCTGCCTCCATCATGAAATGCATTTGCTGTAGATCTGAGCTATAAATGTGGGTGAATGTCTCTTTACTTGAAAGCCTTCACAATACCCTCTCTATACATTAATGCAGTTTAATACTTCCAATATCAAACATGTAAATTATTCCTATTTCCAGGGACCTGCTCCTTTCATTTTGCCCTGATTGTCACCAATTTCTCGCGGTACCGGCTTCCATGACAGCTAGACCCTTCCATGATTGTCAAATCCTTTTACCCCTGCAATCCTCTCTTCACCATGAACTCATATTCGCTGGCCTGTTTGGCAGGTAGACACCTTGCCAGCCCTGGAATTGCACCCTGTAATGCTGAAACAATGAGCTCTTCACGGGATCAAAAGACAATTCAACTGATTGATTCATCCACTACAGAGCCCTGTGTAATCTGAACGTTGTATGATTGAATCCCTGACGGTTCAGTCGGCATCCTGGCCTTCTAAGGTTGAGAAAATGAGTACCAAGAGCTGCATAATATCAAAGGTTGTGTGGTATTGCATATTTTGTCTTCAAAATCACATGAAAAGTCAGGACAAATATTCAAAATAAGGAGTAAAGTATATGAAATGCACTTTGGAGTATCAAGAGTAAAAACTGAGGGGCATATTATCAAGGACGTTTATCTCCACTTTTTTGGGTTTAAAAGCCAAGAAAGCGGAGATAAAATGATCTCCCTATTACCAAGCTGTCGCTAACACCAGTTAGCGACAGCTAGCAGGAGATAGCGACCATCTTGGGCCCCGCTTTGCATGTCAGTGATATTTATCACTAATGACATGCAAAGTGGGCGTGCCAAGATGTTAGCGACTGGAAACAGTCACTAACATCGCTATCTCCTATTACCAGCTTTTGGAGATATTTGCGCTAAGCGCGATTATCTCCAAAAGCTAACACCTGCCCCTGAGCAGTTCTTAGCTATGTTATCCAATGGTAGGTGGATAACATGGCTAAGAGCATTAGCTCGGTAATGCATGAATATCGCTGACTTTTCAGCAATATTCATACATTTCGGCCGATTTTTATCGCTTAGAAGATAAACCTTGAAAATAGCAAGGTTCCTAAGCGATAAAAATCGCTGCAGCTCGGCGATAAAAATATCGCTGCTAAACTAACATAGCGATAATTATCGCTAGTTGTTGGTAATTGGCCCCTAAATGTGGCCCACGTTCAAGCATCACTAGAGATGGGACTGGTCTGCAAAGAAAGTATCTTGCTGTACATTTCCTCTACTACCTGTTTTTCATGATTGTATGATTTAATGAAGAATGTATTTAATGGAATGCTGTTACTGAGAAATCACTTCATTCAAACGGTTTAATGGAAATTATCAAGATGAATTACATGTACCATTTCATAGAACTCAATTCATAGAAAGTCTTTTTTTAAAATTGGCTTCAGCATACTTATTTGTTTAGGTGTTTACTTAATTTTAGAAACGTTTTTGTCAAAGGTATTTGTTTACATCAGGTAATATTATTTTGGATGTATATATTTTACATTGTCAAACAATTACTTAGGATATTTCCAATTCACTTAACCCTCACTACCCCTAAACACAATCCATCACTTCCCCCAAATAATGCCTCCTCCTGCATAAACTACACACAACTATGACCCCTAAACTCCACCAATACCTATACCTTAAAAGCGCTGGCTAACCCTAACTTCACTATTGAGAAATTGGGTTGTTTGCTTACTGGGATGTGAGTCCTGATCAAACAGAAGCACAATCCATGTCAGTGCGATGCACAAGTCAACCAAAAATTAACCTGTGCTCAACCCTCTGGTAGCTTGCCTCAGAGCAGCCGGGCTTCACATAGAGACAATGTATAAAGTATTTGTGTAACATTTTAAACAAGAATAAAGTGAAACATCCCTCAGAAAAAGGATCCTCCACCAAGTTGGAAAATTAGAGCAACATGTAATGAATAAAGCAAGAACAAAATGACAATAATCCAATCAGTAGAACTGGAGTTATGAACTTTTAAGGACTGTAGTGTAAATAGTCCCAAAAAGCACACAGTGCCAATTAGGGTTATCTGGTTGTGCTGGATCAGATGAAAGTCACACTTTTCAGGTTGACCATGATGGAGTGCATGTTAGCTTAAGTCACCAGGCGAGGCCTGCTTAAGTTTACCTTTTAAAAATTTGTGCCAAGAGTTCTGTTCACGTTGGAAAGGGCCGTAAGCAGCAGGAAGAGCGATGAAGGCAGCTGACGGTCTAGCACGCACAGCAGGACAGGCATCATGGATGGCATTGCTAGAGCTTTACGTTAGCTGTCCACCGCTAGCAGTCAATGCTTAAGCACGCAGAGGCAGCTGCCGGAGCTTTGTGCTGAAATGCAGTGTGAGCAGTGAGGTTTCAGTGCGAACAGGCCCAGGTTTGAAGTGCACAGGCTCCCTGCCTTCCTGGCCCTGGCTCTAGACTAACTACAGGTGGTATGCAGCCCTCTGTGTGGGAACAGGGCACAGCCTATTCAAGTGTAAGTGGGGCTGGGACCATCTCCTCGCTCCCATAAGTCCAGTGATGGCCCATTCAGTCACACTTAAGCTCCCCATTTTGTGTAGCTGTCTAGGGGAATACACATAGCCTACTGTCAGCTACACACACTCATGTGGCCCGGAGACAGACTGCATGCAACAAATAACTATGGCAAGAAAATGCCAGCTCTCTAAAAGTGAAATTTTAATAATTATAATTTAAAATCTGACTTCACCCTGAGCTAGGATTTAATTTTAAATTCCAATTTCAAGGACACCTAGCAAGAACTGGTCACCTGTTTCCATTTAGAAATTACACTTATAATATCTAATAAGGTAACTCCAAAGTTATCCTATGGGAGAGGTAGGCCTTGTATTAGTAAAAAAAGAATGTAAGAGTTTTTGACTACCAGGACATGAAAAACTTAAAGGTGCATGTCTTACTTTTGTAATTCATTGCACACTGCCCTCTGGGCTGCCCAAGCCCCCCCAGGGGGTGATTTATACACGTAAAAATGAAGGTGTGGGCCTGACGAAAAGTTTACTTTGCCAGGTCTAAATGGAAGTTTAAAAAGTGTATGCACATGCTGCAATAGCAGGCCTGAGACATGTTTAAAAGGCTACTTAGTCGGTGGCCCAATCTGTGCAGCAGACCCCTAGCGACATTTAATTTACCTAGCAAGGGCACATGTAGTACGACTTTACTAGGGAATTATAAGTAAATTGAAGATACCAGATGGGTATAAGTCAATGTTACCATGTTTTAGGGAGGGAGAGCACAACCACTTTAGCACTGATTAACGATGGTATGGTGTGCATAGTCCTAAGGCTAACAAAACAAATTCAACACAAGTAGGAGGAGTGAAGGTAAAGAGTTGGGGATGACCCGGCAGAAAGGGCCAAGTCCACTAACATCCACCCATTCCGGAACACTAAAAGTCCCTTAGCACACCTAAACACCAACCATATCTGATCCCTAAACTCTTCCCATTTCAAAAAATACCCTTTCTACTCCTAAACCCTACCCATGTTTTAACCAGAAGCTCCCTCATTACCCATAAACTCCACCCAGTCATGAACCCAAAAAAACCCTTTCTTTGTCTCAATCCCTCCCATCCCTGATTAAAACCATGCACCACCTCTAAACTCCACTCATTCTTGACTGCTAAAACCCCTCACCACCCATAAACTCCCCCAACCATGAACCCTAAAACATATTTCTACATATAAATTCCACATTTCTCTGAACTTTTAAAGCCCTACACCACCCAAACCTGAACACTAAAAGCCCTTCACCACACGAAAACTCTACCCATTACTGAAACATTCCCCAGCCCTAAACTCCACCCATCCATAAAACCTAAGAAATCCTCAATACCCTTACATGCCACCCATCCCCGATCTTTACAATCCCTCCCCACCCCTTAAACTCACTCTTCGATGACTAAAAGCGCCTGACCACCACCCATCTGTGAACCCTAGAATCTCGTCACCGCCCACCCCGAAACCGAAAATACCTCACTACCCTAAACTTCACCCAAGTGTGGTATTTTGGATGTCTCTTTAAATTGATCTTACCTTTAAAATGTTTCCTTTCACTTTTGGTTTATTTCTATTTCCTTAAAACTGTCAATCCTTAAAGTTCTTTTTTCATGATTTCGTTTCCTCCAAAGTAGTTTCTCAATTTTCGTTTTTCCATTAATTCACGTACAATATATTATTGCTGTAACGAGTAGTCTGCAGCAAAAACTTTCGCAAAATTTCATTCAGTAGTAATTTCAGGCAATTTGCATATTGTGAAATTGCATGAATTCCACAAGTTCCTCAAATTATACAAGCATTATGGAAAATTCTGTGAAGGAGGGATAAAAAAAGAGAGAGAAGTGATAAATAAAAAGATGAGGTAAATGAAAGATTGTGCATAAAGACTGAGGCCTTCATGTCCGGTTGCACAGCACTAGTGAGGTGCAAACTTTCCACCAAAATTAACATTACTATGTGATAGCACATGGCTGGTATTGTGCAATTGTATATTAATCCCCCGGAATAGAAAATAACTGTGCAGACCCAGATTTATCAGTTGCAGCCAAAGCCTTATATCATTTTACAGGCCAGACTTGATCGGTTTGAAAATATTTATAGATTAATATTATTGATTTTCAGTTAGTACGGATATATGTTGTTAGCACGCATACTTTTACCATGCCTACCATTAGCACGCAATTTTACAACGCAGGATCCCTTACAATGCATACCTTTACAACGCATGACATTACATCGCAGATACTATTACAACGCATACCATTACAACGTAAGTATAGGTAAGTATATAATTTTTTAAAATAATGTAATTAATAATTTTTTAACTAATTTCATTATTTTCATTAAATTTTATTAAATAATTTGTTAATATATATGTTAAAAATACCCCTGTATCCCAAAACCCAAACCCAGCCCTGAACCCTAAAAATACCCCTGTACTCCAAAACACAAACCTAGCCCTGAACCCTAAAAATACCCCTGTACCCCAAAACTCAAACCCAGCCCTGAACCCTAAAAATACCCCTGCACCCCAAAACCCAAACCTAGCCCTGAACCCTAAAAATACCCCTGTACCCCAAAATCCAAACCTAGCCCTGAACCCTAACAATACCCCTGTACCCCAAAACCCAAACCCAGCCCTGAACCCTAAAAATACCCCTGTACCCCATAACCCAATACCCCTAATACATGTATTAAAAAAAAGATAAACTTACCTATACTTACGTTGTAATGGTATGCGTTGTAATAGTAGCTGCGTTGTAGTGTAATGCGTTGTAAATACATGCGTTGTAAATACCCTTGCATTGTAATAGTTTCGTTGTAACAGTACTTCGTGGTAAAAGATGCGTAGTAATGGTTGCATACCGTTAATACTAAACAAAAACAAAGAAAGAGCAAAGCCACAGATAACAATCATAGTAACTCACAGTTCTTCATTCTCATTGTTACATACATATAGAGACCATTCACCCCCTCATAATGCAAATGCATTACAAAGCATGGGCAGCACAGTACATGCACTACGTTTCCCCACTCAGTGCCAGAATACTTTGCAGCTTGATGACCCTTCCCCACCAGAGGGATGCAATTAGTATCCAGTACAAATTGTGGGTATATCTGTTCTTGTACAGTGCATGGATCCTTTCCAAGTCTTACTCATGCGTGGGAGTCAACACCACTGGCTAAGCTGTTCTCTCAAAGTCATCCAGGAGCTATGCACATACCTGCAGGTCTTCAATTACTCTATCTTCCTTTCTGGTTACTTTACTATGTTTTCCCTCCACCAGCACCCATTTCAAAAAATTTCGGACCTACAGTGCTATACTGGGAATCCTGATACCCATCTAGCCTAGTGGTATGCACCTCAGTGCCAACTGCATGTGCAGAAACTTAAATAGAATGTTCCTCTTCATTATCATGGAGATCACTCCTATGTTGTGAAACACGATCCAGTGTTATTCCTGTTACCACAGACAGTTTTGCATATACCTCTTTTCAGAAGATAACAACTAAAGGGGCACAACCACATCATGAGGGGAAATTAGGTTCTCCCCGCATTCCACCTAGAGTATAAGGCTGACCTCCCCTGGTATATCTTACTCAGTACGATCGGCATCAAGTAGGTACTTTGCAGGAAGTTAAATTGTATCAGCTCGGATCTTGCATTTCCTGAGATTTCCCACAGCTGAGCCCAAGCAATATCCCAGTCTCTATCTACATTGCTTCTCCAGTACCTGTTTCCAATGCAACTCACTCTTTAGTCGCCAGTATGGGTCTCTCTGACCTCACTGCTCTACATGTGCTTCAATGTATGTCGGCTCAAGCCACACTGCAAAACTGCAGAAGAATCCTTGTATCAGCTGGGAATTCAGTCCAGGTCTCCATAGCCATTCCCAACAGATTTATCTATTGCAAAAAAGGTTTGGGGCACACACAAAGGGCCAGATGTAGGTCGGCAATTACCGGCCGGTAACGGCCGATTTCGGCCGTTACCGACCAGTATTTGGGATTTGGCATGTAGGGGGCATTTTATTTACAGAATCGGTATATTTACCGATTCGGTAAATTTACAGAATCGGTAAAATACCGAATCGGTAAATTTACTGATTCTGTAAATCAAGATGTAGGTGGCACTGTAATCAGTGCCACAGACCCTTACCGAATGGTTATTTACCATGGAATACTATTCCATGGTAAATAACGAATTCCAGTGTACATGCACATCTGTGCATGTACACCTGTGCCATGTGGCACACAGACATGCCCTTAGGGCATGTCTGTGTGTCACATGGCACACAAGCCAGAAACAGGGGTGCAACAGGGTGTCAAAGTGACACCCTGTCACCCTTGCAAATTCGGTAATTTTACCGATTCTGTAATTACAGAATCGGTATTTGCCATTGATTCCTATGGGCTTCAAGGCCCATAGGAATCAATGGCATATACCGATTCAGTAATTACAGAATCGGTAATTACCGAATCTTACAGATTCGGTATTTTTACCGAATATTTTACCTACATAGCAATTACCGAATAGTGAATACCGAATCGGTAAAATTCGGTATTTACCATTCGGTAATATGCTATTACCTACATCTAGGCCAAAGTGTATCCTGTGCATCCTGAAAAGTGACAAAAGCCTATCCGGGATACAAATCCCCCAAGGTACAAAAGTCACCTTCCTGCCCGTAAGTCATGATCAGAATCCACGCATTTGAATAGCTGCAGTAACCATATTATGTTATGAACTCCTTAGCAAAGTGTGGCCTTTTAAGTTTGTTTGGCAATCCATTCCCATTTGATACTAGTCTGTCTTAGAATATATGGATAATCAAGAGTGATTTGGCTACCTCTCATTAATAGTTATAAAAGAGAAACTTCTCCACACAAGCCTTTCAACAAGTGCTTTTCTCAGTTATCTTACTCTGTAACCCATCTGGCAACAGGCTGAATATGTGCTGCATAGTAGTAGATTTCCAGATCTGGAAGTCCAAGACCTCCCTTTTCTAGTTCCTGTTTCAGGACTGCGAGCATTACCCTAGTTTGCTTCCCTGCCCATACCAGGGAGATGATACAGACAGTCCAACAGTCTGAGTCTTAAAGAGTGAGTCTTAAAGAGCATAAATACACCATGGAAGAACAACATTCTTCGCAACTGCCACGTAGCCCATGATTGACAAATTAAGTGGGGTCCAGAACGTCACTGAAGTTTTGAGTTCCCTCAAGACTGGCCCTATATTGCTGCTATATTGCTTTTCTGGCATGTGTGCCACCATGAAGGAGAAGGAGACAGTGGCAGTGTCCCCGACCCGCTTTGCGACCTGACCTGGGCAGTGTAAGCAAAGTAGCAAGCTAGCGCGCTGATTTTAAAAACGTCATTTTAAATCTGTTGAATTTGGATTGTGTACTCACTAAATTGCGCTTTTATTAAAATTCACTTCCCCCTGCACCACACGCCATATACTGACTATTGGATCCGTTTCCCTGCATTTGCTCGTTGGGACACTTCCGGTCGGCCAGCACGCAGAGCGGTTAGCGCTCTAGTGTCCAACTTCCTGTGGCTACTTAGGCGGAGCAGGGGCTGCAGCGCATCGCGGGAAGGAGACAGTGGCAGTGTCCCCGACCCGCTTTGCGACCTGACCTGGGCAGTGTAAGCAAAGTAGCAAGCTAGCGCGCTGATTTTAAAAACGTCATTTTAAATCTGTTGAATTTGGATTGTGTACTCACTAAATTGCGCTTTTATTAAAATTCACTTCCCCCTGCACCACACGCCATATACTGACTGTTGGATCCGTTTCCCTGCATTTGCTCGTTGGGACACTTCCGGTCGGCCAGCACGCAGAGCGGTTAGCGCTCTAGTGTCCAACTTCCTGTGGCTACTTAGGCGGAGCAGGGGCTGCAGCGCATCGCGGGAAGGAGACAGTGACAGTGTCTCCGACCCGCTTTGCGACCTGACCTGGGCAGTGTAAGCAAAGTAGCAAGCTAGCGCGCTGATTTTAAAAACGTCATTTTAAATCTGTTGAATTTGGATTGTGTACTCACTAAATTGCGCTTTTATTAAAATTCACTTCCCCCTGCACCACACGCCATATACTGACTGTTGGATCCGTTTCCCTGCATTTGCTCGTTGGGACACTTCCGGTCGGCCAGCACGCAGAGCGGTTAGCGCTCTAGTGTCCAACTTCCTGTGGCTACTTAGGCGGAGCAGGGGCTGCAGCGCATCGCGGGAAGGAGACAGTGGCAGTGTCCCCGACCCGCTTTGCGACCTGACCTGGGCAGTGTAAGCAAAGTAGCAAGCTAGCGCGCTGATTTTAAAAACGTCATTTTAAATCTGTTGAATTTGGATTGTGTACTCACTAAATTGCGCTTTTATTAAAATTCACTTCCCCTGCACCACACGCCATATACTGACTGTTGGATCCGTTTCCCTGCATTTGCTCGTTGGGACACTTCCGGTCGGCCAGCACGCAGAGCGGTTAGCGCTCTAGTGTCCAACTTCCTGTGGCTACTTAGCCCTCGCAGTATTTTGAGCGCGCAGCGGTCACGCGCAGCCCCGCCGAAGACCCGCCAAAGAGCTGGCCGTCTGCGCCCGTCCGCGCTAAGGTAGCGCTAGGCGCCAGACACTCTGCGCCCCACTCTGTCACTAAGGCGGTAAGATGTGCTACTCTAAAACTGAGCTGTTGAGCCTTCAGCATTCATCATGCTCTTGCGCTAGACGCAACCCTGCTCATATACGTCACCCCCTTGCAAACCCCTCCCAACTGTGCTCTACTTCTAAAAGCAAATCCAAAGCCCCCCTTGCCCATACCTTCAGGCTAGGTCATCTTAACGTCAGATCCATGTACGAACATCATTCTGAAATCCATGATCTCTTAACTGACCACTCTCTTGATGCCCTGTTCATAACTGAGACGTGGCTCCTTGACGAGATGGACTCGGTCTGCAACCTGGCAACTCCCACAGGTTACTCTATCCACACCGTGAACAGGGCCACGAGAGGGGGGGGGGGTTAGCGCTCATAATTAAATCTCACTTTGACTGTCAATTCAGCAAAGTAGACATTAGAGGTAGCGAAAGCGCTCGCTTTTCGATTAAAGTCAATCCACAGTTCTGCGCAACTGGCCTTCTGGTTTATAGACCTCCTGGTGCAGACGTCCCCTTCACTAACTCTCTTCTACAATACCTGAACACTAATGTTATCAAATCAGCCAACTTCACGATAATAGGCGATCTTAATTTACATCTCGATAAGGACACTGAGTCTAAAGTGGCAACTTTTTTAGCGGATCTTGCGGCTTTCGAACTCAATCAACTTGTCAGTGGCCCTACCCATAGAGCAGGACACCTTCTTGATCCCATTTTTTCCAACATCACCAGTGGTTCCTCAGACCCACCTTTTCCCATGACCTGGACAGATCACCATTTAGTGATTCTATCTATCCCCTGTAACTCGAGCCCTGCAGCAGCGCCTACTCCCCTAGTTCAGAAACGGACATGGAGAAAACTTCGCCTTGAAGACCTACATGATCTCCTGGTACTAAAGCCCCTACTCCCGAGTGAGGACCTGGACGTAGGATATGATCAGTTCTGCCTCTGGATCACCCAGGCACTAGACATCCTAATTCCTGCCAGATGGACCAAGGCCCGCACCCACACTGCGAGTCCTTGGTATAACTCGGAACTTGCTACCTTGAAAAAGGAAAGTAAAAAGGCAGAGAGGTGCTGGAGGAAAAACTATGATACCAACCTTAAACAAGATTATGTCCTGCTCCAAAAAACCTATCACCGTAAGGTCTGCAGAACAAGAGCGGCATATTATGCCAGTGAAATCAGCAATAGCTCCAATACTTCAAAATCTGTATTTAAAATTCTGAAAGACCTTACTGCAAAAAAATCCGTTAACACTACTACCACCTCACCCGACCTCTGCAATAACATGGCTAATTTCTTCACAGATAAAATCAAGAAGATATATGACACCTTCCCCAGATGCCCACTGTCACCGGTCACCTTTGATTCTACCAGGCCTTCTCTCACCTCCCTTCCTACACTTGACCGAGAGAGTTTCTTAAAAATCTGCAGAAAGATTAAAACCGGGTCTCCGGCAGACCCCCTAAAACCGGACACTTTCTGTGAAGCCCACGAACTTATCACAGAACACATCCGTGACATTATCAATCTGTCACTCTCCACCGCCAGTGTTCCTTCCAAATGGAAGCAGGCCTGGGTGTCCCCCATTTTAAAAAAACCTACCTTAGACCCCTCACTCCCGGAGAACTTCAGGCCTATCTCCTTGCTCCCCTGGCCCGCAAAAGTCGTCGAGGCACATGTCAACAATATCCTGTCCAATTTCCTCCTTACCAACAACATTCTGGATGACTCCCAACACAGGTTTAGAGCTGGTCACAGCACCGAGACAGCCTTGCTCAGTGTCTCGGAGGACCTCCGTTCCATTCTTGACACCGGCGGTACAGCAGCACTGGTCCTGTTGGACCTCAGTGCTGCCTTCGACACGGTGTCACACGAGGTCCTCTTGACGAGATTGGAGGAAATTGGAGTTACAGAGGTAGCCTTGGGATGGTTCAGAGACTTCCTATCTAACAGGTCCTTTAGAGTCTCCACCCCTCCTTACATCTCGAAGGAGCATAGCATTGGACAGGGAGTGCCGCAGGGCTCGTCCCTTAGCCCTACCCTGTTCAATGTCTATGTTCGCCCTTTAGCTGAGGTGGCTAGAAGGAATGGAATGGCACTGGTATCCTATGCAGACGATACCCAGTTGGTGGTGGCTCTGAATAACAACAGCGGTCTGGAAGCCCATCACTTTAAACAGACACTCACTGACATCACCAACTGGATGACGGCGAATTTTCTCCAATTAAACGCCGGAAAAACTGAGATTCTGCTCCTGGGGAAAAACACTTTATCCTGGGGAGACAACTGGTGGCCTGACATCTTAGGTCCACCCCCCAAGCCAAAAGACTGCGTCAAAAATCTGGGAGTATGGGTCGACTCTGCTTTAAAGTTTACCATCCACACTAAGAAAGTGGCTGCCACGTGCTTTGGCATTTTACGTAACATCAGGCCCATTCTGAAGTTCTTTGACTGCCGCACCCGCCAGCTCATTGTTCAGGCGACGATCCTTTCTAGACTGGACTATGCCAGCTCTCTCCTATTGGGAGCGAACCTGGCTGAAACCACCAGATTGCAGAGAGTCCAGAATGCGGCAGCCAGGGCTCTGGTTGGCCTCCCTCGCCATTCTTCCGTTTCTGGAGCTTTAAAAAAACTGCATTGGCTCCCGGTGAGCAAAAGGATCAAGTTTAAGGCTCTATGTTTAGCCTTTAAAATCCTTAAAACCGCCTCTCCCCCCTTGCTGAGTCCCCTCCTGTCTGAGTACACCCCTAGAAGATCGCTCCGCTCAGAGGGACAACACCTTGCGACCATTCCTCGCACTAGACTGGCCAGAGTCGGTGGCCGTTCCTTCAGTTTCCTGGCTGCCAAGCTATGGAACAGCTTCACCGAAGCCATACGGGGGATTCAAGACCTCTTAGCCCTTAGAAAGGCCGTCAAAACCCATCTTTTCCAATAATCTGTCATCTATCTGTGCTACTCTCTCTCTGCATTTTGTCTGCTCGCAGCGCCGGGACGCCCCTTGGCTGGGGCAGCCGTGCGCTATATAAATGTCCATAACTCTAACATTAACATTAACATGATACTCGAGTACTGAAACCTGTCTCCTTAAAAGATAATGCCCAATTCAAGTAGCTCTGCCACGTGACAAGATGCCATTACTTCCAATGGGAATGAGGCACTTCTTGACTTATTCAACTTACAGCATGGGCCTTCCTCAAAGCTCTCCGATCTTTCTATCCATTAAGCTATGCAGTCCCTACAAAGCTGCAAATACATAAGCATATAGGGAGTCTACATGAGTAATATCCCCAACATTAATTTTCCATTCCCTCATCTCTGCTCGAATCATATCGCTCTAAATAGCCAATGCAAACAGAAGTGGGGAAAGAGGATACCCCTGCCCAGTCCTCTGCCGAACTTCCCAGCTGTCCAACACAATGTTACCACTACGCACTGCAGAGATGGGCCTTGCAAACAATATACTCACACATTTGTAAAAAGGCCCGACCTAAACCCATGTGTGCGAGAACCTCTTTTATAAAATCCCAATTTAGTTTGTCAAAGTCTTTCTCCAAGGCATCTGACACCAATACCTTTTCCTCTTCCTATCTAAGGCAGAAAGGATACGTGCATCATCCTGTTTATACCCATTGCCTTACATTGGCCAGATATAAAAACCACTCTGGCTTCGAGTACCAGACTGCCAATGGCATGAGTTAATCTGGTGGACAATAACCTGCATATACTTTAGTGTGAAATTGATCATTCTCAGCGGGTGATAAGATGATGGATCCATTGAGTCATTGCCAGCGTTTAACATCCACATATTTATTTATTAATGCCATTTGTAGAGCGCGTACAATTACCCTTGGGCGTCTCGGCGCTATGACTGTCTCTCGCATGATAGGTGGTAGAACACCCATCTGTAGGGCCTCCTGAATATTCTCCAATAATATTTCCATTAACTGCAAAGTAAAAACTTGATGCAGTTAAACAGGGAATTCATTATCCCTAGGTGTCTTACCATTTGGTATCGTCTGTAGGGCTTCCCACAATTCCTTCAGAGTAATGTTTACCTCCAGTACCTCCTAAAGGCATTCACTTAACCGGGGGGAAACAATGTTACTAAAATAACCTTCCAAGTGATCAGGCAGCACTGCATCAGTACTACTATAAATCAATTACTAATGAACTGAAATCATCCTATTTGTAGCCACTTGTGTCTTGCCCACTGTGCCATTGGGGTTGCATAACACAAATATGGGAGAAATATTAGATTCCTGTCCAATAATCCAAGTCAGCAGCTTGCTTGGTTTGACTCCTCCCCCTTTGTAAGCACTGATGGTAGTCCATCAAACCAACCTATTCCAAGTGGTTCTTGTGATCTCACATTGCATAACAACTCAGCAGCGTACCCGTAAGATGTATGCGATCTGCACTGTACCGCCACATGCTTCTCCTGCTGCTCCTTGATGTCTCTTTGTAATTGTCACCTATCCCAATGAACCAGACTAAGACATTTCCCCCTGGCCACTGCCTTCCTTGCTTCCCATTAATTTCCCTATGTAACACTTATGCCCCAGTTACCCTCAAAGTAAGACTCAATAAGTGCACTCAAGACAAATGGGATCTGTGAGCATCCACCTAAGAATCGCCATGTAGACGTTGCTCCTGCCACTGTCCCCACGGTATGGTCTAGTATTTGTGGAGAGCAATTTGACAAAAACCTGTCCATATATTGGGCTGATTGAGCTACTGGAGCAGCCAGTCTTGATATAAAACTGTGAACCAATCTTCTTCAGGTTTTATGAGTTAGGAGGTAGCAAGAATAATCTTTGGCTGTAGAATGAAGCACTATCCAGATATCAGTTCACCCCATGCTTTGTCACCTCTGAGCGTTTGGGTAATTCCCAGCTTTGTTCCTTGCTTCAGGGTCAATCGATCTGGCAATCCATCCATGATTCAATTAAAATTCCCACCCAAATAATCAGGGTATCAATATAAACAACAAACCGGTCCTGTGTCTTGTAGTAAAAGAACTTGTTGCCCCTGTTGGGAGCCTAAATGATAACAATGCATACTTCTTTCCCATCCAGTGTACCGTAGTCTAGGAGATAGTGACCCTTTACCTAGGCCTCCCAATAATTTAATTTAAAGGCCACTCCACACACATCAAAAGCACTGGCATAAGCAAAAAAAGTGGACGCTTACAGCTGACCCCACCACTTTTTTTTTTTTAATGCTTCTACATCAATGAAGTGGTGTCTCTTGAATGCAAGCAATATCCACCTGTGTCATTTGAGAAATGAGAGGGATACCCCCTGACCCGTATTAAGGGACAACGGTCTTAATACACAAGCCCTTCTATGCCTGGTGGTTGCTCAATTATCGAGCTGTTCACACATTTCCAGCTTAGAATGAGGCATAATATGCCAATGAGAGCTTTCAAAACCAAGGCGCCTATTAGGATGGCGGACGGACCTGTGTCCGTCCGCCACCCCCAAGGTGGAGGGACCGTCCATAGGGGCAGCGACGGTCCCTCCATTGGAATTAGGATGTGACTGCCACCCTGGCGGTCGCATCCTGTATATTTAACATTGCGGCGGGTGCTGCTTTAAGCAGCACCCGCCGCAAGGTTAAATATGCATGCTTTGCATTTGCATGCACAAAACGGCAGGCAACGCGTAGTGCCTGCCGCTTTGTACATGCAAATGCAGGGGGGTACCATAGGTACCCCCCATGTGCACCACCCACCCCTGACACCCTGGGGGCCCACAAGGGCCCCCCAGAAGCTATTGTCCACATGCTTTTCCACGGCGGTAAATCCGCTGTGAAAAAGCATGTTTTCAAACCCATCGTAATTTGGCTGGTGGTGTCTTGCAGACACCGCCACCGACTTGCGGTCAACACCCCGCGGATCAGAGGCGGACTGACCTGCCATCCGCCGCTGATCTCACCGCCATCATAATATGGGGGTGGGTGTTCTGCAGGTCCGCTGCCGTGATTCCGCATCCTCCGGGCCGGCGGTGGAATCATCGCAATCATAATCGACCCCCAAATTCGATGATTGCCACTTTTAGAGCATCTTCTTCCCTTTTAATATCGCACTCGGATTTTCTTGATGTATTATGAAATGGAACCAATACAGATATGTAATAATAGCAGTAAAATTTACAACCCTAATCTAGGTGCAAATGGGATTTTGGACCTGAATCATGATTTGCGGTCAGCTGTAATGAAATCGTATTTTTAGTCCACAAAGTAGGTGTTAGATGTGGTGCGAAATTTAAATAAAATAACCAAATGGTAAAATCCTGTGATTCCTTTCTTTTCATGGAAGAGGCAGACAACACAAGGAAAAGGCAACACAGGAGCTTGTCTTCAAGTGTCAACGACCCAGCTTCTTCATAACACTGTGCAGGATTCTGAGCACCTCCGACATTTGATTTGTACTATATTATGCAATGCAACAAAAGCAATGAGACACGAGGGAAAGCTTTGCTGTCTAAGACCTCAAATTGCCACAGAGGGATAGCTCTACTTCCTCAGACGTTCCATTGGGCTTTCTGAATCACGTGAGGAATAGCTGTATGCCTTGATGACTGAACCTGTAGATACCACGCTTGCATTTGCAACATCTTTTTAACCCTAGGGATAGGTCTATTGTGTCAATAAAACAATTGTAAAATCTGTCTAACCTGAGAGGTAGTGTGGCTGTCTTAGGCTAGCGCATACATTTCGTGTTCTTGATAGATACTCCTGTATGAGGCCTAAGCCTGTAATGTTTGTCTACAACTAACCTTGTACCATATGCCCAACTTTAAGAATGGCTCTGTTGTGTAAGGTCCTAGTGTGCAAGCTTTAGGTTTCCAAGCAGTTTTGACATGGAGGTTAATGCCCAGTACAACAAAAATGACCGTAGACTTTTCTTCAGTCTTGATTTTTAGGTTAGGCATTCAGGAAAATCATTTTTGTTTGTTTCACAAGGAATATTCTGGTTAGTAGATGTCTGGAATCTGTAGGATGGGAGGCTATGGATTGTCATGGGGTGGGGGTGGGGGGGGGCAAGAAGAATACTTCAAAGTAGAAAGCTGACAAATATCAGGGGCCTCATTTATGAGGCCGTGCGTCACTTTTACGCCGCCGGTGCGTCACTTTTTGTGACGCACCAGTGGCGTAAAAAATGGGCCTTGTTGCGCCATATTTACAAAGTGACGCATCTAGGTAGATGCATCACTTTGTAAACCCCTGCGCCACATTATACCTGCGCCAGGTATAATGTATGCAAGAGGGGCGTATTGACGCAAGAAGGGTCGTAGAAGTGACGCAGTGAAATCTATGAGATTTCACTGCGTCACTTTTAGGACGCTGTTGCGTCAAAATCTTGCGCCTGCCTCACAGCAGGCGTAAGACTGACGCAGGCCCTTTCACATGGGGCTTGCCCCATGTGAAAGGATGCATTGCTGGAGTTGCGTCACTTTTGTGACACACTCCAGCAATGCGTCACTTTTGCGCTTACAGATACATCAGAAATACTGATGTATCTGTAACTCCTTGCGACATGATGCGTCATACATTAAATATGACGCATCAGGAATGTCGCAAGGAGTGCGCACTGAGAAGTGACGCATCGCTGCTTTCACGCAGCGATGCGTCTTTTCTCATAAATGAGGCCCCAGGAATCTAAAGTCTGGGACCTGCCCAGGATGTGGATGGCTGGGGGACGTTTGGCAGGGACGTGGTGCTGAAATACCTGGGGGGAGCATGGTCGTGTGTTCTCTTAGAGGTGGATAACTGGCACATGCCTGTGAAGCTGATGACTTTATGTATTACTTTTAACTCCTAGTATTAAATAAAATGTGCCTCATATATGTATTTATTTATGGAACGTGGTTCATATTTGTATTTGTCAAATGTGGTGGCTATTTGGTGACAAATGAATTGCTTGGAAGTCTCAATTCAATTTTCAATGATCAGATTCCTATCTCCCTCTTGTTACCACTTTTCTGGAGTGATCAGTGATACAGAATCACATATCCGACTCCCACGTCTCAATGGGACTGTTGAGGCAGTACAGGCAGATGTGTGTATCTAGTTTCTCTGCATGTCTGTATCTCATTGGTGGATATATAGGTGACATTTTACTGGTATGACAGCTGGTATTCCAATACCGCAGCACAAAAAGGGAAACCAAGAAGTAGAAAGAAAGAGATATACTGAGGTGATTGGAAACATACTAACGAGAGTGACCATGTTTTAAAAGTGCATATACTGAAGGACCAAAGAAAAGACATCCTGAGAAAAGAAAACAGGGAGTAGCAGAGAAAGGAAGGGAGAGTTGAGGGCGAGAGAATAAGAGGAAAGGCATGCACACAAGCTCGCACAACAGAACTACAAAGTAAGGGTACAAATGGGAAAGCGAGAAGAGGTGACAAGAGAGAGCAGGTCACCTGCTAAAACAAGGGTAAACTGGAGACAGGGACCGCATGAAGAGGAGAATAACTGAAACCGATAACAGAGAAAGAGATAGTGTGCAAGAGCAGGGAGCAAGGAACCGAAAGAGGGAAGGAATGTGAAGGAGAAAATGCATATGAATGAGATAAAGAATGTGAGAGAATAATAGCTAGAGGAGAGAGGAAAAGAGTAAGAAGGAAAACGAGAGTAATGAGAAACTAGACATGTCCAATTAACAGTGTGTAGCCTTTAATAGAACAATGTAGAGCCTTAGCTCCATTTTATTCATATTTTGGGTCATGGTATTCAGATGCTCAATTTACAATGTCATCATCTTCACAGCTGACATAATTAAATAAAAATAACCATTGGCTTACAAGCATTCACTAAAGTTCGATTAGTGCAATTGCTGCAAAAACCACTGAGTGATAAAGTGCTGCAGTTATTTCTTAACCACCTGTCGTGTTTGGCAGAAATCATTCACCCCTTCACCCATATTCTACAGCATATGTGTGCGTGTCTATGTGCATGTGTGGGTTGTGTGTGTGTGTCTGAGTGTAAATGTATTCGTCAAATTTTAAAGTTTGTTGTGAAATATCGGGGTTTATACACTCACACACATAAATGAAGTTTAGCTAAATTATGCATCTAAATAGATAAATTATTCAACACATTTTCTGACTCTGTTGTCTTCATCCGTTCTTACTTGTGCTTTCTCGTTCCAGAACAAAAGAGTAAAAAAGTTTGATGTAAGTTTTAAATACTTAGTCTAAACATTAATTAAAAATTATTACTACTAAAAAACAAAAGTAAAAAACTTTAAGGCAGATGACTCCTTAGCTGGGTGCTCTGCTCTTTTGGAAGTGGCTTACGCCTTCACAACATCTTCATTTTGTTTTTCATGTGCAGAAGGTGGTGGGTGACAGCAACCTAAGTGAAAAACGAAGCCAGCTGCACCAAAGCAAGTCTTTATGTAGCTATTTTGCCATGTTCTGCTCTGAACAGAGTGGAAAATTGGCACCTAATTGAAAGTCGCTGTCTTATTTTTTGATGGAAGTGGGTTTCTTTTTCTATCTGTGAAACTTTCCTTCCAGAAAGATGTCTCTTTCTCCTTCCTTTTTTGCTCTTTCAGGGTTCACAGATCTTTTAAAAATCCACTAATAGACACAATACCACAGTACCACGAGTCTTTCTCAAGAATTGAGGCTACCACATGATTGAAGAGGTTAGGATTCGTTTCTGAGGTCCTTGAATCCAATAAAGAGTTCTGCAAACACCCAATTTTTACAAAAAGTAGTGTTTGAACAAAAGCAAATTATAATGTTGTGTTTGAAGGTAGAGATTATTCAATTTCATCCCAAAAGCCAAAGATGCAGTGTTACATTTACATTTTTTTCACATTTTTCGATTTGTAAGATCAGCAGTTCCTGGAACAGGAACCAAGGAGGCCGAATCCACCCATACCTATTTCTTAGGCTTTCAGAAGATCTCCATATCTTTCTCGACCATTGCAGGGGTGTGGATGATTCCTGAGAATGTTTTGTTCCACAATCAAATAGTTATCGACTTTTGTGTACAGACCATTCCTGGTCATCCGAGAGCTCTGCAGAAAAAAAGTATGGGGCAGATTTACAATTACTGGCGCATCCCTGCAAATTAGCAGGGATGCGGCAGTTATTGTGCGCCATGCCTCTGCCACCCATGATGCGCCGCATTTACAATGTGGCGCATCATGGGGCAAAAACGGCACAGATGCGTCACGCATCTGTGCCGTAAAGGCGGCGCATTGCTGGAGTTGCGTCGCAAGCACGACACAGCTCCAGCAAGGCTCCGGGGGGGCCTATTCTTCCAATGCTGCGTCAAGCCTTACCCCTGCTTCAAGCAGGCGCAGGGTTTTGACACTGCATTGGCCTAAAAGTGACTGAGTGAAATCTTGTATATTTCACTCTGCCACTTTTAGGAGGCGTTCCTGCCCCCCCCCCCCCCACCTGCATCAGAACACCTCCTTATGGCGCAGGGCTTTACAACGTGACGCATCTCAGAGATGCGTCACGTTGAAAATACCCAGCACCATTGAGCATCTTTTGCGCCGCGGCTGCGTCACAAAAGTGACGCAACGGCGGCGTAAAAGAGGCGCAAGGGGCTTGTAAATCTGCCCCTATGTATTTTGCAACACGTTTGTTTTTTGAGGAAGCAAACCTTTGCCAACATTTCTGATGGCCTATGGACATGATGAACAGTAGAGTAGGAGGAGAAGATAAAAAAGAAAAACTGGAAGATGTTAAAACCTAGAATTCCAGGTCACCACCAGAATTAATTGTCTGAAAAATGTTCATCATTCCACTGCGTGAAAACAAGTAATATTTAAATATGTGATGTATACTTTGTGCATGTCATGCAGTTGCAGCCTATGACAATATAGCTCTGGAATTGAATGGATGCCTCATTATCTTAATGGAACTCATGAGCCGGTAGATCATTACAGAGAAAATTAAGATGAAGAAAGACACAAAAGAGGTGAGTACATCTTCTGTAACCATCTTGCATACCATCCCTGCTTGAATCGATTGCCTGAAGATTTGTTTTCAGGAGGAGCAGGGAGCCATTCATTCCTGTTATCAGTCTATGGAATCGCACTTTTTACTGTGTAAAAAGGACATCTACTGTGGTGAGCAAAACCAGTTTGACTGAATCACAGCAAGGAGCATCAGAAGATCTGCAAGAAATATTTTTCTTCAGTAATCCCAGCTTTTGATTGCAAGTGTTGTAGAACTAACACTGTTTTTGATTTTCGAAAAAATTAAAATCAGAATGAGAGATATGATTATAAAAACAAATAAATGTTTCTTCTCAGAACAAACTTTAATGGTCAATCAATCAATCAATCATAGCATTTGTAAAGCGCACTAGATACCTGTGAGGGTCTCAAGGTGCTGGGGGGGTGGAAAGATACTACTGTTAGAAGAGCCATGTCTTGAGGAGTCTCCTGAAGGATAGGAGGTCTTCGGTCTGCCGTAGGCAGATGAGGAGGGTGGTCCACGTCTTGGCGGCGAGGTGGGAGAATAATCTGCCGCCGGCGGTCACTCTTCGGATGTGGGGGACGGTGGCGAGGGCGTTGTCTGCGGAGTGGAGCTGGTGGGGTGGGGGGTGTAGAGGCTGAGTCGGCTGTTGAGGTACGCTGGTCCGGTGTCATGGAGTGCCTTGTGTGCACGGGTGAGGAGCTTGAAGGTTATCCTCTTGTTGATGTGGAGCCAGTGCAGGCCTCTCAGGTGGGGTGTGATGTGGCTGTGGTGAGGGATGTCGAGGATCAGGCGTGCGGAGGCATTCTGGATGCGTTGGAGCCATTTCAAGAGTTTGTCCGGGGCTCCTGCATAGATTGCGTTGCTGTAGTCCAGTCTACTGCTGATGAGGACCTGGGTGATGTCACTCTAGTTTCGGTGTGGATCCACTTGAAGATCCTGCGAAGCATGCAGAGGGTGTTGAAACAGGAGGAGGAGACGGCGTTGACCTGCTCCCTCATGGGGAGGGTGGAGTCGAGGATGACCCCTAGGATGCGTGCGTGGTCGGTGGGTGTGGGGGGGTTCTCCTAGTGTAGTCGGCCACCAGGAGTTGTCCCAGGTCGTGGGGGTGGATCTGAGGATGAGGACCTCTGTCTTGTCCGAGTTCAGCTTCAGTCGGCTGTTTCTCATCCAGTCTGCGACGGCCTTCATTCCTTCATGGAGGTTGGTTTTGGTGGTGTGGGGGTCATTGGTGAGGGAGAGGATCAGCTGGGTGTCATCAGCATAGGAGATGATGTTGAGGTTGTGCCGTCGTGCAACAAGGGCGAACTGTGCCATGTAGACATTGAACAACATTGGGCTGAGGGATGAGCCTTGGAGTATGGCGCAGATGATCTGCCTGAGAGGAAGGAGGTGGTCCAGTCCAGGGCCTTCTCTTGGATTCCGGTGTCGTGAAGTCATGCTCTTAGTGTGTGGTGGCAGACCGTCTCGAAGACGGCTGACAGGTCCAGAAGGATGAGGGCTGCAGTTTCTCAGTTGTCGAGCAAGGTCCTGATGTCGTTGGTGGCGGCGATGAGGGCAATTTTGGTGCTGTGGTTGCGGCGGAACCTGAACTGGGACGGGTCCAGGATGTTGTTCTCTTCGAGGAAGCTAGTCAGTTGTTTGTTTACAGCTTTTTGATGATCTTCGCAGGGAACGGGAGCAGGGAGATGGGTCAGAAGTTCTTGAGTTCCTTGGGGTCCGCATTGGGTTTCTTGAGTAAGGTGTTGATCTCTGCTTGCTTCCAGCTCTCCGGGAAGGTTGTTGTCTCAAAGGAGATGTTGATGGTTTCCCGGAGGTGGGGTGCGATGGTCCTGCTGGCTTTGTTGAAGATGTGGTGTGGGCATGGGTCTTTCTGGGTTCGGGAGTGGACGGTGTTCATGATCTTGATGGTGTCGTCGTCGGTGATGTTGGTCAAGGCGAGCAGGCGGTTGGTGCAGGTGGTGGTCGTGGGAGCGGGGGTATCAGCGATTGCCGGGGTGGTGGCAGCATTGAAGCTGTCATGCATGTCTGCAATCTTGCGATGGAAGAGGGTGGCCAGCGAGTTGCACAGGTCTTGTGATGGTGGGATGTTGTTGGTGTTGGAGCTGTGGTTGGAGAGTTCCTTCACAATGCTGAAGAGCTCTTTGCTGTTTTGTGCATTGTTGTCTAGGCGGTCTTTGAAGGAGGTCCTTTTGGCAGATCTAATGAGGTGGTGGTGTTGGCGGGTGGCATTCCTGTGGGCTGTGTAGCTTTCCGGTGTTCGTTCGCGGTCCAGTTTTTTTCAAGTTTTTGGCAGGTTTGTTTGGAAGCCCGGAGGTCTCCGGTGAACCAGCTGGCTCTCTTGCTGGTGTGGGTGATTCTTAAACGGGGCTAGGGTGTTTGTGCAGTCATCGAACCATTGTCTGAGGCTGCGGCGTCGGGGTTGGTCGGGTCTGCGGGTGGGCTCTGGGTGAGGGCGGTGGTTAGCTGGTCCTCGGTGACCTTGCTCCAGCTGAAGCGAGGCATCTGTTGGGGCTATGGTGTGTAGTGGGTTTCCGGAAGGTGAAGTGGATGTAGCGGTGGTCGGTCCAGTGGAGTGGTTGAAGAAGAAATGGGTGCTTGCTGAGAAGATGGGGTCAAGCGTTTGGCTGGCGGAGTGGGTGGGAGTTGTAACGAGTTGTCTGAGTCTGAGGTTGGCGAGGTCGATCAGGGTGGAAGAGTTGGGCTCGTTGTTGTTCTCGAGGTGGAAGTTCAGGTCCCCGAGGAGGATGTAGTCCATAGAGGCGAGGGCTTGTGAGCTGATAAAGTCGGCGATGGAGTAGCTGAACTGTGGTCGGGGTCCGGGGGGGTCTGTAGATGAGGGTGCCTCTGAGGGTGGTGTTAGGGTCGGTGTGGTGTAAAAATGACAAAAGTAAACATTATTTTTTGCATGTTAGAGAGTGAGAGACATCTTCTGCCCAGAGCCAACGGCAGCCAACCTACTGTGGATGGCTAACCTAAGTTAGAGGAGTGCCTTTGACTCTGTGCCCTGAACCTAAAATTTGGGTGCCAGTTAACCACCACTGAGCATAGCTAAAAGGCACATAATGGCCTTCAGCCATGAGCAGAAGGAGTTGGCAGCAGGGCCTGATGTTCACCAAGGTCCAGCCCCAAAACCTACCCAGGCACCATCCCTCACTACACACAGCCAAACCTGATGCTCAGAGGGCCATGAGCAGTGTAGATGGCCATGCACATCGGGGGTTGGTCACAGTGGGCACATGACATTTTTCCATCTGTACCAGGGTCCGCTTCAGGCCCTGGACTCTGGCTACGTCCTTTGCCTAACCCCTGACAGGAGGCTAAACCCTGCTGTGCAAGCAGGGCTGGATTGGGAAAACAAAACTGGCCATGGCAAACTGCTCATATGGCCCCAAGAAAGGGGGCAGGGGATGCGGCGAGATGTTTGCAAGGGTCGGTTTCGGACGATTTTGTTACAGGGGTGTGTTATTGCAGGCTCCCAGTAACAAAATGGCCCCACCCTGGCACCCCACTGGTGAAACTCCTGGGGCTGCTATGGCCAGTACGGCCTTGTGTGCAAGTCTTTCCGCTATGTGCAAGGGAAGTTTGTAGCAGACCTAGCCTCAGACCAGGATCCAACCCTCCGTAGATGCCAGTCCCTACTGCATATGGTGCTCGGCAACATCTTTACCCATTTATATCTCAAAAGATTCTGAACAAGTTTACACTATGCCAACAAAAGTAGACTTTTTTGGCATGTCAAGGGTTGTGTATATGCATTCAGTGAATTTAAATGTTGGCCCAAACAACATTTCCTATGGAAAATAAAATAAGAAAACAGATCTTTGACCCCCTTCCTTTTTTTACCCTGCATAGAGAGATGAATGAAAATGACATGTAAGAACTTAGCAGACTACGTAAAGCAATGCCAAATTTGGCACAGATCCATCCATAGAGTCAAGAGTACTATGTAAATCAAAAATGTATTTATTTGTTAATTGTTGTATATAGTGTGGACCATACCTAGTGAGTGAAGTAGTTTTGGAAAGGAACAAGTTACAAAAAATATTTGGTGGTATTACAAGCATGCAAAGGGTAAAACAAACATAAGGCACACTTACATTTGTGTGAATATATATATATATATATATATATATATATATATATATATATAACGCTCCGAGTTTGCCCCAGCAAAGAGTTGCACTCCAGTTCAAGTAATGGCTGAATGCTTAGGGTAAGAATGTTTTCCGTCTGCCGATGCATTCAGACAGCCAGTTCTTCACCTCGCCTGACGCGTTTCGAATTACTCTTCCTCAGAGGCGTGGTCGGTTTTGAAAAGGTACGTGCCTCCAGTGCTTAAAGTGATCCAGTTAATTCCGCCCCCAAAATGACTGGCTTGATTGCACTGTGGGGCATACTGGGAACTGTAGTCACTGGAGAATTAAAACCCTCAATGGTTGCACTAATTCTTGTCTTGCATATATATTCAAAGTCCGCAAATGGACCTCGGGAGACAGAGTCCAATCAAATCCCTTACTTGAAATCCACAATAGGTGTGCAGGATGCAACACCAAATGGCCCCCTGATTTCGCGGGATGGTGCAAGCTCGGCGGCGGGACAGCCGCCTTAACATAACGCTCCGAGTTTGCCCCAGCAAAGAGTTGCACTCCAGTTCAAGTAATGGCTGAATGCTTAGGGTAAGAATGTCCTCCGTCTACCGATGCATTCAGACAGCCAGTTCTCCACCTCACCTGACGCGTTTCGAATTACTCTTCCTCAGATGCGTGGTCGGTTTTGAAAAGGTACGTGCCTCCAGTGCTTAAAGTAATCCAGTTAATTCCGCCCCCAAAATGACTGGCTTGATTGCACTGTGGGGCATACTGGGAACTGTAGTCACTGGAGAATTAAAACCCTCAATGGTTGCACTAATTCTTGTCTTGCATATATATTCAAAGTCCGCAAATGGACCGCGGGAGACAGAGTCCAATCAAATCCCTTACTTGAAATCCACAATAGGTGTGCAGGATGCAACACCAAATGGCCCCCTGATTTCGCGGGATGGTGCAAGCTCGGCGGCGGGACAGCCGCCTTAACATAACGCTCCGAGTTTGCCCCAACAAAGAGTTGCACTCCAGTTCAAGTAATGGCTGAATGCTTAGGGTAAGAATGTCCTCCGTCTGCCGATGCATTCAGACAGCCAGTTCTCCACCTCGCCTGACGCGTTTCGAATTACTCTTCCTCAGAGGCGTGGTCGGTTTTGAAAAGAATGATAGAATGATCAAAGTCTAATATTTGCAGGCCACTTGAATTATGCAATTTTCAGCTAGGATGTTTTTCACATAATTATAGATTTGCCACATTTGCCATACAATTCACCATCTGCTGCATAACCTACAGATTAATTTGCCTATTCATGCTGCACAATTTACCCAACCCAGCCACACAATTAAATCCTCCCCTACCACATAATTCCAGTTAACCTGAATATTTGGCAGACAGATGTGTTTGAACTGCTTGTAGGTAGATTGCTGCAATGCCTTTAATTATTCTGGGAGGCATTTAGCTCAAAACAACATGCATGTGCAAGTGAAGTGGACCATGAAATGTGTCTCTGCCTGAGGTTTATTTTTAAAGTTGGGATCTGTCAGATACCACGCCGTGATATTAATTTAGGTCTATAAAAATCAGCCAGTCATTTTATTTTTTCTGTAAATTGTTGCTCTTGCTTTCAAGTATGAGTGTGGAGGCTTTGCAATAAAGCAGGTTGAACTTGGAAAGGTCAAACAATAAGGAGTAAAGCCTGTCTCTAGAGAAGTCCATTGTTCATTTTTAGCTACCCACACCTGGTGGAATTGCTTTAAAGAAAGGGGAGACCTCTGACCACCACAAACAGTGATCGAAAAAATTAAACTACTACAAGAATCACTAATAATATGCTCCCAAATAAATTTGAAGAAAAAAGGTAAATACACTTGCTTTGAAGAAAACTTACAAGGTGGGGACCAATCATTCCGTTTATAGATAAATGGGGGATACCAAAAGTGCATGCTGCAAACCATGGTCCAAATCAATAAAAAGCTAATGATGCATCATTTTTTGCATTTAAGGTCAAGATTTACATCAAGTTTTGTGGAATTATTGGGTATCCTTTTTGATATTTTAACACCCATTGGTGGCCATGTCCTGGTGTCTGGGGCAGTGTCGTATCAAATGTGCTATGTGTCCTAATGCAAGCTAAGAGAACGGGACCACTATCACCTGGTTTGATAGTGTATAACAGTAAAATGAGTAAATAGCAGCTATATTTAACAAACACACTATTAGGAAAATCGTTCCCAGATACCTCAGTATACCTCAGGTTTATGGACAGTGTCAGGCTGACCATTCTGTCTCTCTGGCATTTCTCTCAGAGTAGGTGAGGCTACTATGACCATACCAGGACCTTATGGCCTCATGGGAATGGCGTCTTGCAGCATTGGCCTGGTTGGAATATTTTAGCAGGGGCTGGTTTTTGTTTCCATTTCTGCCCTGTTTTTGGACCCATTTGCAGAAACTTCTGTAAATGCATAAAGTGGTGCTGGAGGTTTGGTCTCAACAATAGAAATAATTATTAGGGGCCATTGAAAAACATAGTCAGTTTCCCTCCTTGAGTTCTGTTCCCTAATAGTTCATGCAATCAGTTACTTTTAGTAAGATCCTTGACCTGGCCTAAAACCTGGCTGGGCACCTGGAAGCTGCAGCGATAAATGTCCTACCTATTCAACTGTGATTCTACGGTGAACTCCCTACATGAGGAAATACATGTACACCAGAAGAGGTATTAAAACCAGCATGGGTCCCATACTTCTACCTTGTATCACTCCATGAGATACGTTTCAAAAAATGGAAAGCAGGGAATAAATGAGTTGGGAAGCACTTGCCCAACTGCTTCGCCCGCTGCGATCTTGATGTTACAGGATAAACGTGTGATTTTGGTAGCACGAAAACAACTCAATCAAGAACAGTGAGTTCACTTTGTTGTAAAAATGGTGTAAGTTACTTTAAGGAAACTTTAGGTGAGAAAATTGACTAATGGAATCTCAGCTTTCTCTTATTCAACGCCTTGTTGTTACACTCTTTAGTGCACCTTCCCTGCATTCCAAAGCTTTTATACCAACTCCTAATGGGAGCGGAAGCATGGTCTCTTGTGTCAGACTTTTTATTGGAATGAAACGTTCTGCCAAAGCTGGATGAGCCAGCTCCATATGTATCCCTGGGATGACTGTTGCAATCTGCCTGCAGATGGGCTCCCTTTGCCTCCTTGAGGAAATCCAAGTATGTTGTGGTCTATGTAAGTGCAAGTTGGCAAACAAAAAAGAGCAGAAATTGGAGACCTTGGAAGGGGTACTTCTGATTCACGAGTATCTGACTGTGCTCCCTACTTTGCACCTAGCTGTGTGCAGAAAGAAGTGAGAAAATTGTATTTGGAGAGTTTTTACTATTTTTTGTGAATTTAAGTTGGAAAACCACCAATAGAAGATTTCCAATATGGACTTTGGTGCTCCCAGTTGGTAGCATTTAACAACTAAACAGCATTGAAAAATGTGTGAGTTTCATTGGACATCCAAGGTAGAATTCCTGCAGTGATCCAACACAGATATATCCTTTGGCCATCTTCAACACCTTCAACAACACCTTCAACAACCAGAGCTTTTTCACACCTTATAACCATCCCTTCCACTAGCTTCATCTGAGGCAGTGGAACTCTGCTCAACAGACGCCTGCATACTGAACACACAGGACAACTAGAATATGAGTACATGCAACAAAATAAAACTGGCCTATAGAAGTCACCGAATCTATGACAAAATATCGACTACAAAAATATCTACCTACAAAAATATCGCAATAAAAATATCGATTACATTAATATAGAGATCCTATCTCTAACAAGGTAAGTACAAAAATATCATGAAAAAAATATCGATGTCAAAAATATAAATATAGTTAAAAATATATTATAATATTTAAAATTAATAAATAATGTAATAAAAACTAATAATAATAAAGATATAATACATAGTATATACTTCATTAATAATACCTCTAATAAATTATTTTAATAACTTATAAATAAATGACAATATAATAAATTACAAATAAATGTATATATATCAAATAATAATATAAATAACAATTAATAAAAATGTAAAACAAATATTAAATACATTTTGCATAGCGTACGGGTAATAATTACTATTCCCACTCCAGAGAGTGCAACAGTAGGGAAAGTGTTTTGGATAGCGTAGGGGTAACAATTACTATTCTAACTCGAAAGTGCAACAGTAGGGAAAGTGTTGGATAGCGTAGGGGTAACAATTTCTATTCCCACTCCAGAGAGTGCAACAGTAGGGAAAGTGTTGGATAGCGTAGGGGTAACAATTACTATTCCCACTCCAGAGAGTGCAACAGTAGGGAAAGTGTTGGATAGAATAGGGGTAAAAATTACTATTCCAACTCCAGAGAGTGCAACAGTAGGGAAAGTGTTGGATAGCAAAGGGGTAACAATTACTATTCCCACTCCAGAGAGTGCAACAGTAGGGAAAGTGTTGGATAGCGTTGGGGTAACAATTACCATTCCAACTCCAGAGAGTGCAACAGTAGGGAAAGTGTTGGATAGCGTAGGGGTAACAATTACTATTCCCACTCCAGAGAGTGCAACAGTAGGGAAAGTGTTGGATAGCGTAGGGGTAACAATTACTATTCCAACTCCAGAGAGTGCAACAGTAGGGAAAGTGTTGGATAGCGTAGGGGTAACAATTACTATTCCAACTCAAGAGAGTGCAACAGTAGGGAAAGTGTTGGATAGATTAGGGGTAAAAATAACATACTTATAAATAAATGTATTTTTTTAAATAATAAAAAACTTAACTATTAAATAAATATAAACTGTTTACAAATACCAATACATAATTATTAAAAACATGATTAGCAAAATATATTTAACTAAAACAATTAATAAAAAATACAATTTAATAATAATTAATTACCAATTAATAATTAATTAACAATTATATAATTAACAAAACAATTAATTAAACAACATTTTTACCTAATTACATTTAAAATACTTCCCACCCTATTCCCCTATAAACCCACAATCCGCTACAGAACATTATTATCAATTAATCAATTATTTATAATTAATTACCAATTAATTAAAAATAATTATCAATTAATTCAAATTAATTTATAATTCCTACTAATTAATAATTAATTTAACATAATTAAATTACTTCCTACCATATTCCCCTATAAACCCACAACCCGCTATAGAACATAATTATCAATTAATCAATTAATTAAAATAAATTACCAATTAATTAAAAAGTAATTATCAATTAAATAAAATTAACTTATTATTCCTACTAATTAATAATTAATTTAACATAATTAAATTACTTCCCACCCTATTCCCCTATAAACCCACAACCCGCTACAGAACATTATTATCAATTAATTAAAATTAATCACCAATTCATTACAAATAATTGCCAATTAATTAAAATTAATTTATAATTCCTACTAATTAATAATTAATTTAACAAAATTAAATTACTTCCCACCCTATTCCCCTATAAATCCACAACCCGCTACAGTACTAAAATACAAAATTTAATTAAATTACATAAAAATAAATTAAAAACATAATAAATACATAATAATATACACAAAAATAATTTAAAAATCGATATTAGTAACATCGAAATTATTTACATCGATATTACTAACATCAATATTTAAAACTTCGATATTACTAATATCGATATTAAATCTATCTATATTACTTACCTTCTATATTATGTTCCTTCGATATTTAAACTTCGATATTATTGTATATCGATATTTAAATATTGATATTTTGTCTGCATACAGAAGTCACCTAGTCCATCCCACCACCTTGCCTCAAGAATCAGTGGTTGAGGAGAATCTTTTCGCTACTTCAAAAATTATGGTCAATCTCTAAGTCACCTAAAATTAGAAGTGATTTGGAGATACCTGATATTGTTTGCCTAGATCTAGAAATCACAAGGAGACTTGGTAGGATGAAATAAAGCTAAAGAAGAAAACTAAATCCCCCACCTCACAATTTTTCTAACACTTATATGCCATATGTTTTTAGAATGGGAGTGTTGAGGATTAAAAGATTGTATGAAGCTGGAGTATTATGCAGGGATGCTAGTTAGGCTTCACTGTGTAATACTGTCACAATACCCCAAAGATGGTCCTTGGATTCACAATAAGAAATCCTTAGCTCAGTCCTGATAGGGTGGCCAAGAACAGTCAGGCTTTACTAGAGGAGCATGTGTTAAGCATTTCAGACTACCATCGTGGATGACAAGGAATTGACACCTATGTATTAAAATAAAGCAGGTTTTTATTTCAATTTAGAGACCAAAACCTACACAATTGGACAAGTATAATTGGAGTTATGGATTATAAAATGAAAAATAAGTGAGTGCAATTCAATACTACAGAACTTTAGCATTACTGTCAATAGTAAAAAGCACTAGCGACAATCAGTTACTTGCAGGTCGCATTGCATGGAACCCACGGTAGGTTAAAGTGATGTGGGTTCAAGGACCAAACCAAAACTATCAGTTCAATTTCACCTGTCTTGAGAGGCCCAAGTGCAGAGATGTTCTAGCTGTCCTTGGTGCGAAGCAGCAGCCATGGGGGAGCGGGATGTACCATTTACACTGTGCTGGTAAGGAAACGGGTGCTAAAAGTTGACAATGGGGTAACTGCTGTGGTCGGCTGATGGTGCTGTGGAGTTCCTTTATGTTGCAGCATAGAGTTAAGGTAGTGGCTGCTGGACTGGCCACCAACAAGCCTTATCAGTGGTATGGTCTGCACAATGTTTTATAGACGTCTGAAGGTCCAGGGCAAAATGGCAGCTGCCTGCAATTTGCTGGAGTTTAGGACAACACTTCCCACAATGCACTGGACCATCTACTTTTGGGAAATACCTTGGAAGGCCCGATGGCCAGCGATTTATTGGTTCTGGTACTTTGTTTTTACCTGCACACTGCAGGGGACTAGTGCCACTTGTCCAAGGGAGTCTGGTGTTGCCTATAGCCCTTAAAGGGTCCCTCTGTCAGGGGGAACCAGTATCTGATCCAGGGTGAGTCACAGTCATACAGTATCATGATAGTTGCCACAGGTGCAGGGTATCATGCCTTTGCTTTGTGCTGGTCCTGTTGTCACAGACTCAGGTCTCGTCTGTGTCCTCTGTTGCAATTTGAATCAGAACGGAAGTTCTTGTGCTAGCGGCGTCCCTTAAATCCTAGATTTAAGGGCATTAGGGGTGTGGGTGCAAGTGGCCCCAGCAGCTAATCAACCCTTGATTTGATCACATCCAGGAGTGTATGTAACCTTTTCTACCCAGAACACTCTATTCTGCCACCTTTGAAAATGGCAAAACCCTTTCTTAGCTGCACAGATGAGGTAGCCCACCCAAAGGGTGTGGCTAGCCTTCTGGGGGTGTATACCTCCTGACTACATAATCTTCCCACCTGCCCGGGTGCAAATGTGGTTGGGGCATAGACAGGACGGTTTCCTCCATTGGGAGGCAGCATGGTCGCATATCAGAGACGGTGTAAGCTTTGAAGTTCACCGCATTGATGTGCCACTTCACAAGCCATCTTGTCAGTCAGAGGGTTGTCACCTTCTTCCTGTCCAGGCCATTGTTTCAGACTCCCGGGAAAGTTCACACCTCCTGGCAAGGGGTCTGATTCCTCTCTTGGTGGCAGCAGCTGCCAGATCACAGTAAAGGCTGAAGCAACCAGATAGGCAACCTATAATGTAGCCACCAGAGGGGTGCATGCCGCATTGAGTCAGACATGAGAATCATGCCTAGGGTGATCATGCAAGTTGTTTGATGCCAAACACATTTCGAGGTACCATAATGTAGTTAGCAGCCTCGGGGGTGCCCCAGTGCCAGCCCATGTTATCCTATTGACCGGTGAACACATTTAGTAACCTTTAATGGAAAGAGACTACTATAGGGACATATAAACTTGCCTTTACATGTCCACACCTTTAATATAGTGCGCCCTGCCTCGTGGGATCAGGAAGCCATCTTTAGGAGTGACTGGCTTTTATTAAAAATAGTGCTTTGACCTTGCCCCACATGGTGAGGGTAAAGTCAAGTTTAATCCATTTGCACTGCTTTTGCAGTCTGCAATGGCTGGTCTGCTGTCACCTGTTTACTTGTGTATCTCAAGATGGCACAAACATGCTTAAAGCCCTGGTGACCACTTTAACTCCCATGCCCTAAGTACCACAGGTACCATTTACCAAGGACCTATACGGAGGTTAAAGTCTTTGCTAATTTTGGTTACCAATTGACATGTACCAGTTTTAAGGAGAGAGCACTGGCACTATGGCCTGGGCAGCAGGCTCCAGTGCACATTCAGCATCATGACCATCAGCATTGTGGCAAAATGTGGAAGGTTAACAATACGAAAAGGGCACTTTCCTGCAGAGATGACCCGAAAAAGGAGATTGTCTCTTACTATTATTCGTAGTACATTGTGTTATAGTGTTGAAGTATGTAAAGGGATTAATTTGACATTCAAACCGCTTAACATCTAACTCATTGAGTAAGTAACTACTCTTAAGCTTTTTTGTAACATGTGTGTCAAATGGCATCACCCTAGAGCTTGACTCAAGCCTTTAATCTTTCACAGCTTGATTACATGAACGGTATATACTTTTCCAACATTACATTTTTTTAGTAAGGTTGCAAGATACATTTCGTTTTTTTGAACTGCACTTCACAAATGGTCCATTTTATCACCACAGCCATGAAAGATTTGCCTGCTCTAAACAGTTGAACAGAAACCATTTTTTTTTCTATTTAATTAAAATTGTTTTGAAGTTGAAACTGCAAAACAGGAGTATGAATTAGAATGGATTTCTGCCTCTAAATCCCTCAACATCTGCTGGTTATGCAAACTCTGAGTACCACTAAAATATAGAATAATTATCTTGAATAGTAAACAATGATATATCATTTTTGTTAAGGAAAGGTGTATTTTGTGAAATTAACGAGCTGCCTTCTGAAGGGAGGCCTTCATATTTATGTACTATGGTATTGATTTTTGTTTTTAGATGTCTGCAAATCTTACTAACTTCACTGTGTCAATCAATTGAACTACTTGAATAAATGGTCATCAATTGCAAATCCAGTGATGTCACTGTTGAGACCACAAGTAAAACAAGCATTGACAATGCCAATAGGTCTGGGTTTAAAGGAATGTTGTATATGTAAATGTGGGTGTATTTATATAGTGCAACCTGTCACCCAAAGGGCATCCTGGCGCTTGCTTAGGGAACCCGTCCTGGTATTCCCCTGTGAGAGGCCCCGGCAGGGAGACCACAGGGTGAAAGCCAGGCATCCCGCTGCGAGGGGCCGTCGTGGAGATTAAGCAAGCTATTGCCCAGAGTTGCAGAGTGAGACCCCATGAGTTGAGTAGGCACCGGAGCGAGAATTGTCGAGGCCGTGGAACTTTGAGCCCGAGACCCGCCGAGGAGAGGAATCGAACCCTGGTCCACGGTCGATTCCAGCTTCCGGGTCTTCCGCCTCTAACCACTGAGCCACACTTCTCTATAGCAATGTGAAGCATAAAAAGTAAATAGCATGGAATTGGATCTGTGTATGTGTGGAAGCAAAGAAGTGTAGAATTTTATTGGATAAGGTGAAAGGTCAGGTGACAGTTGAACTTTCAAGTGAGACCTACCCTTCCATGAAGGTTAATTACTCCAATCGGTTTTACTACCAGAGAAATGCACCACACATTTTCTAATTATCTAAAACACTTTAAGAGCTTTAGACTGTCACTTTTGGGCCCCTTAAAGTTCTTGCTCAAGCAACTGGATCTATAAACAAAATAATCACAGCTGTGTAGAGGGCATGCACTTTTTTTTGCTGAAGCACACAACTTCTTCCAAGTCAAAACATGTATTCCTGGCTCCTAACATGTGGGAATAGCTAAAGTCATTGTCTAGTGTTCCCCGCATAAGTGTCTGGCGACAGCTACACTGTCCAGCCAGACCTTAAAAATCACTCCTCTAATTAGTATTAATATTATTTTGTGACTATTTTTCACTTTGTGCTCCTCTCTAATTTAAACCTAGTAATTGTTTGGAATGTGGAATGGATTAGAAACTGCAATGTGTTTGTTGCAACTGTGTTTATTTTGGGAGCTTGATGCCCCATGAGCCTGCTTACGATGCAATGCCTTGTGTCATACTTGTGGCACCAGAGTCATATTTTCAGCTGCAAAAGATTCTCAGATCCTTCCCCGTGCAAGGCAACTGTTTGCTGTGAGTCTCATGTCACCCACTTCATTATTATTAATAGAGTGGGAATCCGATTTGTGCCTCACTCTGGACATTAGCAAATTCTGGGACGAAGGCCAGCACGAGACAGCACATCTACCTCTCAGCATTTGGAATTTGTCATCATTTCGATCCCTGTTTGATAAAGGCGAGGGCGTCACAATCCACAAAATTGTCACTTCAAATCAGACATCTGGGAGACTTCACAGTGTTCTGTGGAATCACCGTCTTCACCTCCCAATGTTTGCAACTTGCACGAGCAGAGTATAAGCTGTTAAAAATGATCAACTTACACTTTATGAGTTGTTAGTGTACTCTCTCAGAGGTTTGTAATCACTCACAGCTTTGCAATGTCATACGTAGTCGCAATGCAATGGGCAGGGTGGACTGGTCATAGCGGGCACCCTCGGTAGGCCGGTGGGTTTGGGTCTGGTTTTGGGCCCGTGGGGGCCGGTTTTGTGACAGGGGGCCGGTTTGCCAGCAGTGCTGCAGTATCGGCCCCCTGTAACAAAAGTGGGAGCGATGCGTTATGCTAGCACCCCCCACCCCGCTCCCAGGGCTGGTCAAGTAGCAATTGCCAGAGCTGGTTGCTGTTCGCAGTCCGGCCCTGGCAATGGGAAACAACTTTTACAACATGGTTTTTACCACATTGTGCCTTAACCGTGCATTTTTTAGCATGCATGTTTTACCACATGTAGGTTTTTACAATGCAAGCCTTTACCACGCATTTAAGGGAAGTCGGAGGGTGAGGGGGTTTCCTCTCACAAAAACATTGTTTTTATATATATAAACTATGCATGGTAATGGCATACATTGTAAAAGCATAAGCGTTGTAAAAAATGCAGGGTAAAAAATGCGTGCTTAAAGCCATGCTTTGCATTCCCTGCATTGGGCTGTACTCCCTGCATTGTTCTGTCGTACAGCCCAATGCAGTAGTGCATGCCTTTGTGTGGTGCATGTGGGGAGCACCGCACTTTTGACACCCCTTTCTCTTGTCAACTGTCAATGGTTTATACTGGGTGCATTGTGATTCAAAATGGGAAAAATGAATTGGTGCTTTGTTTACATGAGGGTTTCTGTACTTACTTTGCAAATGTGTTGTTTTTTCTACCTCAGGCCGCTCATGTTAAAGAAGTAAGAATTGCTTTTGCTTGTTTTAGTAACTGAAGGTTTCTGTCGGATGTATGTCACTACCACGCATACCATTACAACGCGGTTGTAACAACGCAAGTCGTTACAACGACTTGCGTTGGGGGGGCGCAAATTAAAAAAATATAATATATTATTCCAACACCAGTCCCCGTGGATAGTAGGGAAGGTGTTGGGATAGTAAATTAAATCATTTATTATCCTTGAGCGCCACCCAGCGCAATTCGTTGTAACAACTTTCGTTGTTATAACCGCGTGGTAATGGTACTTCGTTGTAACGCTCGCGTTGTCAACGTTGTATACCGTTTATGTCTCTTATCAATCATTACTTATCTGTTACAGCCTTTATAAAGGTTGCTTTTTAAAAATCATGTTCTCTCGTCTTTGGGTCACA
Organism: Lissotriton vulgaris; assembly: GCF_964263255.1. Lineage (NCBI taxonomy): Eukaryota > Metazoa > Chordata > Amphibia > Caudata > Salamandridae > Lissotriton > Lissotriton vulgaris. The sequence continues at coordinate 446,774,910 of NC_141699.1, forward strand.
TCATGTTGTGATGACTACAGCTCCTGCAGATTACAAGAATGTGATGTAATTTGCTCATTTCCTATGATTTTGCTAAAGTAATGCCACTGGATCACATCCATAAATGTCAATTCACCAAAATTACAGGGGTAGCCTAAGTGACATTACATGCCATTTGACCTTTACTTTCACTCACATACATGTGCATAGACATGCACACATACAATCACTCTCTCACATAAACACACTCTCACCTGCAAGAACGCACACCACATACATTTAAAAGCACGTTTTTGTTACCTCAGATGGCAGTTAGGGCCATATTTCAGCTAATTGTACTCCATTCCTTATTATTCTGGTAGTGAATAATTTAATATTATTCACTATTAATGTATTAAAAACTTGACAGAAAGCAAAGAAACCGGTGCCCCAACCAACATCCATAAGGACGAGCTACTCCTGTGTACTTCGCACAAGTGGTTAATTTGTAAAAAATCAAGTGCCGGGGCTCCAGTCAACAGGCAGCTTTCACCAGCCTATTTCTCCTGGTATTGCCCCCTAAAACAGAACCAACTATGAAAGCGGGGAGAGGATGTGGTGTAACAGCCAGAGCTGACGACTTCAGAGCTGGGAAACCAGGTTTGAGTTTGCCGTTTTCTCAACATCTTGTACTTCTGGGCAAATCACTTAATCTCCCATAAATTAACTTGTCAAACTAGTGCTCATGAAAAGCACTGTTGATGATTAAGTGCTGTTGCTGAGCATCAGAAACCACCTGCTCAAATTAAGCACTGCGTGGCACTGAATTTGCCCCCTCTAACAGGGCCGGACTGGCCGTAGCGGGCACTGGGCAATCCCCTGGTGCGCCGCACGGGTGGGGGGCCGGTTTGGGCCCCCCGGGGGCCGTTTTTAGTACAGGGACATCGGTCCTGTAACAAAATTAGCTGTAAACCGGCCCTGGCAATTGGCAAAGAGCTCGGCGGCACCCACAACCCCCCCCGGGGGGGGGGGGGGGGGGGGGGGCGGGCGAGCATTTTTCCAGGGCCGGTTTTGGTTCCCAGTCCGGCCCTGCCCTCTAAGGCCGGGGGCCGCAAAGGCAGTGCCAGGGGACGTCCACAACTACATTGCTTTTTACTTCATGAACCTCTGTTGGTGGGCGGAATGCGGGGTGAGACTATGAGAGGTGTGAACTTCCGGCATTTCATGATGCTAAAAGGGATTCGTCAGAAAAACCAGATGACGCCTCCCACATCACACTGTCCACCCATCCCCGAGGGACCTGTCAAAGTCGATCAGGCATGATAGCAGCCTTCTTGGAACCTTAAAGGCGGCCGACTGATGCAATCCTCCTGTACTGGAAAATCCGTGCGCACTGCATCCCAAGCTGATTGACAGAGCAATCATTAGATGTGTGTGCAAGATCATTTAAATTCAGCTTGAGAGCTTTCTAAATATACTCGGGGCCAATTATCCACATGAAAGTTGAACATTTGTTCCTGATTTGCTGTAAACTTGCTGCATTGGAGGATGATGTTCACAAAAGATGAATTCCTGACAGCGAAGGTCATCAGAGCATGTTGTTTTCTCTTCTGTATTACATCCATTATTCCGATACAGCGCCTTTGCGCTGAACTGGTTCACATTGTAGTTATCCGCGATAGCCCTGGTCTGGACCCCAAGTCACGGCGGAGTATGTCCAAAAAAATATAGACAAAGGGCCTTATTTAGGCTTTTGCATGTGGGATGCTGCAGCACAAACGTGGTGTATATCCCAACCACCGTTTTACAAATAGCATAATCCATAGAGCCTTTGCAAAACTCCGGGAACTCCACCAAATGAGCCTAGTTTACCACCCACCTGTGCGTAAAATCCAGAAAAATAAATAGAATAACAAAATCCTTTGGTCTTATATCCAAACTCATAATACTTTACAAACATGTGCTTTTGAAAAGCTCACGCTCACCCAGAAGGGTATCTTGGCACTGAATAACAGTTGTCTATTGCTCTGCCAAGCTCGAGCAACCTCCCTCCATCAACTAATATGAACAGTTATTTAGCAATACATTCTACAGATCAATCTTCAATAACTAAACAAGATGACACCAGCCCACCTTAACTCTGCAAGACACATTACCTGGACGCGGAAGGCACCCGATCGTTTAAGTCTGTTACTTGACAATGCAAGCAGGGTTGGATTGGGATTGAAAATCGGCCCGGGCACGCCTCCAAAAAATCGGCCCACATTTGCGTAATCACTCGTCAAAATCACTGCTTTGGCGTAATCTTATAAAAAAAAAACTTTAGAGAGGGGGGTAAAAAAAGCATGCGTTAGTTAACACTGGTGAAACAAGTGAGGCCACTTCTACTCAGGCCCCCTGCCCCCGTTCAGTATGTGCACATATTAATGGGCCGGCCAGCGAGAGAAAGGGAGTGACACCTCTGCCCATCTGCCCCTAGAAAGGCCACTCAGACACCCACTGGGCCGCTGGCTGTGCTTGAACAATAGAGACAGAGCCCAAATCGGCCCCCAGACTGCTCAAAAAAGCAGCCCACAGCAGGAATTCGGACACCGGCCCCTCGGGCATTGCCCGCATGCCCACGTTACCAATCTGACGCTGAATGCAAGCTATATATTTCCGCTATACAAATCCTGGCATCCTTTTTCATTTACTGCTGGTAAGGACCATCTGTACATAATGTCTCGATGTTCTATCAAAAACTGTAAGGGTGTGAGGTTCCTGGTTGTCATTTGTTTCCACAGTGCGACCCCTGAGAGCAGCCCTCCAAAGGGGAGAAAGGGATCCTATGGTTGGATGACCAGAATTTTACAGTATAAAAACGGGACATTTCCCAAAAATAGAAGAAGGACTACACTTTTACTTAAACCCAGCGCACAGAATGACAGTGCTCCTTAGCAGAGAATTACAGAAGAGGCAGTAAGAACATACATAAAATGCCATTTTTAGAGCCAGTTACATGCCTGTTAATTAAATTGCTTTCTTATATCAGCTGCTAACTATCTCAGCTTTACAAAACATAAAAAGATACCTCCCACCGTTTTCCTTCGACCCTCTCTTAAAACCGGGTCATGAGATTAATTTCCTGAAATCGGCCGGGACAGCTAGGGGAAAACCGGGACTGTCCGGGCAAATCCAGGAAGCCTGGCCACTCTATCCTATGGATCCCGCAGGCATCCCCTTGCAGGTGAGTGCAGTCACTAACTGCATCCACCTCCAAGGGTATCTCTAATCCCTTTTAAAAGTGAAGGTGGGCGCCGCCTAAACTGTGAAAACATGGAGCGGCTGCCAGTAGCGGCTCTGTGTTATCACATGGATGGGTAAACATCGTTTACCACGAAGTTTTCACAACGCAGTACCTTTAGCACGCATCCCTTACAACGCAAGTCGTTACCACGACTTGCGCTGGAGGGCGCTAAAGGTTTAAAAATTGTTCATTTACTATCCCAACACCTTCCCTAGGGTCCACGGGGACTGGTGTTAGAATAGTAAATTATACTATTCGAAATCCGCACCCCCAACGCAAGTCGTGGTAACAACTTGCGTTGTAAGGGATGCGTGCTAAAGGGATGCGTTGTGACGGTACGCGTTGTACCGTCATACATCCCATGGATGTGCTGCCCCAGGGCAGCGTGAGTTTGCGGCTGCCCTGGGGGCAGTGCATACATTGTTATAGGACACACTGTCATTGTTTGTACTGGCTGCACCTTTTAAAAGGTGCGCCCGGTGCAAACAAAGACAATGCGTAATATGGCCCCATGTGCCATTGCGTGGACTTTAAAAGTAAATGTAATTGCTGTGATGGCACTGAAAATTGTCTTGTCTCTAATTGCTCACAGTTTTGTGAGGTAGGTAGATGCGACACACCAACTGATTAATTAATTCACTAAGGAGCATACGTCTGGTGTAATGGAAATCCAGAATCAACATCTCCTGGTATGCTGGTGCCAGTATCACTTAGGACACTTCAAAAGAGATCATAACTTCATCTAAAAAAATCTTCTAACCAGCCTCACATTTAGGAAATGGCTACTTGCACTGTGTGGATACAACAACAGTAACAGCATGTTCTTATTAAACTTTGTTCACGTATGTACATTTATGTTAGTACATTTTACGTCTGCATTTGTCTGTAATTTCTGGAGAGTACCATTTCAACTATGTTGTTCCCACATCACAAGTCCTATTTAGGATTGAGCCAGTCCTTTACAAGGGCAATTTGCTGTCATTTTAAATTCCTGCACGGTGCACATTCTGATAATAAATGCATAGAGCATTTAGAGCATGAATCATAGAACTCTTAAATTCTTGTTTATGTCTGCATTTTGACTTCCCCACAATAATTCCTAAACACCGTCCATCTTTAAAAAGAGCAGGTGGGGTTGGACTGAATTACACGTGGTACCATTCCAGTACCCTACCACGTGAATTGCTGTTCTGAGAAATTCTTAGTTGGTGTCATTATTTTTGTTCTCCCTTTTGGCTTTATAATAGTGATTGATCAGGACAGGTATGACCCTTTTAGCTGTATCTTGACTTTAAAGCTATACCTCATTAAAAAGGCCCAAGGAGCCTGCACAATGTTGTTTGTTTGGTGTGAGAGGATGTGATACCACAGCTCAGCCCACACTGTTTCTTTCAGGTCAGTGATAGACTCTTGCAGCACGCACATCACATATCACACCCATTTAGAGGTTTTATGGAGAAATAATTCCAAAATCAATTATCAAAAGCTGGAGACTATATCAGTGAGTCATATTTATTATTTATATTCCTCATAAAAAGATAAATCTATTGGTATCTTAAAGGAAGTGAGTTAAAAACTCAACATGTCACCTCAACGAAGTAAATAAAAGGAATACAATACATTTGCCAGCTGAGAAAATATCTCTACATGAAAACAAGGCATCTAGTCAGTGCTGCAAGACTATGCAAAGACTATGCAATGATATTGAAAAACTGGATGTAGTTCATGGCAATGTTCCACATTATCCATGCCAACTAGCTGAAAGAAAAAAACTTCTGTATAAGCAACATTAACACCAATTAACCATACAACCTAGGCTCCACTTAACTGAACAGTCACATCTTTTCCACCAACCACTCCGAGATCGCCATTCTGGAGGACTCCTACTTGCACACATTCTGTCCACACACAGAACCAGCTTGGGAGGATGGGTGTTCTCTTACATTGCTTCTAAAGCATGAATGACCTCCCACTCCACATGGGAGTCTCCTCTCTTCTTGAATTCCATTGGAAGCTGAAGACATAGCTTTCCAATTAGTCAAGCTACTATAGGCACAGCTAGGATCACACTCATTCTCAATGCCAGGACACCCTGGAGGTGGATAGTGTATTTTGCAAATAAACATACATAACATAAAGTATCTTTTTCCAGTAACATGTTTTCAATCATCCTTCAGCACCAAAAACGTAGAAAGCAGCAGAATGTACAACATCATCCTTTGCTTATATCCTTTTTTTATCCAGGGCCAGGCCACCAACAATGTTCTACTTAGAGCTCCTAGACATGCTCACAAAATAGTTGCAGCCATATAGGAATAGGTAAAAGGAGTGTTTTTCTCCAACCTTGGCTGGCTCACTTCTTAAAATCTCAATTGCAGCAGCTTACTCATACACATAGAAACACAGCCAATTGTTCTTCTTGCAATATGACATTATAATGGCGCCCGCTGCTTTAATTTTTCCATTACATCAAAGTGCATCATATTTTTCTCACCGGTAAGGCACATGTAGGGTTCAACCTACTAACTGTAATAACAGAGCCTTTTATACTAGCAATGTTCTCTGAATAGAAGGGAAAAGTTCTGACAGGAGCTTAGCCTGTGTATTTAGGTTTAAACAGACTTTACAGGAATGCTTTCAAGCTGTCAACTGGATCAGCAGGAGCAATTTTAGGTAATTTGCAGTGAGACAATATGCAAGGGTTGACGGACCATGACGCACCACATAAATGTCTAATAATGGATGTCTTTGATCAAGTGATAAGGGGGCCCTGAAGGAAGAGTTAACCATGTGGACTCTTTCCCTGGAGCAACCCAAAAACCCCAAGGCTCATCAGGAGGATTGCTGGAGTAACTGATGGATTTTGATCACTTGTAGCAGCAAACGGAGTGTAAGTATTGATAGGGTTATGCATTGTGGTTGCTTTGGCTTAAGATTGTTGTGTTTAAAAATGGGTATCTGTTGATTGAGCAAAGTGATGAAGTAATGGTTAAATTCCATATAATGGGTAAAGTCTGTGTATGATTGTGGCGCTTGATGCAAAGATGCTGAAGTTGTTCACTCGTCCGTTTATGGTCTAAGATCCCGAGATGATAGTATATACCTATGTGATGATCTTAATGTAAAAGACACTAAGGGCCCTATGTAGGTACCAAATACCGGTCGGAAACGGCCGATTTCGGCCGTTTCCGACCGGTATTTGGCCTACTGAGATGTAGGGGACCTTTTTTTGTCCGATTCGGTATTTTACCAATTCGGTAAAATTACCGAATCGGAAAAATACCGATTCGGTAAGTTTACCGATTTTTAAAATTCGGGATGTAGGTGGGACTACTTTCAGTCCCACAGGCCCTTCAGATTCGGTATTTTAACACCCAATCCAATTGGGTGTTAAAATACCGAATCCAGGTGTGCATGCACATGTGTGCATGCACACCTATGCCATGTGACAGACAGACATGCCCTTAGGGCATGTCTGTGTGCCACATGGCACACAAGCCAGTATTGGGGGTGCTAGAGGGTGTCAAAGTGACACCCCCTGCACCCTTGCAGAAATCGGTAATTACTGAATCCGTAAATACCGATTCGGTAATGCCCATTGATTCCTATGGGCTTCAATGCCCATAGGAATCAATGGGCATTACCGATTCGGTATTTACCGAATCGGTAACTACCGATTCCTTCCGATTCGGTAATTTTAAAAATAATATTACCTACATCTGCCCTTCTCTTTTTTACCACTTCTTAAATACCGATTCGGTATGAATCGGTATTTATGAAGTGGTAAAAAGATTTACCTACATCGGGCCCTAAGTTAGATGTCTGCTGTATTGTGTTGTTTGTCGTGAGACATCGTCGACCACTTCTTATTGAAAGGGAGTTCATTTTTTTATGTTAGTGGTCAGGGACTGCTATATTTGATCTCAGGGGCAGACTGAATAACTGTATCAATTAAAGGAAAATTCTGCTGGTCGAGATTTCAATTAAAGTAAATGAAAAGTATAGGTATAGAAATAAGATTGTTTTGTATTACCTTTTGAGTGAAAGACATTCTTTCTTTAGGGGAGCAGACAGTTTTGTGTTGGAACACATATTATCTTGTTTATTTGCTGAGAAAATGAGCTGAAGAAAATTGTAAAGGATGGTGAGCTGCTGAAGGGAGTGAGTTTCATGTCACAGAGTGTCACCCTGTGAATGGTCGGTTGGTGTAAAGCTGCGTTAGGATTGGTTGACCTTGTCATAGAAAGTCAATCTGTTATTGGTTGAGATTGGCAGACTAGACCATTGTGGAAGAATTTCATATCCTGGTTTTGGAAAAACATTTGTAAAATATGAAATTAAATGAAAATGAAGTTTTTCAAAGCTTTTCGAAAATTAATAAAAAGAGATGTAACTATATCTGCTAGAACAGGAGAAGATACTCCACCTGAAGGTACGGCAGGATACAAAGTATTATTTGACGAAGGATTACATTCATGTCTGGGCTTAAGTATTGGCATAAAATTGCCAAGAATGATGAAAGCCTAAGGTTCCCTCGTTATGGGACATTTAATTTGAGAGTCATTAAGAATTTGAGGTGGAAAGTATATGAGATGAGACCACCTCCTAGAGCAACACAGATTAAAGCATTTAATACTTGGGAACACTTAGCTCATCAGAAAAAGAAAGAAACATATCATGCATGGTATGAGAAAATCCTAGATTACTACACAGAAGCTAGATGGGATGCACAGCAAAGAAATTGAACAGCAGAAGTTTTTCAAGGAACAAAGATGTATCCCTTGATACCAGCTGAGGGAGAAGTTGAGGGAAAACGAAAAGAGAATAAAAAACACACTGAGACAGAAAAGGGTGATGCTGAAGTGGAAGAAGAAAAAACTGACATAGATGACGATCTGCAAAGTCACTTATTGTTGAGATGCCATCATACAATGAATCTCAGAGTGAGAGTACAGTACATAAGAATACAGCTGAGATTACAAATGACCCTTTTATGCCTGATGTGCCAAAAGAAAAAACACTAATTTCTCTTGTTAGAGGGGTAAAAGAAATTTCAATTTCATTGAACCCACAGGAATTGAATGTTCCAGATGCTTTGATGGCTCCTGTTACTATCCTTACTATACTTCTTTATAAATCTGAGTTACAGGTAAATACTGCACACACTTTGACTGTACCTACAGGAATGAATACTGCACATGGTAATACACTAGATTTAACAGAATCTTTGCTTCAGACACCAATGGTTCTGACTCAAAGTGACACTGCTGGCACCAACAGTACAAGTTCTAATTTGAATCAGACACAAATCAATCCAAGAAGCAGAATGGTTTAGGAATTGCCACCTCTTTATGTCCCCAGAACAGGTGTGCCTCCTGAAATAAGTTCTCATGCTACTGAAACGACTGCACCAGTAGGAATTATATTTCCTGATACACCTGCAATAAACATACAACCTGGAATGAGTACAGACTTGACTAATTGATTTAAGCGTTTTAAGATACACATCTAGATTTACTCCACAAGAATTAGGTGATAGGGTTAGAGGGTTTAGTGTTCCAATTAATAATAATCAAGTTCTGACACAGTTCCAGACTCAGGTAAGGAAAAATACTAGAGGTAGCCAAACTGAAAGTGGAGCTAGAAGAAATGATATTGGGAACTCTTAGTCCATCTCAAGTAGACACTTACCAGGAAGAGGAACTATTGTTCCTATGCAAATATATTACTTGTCGAGCAAAACAAACACATGCAAAGCTAGTTGAATTGGCTCAAAAGTATGAAATTGACATTCAGAAATCCAAGGTCCTGCAAAGTACATACAGATTAGACTTTAGTGACAAAGATTTTTTGAACACGTGGTCAGATGGAATGAAATTACAGATTAAGGAACTAATGACACTGATCATGAAATGGAATGGCCAAGATAGGTGGGAAGGTAGATGAAGGAAAAAGAAGGAGGTACAGAAAGTTAGAATGCAGAAACGTCCAGTCATGACTGCTGAAGGATTAGGTGAAGTGCAGATACTTCCTATGAGGGAGGTACCTGGTGGAGGATACATGCATTTGCCATGGAATATAGGTGATATTTTGTCATTTACAAATGAATTCCCCAAATTGAAAGATAATCCAGTGGAATGGAACAGACATATTAAAGGGTCTGTTAAAATCTAAAAAGTCCTGTGTGTAGATTTGAATACCCAGTTTTAACTTTGTGGTTCCTGGAGATTTGTGGACCAAGTGCAACATTTCTGTAGATTGGCCTGAAGCAGGCCAGAGAGGGATCCTAGAGCAGGTGCTCCATCTCAAGTGGTCTTAAAAAAATACCAGCAAATGATAACTTTCTTGAAAACAAAGATGTCTCAAAAAAATTGATTGCCAAACATTGACAGAATGACTCAAGAACTTAAAGAATCAGTTCATGCTGTTTACTAGAGATGAATACATGTTTTCAGATAGCACAGTATACTGAAGATGTGGCAGACATTCTGAAGTGCTTGACAACTTTGGTACCTTGCTGTTAGACTACCGAACACACGTATTGGATGCTGCTTGACGATTAATTATGCTCGAGAGAGCTTTTCACTGGGTACTACACACATAGGGATGTGTCTTTTGAGTCCATTGCGGCTTATAACTTGCAGGAATCGACTTTAATAAAGCATTGAATTGTGAATCCGAAGAAAAATCGACGTACAGATGTGCTTTTCAAACCATATTTGAAACCGTTTTATCTCGTTGCTGGACTATTGTATTCAGAATTTGTGTGCTCTGATCCATTGAATCAAATGATATTCGAGTTACTGACCTTTTTCTAAATAGAAGCCATAAAAAGACGCGAACGGCGACGAAACACGTGTTGGCTGTAGCTTTATCAATATTGTAAATATGGAACAACTGTCATGAAGATCGTATGCTGAGCAGCACTTGGTACTGAATTTCGTATTAAAATAACTTTGCTGGTTGGGATCAATCAGCTGTTTACTTATCTTGTGCTGTGCTCTGTCTATGTTTACAAGTTTATTAATATGTACAGAGGTTTCTGTTATGTATTAGGTAATACCGTCGGTGGCACGGTATGAAGATATAGAGCACGCCTTAAAAGAGAGGGTTACAAACTGACTTTAAATGCAAACATAGCGGAGGTGTTGGCTGTTTGTTATGTTCCACTGCCAACATTCCTTTCTTGTTTAAATGTAACTCAGACCTGCCACTGCAGGGTCTGTGTGCAAAGTTTTAAAACGCACTGTCAACCTGGCAAGTGCACATACTTGCCAGGTCCTAATCTTCCCTTTTCTAACATGCAAGGCACCCCTCAGGTAGGACCAAGGTCCTCCCATAGGCAGTGTGGAGTGTGTCTGAAAGGTAGGCCATGTACTGGTGTGTGTCACATGTCCTGATAGTGAAATACTGTGTATTTCATTTTTCACTATTGAAAGGCTATCTGTCCCATGTGCTAACATGGGAATTACTTTCTAACATTTTACAAGTATAACTTTCCATGGGGACAAGATGGAAAAATGGACTTTAGGCTCTCCGAGCTCAATATTTAATAACATATCTTTTTAGGGAGATGGCTTTTAAATTGTGTGTTTGAAAATGCTACTTTTAGAGGTATATTTTGAGGTATGTTTGCCTTTCCTTGGTGACTCAGAGCTGAGCTGAATAGACCTTGGCTGCATTCCCTTACACCTGAATAGGCAGTGTGTCCTCTACACAATGCTGTCTCCACCTCCTGTAGTGATGCTGCACTAGAAAGGAGAGAACTAGTTTGGATTGACATCAGAGACCATTGCCACACAGAGAACAAAGACAGAATGAGGTATAGGTGGTAGACCTTACACCCAGAGAATTAGATCACTTCTGGACTCAAGAGGAACATTTACCATAGAGTAGAGCTTGAAAGCTGTGAGGAGGAGTACTGCCCCTTTGCTGTGTACTTTTTGGGGTTGGCAAGCCATTGCTACTCATGCCATGGAAAGGACAAACACTGGATCTTTCCTGAGAAACCTGCGTGAGGAGGAATCTCCAAGGGCTTGTGTGTGCTGGCCTCCTGTTTGAAGTCTCTGGAAAACAAAGACTTTGCCACCAGCTCCCCTGAACTCCACTGCTGGGATGTCTGACATGTCAGGAGGTGCCTGTTTCAGCTTTAGGCCTCTGGAGGTTGTTCCTGCTGCTGGGAGCTGGAAGAAATCTAAAAGAAGCAAAAAATAATTATCTCTGACTCTGTCAGCAACGCCGCGATGTGCACCTAGGCAAGGGGCACCGCTCGTGAGGTGCACGACACACCGCCCCACCTGCACTACAGCTCTGACGCCCTTTGACTACTGCTGTTATCGCCCTTCCCGATGCCAGCACTCCCACCGATGCCGTCACTTCCAGCCTCCCCTAAATACCGTTATCACGGAGCTGATAACCACTGAGGGTGACTCCACGAGTCTTCCACTGAGCATCATCTCACCTGAACTGACGCCTCACCACTAATGCAACCAACATCCTTTGTCCTGGACTCAGCATGTTGCCACCTCTCAGACACAACACCTCGTCTCCCACGTGGCAGCCAGGGAGCCATGCTCCGATCTCAGCACCAACACCTCATCTCCACCACGTCCAACAAATTAGTTTCAAGGTAATGTTGTTTGTTGGTCTGTGTGACTTCGTGCCTGACGTCGCGCACCTCGCGGTCGGTGCTGTACTTTGGATTATTGTCACAATGTCGTAATAGCCCCAGGTGGAGCTATTTGTTTGCTTCTATATTTTTTTAAATAACTGTTCTAATATCGTATTTTACTACCTGTATGTTAGATTTTTGTTGTTTTGGTCTTGTTTGGTTTAGATGAAGATGCTTTAGTTTTCTAAACAGGTGTGGTGTCCATTTCCTGTGTTTTCACTGTATGTATGTGTGTTTTGAGCACCAATACTTTACACATTGCCTTTGGGATAAGCCTGTCTGCTCGTGCCAAGCTACCAAGGAGGTGAGCAGGGGTTTTCTAAAGTGTGTATCCCCCTTATCCTGACTAGAAGCAAAGATCCCTACTTGGACAAAGGTACCTACCTCTGCCAATTCAAGACCCCCATTTCTAACAAGGACACAGTTCCTCAGAGTTGCCAGTAAAACATCCTCAAAGCAATTCTTAATTTGAGCCAGCGTTTTCAGGCGCTCAGCACCTGCATGCAATTGACAACACAAGCACTTTTGACAGGCTGCTATATGTTGGCACTGTTGTCTAATTTAGAGATCAGCACAACAACAATTGTTTATTAATCAATATACTCTAAAAATCAATCATACCTGTTACCAAAGCTATTCGTAAAGCTTTTGGGCCCTGGAATTGTCACTATTGTAAGTGGGTGATGGGTAGTAGTTGCGTTGATATTGTCACTGGCAATGCTGGTGGGGATATAGGTGCTGCAAGCGGCAGCAGCCTCCTGATGAGGGCCCTGGCTAATTTTTCTTTTTTACGAATTAGGCACTGCCTCAAAGTGTGCCAAATATGGAGTTATGCATGTTTTAGAATGAAAAATGTAAGAAGCATGCAAGAGATCAAAATCCATTATTTGTTGCTGTTGAGGATTTTGAGTTACTTCCTGAATAGAAAGTTCATGATATCCAACTTTAGGCAGTGAAATGTAGGCTATGTAGCCTTTACTTCACAGTTTTTAGTACACATGGCCTTTATTCTGCATATGTCTTTACTTTGCTTGCCCTTACTCACCTGGTAAGTGTTTTTTAGGCTTAATGGATTGAAAGGGGGAAGAGGCTATTTTCAGGTTTTGAGGTGGTTGAAGTAAAGGTAATTGAAGGGGCTACCGGATGGGAAGAGGTCATGGAGGGTAAGGGTGATTTTAGGATTAAGGGGTGGGTAGGGGTAAAGGGAGTAATGATTTTAGGGTTAAGAAGTGTTTAGAGGAAAAGGGTTTATTAGGATCCAGGGGTGAGCAGATCTAATGGTAGGTAAGGGTTTTAACACAAAAGGGGTGTTTAAGGGGGTTACCCACAAAACATATATACAATTCCTAATGAAATAATTTTTTATAGGTATGAACATCATCATCAAAATATTTAGTGAGTTGAATTGTTTTATCATCATCTAAATATTTAGTGAGTTCAATTGTTTTAAACTTGTACTAAAATGTAAATGAATGGCCGATTGTAGATATACAGCAGGAGTTTTTTAATGTAAAATATATGTACTTTTGTGTTTCATATTGAAAAAATGAATTACATGTCTTTGTAAGTGAGTATCATTCCCTCTGTTGGGATATTATTGCAATCTACTATGTTTATCGCACTTCTTCCTTCAACCTGAAGATGGTTTTCATGTTTATGTTACACGTCATTTTTTATTGCACCCAAAGATGGCGCACTCTGTTGTGATTGATGCTGCTGTGAGCAGTTGAAACACGTTGACAGTTTGTCACTCTTCACACTTTAAAAAAGCTTATTTGAAGAGCTCACCGAGGAGTTCCTCCGTATCCCTGTGTGTGTGTGTGTGTGTGTGTGTGTGTGTGTGTGTGTATATATATAGATTGCATTGTCTCCTTGTTCCCCGCCCGGCTGACAACTGTGTTAGGGGTGGAACGTTCGGGGAATGGAGGAAGCTTCACACGATTTTATTCACTGGGAATTGACTTTGTTTGGCAGCTCGCAGAAATCCACATGGACTCACCCCGCGCAGCACTTACCTGGGAGATGTATCCTGGGGCTTGTAGTCCCTATGAACTACACGCAGTGAGCAGGAATTCATGAAGGGCTGTGGCGAATTCCATCCAATGGGAATGCCGCAAGGACAATTTTAAGGGCGGAAAAGGTCTCCAGAAATGTTTGTTGGCATCTGAGGAAGGCAGTTGAGCGACCGAAATGCATTATGCCTTGTCATCGAATTAAAAGCTTCCAAGAGATTCCCCGCTGTGGCCTCTGCTTCTTTGCCTGTCGGAGAAGGTTGGTGTCATATATATATATATATATATATATATATATATATATATATATATATATATATATATATATATATATATATATATATATATATATATATATATATATATATATATATATATATCTGGGTATCTGGGTGGATGGGATTTTAAAAAGCTGAATAATATTTTAGGAGTAAAGACTGGCATTGTAAAGGCATTCATTCTTTTACATGGTACTGCCGCATAAAGGCTTGAGGAGTAAAATTTGCAGAGTGTTTGCATGCTGAGTAAAGGTTTGAGAACTAACATCTAGTATAAGAAATTAAGTCTTGTTATTTGACGTAAGTGTGCCTACTGGTCAATCCAAGCAAAATCAAGAATCCTTCAGAATTGGGCACACGTTTTTCCGGTTACTGATTTGGAGGTTCCAGGTAATGAATTCTCATCTGATGATCTGAAATACTCTTTTTTGGGGGTGCAAGATGTGTCTTTCTCTCCAAATGATGGAACATTAAATTTGAAATACTTTACAGTTTCAAGAGTGTGATGTGTTGGATTTGGATTTCCCTCCTGATGTGGGACAAAAGTGGCCGAAATGTACAAGATGTTAAATGAAGTCCTGAGTAAGCAATCCAAAAAATGAAGTTTGTATCCATAGAAGGAACCAAGATCTGCAGTTTGCCCACCACTCCTTCTAGTTGCTGCTGTCCATCTGGATAGAATAGCCCCACCCCGACTCAGCACTGAAAAATAAAATGATAACATTATATCATTTTATTTTTCCATTTTGCACTGCTGAGAGAGCAGTGGGGCAACACTCCTCTGCTTTAATGGAGGGGCCGCCGCTGCTTGCTTACATGGCCTAATGGAAGCCTCAATGGTTCATTATGCTTGAAATTGGAATAGCCCTTCTTATCAGCTGCTATGTCTGCACAGAGGGCCCTGGTCTCAACTCTCTTACCCAGAACCTCCACCCATCCTTTGACTTGCTGTCAGTGAAGGCCACGGTGACAGTGCCCCATACATTGGACTATCATTTCTTTGGGACTGCTGGGTGGTTCATGTCATCAGATTGAAACTGCCAATCAATTGCTTGTCCTCAAAGTTCATGTTAGATAAAGTTTCAGAGTGAACGGTTGGCATGCTGGGAGTGGCAGCCAGTGAAAAGGCAACTAATTCTCTTGTCAAATGAAGAAAAGCTGTGCATGTGACAAAAGCACAGTCTCTCTGAAACCCACTGGCTAATGGTTGTAGAGGCTGGATGTTAACACTTTCATCTGAGCATGGTGTCCACAAAACCTACTGGTCTGTACATGGAAAACAGTGTTTATTTGTTTAAAGTGCATCTCAAAAAGTGTTTCTTTGATTGTGTTCACGTCTGTGTTGGAGCTGAAGAACCCTCAACTTTCGCTGGCACTCTTCCGGCAAGCCACTAAGCAGCTGCGGCAGGTGCAGGTAAGAGTGGTGGGATGGTTGGGCCAAGTTGGGGGGGGGGGTTCGATTAGTGATGGCAAGGGAAAATTAATAATTTATTTAATTTTGCCTCATCATCGTCCGTCGAAATCCCCACCGCTGTTACCTGCACGGGCCGAAACTGGCACTTAGTCAAACTCCTCCCTCCTCAATTTCACCGGGTAAACTCTGAAACAGAGTCACAAAAAGAGTGATAAGTGAAAATGGGGACCTGAAGACTTCACAAGACCCCTGTACCTCTAACAGTTTTGCACTTCACAGCGAATAATAGATGGCACAGCACATTTTTACAACTGCTCTGTTTTCTAATGTCGACAACCACGGTACTGCTTTTTCCTGGCTTCCTCCATTCTCCAATTATCTTGATTCTATTGCACCGCGATCAAGTGGGCCTGAATCAGAACGGTGCAATAAGAATGGCACTAACTTCCTCATTTACACAGCATTACAGAGACTGATATCACTGAGACATCACATTTGTCTTCTGTGTGATTTGTAATACTTAATTTTGGATTTGCAATATCTTGATTCCAATTCCCTTATTTCTGTGAATAATGAAGTACAGAAGGTTAGTCAAACTTCGAAATTGCAATGTAATTCCCTTCTGGCTCAAGGTTTCAACGAGTGTTTATTCAGTGCATTTGAAGTGCTGAAGTGAAGCATCTTCCTCTGCTTGAGACCATTCCCATTTTAAGATTCAACTCACAATTTCTTTTTGATTAACATTTATATAGGTCATGTGAAATCAGAGACCAGCTCCTTGAGACAACAGCGTGCTGTACTTAACAGAGTGGTGCATTGCAGGAAAGGCAAGGCTCCCTATTCAACTGAAAAGATTAATATCAATATCATAAACTCATAAACAAAATGGTGACTTGGAAACTGAGGCTGTTTTACATAAAAAGGAGCACTGTCCCACTTTACATCATTTAACTCCATTAAAAATGTGCACCAAATTCCGACTGTGAACCCGTGCCTACACTCAGGACAGGGAATTAGTGAAGGAGGGCAGGCTATTTCAAGTTACTGATCTAACTTTCTCTGGAGATATTGAGCTGGCATCCGATTCATGAGGGGCAGTGGTACCCTATAGACAGATGCAGTAAATGAATGAAATCACCTGTAAGGATATCACTGGAACACTGTGCACCCCCCACAAGACGATCCTTTGAGGTGAACACTAACACAGTGCCTCCTCTGTGTGGTGTACAGTCAACGCCACCTTAGTCTCTTTGCCTTGGATTCCGTGTCTGGAATATGGCATGCTATTAAATATAATGGGGTTATCCTGTGTCCCAGTTATGAGCTACAAACAGTTCTGTCGGGTAAACAAATTGTAAGTAATGTTATAAATTGAACATTAGATACTGAAAGGGTTTATAAGTGATCCCTTCAATATCTGGGAAACTTCTCCTGACTCAAATAACACAAATCTTCCAATAAGAAAATATTTTAAAGCCAGTGACACAACACAAATATCAATTTATGTTTTAAATATATTATTTTTCATATATCTAAACAATACATATATATTGGACGTCCTGTTGCAATTGCACATGGTGTTTTAACCTCATGCGCGCTATATGAATTCTGCACGTATGCTGAGATTTTAAAAAACCCATGTTACATGACGAGCTGGGCTCGTCATCAGCGTGCGAGGAGGCTACACCACGACGAGCCCAGCTCGTCATGAGCGTGGAAGGGGTTAAATAATAAATAATTTGAACTCAACTGCTGCTGTGGTGCCGTGACTTCTGTTGACACACGTGGAAACCAGAGGAATCAAAGCAATGTATATATCTCTTTTCATATTTCTTTTTTCAAGGCTGTCCAGAAAACTTAAAGAATAATACATCACATTAACATATGCATAGTGAAAATCAAAATCTACCACTGATCACATACACAGACATGAGTACCACATAAAATCAATGTCCAAAAAGAATTTTTGTTCAGTCGAACCTTATATCTTCATCACATATTTCCAAGAATAGCTGACATAGGACATAACATAATGTCATCGACGTTTCAAACCTATTTTCAAGTGTTATTGACTATACATCATGTTGGGTCTTCCTCAGGGATAAATCAGACAAAATGACAGCCTTAAATGTATTGAAAGAAAGACACACATGATATCTCAGCACCCAGCCAGGGTTCACTTGCTGTGAGGAGGATTTTTTCCCATTATCCTCCTTCAATTGTAGTCCTCTTGGACCAATCATGACTTTATTTGTTTTTATTTAAAGTGCAAACAGCAGCAACACCTGAAAATGAACCTATGAATCCCTCTTTCTATCGAGGACTGTCCTTCCTCCCTTTTGACAACCACTGAATTCTGAATAGTCAGATGTTTATGTCCAGGGTGGATATCTGTGTGCCAGTTTCATCCAAGGCACCAGTCACGCTTTGGGCATCTTCCTCGACCACATCCAGTTTGCCATCTACCTGTACCTCTATGCGTCTCACTCCTTTCATGCCTATCATTCCCCATCTGTGTTGTTCGACTGAGGCTGGGTCTGTCCCTAGTACTTATCCACAGGAACCCCCATCTGAAGCCTCGCCAGGTCCAGAGCCACCCTTCCAATCCAGCCATTCCCAGGTTTTCTCAGGGAAGGTGAAGAAGTGGGAGCAGAACCCTTCTATCACCTTCACCTTCGCCCGCTAGAGAATCTTGTATCACCGCTCCAGCACTCATAGACTTTGTTTGACAGCCAAAAAGGATTGTCTTTGTGCCTGAATCCTACGCATATCATTTGGGTTTATACATACCGCATTACCTTTAAAACAATGGTCAGCATTACTCCTGGCCCACTGTAAAATAGCATCTCTGTCCTTGTAATTAAGAATTTTGGTGATCACCACTAGGCGGAAGGTACCTGGCCATCGCCCAATGGGCTTGTTCAATCACAAAGAAGTTCAAGAGCACCCACTTCCCCTTCAAGTCAGTAAGCCATTGTTTCAGAAACAGTTCCATAGCATCCTCAAATAGTCACTGCATAAATTCCACAGAGCACTAATTAAATCTCCTGTATATCCCTTCAGCATCTTCCAGGCACTCAACAAGGTAGGCTTTTCATTTTGATAATGTGTGTACAATTACCTTCAGATACGTTACCTCCTGTGTGAGTGCCAGTACTTGCCCTCAGTTTCTTTGGAGCATTCGGACACCTCTCTAAGGGATGCATGAAGTAGGTTTACTAACTTTACTTCAATAGCAATAGCACCCACTGTGTGCTTCAGGACCTGTCTGGAACTTTCTATTGCTGCCAGGATCTCCGAGGGCGAGGGAGCACTCCGCTACTCTGTTGTTTGCGGGCCAGTTTTGCGCGAACCAGTGAATTGGTCCATGCACAACTGCTGCGACTCTTGTGGGGCCTTGCAGTACACCGTCATAGGGAATTCTAATCAGTAACGTGAGGAACAGAATTACAGGATAACTGCATCAGGGAGCCAATGTCTATGTTTCACCAGGGTGCTTTATGCAGTCAGCTACAGGAGGTCCCCTACCGGATGCAATGTCAGAGGCCACCCCTCACCACAAACTCCACAGGCACGGGACCAGCACAGGCCCAGTCCTCAGCAGGATTGCCCTCATTTAAGCCTCACAACAACTTAATCCAATCTCAGGCCCCAGCTCAGGTCCTCTCCAAGCCCCACCCTGGGGTTCTTACTCACCAAGGCTCCCTGCCCACTTTGCTCCAGGCCAAACAACAGCCTAATCTGTGTGTGGGTAGGGAAGAAGAGGAGGATCCCTTCCAACTAGTCCCACACCGTCAAGCACCGGTGCAGATCCCGGCTCTCGGTCCCCAGGTCGCTTACCTGGTGCTCAATGCTCCTCCGCTGAGGCTGTGACCTAGATCAGAATCTCTCAGAGGCCCCTCAGCCCCCCGCCCCTAGGCAGCCACAACAGCCCAACAGCACCCCTCAGCGCAGTCCAGGAGCCCTCCAAATGACCCCAAATCCATTTACCAGAGTCATCAGGGCTCTCTAGATCACAGCAGTTTGTTGTAGTGGGCCAGATCTCACCCATCCCCAAAAGTCACCTCACTCCAGCAATGGGGGGAAGGCACCTCACCTCAGCACTTGTCCACTCCAGAGGCCGTGCCAACGTAGGCCTCAACCCACAGTCCTACTATCGGCAAATTTCGTCTGATGCAAAGCCTCGTCCCCAGGGGGGACCAAGACAGCAAACTGCAACAAGTCTAGGTGGCCACACATTCACACCCTTGGATGCAGGCCTTGCAGGCTCTTATCCGGCAGCTCACATGCTGCGCTGTTGCCCAGCAACCCATGGCATGGGCCACCTTCAACCCCCAGAGCAGGCACAGCAACTCCCCGCACCGCTCTGGACCCTCACTCCAGGCTAACTCCCAGGTCCACTTGGCACCCCCTGGCCCCAGTTAAAAGCTAGGTCGGGCTCCCAAGGGCCTCTGGTGTCTGCGGCAGCCTAAAATTCCAGGCTCCCAGGAATCGGGACTCGAGAAATGTTCTGCCCCCCACAGCATATTGTCAGGGGAAGCTCTCGGGGCAATCCTACCCAACCCGGGTAGCTTCCCCTTAGCATGTCTGTTCGGCCATCTTGCTAGGCCATGCACCTTGTGAATTTATTGTGTGATACACCTCAAACAAGTTCTCAGCATGGGACTCATTGTCCTGTAAGCTCCATTTTGTATTTGAGCAGGGACAACGGGACAGTAACGTTGATGCTCTTGCTTGTCTCAAGTATAACCACTTGCTGTTTGCTCTTTGTTCACTGTGTATGGGCTTCAAGGAGCTGAGAACGTCTCTCCAGTGCTTAAGATCTATAATATTGTGCTTTTGTACAAGTTAAAAAGAAACTCTAGCAGGAGATAAGCTTAGGAAGTGTTGCCCTCGGTAAAGTTCTTTATGACACCCGTGCTGTAATTAATTATTCATATTCACTCTAACATGGCACTCATTTTATTAAACTTGGAATCATGAAAGTCCGTGCCATGATCTGCACCTGCAATCTTAAGGTCATCTCCAAATGTCAGCAGGAAGCACTTAATCACTGTATTTTATTGAAACCTGGAAGCAGTGTTTAATATACAACATTTATAAAATAGGAGTCATAAGAAAATCAAAAGCAAATTAGATATGTGAATGAAGTTCCAGGCCACTAAATAAAAACAAATATTACACATAAATAAATTGAAAACTAGACAGTGACAGAACAGAAGTACACCCATGTCCAATAAAGTCAAGCTTATGATAGGGTGTGTGTGTGACATAATTGAGACTTGTCAGTTAATTAGTTCAACCTACTTATTATAATTGATTTCCTTTAGATGTTGTACTCTTTACCCATTAGGCTTCTTTAATCTAGTAATTTGGTTGTCCGCTCAAAAGAATTAAACCTGCAATTCCTAGCTGGGAGAAATAGTACTTTTTATGCCAAGTTGCATAATAAAATTATTATTAAACTACATTGTTACCCGCCGTATACAAAATACAAATCGGGTAACTGTGAACAAATTGATGAAATGGTTGATAAAATGGGCAAAGTTTGAAAAAAATTGTCAAGTATCATCAGGTAAAGAGTCGAGCTGGCTAATAATAATGGACGAAAAAAAATTGGTTAGGGGTGTAAAGAGAACAGTAATTTAGCTGTGTGTGGCAGTAGGAAGCAGAAATTATGTGAAGGAATGGTTTGAGACTAAACCTTTCCATAGACAGTGGTTTATGGCTGTACGTATTTATAATAACGAGAACTGCTTTTAATAACGTTGTAAATTAGCGGAATAATAAAACGAAGATAGATGTAATAGATTGCCGAAGGTCTTGATTAATTACTCTCAGCTGATGAATGGGATTTCGGTTTGATTTGTGCCACAGCGCAGTGAACTTTTACTTGTTTGCACACTAAATCACCACCGCTAATTAACAAAGCAAAACAAAACAAGACCAGACCAAATATTCAACAAAAAAAGACACAGTTGCTTTTCGAAATGTTGCCAGTGAAAGACAGTCTGAATATCCATCGTCAGTGAGGAACACAAACAAGAGACAATTAAGGAAAACGCGTTGGCATCGAGACCGGATTTTTACAAACCCAGACTGGCCCAGACAGGCAGTATCTGTGGATTCTCTGCTGAACTGAAGCCACAAAGAGCCTTTTAGAACTTTATACGCTAAAGCCCCTACCAAAAGCCCGATTTACTGAGATGTCTGGTCACACACTCCCATGCACATTTCTTCCCACGACCGTATGTGGCCAGGCGATACATAATGCATGTCCCGCAATTGACAAAAGAGACCTGCATGTTGGAGACTGATGTGATGGTGTGAACGTTTTTGTTTGATTCTGGAACCCTGTACTTCAGGGCACAAGTCCTAAAAAAAGAAATGGGGGGACTGACCAAGTTAGGCAGTATGCAAGTGGCATTATGACGCGTGCCACCAAACCACATGACATCACGACGCGTGACATTCCATGTGGCATCACAGGAGGTGACCTCACTGGAAGTGACATCACAAGAAGTGACATCAGATATTAAGATCTCACACTTAACAAATGAGATTTGGATTTGTGGTTGTGCCACAAAAGTAACACAATCCTGACAAAAAATCTGGGCCTCAACTAATACATTTTTTTAAAACCCTGCCGCAAATAAATTGGCAACAAGGAAAAGCATGGTAGTGGATCTGTTCTGCTTAATTGGTTGCAAAGTCTGAATTTTAAAATATGTTATGGGGTTAAGGCATCTGCCGCAGAGGTGCCCAGTAAATAAATCTCAGGGAATAATAATAATATAGATAGCTTTGGAGCTTAATGCATTTGTTGGAGAGATCTGTGTTTTGTGTAGTCCTAAATTTCAATCAAAGTAGTATAGAAGATGAAGTTGTCTCCTGCAAAACATGATCACCCACTGTTCTTGGGGGCGGGGGGGGGGGCATTTGGGGATTGTTGAATCTCTATTTTGTTGCTACCTTCTTCGGGTTTGTTATTCATGATATCGCAACACAAACGATGTTGTGAGCTAAATGCACCACTTAATTATGAAATAGTGGTATAATATGTGTATGTTATAACATGTGGAAACTAAATAAACAATAAAATATGTCTTAAAAAAAGTTGGCTCCTGCAAAGCATATCATGTAAAAAGCAGATCACAGGTTTTTAGTTGATATAGGTAGGTGGATTACTGCTTTGAACTCAGAGATGCTTTTGTTACTTTCAGTTAATAAATTGTAATCCTTCTAGTAGACCACAGTGAGCTATGAAGGGTATTTGACTCCTACACCCTGTAACCCTGGCTGTCTGATGTAACACATCTTGTATATTGATTTACACACTTACATGATTTATTTGGAATGTATAATTTGCATGTTACGTAAAGCGCTCTAACAGACTGGAATGGGATGAGTAGCGATATGGAAACAAAATAGTGCTATTTAAATTGTTTGTTGTCTAAATACTGAGAAAGACCAATCAATCTGACATTCTTACACTGCATGCACATATGTACAACAAAATAAAAGCAAGCGTCTCTAAAGTACCTGTGAAAAGATAACAAGCTGTGTGTTTTTGTTTCCTCGCCGGTGCATTTGCATTTCTGAGGTTCCAGGATGCCTCCAGTCCCATACTCGATCAAAAGGAGGCCTGATGGCCCCCTAACTTTTGTATTCATCTTTGCCCAGCTGGAGGTGAAAAAAAGCCCCCTCCTTGCCTCCACTTTGCTGCTGGGAATGGAAAGCAGACAATGTCCAGGAGCTGCTAAACGTGTCCTGGTGTCTCAAAATTGCACTAGGACAAGTTTAACATATTTTTGTGGGGCCCAACTTCTTAGCAGGGTGGGTGATGTCCACCCAGTGAAAATAATGGGTGGACGCCATGTACTCACATGTACCCCCGACTTGTGCCCTGCTGTGCTTCATGGAGACCGAGTTCCTAAAATTCCATTGGCAGAGAGAGTGAAAATATGCCCCCTGTGCCCAACCCTCTTGATTACATCAACAATTATCCCAATGTCAACCTCTTAACAGCATCCTGCTAGCTGCAGAGAGGCTACGTTAAAGCACATGGAAATTATAGAAACCATAGACAATAAAGATGACTTGGCCACTTCCTGTAGTTCTGTTTCTGGTGCTGCCTTCATGACCCTTGAGAACAGGAGTAGAAAACACAGCATAAAGGAAACAATGGGCAGGCCATAGTGCACCGCCAATAGAAACTATCAATACATTCAAAGATCCCCATGACATAAAAACCATGACTGGGCCCTAAAAAGTCCTTAAAGTTAAAACATTACCCACCCATATCGCCTAAAATTCCAATAACCGGGCTCTAAAAACCTGTCACTAAATCCTACAAATAAAATTCTTCACCCTCAAAAAAACTACACACACAAACCAACTAAATTCCATTTTACTTAATAACTAAAAAGCCAACCCTGAACCACAAAATTCGATTGCTATCCCAAAAAAACCTACACACCGATAATCCCTAATTTTCTCATAACCCACAACAACAAACACTAATAAAACAAAATAGACACCCACCCCAACCCATATAGCCTAAATAGCCTGTCACTAAAAACTGAACCTTAAGAATTAAAATGTAATTTTGCAACCCCTAAGAAAACGTATCTACCTATACTTCCTAATTTCACCTTAAGCGTTAACATAAAACCCACCCATAAACAGAAAAAAGCACTTCAGAGTAAAGACACTACCTAAAGATAACATCGATAATCCAATAAAATCCCTAAACACTGATCGATAAACCGTAATAAAAAAAATCTGCATTTCGGATTTGGATTCCCTCCTTGACCATCATCCTACCCAGCCGGACTTTGGGCAAACTTACCCGCGTCTCTCCTGACCTTATCTCCCCCTTCCCCTACCCCTACCCCACCCCTCTCTGCTCTACTATTTCCAGCTCCTGACCTTTGCCCTCACCTGTCTTTGCCCTTAGTCCCCACCCTGTTTTTCTGTGAACGTTTTCCCTCGCCACTTGAGACCTAGTTATTTTGTCTGATGCCCGATGGCGTACCTAGTTTAGCTAAAGGGGAGACGGGCCATGGATTCCCTCCTTGGACGTCACCTACCCAGTCGGTCTTTAGACAGACTTCCTTTCGTCTCTCCTATGGTCTCTCCCCTCATCCTCCCTCTTTTCTTCTCACCTCCCCTTCCCCCTCCACTATTTTTTTCTCTCCTTTCTCTCCTTTCTTAATGTATTGCTTATTTTGTGACGAAATGTGCAATTGTGATAATTTTCTGTTACATTGTGGAACCTAATGTAAAGCGCTCTGATACCTTCGGGTCTAGCCAGTGCTATAAAAAACTCTTTAAATAAATAAATTAAATAAAAACTGACCACCCATAACTCCCAATATTTCAAAAACCCATAACTTAAAAACCACACCTAAATAACAAAAAAAGCCTAAAATGTATTATAAACTGTAAAAGCCTGCCATCATTGAACCATATGCAAAAACAACAATTGATGGACAGAATGCAAAACAATGTCATACATTCCCTCAAGTACAGAGATCTGGGCCTAATTCCATCGTTTTTTTGCTCTGTCCATCAACTGTTGTTTTGCATCATTGAACCATATAACATGAAAATATACTTACCTCCATTGCAAAACAATAACTTTCAACGAAACAATTACTATGAAGTAAAGGCAATATGGTAAAGGTTATTCAAAGTAAAGCTTGCAAAGTGCAAGTAACATATGAAGAATAATAGTGAATAAAGGGGGCGGAGCTAGCTCGAGACCATGATGGACGCTTGAGTCTCAATCTCCTCCGACACCGGCATAAATATCCTTAAGAATCCTGCATCCCGCCACTAAAGGGGGCCCAAACTAGCAGCGGCGGATCCGCGTAGCGGGGGGCTCCCACATGTGGGTGCGACTGCGGGCAGTATCGGGCCCGGAGAACGTGTCCTCGGGGGACCTGCGTGGAGACGCGACTAGGCCCAGAAGCACCGGCCTTGATCTTGCGGCCCAACCGGCGACCTCACCTTGCGTGCGGCCGACCTACACCGAAGCCCAAAGGGGGCAGAAAAAAGGCGAAAAAGGAGACTGTGAGAGGGGCCCGCCTGGCCGAGTGGTGGTGGATCATCAGTGCGGCCCCCCGAGGTGTAGATTGTACCAGAGGGCACCTACAAGGAGGCAGGAAGAAGATTGATGGCGCTGGGGATCGGCGCTGCGCTCGGAGGAGGAGTGCCTGAGTGCGGGGGAAGTGTGATCGGCGCTGGAGGCTGAGGGCGTTGCACGGACACGGGACACATGAATTGGGCCTTGGCTTGGCGGCCTCATCAGGAGACGGCGCTGCAGTGGTGAGGGGCCTCCCCCCGAGACTGGGGGACACTTGGACCTGCTGCCCAACGGACATGCGACGGCTGCATACCTAGGGCGAGTCAACGGCAAGTACTCAAAAAACAGAGGGTAGAGTTGTCCTGCACTCCACTCCCAACCGCATTGCCAATAAACCAGTGGACAACGTTGATCTGGGCTTCATACCCAGCCGCACTGCCTCAATATATCAATACTGCCCGAGCCGACACACGGGGCAGAGTGGGCCACTGGAGCAGTGATGGGAACCGCGCTGAGAAGCCAGAGAGGAGACGGTGGCATCTGGTAATAGGAGGCGACGGAGACCGCAGTCGACAGTGTAAACGCGACGGAGTGTCACCGGGTAGAGGGCTTGCGACGCAGATCAGGACACAGTGGGAAGGCTGGTGGACTGTGTGACAAAACAGCGGAGGGCACGGGATAGACCACTGGGGCTACACCTGACACGCTGGTAAGACCCTACCCTGCTTGGAAACTCTGGCGGACGACGGAGCACGCATGAACGTAGAACTCAGAAGTGGAGGCAAGAAGGGGAAGCCGGACCGAGTACAACCTAGACTCTTGTTTGAGCAAAAGAGTGCCAAATCGAAAGACAAGGTGCCTGAGGACAACACTAGGCCCCCTCCCCGGAGGAACAGGACCAGGACATTAAAAGCTTATTACTGTCTATGGAGAAGGGCCTACAGGAAGGCATATCGTCACTGGGAGCCAAGATGGACGTAATGACATACAGGGTGGACAGAATGGGAGAACGACTCGACAAACATGCGGAACGCCTGGATATGTCGGAAAGAAGGATTACTGAGGTCGAGGAGGCGCAAACCACCATCGGTGTTAGTCATAAACAACTGGGAAAGGTGATGCAGCTACTCCAGGATAAGACCGAAGATTTGGAGGCGCGTTCTTGACGATGCAATGTACGCGCCGTAGGTCTTCCGGAGACAACTCAAACCGGCAAAATGGAGACATTCATAGAGAAACTACTAACAACTCTGCTGGGAGCTGAAGTGTTCTCCAACATGTTTATCATAGAGAGAGCGCACCGCTCACTGGAGCTGCGGCCGAAGCCGGGAGCTCTGCCGAGACCGATAATAGCAAAATTCCTGAATTACAGGGACAGGGATGCGGCACTGAGAGCAGCCCGAGAAAAACAGACGCTAACATACGAGGGATCGAATATCTCGTTATATCCGGACTTCACTGCCAAGGTCCAAGAGGGGAGAAAGCACTTCCTTCCAATGAAAAAACAACTGCGGGACTTAGGCCTGGATTACGCAATGCTATACCCGGCTTAACTTAAAGTCAACAGGGACGGGCAGCCGCACGTCTTCACGGACCCGAGAGCGCTTCAAAAGGCATTGAAGGACTGGGCTAAAGGGCAGAGGAGGAGTCCAGATCATACTGCGACGGACTGTGCAAACAAAGGCAACATGGAGGAACAAGACTGAGAGCCGGGTGCTTTGCCGCCCCGGGTGCCCCGGGGGCGGAGACAGGTGCGAGTGTCATGCGGAATCGCCAAAGAGATGAGCACTGAGACAACTGGGAGCCCTCCCCACCCCCCTCGGTGCGGGATGGACAGGCTGCTGCCGGCTGGAGGTACGGGGAGAGTGTCAAGTGCTAAGATTGTGTTGAGTTACAGGCAACTGGACTTGAGCTACCCCCACCCACACGTGTTAACACTGAAGGGGTAAGAATTACAAGGGTGGGGGGGTAGAGGGTTTGGTGGGATTGGGAAATGGAAATGTCACGACCTAGTTGGGGGTGGTCTGCTGTGGGAGGGGATGGAGTTTGAACATGGAAAGGGGGGGTTGTTGGTAATGTTTTCTGATGCCAGATATGCTAGACTCGCAGTATACAATGCTACTAATGATGAGGGTGGTCCAATGTTAGCTGAGAGATTTAGCTTATACCAATGGCCCCTGATGACATGGTCCTAGACACACGAAAGGAGACACTCCGGGCAATGACGTGGAACGTCCGAGGGTTGAATGACTTTAGGAAACTGAAGAAAATTCTGAATTACTTGCAGAGACATCACATAGATTTAGCGCTACTGCAGGAGACACACCTGTCTGATAGTAGTCCCAGGTTGCAGGCACGAGGCTGAAAGGTCAGCACAAAGCAGCGGGCTTCACAACACACGCCAGGGGCGTACTCACCTGGGTGAACCTGAAATAAGAATGTTCCCTGAAACTGTTAAGTGCTGACCCAGGAGGCAGGTATGTGGTATCACACTGCACGGGCAAGGGGATGGAAATCCTAGTAGTTAATGTATATGGCCCTAACTTTGACTGCCCTGACTTTTATCGACACTTGGCGGCAGTAGTGCGGGACTACACAGACCTTCCAGTCATATGGGGAGGAGACTTTAACATGCCCAGGAACCCAGGGTTGGATAGATTGAGCGGCCCAGATAGACGACAGACGCTAGTGGCTAGAGAACTTGATGGGTTATTAATTAGCGAGGACCTTATAGATGTGTGGCGCAGCTTGTATCCAGAAAGAGGAGGTTCTGCGCACTACTCTGCCTTTCATAATATCCACACCCACATAGATTATTGGTTGGCTTCCTCCCGACTTTCCTCACTTGTACGCGGCTGCCTGGTGTTCCCCAGAACTCTATCTGATCACTCTCTGGTGCTGCTAACACTCACAACTCCACAGAGAAGGATCCCCCATTCACGTGGAGATTCCCGCCCTATTCATTACAAGACACACAATTCAGAGAGGACATACACAAAGCGATAGAGACTTTTTTTGACATTAACATTGGGTCGGTTGACAGTTTCACTTCTGTTTGGGAAGCCTTTAAGGTATGCATTAGAGGAGAGGTTATGAGTAAACACTCGGGGGTACTACGATCTATTCGACAGCGTTTAGATATGCTGGAGCACAGGGTGGCGGACTGTGAGAAGTGACTGCTAAGTGATGACTCAGAGGACATTCGGGAGGAACTTAGGTCACTGGTGGCTGAATACCAGGAGGAGGCGGACGCTGAACTGAAACACTTGGGGAAATATGCGACAGCTAGAATATACGGGGAGAGGGACAGACCGGGCTCAGTACTGGCTAACATAATCAGACAGGAGCGAGGTAGGACAACGGTGACGGCTATAAAGACTAGGGAGGGCAACCTACTCACAGAGGAGGAGGAGATAGCTGACCGGTTCCGGACTTACTACTCAGAGCTATATGAGGCTAGGGGGATGAGCAATGAAGACGAGATTCAGGACTATTTAGAACATATCAAGCTACTGTTCTTATCAGACACCCATAGGGAATTTTTAATGCTACCAATAGAACCAGATGAGATGTGGGAGGCTCCTAGCGGAATGAGAGCAGGGAGCGCCCCGGGGACGGATGGCCTCACGGTGGGGTTTTACTCTGCTTTCCGGGACTTACTGATGCCACACCTCTCGGCAATGTACGCGGACATGAGGGAGGCGGGAGTGATGCCTGCCTCAATGAGAGAGGCATTATTTGTGGCTATCCCGAAGCCGGGGAAGCCCCTGGAAGAATGGAGCTCTCATAGGCCTCTGTCGCTTCTGAATGTTGACACCAAAATATACGCGAAAGTTCTGGCTACCTGATTGGCTCTGCTCACCTTGGAGCTGGTTGCTCCTGAACAGGCGGGATTTGTGACAGGTCGAAACATGACATACAATCTAAGAACTGTGTTTGGAGCTCTTCAACACATAACACAGGACCAGAAGGCGATAGTTGTGTTTTTAGACATAGAGAAAGCTTTCAACTCTGTTGAGTGGCCTTATATGAGAATGGTGCTGGCGAGGTTGGGGATAGGACAGGGTTTTTTACAGATGATGGCGGTCTTGTACTCTGACTTGACGGCTCGTGTGCGCCTTGGGAATCGTGTCACGGACAAGATATTTAACCGGAGAGGCACCCGACAGGGGTGCTCCTTGTCCCCCACGCTATACACAATAGTGGTGGAACCGCTAGCCTGAGCAATGCGGGAGTACCACAGTCATAGAGGACTAAATTTCCCTGGTTACCGCCTGATTCTGTTGACCTACGCGGACGACACACTGCTGTACGTCCGAGAGCCGGAGCAGAACTTATCGCCGCTCCTGAGGGAGGTGGTGAAGTTTGTGGCTCTATCAGGGCTAACGGTCAATTGGAATAAATACATTGCATTTCCCCTAACCCCGGCAACGGAACAATTGAAATGGAGTATCCATTGAGGTGGACGACAGACTCGGTGAGATACCTGAGGATACAACGGCATACAGACTCATAAGTGGTTATGCGCGAAAACTATGGGACTGCCATGGCGAGACTGGAAGATAATGTTGAGGTCTGGAACGCTCTATCGCTCTCGCTGATAGGTAGAATTTCGATCATGAAAATGATCGTACTGCCAAGGTTACTGTACCTTTTTACAAAAATACCTATGGTACTACCGAAATATTTCTTTGGCCGCCTTCAGTCTCTGATAATAAAACTGGCATGGGCGGGAAAGCAGGCCAGGGCGCAGTGGGCTGTAATGGTGTTACCATACCACCTTGGCGGTTTGGGGGCACCTGACTTTGAGCTTTACTACAGAGTGGCGCAGGGTGCGGTCGTGCATAGTTGGATACATAACAAGGAGAATGCACCGTATGTTCTACTTGAGAGTCTCTATGCGGTGCCTAGACCACTGCCGGATGTTGTTTTTGGCCTGGTAGACAGACGCACAGGTCTGTTGGACTCTTTGAACTCGCCCAGGCATGCGTGGCAGGCATTGCTGCAGTGCCACTCGGGGGCGCTGCTGTACTCCCCATCGATGCCCATCGAGTGGATGGCTTGGCTATCGCTGTGCTTGGAAAAGGGTGTGGTCTCGGCTCTGAATGAACTGGGTGTAAAAACGGCTGGGGACATGTTTGAGGAGGGGGCGCTCAAAACACTTGCTGCGGTACTCCTGCCGGACATGGTGCCGACCGGGCTACAACGCTTCCAATTTCACAGAGTCAGAGGGGCATGGCGGGAGCAATTGGGTGACGACTTAGCGGAACCGGCCGAATTGTTGGAACTCACGCATGTTATTAAGACAGATTGCCCCCGGAAACTGGTTTCTATTTTGTACAGGATGACTCTTACAGGCAGAGCTACTGGGTATAGTAAGGCGCGACTCGAGTGGCATAGGGACTTAGGGATTGCAGTTGACGATGACATGTGGAGATACTGTTGCAACAACACGAGGCGGATTTCCTTAAACGGAAGACATAGATTAATACATTTTAAATTTATCAATAGAGTTTACCACACGCCGGAGAAACCGTTCAGATTTGGTTTGCGAGAGGACGCGACCTGTGACAGATGCGGTGCTAGCAATGCGGGGTTCATGCATTTATCCTGGGAGTGCCACGGGGTGCAAAGATACTGGGATAGCGTGTTTCACACCTTAGGTAAGATAATAGCTGCTGAGCTTGCCCCGTCCCCCGCACTGGCTCTACTGGGTTACTCGAAGCGACTGCCTAAGGCGCAGAGTCGTTTGATAGATATAGGAATGCTGCTGGCTTAGCACAGACTGGCTTGTGGCTTGATGAGGGGCCCACTCCCCACGTCAGAACAATGGGACAGGGACCTGACGTACTGTTGCACACAAACAGAGAACTACAGTGATCTGGTACCCCTAAAAGACAGGCCTAAGAACTTTTGAGGGCTATATGTAGAATATAAACAACGCCTAGCTGCTATGGCAGAGAATGCGGAAGATGGGTAGGGGGACCTCGTTCCCGGGATGCAAAATGATGTAATTAATACCACATTGGAGTGATGAATATTGTAAAGTTTGTGTAGGTAAATGTCAGATGGGGTTGCAGTCATGTCTGCTGCCACCCACAATACGTAGAAAATTGAGACACTAGTATGATCAATAGGGACACACCATATGATAACGGAGCAAGCTGCAGAGTTGGGGGCATCGTTTACAGTTGGTATATAGGTTAGTTACACCATATTATTACAGAGGAGACAGTGTAGGAGGAAATCTTTTGTTTATGTGCTGCATGCTCCACAGTCAGGTGAGAGATATTAAGTCTTGCAACTACCGCCGCCCGACCTCCGGGATGTGGGCTGAACTGCTGTGTTTTACCATTATATCCGAAGTGAAGTTCTACCCTGTACGAAATACGACTCTCCCTGATTGTGTGTAATGCACCTACCAAAGGTTGAAAATAAAATAGTTAAAAAAAAAAGAAAGAATAATTGTGAATAAGGTAGAATGTGATAATAGAGACTTAAAGCAATAAAAGAAAGTACAAGACAATATTTGTATTCTACTGCAAAGCACATCTAATCATTTTCAAAGGTATTACAGAGAATCAAACAATCCATTTTTCAGAACACAAGTAAACAGACAACACCTATTAATTTTCAGGGCAACATAGTGCGGCTATAAATGTTTCTGTACCACCTTGTGCTAGGAGAAGAAAAGCAGCCAGAACTATATACACCAAGATATTGCACTGCAGCTCTCTTCCCCAGTGCTTATGTTCTTTCGGACTATATAGCGCTGTGCCCACAACTGTGCACCACAGTGCAAAGCTGTGTGCATGATGTCTAGCATAGGTTTTGTACTGGAAAGCTACTCTTTCAGTATAAAAATACAATGCTTAGACATACTATTTAGCGCAGCACACATGCAGTGTATAAAAGGTTAGGAGAAATAAAAACATCTTTAACTGTTAGCGTCTGCCTCGAGGAGGCATTAGTTTTTCTCAACAGCCTATCTACCATTGTTAATAAATAGGGCTTTTCATCTAAAACCGTCGGTGGTAGCAAAGTGATATTGCGATTCATTTTAGGGCTCCTACAACACACACAAATGTTGTGCTGTTAAGTAAATACTTTATCATCAATTTGCATTGCTTTGAATCACGTTTTGTGTCTTTGCACCAGTGCAAACTGTTGCTAAATCTCCACCTATGTTTTTAAAAATACAGATGAATATCCCGTAACTCACCCAATTTCAGCTGTGACAGAAAAACAGTAACAACATTTATTGATTGTCTCTCTACCGTTATGAGTTTTTGTGCAGACGTATTGTTATTATTTATTTAGCATTTTTATATAGTTCTCCTACAAATAGCAAAATGTTCAAAAATCCATCTACCATAATGTTTATTTGTGCAACCAAAATGCTGTTCTATTTATTTAAATAAAAGTTTTACATAGTTCTCCTGCACTATTACAAGTATTGAGGTGTTTTGTTTGGAACTTCCAGTAGACACATAAGAAAGTCGCAAATGGGTTACAGACAAGACAAGAAGCGCAATTCAGAACTCATTTCTAAAGTAAATATGAGTAGTAGTAGTCGAGAAGAACTTTATTCAGCCACTAAAGTCCATAAAAGCAAACATTTGATAAAAAACACAGAAATTAAAAAATCCCAAATATGCAGTTAAAAAACCAAGACACACAGGTTAACAGGCTAAAAACCATCAGTACACACAAATAAAGTTAAAAAACTATTTTTTTAAAAGCTGTCACTGAGCGTTATAATAAACATAAAATGCAGCAAGTAAAGTGCATGAGCAAGAAAGCATTGACACAGTGGGCAGACTAAGGAGTTAGTATAACGGTCACAAGGTAACATATGTAGTTCACAGAATACAGTTTACAGATACAGCCTGACTACTGTAAAAACAACCTCTTGCTATGTCTTAAGGCCCCTGTTAAAAAGCTTGCGACCCTAAAGCAAACCATAGGAGAAGAAAGCATTGAAGATATAGTAGTGCAGGCCTTACTTGAACAAATTGACAATTTCTGAGCAGTGGGCGTATACTTTTAGCATAAGGAATCATAAAAGAGCAGGGCTTTAGTTCTCCAGATTTCGTGTGGCCTTTGTAAACAGCTAAAGGTTTCAGATTAAATCAGAATCTGGTTAACACAAGGCAATGATATGCTTTAGTGACAAACAACAAGTATGGCTGTACCTGTAGGTTCAGGCTCAGTGCATCAAACCTTCTCACAGTGGGCTTAATTAACTTGTTGCCTTCCCTGAGCCCCTGCCTTTGGCCGAGTAAAATGCAGGGACAGCAAAACTAAATTGGGCTAGAAGGAAAGAGAGTCTCTTCACAAATAAGCAGTAGAGGTTAATTTTTAGGTATTTTGACTTCTTAATAATCTATTTGTTTCTTCTCATTTGTTGTGTTTGGGCAATGCGATGTTTTTGGGGTGATTGTGCATAGGTGTGAAAGTTGTGGAGCCTTATTTTCCTCATTCTTTTCACTATAAGTGGATAACTGTCCATGTTTTCAGGCTTTCAAGATGCAAGTTCACATTTCTTTTATTCTTAATGGACACTTGAGGGAGGAACACATGCTGTAAAAGGACCCTGGCAGGGTGTCTTACTGTTTACCTCATTCCCTGAGTAGTGATGATATTTTGACTATGCTTGTAGGTGTGCAACATGCATGCATGTGCATTGCTATTGATGTCTCAAACATGCGCAGTTGAATTGTTGACTCACAGTGATGTTTGTGTGAAGACGATATGCCACTGCAAGTAGTTTACGTAGAATGGTAGAAAAATGAGAACTTGACATACCAACTGCATCAGAGGGCACATCTCTTGCTTAGACCACACCCTATTTCTTGACTAACATCTACGCCAGGAAGACCCACGAATAAGCATATTTATGTGCCTTTAAATTTGAGAAGGATGGAAGTGTAAATTTAGATGAATCTAGGGCAGTAGCCTTGTAACATTGTATTCCCATTTCACACATTTTTTTTTATTTTATGTTAAAAATAAAACATTCTGCATTTTATCTTTTGGTTTGCAAATTGATTTTTCAATATAAGGTTTAACCATACACTTTGGTTCTCATTTAGGTTTTGGTGGTCAATCCAGTGATAAGTTGTGGATGAGGGTTTAATGAGATAATTTCCAAGGAATGAGTTGATAGTGGAAACAATTACATTACTGTGATAACATTACTGTATGTTTTACTGCATGCTCTCAGGCAAGTGTCATCACTCTGTTGCTAATGGTCAGATATATTACAGTGTTTGATAATGAAAAGTTATTGCGCTCCAGTTGTTTCAACTTTTTTCATTTACATCCACAAAAATTGATGTACGTGTTTGTATATGTAGGATAAATTGCTTTGCTGGACTCCATGGACATCACAGATATCAAACGATACTAGTAGAAGACACCTTGCACTCAGTTTCATAGGGGCATGCTTCATCATTGTTGCCTTCACTTTATTCAAGTGTGGATTAACTCAACCGCAATAAGGAGTTTGATATAAAATATTTGTGCCTTGATAGAAACAGTGATACAGCTATTTTAAAAATACCTTTTGATATAATCAAAAGATTTCTCCTTTATTAAAAGGATCCCTTAGGTATAGATAAAAAGAAATACTTGGGGATTTCTTTTTTCTAAAACAATGTTTCCAAAATCGGATATTATCTTGCATATAAATGCAGCCATCTTACATAGGTGTCTCCTGCTTTCTTCAGGGCTGGTGAATGATCCCTATCTACTTTGTGCAGAAAAGGGGGAAGCAAAAGTTTCTCTAACCAGTCCTTATTATTATTATTATTATTAATAACATTTATTAAGCGCATGGTTGCACAAAGAACAGTGCGTCCCCGCGCTGAGACTCCCAGTAATCCTCCCACAGCCGGCTAGCAGAGGGACAGCCCAAGGCACTGCCGAAAGAAAAACTACACTAATAAGCTTTGGGGAAAAGAAAGGTTTTCAGCTTCTGTCTGAACCTTGCTTCAGATGGTTCCATCCTCCATTCGATGGGCAGGTCATTCCAGTCCTTACTGGCCAAATATCTAAACGACCGACCCCCCATCCTGGCTCTGTGGATCCGAGGGACCACTAGTAGCATACAACCCATTGACCTGAGATGGCGTGAGGGACGATAGATGGGGAGCAAATCCTGAAGATACAAAGGTGCTTTTTTATGAGCTATGCGATGAGTGATACACATAGTTTTAAATTTGATGCGCTCCCTAACAGGGAGCCAATGTAGGCTGCGCAGGGCATTCTTCCCAGACGCCCTCCTAGGGAGATTCAGAACCAGCCTAGCAGCAGAGTTCTGAACGCGTTGCAGCTGTATAAGGCCTTTTTGACTGAGTCCACAAAGGAGGGAATTCCCATAATCTAAATGGGAGGTAACTAATGCGTGGACCATTGTTTTCCTGGAGTTGGGAGGCAATAAGTCGAGGATCTTCCTCAAGACTTTCAGAATGCCATAACATTTGCCAACAATATTGTTAACATGTTTAGTGTAGTCAAGGTTAGAGTCCAGGTGAATCCCCAAGTTTTTGACTGAGTCTACCGGGGCGGGGACAGTGCCCAATTCAGCCGGCCACCAGGCGGAAGTCCAGATAGATGGGTAGGAACCAACAATAAGGACCTCTGTCTTATTACCATTAAGGCGGAGGTAATTCTGCTTCATCCACCCATCAAGTGCCACCAAACAGGTCGAAAATTTCTCAGCCTCCACAACTGGATCACGGGACAAATTGATCACCAGTTGTGTATCATCTGCATATGAGACAATATCAATCCCATATGACTCTACCAGTTTGGCAAGGGGTTCCATATAGAGATTGAATAATGTAGGGCTCAAAATCGAGCCCTGAGGAACCCCTTGTTTAAGACATCTTACACTGGACTTACAGGGAGGACAGAGCACTTGAAATCTCCTGTTCGTGAGGAAGGAGACCAGCAACTTATGAGCGGGACCAGTTATTCCCTTCTCGCTTAGGCGGCCTAGTAATACTGGGTGTGACACGGTGTCAAAGGCCGCACTTAGGTCCAATAGGACCAAGGCGGCCGTGTGACCCTCATCCACCCTGCTCCGCAACAGTTCTGTAGAAAAAAGAAGGGCGGTCTCAGTTGAATGTTTGGCCCTAAATCCCGATTGAGACACGTGGAGGAGTTTATTTTCCTCAACAAAGCCCACCAACTGTTGGTTAACTAGTTTCTCTACTACCTTCGCGCAAAAGGGAAGGAGAGAGATAGGTCTTAAATTATCCAGTTGTGTCATACTAATATGGGCTTTCTTTTTTATAGGGACAACTTGTGCTAGTTTCCAACTGTCAGGAACCAGGCATTCACGGAAGGATAGTGAGGCCATATTCCCTATGTGCTCCGTTACCTGAGTGAGATGTTTGCGAAGGATCCTCGCAGGGGCCACATCCAGGGGGGAGCCAGAGTGAATATCCAGTAAAATACTGGTTAGCTCCTCCGCTCTGGGGACCACAAATTCCTCAAGATATTTTTTTGCCTGAGTTACATGACAGGGAACTAACGGGATTGTGGATTGTGAGATAGACAGAAACGACGAGTAGATCTTTTCTACTTTCCCCACAAAGAAGTCCGCTATCTCGTTACATGACTCTGTCGATGAGGGGGCATCTCCTGAATTCACTAGCGGGGCAGACAATTCCTTCAAGATCATGAAAAGCTCTCTGGAGGTATTCTCTGAACCGTCAATCCTCCGATGATAGTAGTCTCTTTTAGATTTCCTAATCTGCCAGTGATAGGACTTTAGTTCCTTTTTGTAGACTTCCCGTAATGAGGGGGCAAATTCCACTCTCCACCTCCGTTCCAGAGTCTTGCATTTAGTTTTAGCGGCACGCAGCTCGGCAGTGAACCATGGGGCGGATTTAGTTCTCCGTGCCATAGCTTTTTGAGTCCAGGGGGCCACTTTATCGAGAGCACTCTCGACCCAATCATCATACCTCCTGCATGCCTCAGCCAAATTATCACTGAGCTTAGGGGGGTCCTGTTCTAGGGTTAGATTGAAAGCCTCATGGCTAAATTTCCTCCAGTCCCTACGTTTAACTGCAGTGAATTTCTGCAACGGCACCCTATTGGGCTGCCTTCTAAATGTGAAGGGGATCACATAGTGATCTGACCACAAGATCTTAATCGGGGCCGATACAATTATATCTTCCCAATTAGCAAAAATAGGGTCCAGCAGGTGCCCAGCTTGATGTGTGGCTCTATTATCAGCCAGACCAAACATCAAAGCTCTGAGAGAATTAATCAGGGACACAGCCTTGCGGCAATTAACATCATCCAAGTGTATATTGAGGTCTCCAACAATCATAAACTTATTATGACGTAAGGCAGAAAGCGTTATAGCCTCGAGGAGACTCTCAATAAACGTGGTAGCCATACCGGGAGGACGATAAATAAGAAAACCCTTAATGGTGCAATTTGGGCCAGCCAAAATAGATAAGAGCCCGACTTCACAATTGTTAATGGCCGCCGGTTCAAGTGAACATATCAGTTCCGTTTTATGGATGATGGCTAACCCCCCTCCCCTCTGAATCCCCCTATTAATTTGGAGAATGTTATATCCGGCGGGGAGGGCCTCAATAATGTCAGGGAGGGATTGCTCATCCAACCAGGTTTCCGTCAGGAAAACTAGGTCAGGGGCATCATCCATTAACATATCATAAATGTGCAAGCTGTGACATTTCAACGATCGACAGTTCAATAGAACGGCAGAAATGTTATTGCCATCGCTACCCGACTTAATGTCTCTGTGGATTGTGTAGCCACACCTCTCACACCTCGAGGGCCATACCTCCACATGCAACATGTGCAAGCATTCCGGTGGCGGTGCCATGCGCAGATGTAGAAGTGCTTGCTTCATGTAGGTTATTCTCCCCCTCTGGTCAATGATGTTCTGACCAGGGGTACTAGCCCCGGTCCGCGTAAGGTCGCGGACGGGCGCAGACGGGCTTGCCTTTGGCGCGCCTTTGGCGCGCCGCCGGCGCGCCCGCTGCGCCCGTCCGCTGCGCGGCCGAGATGGCTGACTACTTTTATGCATATTGGTGGGAAGATGTGAGGAGGGTGCAGAGCGTCCAACGACTGGAGCGCGTCCGTTTCCTCCCCTCAAGATGGCGTCCGAGGGGTTTGTGATTCCGGTGACAGCCCCTAGATCGGCTGCACCTAGAATAATGTCAAATGCCTCAGGTCGTTGGCGCGACTTAGATCTCACCCAACGTGCATGCAAGTATGTTAAAAACACACCATTAAAATATTAACAATTTTTAAAACCAGCATATGCAGTATATTTGTGATCCGACCAAAGATTAGGGCGCACTCAAAGTAAACTGTTTAGCCCCCGGCTTTCCGCCTCAGGGGTAGATTTCTGGGAAAATCACCGGGGAGCTGTTTCCCGTTCCTTAAGTATGCCGGGAGGGCGCAGAGCGTCCAACGACTGGAGCGCGTCCGTTTCCTCCCCTCAAGATGGCGTCCGAGGGGTTTGTGATTCCGGTGACAGCCCCTAGATCGGCTGCACCTAGAATAATGTCAAATGCCTCAGGTCGTTGGCGCGACTTAGATCTCACCCAACGTGCATGCAAGTATGTAAAAAACACACCATTAAAATATTAACAATTTTTAAAACCAACATATGCAGTATATTTGTGATCCGACCAAAGATTAGGGCGCACTCAAAGTAAACTGTTTAGCCCCCGGCTTTCCGCCTCAGGGGTAGATTTCTGGGAAAATTTGGGCACATGTAATGACCCTTCTGGGGATTTTTCCGACCACATCGGCATCGAGCAGAGGTTGACCTTCTGTAGTCACACAATCCTGCTTTTGCCAAATTATCGCTGCATCAGATAAGGCACCAATAATGAAGCATGCCACAAGGTGCCTTCTCCTTATATCTTTTGATATCTGTGATGTCCAAAGAGTCCACCAAAGGGATTGAGTTTCTGTAAACAAACCTACAGATCAATATTTTATGGA
This sequence comes from Lissotriton vulgaris, assembly GCF_964263255.1. Classification (NCBI taxonomy): domain Eukaryota; kingdom Metazoa; phylum Chordata; class Amphibia; order Caudata; family Salamandridae; genus Lissotriton; species Lissotriton vulgaris. The sequence goes on from NC_141699.1 coordinate 446,814,623, forward strand.
TGTGATTTGGCTAGGGCGAACATGTGTGCATATCATATATCTCTTTATGGGTAAAATATTGATCTTCTGCCACTTGGATCTTCAGGTCACCATAGTGCAGAACATCCAATCTGGGACCAAGTACACTGTGAGAACTTGGCTTTCAAAGTAGCATTTCACAGCAGTCTAAGTCTGACTCAGGAATGTGCTTTGGGCAAGAAACTATGAACTCAACAATGCATCAAATAACACAATAAATCATAGTTAAGTCAATGTTTTCTCTTTTGAAAAAGAAAGTACTTTAATACACACCCAACTAGACAATGTATGCTACGGGGATAATTCACAAACTACTTTTTTAATATGAGATGTAGTACTACATGAGAACTGCTGTGTACCATATAGTTCTCAAAAAAGAAATATTTTAATAAACGTAAACATTGTTTTTAACAAATTTAAATAAAAAATGCAAGTGTGTTTTTTAACTATTGTTCAAAAACTGTAGTTTATCAATTAAAGTAATACATTTCAAATAATTAATTATTTAATATTCATTTACTTTGATGAGTAAATACGCTGCAACATTATGTTTATTAGCCCTAGATTCAAATGAAATATTTAAAATAAATATAATTCATATATTTCATATCTTAGAATATTTCTAATATGTTTAAGAAACATTAACATTTATTCATTTTCCCTATATTTACATAAAAGGAGATCTCCAACACTGTGGCGGACTTTCCAACTCTCTGTGCAAAATTACTAGTAGACCATATCTATGTGCAACATACTCAGAGCCTCTTACACCTGCTGCACCGTGGCGGACTTCATCTTAATAGTTGGGCAACATATATTACAGCTCAAGCTAATTTTAATAAGAACTTATAGTGGGTGAGACAAACCAGGTCAGAGGTCCCATCAAAGGGTCCCAAGTGAAAAACCTAGGGTTTTCTGGAGTTAGAATGCCTTTCTTTACAAATCTAAATGGGCTTAGATATAAATCAGTTACAGTGTGTCTTGTTCCACTTAGCACGTATTTGTTTGAATGCATGAGCAAGCCATCCAGTTTACAAGTCTACAGGGATTCTTTAGAAATGTTGTTGCAAGGGTTTATTGGAAATTATAATTTTGTTGATGAAGTTTGCAAAAGTGAGAATCTTTGGAACTTGAATTTGAAAAATGTGTCATGGCAAATTTTGGACGTTGGTAGGCATACCAGTGAGTTTCTAAAGCATGTGAGTAGGGCAGAAAAGTATAAACAGGGTAATTGTTTGCTTTATGCGATGTAAGTGTGATCTTGGGTGGCAGCATATCCCATCTCTATATTAGGCTTGCTGTTAACAAGGTACCTCGCCACCCAATCAAAATGTCTGACCCTCACACATAGCATATTAAGTCGAACATACTGAGAGGCGCCACCATGTTATTAAGCTACCCAAGAAATCTCTTCACCCTTAACAACGAGTTCAAGAAAGTGTAAATCATAAACATAATCTCCTCTGAGCTGGCTGATTGTAGAAAGTGCAGTGCATCAGTGCAATGGCATAGGGAGTACTTGACCAAGGTTGTATGTTTCAGCCACACAATTCCCAACCATGCCTGGCTGAACAACACGATCTTAAAAACTACCGCGTCTTAACCATGGATGCCTTCATCATACATGCCTTTACAATAAATTTAGTTGTAATTGCATAATTAGTAAAGGCATATACCTGGTTACGGTTCTGCCTTAGCACCCAGCCACCACGCCTTGAATCCTAAAAGTGAACCCCAACCCTAAATACTAACACCACCCCAGCTTTTAGAACACCCCTGCGCCCTTAGCACTTAAACCTGCCCCCATACTTGAAATCGACCATAGCCCCCTTGTCCTAAGCCCTAAATCTTTCATCCCAGAACTCAACCTTGATCCCCCGCCCTGAGCCCTAAAACGTTAGACCCAGAACTCGACCCCCCCTCCAAGCCCTAAAAAAAGCCTCCCCACCATTTACATTTTATAATACAAAAATTGTACTCACCATTCCACTCCGTCTGCCCCTTCCTCACCTAGGCAGGATGTCACCTCTGACCCTTGGCCCAGTCCGACCATGTCCACCTGAGTCCAGAGCGCTAACTGCCACGTATGTCTAAACTGCACATATGCATGGTAAAGGCATGTGCGTGGTTTAGATGTATGTGGTTCTGCCTCCATTTTGAAGCAAAGCGTTGTTTTGACTTCCTGGTTTGGGCTGTTTCTCCTTGACCAATGAGGGCTTTAACACCAAAGACATAAATTGGGATTAGAAAGTGCCGAAGAGCGTAACACGAAAGTGCTCTGTGCAGATTGCTGGTCTCTTGGGCAAGGTGGCAGGTCAGGTGACCAGTCATTACCTTGAGGGGAGGTGACTAGTTTATGAAAAAGAATTAGTCGGAACCTAAGAATAATAAAATACCAATAGTGTGATGCCATCTACAGCAAAAATGGCTGTGTGTCCCTGGATTGGGGGAGTTACATATATCAAGCAACAGTAGAGAGTACTGATACCCTTAACCACCTCTCTTCCTTTCAATGTGCACAATACATGGTTCTAAGTGTTTTTTTTTATCTAGCATCGGCAAAGATCGTTGAGGGTTTATGAACAAATCCTGCCAACACAGAGCCATAGCAAAGTCCCAAATTTCCCTCCACCATGGAATCTCTAATCTTCCGGACAGTGCTATCCTCGATTAACAACCTATTATTGAGGAGGGCCTCATTAGTCCAGACAGTATGCCATCACATTGTTGGGCGGGTTCTGAGGGCATCTTCAGTATGAAGAAGTTCTAGTTCCCTGTAGGTAATAATGGATGCAGTGGATGGTGGTAGAGCAAGTAGGTAGTGTGTACATTTTTTTCTGTTACCTGTATAAGGGAAGACACCTGCATTCCCCTGATTCCTGCCCCATATGCTGCTATGCCTACACGTTTTGCCCGATATATGGCTAGCATATGGGAGAGTTATCTTTTGTCTAGTTTAGCCGAAAAGGCGAGTACAGCATTAATGCTCCTTGCCAGTTCATTGTTCCTATTTTCTATCTGTGGCTGCCTGGATCCCTTACAGTGAAACATGACCTCTAAATAGATAAAGTTGTTTACTGTGTATCCGCAGGACATTAAGAAGGATTTACTAATGATAATCCTCACGTTAAGTCCCTCCATAAAAGATACAAAAGCAACCAGGAGCTGTTTAAGCACAACAAGTGTGCTGCCCATAATGAAAGCATCGCCGGCATACAATGGCATCGAGGGATTGCCATCTCTGTCTACGATATCACTGGTAGAATAGACCTCCCCAAAGAAAGTGGCCCACTCATGGCCAGTTATAGCAGATCCGATCACGGGTTCTATGCGATTGAGAAATGGTTGGTTAATACTGTTCCAGAAGGCCTTCTGGTCCTTCTTGGAGGCAGTTTCCTGCAGATCCTCCAAACATTTTATCTAAGTATACATTTCCTTGCATTAATCACCATTGTATAAGTCTTTCTACAGCGTGCAATATCAGCAGCCGACTTGAGCTGCTTCTGAAGTGAGATCAACAGCTCTTTATGGGACCTAGAGCATGCTGCATCAAACCAGCCCCTTTTCTTACTGGGACCCTCAGATACCTCTTTGTGTAGTAACCTTGCATCTGCCTACCAAACCTGTACATGTATACCAATTTTCAGCTTTTCAATATGCATTTGCTGTTTTATTTTTCCTCCCCTGTCTCTTTCTTTGAAAACAATTTCATTAAAATGTCTTTGAAATTAAAAAAAGCAAGTGTGATCAGGAATATTTAGGGATTTGTTGACTCAGTGGGTCACTCAGAGAAGTAGAGAGGGGAAAGAGAGAGGGAGAAACGGAAAGTGGTCTCTTGCTGTGACGAATGAAAGGAAGATGTGACAGTTGGAGAAAGTGGAGAGAAAATGAAAGAAGGAGATAGTGTGTGATAGAGAGGTAGATGGGAAGAGAGAGACTGATAGAGAAGAGAGAGATAGAGAAAGAGACAGAGAGAGAGAGAGAGATTGAAACAGGGGTGATAGGCTTGGATGGTCTTGGCCTAATAGAAAGAAAAACATGGCCAACATTAGGAAGCATCTTTCCCCCTAAAGCCATAGCTTTCTGCAGACAGGCAGCGTACTCTCTGCCTTTCTGTCTCCCTCTCTGAGTCTCACTTTTACTCTCTCTGTCTCTTTGCATAACCAATGGACTTCTCTAGGCACATCTCTAGCTAGAAGGACATCCAAGGGTGTGGAGGGGGAAAGTAGGCTGAAACAAACTGCAGTGTAAAGACCCGAGGGCATTGGGGACACTGGGTGGTGTATGGTTCTTGGCAGGTTGTCCACGGGGTGATAAAGCCTAGGCCCAGCGCTATCTTATTCATGAAGGTTAACAGGGTCACTCTGTTTACCAACTTTGGTTTCACTTAGGCTTATTGAGTGTTATGTTTGTCAGGGAAAGTGGTCTTGTAGGTGTTCCCATGGTCACCGGGGAGGGATGACAGCCAGCACTCTATTTCCTCAATGATGCATGTAGATTTGGGGACAGACTCTCGTATCCCAGAAACAAGTGATAGCCACTTTTCTTTCCAAAGAGAAGAAGGTACATTCTTGAGTCCCCCAGGGCTCAATATTGAGCCCCTTATTGTTCAATATATACATGGTCCCTCTCATCTCTTTAATTGAGTCATACGGCATTTAGTAACATCATATGCCGATGATACTCAGCTGATCGTGCCCTTGGAGAACAATTCTACAAATGCTGAGTCGAATTTTAAGAACTGCCTAAAAGACTTCATCTGCTGCATGGAGAAAAACTATCTTAAATGCAACACCAGTAAGATGGAAATTCTGCCCATGGGTAGAAATCCCCAATTCTGTGGCCCGAGAACATCCCTGCGCCACCACAAGTAGTTACATCAGCGAGGAATCTTGGCGTTCTAATCGACGCCGAATTATCTTTTGACCAACACGTCAGGAATGTTGCAGGAAGCTGCTTTAATATCATTAAGTCACTGAAAAAGTTCTTCGACTTTATCCCTATAGACTCAAGAAAGGCAGTGGCAGTGGCCCTAATTCTTTCACGCCTTGACTACTGTAACGGTTTGATGGCAGGCATTAAAAAGAAAAACACCCTCAGAAAACTCCAAGGCGTGCAACATGCAGCGGCCAGACTTGTTCTCAAGCTACCCAGGATATCATCTGCCTCGGCAGCTCTTAAAACCCTGCATTGGCTACCACTCCCTAAAAGAATACTGTTTAAAATCTTAATAATAGCATTCCGTGCATTCAATGGCATTGGCCCGATTTATCTCATCAAACGATTTCCTCACTACAATCCTGTAAGGTCTTTAAGATCATCAGGTCAGAACCTGATCAAGCCATTAAAATTCAAACTCAAGACCAAAGGAGGCAAGTCCTTGTCTTTTCTATCCGGGAAAGCCTGGAATTCTATTCCTATCCTCCTCAGATCTCTAACCCAGGAAAACCAATTCAGAAAACAACTTAAAACATGGATTTATTCCCTTTCTGATGATTATGTAATGTCCTTCATTTAGTTTTCTCTCTGTTTCTGATCCTTGCACACTTTGTAGTTAGCGCCAGGATGCTCCTTTCGGAGCGATTGTTTGCGCTTTATAAATATACAAAAATATACAAATATACAAATATACATGTTTTAGAGTTCAAATGCCTACAGCAGAAGGGCCCTTAAGAGAAGTTTGCAGAAAGAAGGAAAGGTTTGCTGGTCTTGACATCTGGATCTAAGTCAAAGAGAAATAAAACAAATGTCCCCATGACAGAAAGCCCCCCACCCATACAATCACACGGACACGTGATTAATGCCCTTCCCCACTTCACCGTTTGATTGTCCCTTTCTCTCGAGGAGGTGCAGAATATCCTCCGTGGTCAATCTGTTTGCATTTGGTAGACCTCTGCCCTGTGAGCAAACCGCATGATACTGAGCCGAAAATATAGTGGTAGTGAAAGAAGCAAGTCCCTGGACTACCACAAAGCAATTCAATGCTTTCAAAAGTGGTGTATGCCCCAACCCTTGAGATCGACTGCTTGTGTCATTCTGCACTGAATGTTACACCTAATGTGGGAGCCTCCGGAATTCAGCCTCAGAGATGTTTTAAGGCATGGGCAAAGTGGGCACTGACCCAAGGCATCAGCCTTTCAGGGGGCTCCCTGATAGGGCCAGCTCTGTTCTTCGGAGAGTCTTGCCCTGACTATCTTGAATAATTCTTAAACAGATTGTTTTAAACACCGTTTTCCATTTACTTTATTTGTAATGTTAGTGATGTGTGAGAGCCTATTACAGACATTTTGCAGAGATATGTTGTGATTATGTTCAACAACCATTAAAAATGTCTTTAGATCAAAATAGGACCCCACATATGAGAAACTGGAGGGTGTCACACAGTGCTTAATTTGGGCCGGTGGTTATCAGTGCTCCGCACTAGCACTTAATTGTCAGCACCAGTACATATGACAGTCTGACACAAGGTGACTAATTTAGAGATTAGAACAACAAATGTTTGTGAATAATTATACATTAAAAATGACTAATACCTGTCGCCCAAGAGACTTACAGCTGAAGGGGCCTGGTATAGTCTGACGTGTCACACTTGTAGGGAGTGTGATGGTTAACAGTTTGTACTGGCAGTGCTGGCAGGAGCAATGGGTGGTGTCAGCTCTGGTGGCTTCCTGACGAGGGGCCCGGCACTTATTTTAATACAAGCTAAGCCCTGGTTTCACAGTGATTATTAATGAGTTGCTGCTGTGTTACAATATTGAAAACACCTCACTATCACTGAATATTTGATGTAAACAAATTTAGAATTTGGATGAGTGTGCCTGTACACTGTCAGTGACCTGACCAAAGAAGGCACAATAAAGCTGAAACTGGATCAAAAAATTCAAAGCTGTTAGGAAAGGGGCCCCCAAAATGAGTTTGGCCCAGGGCCCCCAAAATCCTCAAGAGGTCTCTGTTCAGGATAGCTTGTTTAACCTCGCACCTTACAGTGCTCACCTAAAACCTCCTAGTCCTAATACTTCCATGTCTACCAGTAGGCTTGTCATTATCCAACTCGGTGCTAATCGATTTACAGATATCGGAAGGCTGAAGTGCAGGACAGCCCAGCTGGTATTCGCGCATGGCGACCTTCTAACAGGTTATGCTTAGTGCAACGCTGCATCGTTTTGCTCTTTTCTTCAAAGATTCGTCACATTGTAGAAACTGTAACACTACTTGGTGCTGCAGTTGTCACTTTGGCAAGGTTTGCAATAAATCTGTTCCCTCTCAAGCAGTGACCTAACATAGGCCCCCGCAGCCCATGCCATGTGGGGATTGGTGGTGGGGGGGTCTCGGCACAGTACCCAAGCCGCAGACCTCTTGACTGAGTTCGGAGGGCGCCCCGCTCCCTGCGCTTTGCAGGAGGGTCATCTTAAGTTTCGTTATGCTACTGCTCTCGAGCAGAGTTTTGGGACGCATCTGAAGAGTAAATCAGAGCGGCCTTTTACTAGTGGACTAAAACGCCTCTCAATCCTACCGCAAACATCAAGGGCCTCATTTATGAAAAGTGACGCATCGCTGCGTGAAAACAGCGATGCTTCACTTTTCACTGCGCACTCCTTGCGACACCAATGATGCGTCATATTTAATGTATGACGCATCATGTCGCAAGGACTTACAGATACGTCAGTATTTCTGACGCATCTGTAAGCGCAAAAGTGAAGCATTGCTGGAGTGTGTCACAAAAGTGACGCAACTCCAGCAATGCGTCCTTTCACATGGGGAAAGCCCCATGTCAAAGGGCTTGCGTCAGTCTTGCGCCTGCTGTGAGGCAGGCGCAAGATTTTGACGCAACAGCATCCTAAAAGTGATGCAGTGAAATCTCATAGATTTCACTGCGTCACTATTACGAGGCTTTTTGCGGGGGAACGCCCCCTCTGCATACATTATACCTGACGCAGGTATAATGTGGCGCAGGGGTTTAAAAAGTGACGCATCTACATAGATGCGTCACTTTTTAAATATGGCGCAACAAGGCGCATTTTGTATGCCGCTGGTGCGTCACAAAAAGTGACGCACCGGCGGCGCATAACTGACGCAAGGCCTCATAAATAAGGACCCATGTCAAAGGGCTTGCGTCAGTCTTGCGCCTGCTGTGAGGCAGGCGCAAGATTTTGACGCAACAGCATCCTAAAAGTGACGCAGTGACATCTCATAGATTTCACTGCGTCACTATTACGAGGCTTTTTGCGGGGGAACGCCCCCTCTGCATACATTATACCTGACGCAGGTATAATGTGGCGCAGGGGTTTAAAAAGTGACGCATCTACCTAGATGCGTCACTTTTTAAATATGGCGCAACAAGGCGCATTTTGTATGCCGCTGGTGCGTCACAAAAAGTGACGCACCGGCGGCGCATAACTGACGCAAGGCCTCATAAATAAGGGCCCAAAGATCTAGAAGCACGCAGATTTAAACGCACCTGTCATAAAATGCACGTCCACCATTGTGATTTCAAGAATAGCTGAACATTTAGCCGGCGCTCAACTGCGGTTAACAAAGTCGTGCTTTTGCACCAGCAGTTCCTTTTCGATTCGGCCTCGGTGTGGTGACTTGCTTTGCTGACTGCGGTGTTTGTTTTATTGTAATTGTTAACTGTCATTTTTAGTGAACAGTCTGCCCAGTAATACCACACACAGTTTTCTATAGAGTGTCTGTGCATGATTGACGGCTGGGTTCGCTAACATCATTCTGTGGTGCCTAAGAAAGCGTAGTGCGTCACAGAATCACCAGAGGAATATACCACTGCGTAGCTGTCGTCTCTCTTCACACCCAGGGAGGCTGCGTGACGGGGAGATGGACCGAACAGCGACAGCCAGGAAACAAGAGGGGGTCGTAAGGTGCTTAATTCAGGATGCGCCGTGGTACGGAAGACCCTGAGCACATTAGTATGTAAACCCCGACGCACTTCTGAAGCAGGTTGATGCGAGTGGGCAGAAATGATTGCCAAGGTCCCTTACTGCTTGATCTCGCGCATTTACAGCTCCGGGAAAGGTCTGAGCTGCAGATGTGTAGGATGCAAAAATAAAACGGGGGAAGCAGAGAGCATCCCACGCACAGCTATTGTTTTATTGGCAGGTCAGCTGACAGAGGTTCTTGGTATTGAAATTTCCCCTCTGTTATTCAGCAAGGAAGCGTTGCCAAGACAACCGCAGAAGCCCGCGATACAAAGGCATGCTAAAAATGAAAAGCGCATTAAAGTTTGTGCTGGAAACACGCCCTTGTCGCCTCTGTGCACAAGCGGTTCTGAAAAATGCAGCTTTTGATATAAAAGAATGCAGGGACAGACTGTTCCACAGTTGGCTATGGACCTGCTGTTTGGCTATATGTTTGCTGTTTGGCTATGGGCATGCTGCAACAGGCTGGCGACCCTGGAATCAGCCTGGCACAATTACAACGGTTGTCATTAGGAGACCATAAACAGGGCTGCCCCAGCGGTGAAGCAAGAAAGCAGGCCTTCAAAAGTCCTCAGTGGCTACCTGGTGATCGTATAAAAGAAAGAGTGGTGTATGACTGTGTTTAAGCGGCACCCTGACCACCCATGGTATGCAGATCTGCAACAAGAGCCTCGCTCTCCCTTGTACCTGGGTTTTGGCAGGAGTAGCAGGGATGTCAGACTCCTCAATCAGGGCTTGCCGCATAGGGAGCTCCCCGTGCTGGCAGAAGGTCAGGCCCAGTTGTGCAGGGCTGACGTGTTGGAGTCCGCACAGACCTGGTGACCCGAGCTGGCCAATGGGGCCCTCGATGCAGTGATTGTGCTCAGGGCTGGCCCGCATTCCTCAGTGTGGCATACACTGGCAGGAAGAGTGGTATAGTCTGAAGATGATATTGCAGAGGGAATCCCAAGTCAGCAAGGCAATGCTGGGGACTGTGCTTGCAGGCTTTCCTTGGCTCTGCGACGTCAATGCACAACCAGAGCAGGCGATCTGGAGCTGCGCAAAGCACAGCTTGTTGCCAGGTGAAGTTGTATATAAACAAAAGAAGACACTGGACCCTCTTAGAGTGGAGCGCTCCATCTGAGTACAACAAAGTCTTTCATGCCACTGAGCCATGGATAACAGGGGAAAGCCAACAAGCCCTTGGAGTTTCTTGGTTAAAGAGGTTACAGAGGGCAATTTCAAATTTCCGCACTGCAGAGGTAGCAGGCAGCAGACCAACACAGCAGAGTAAGTGGCAAAGTGGCAGTCCTTCCTGACACCACAGCAATAAGCAGGCACCAGGCCAACACAGCAAAGCAAGTGGCAAAGTGACAGTCCCTCCTGGCAGCGCAGCTCCTCTTAATTAGTTGTTGAGTCTCCTCAGGACCCCAAAGTGAACTGAACTTGGGGTGTGAAGAGTCCAATACGTATACCTAAATGTGCCTTTGACGTGGGGTTGGCACCAAGGAGGCCTTTGAACCTCACAAGGTCCCTACTCTCACTTCCTTGGGTCCAGACGCACTACAAGGGAGTACACAGCTCTTTGTGTGGGGACAGGCACACCACTATTCAGGTGCAAGTGACAACTCCTCCTTCTCAATCTACAGCAGGAAGGCCCATCAGACTGGTGATGTGCCATTGGGTTGCAAATGTCACACTTCAGCTCCCTTTGTCTATAGGGAATGTACAAAGCCCAGCTGTCACCCTAACCCAGACGTGTATTCAGAGACAGGCAGAGGCACAGAATGGTTAAAGTAAAAAAATGCCAACTTTCTAAAATTGGCATTTTCAGACCTTCAATTTAAAAACCAACTTTAATAAAAGATTTGTTTGTAAAATGTGAGTCCAGAGACACCAAACTCAAATTTTCTATCTGATCCCAATGGCAATCCCTGTGTTAACCTGTGGGAGAGATAGGCATTGCAGTAGTAAAAGGCAAATTTAGCAGTTTTTCATTATCAGGACTACTTTTTAAATACACTGCGCTCTGCTCATGGGGATACCTAGGGCCTACCTTAGAGGTGACATGCATGTAATACAAAAGAGAGTGGAGCCTAGAAAGTAGGCTAACTAGCCAGGTTGAAATGACAGTTTAAAACTGAAGACACAGGCTCTGCAGTGGCAGGTCTGAGCCATGTTTAAAAGGTTAATGAGTATATGTCACAATCAGTGCTGAAGGACCACTAGTAGCATTTAATTGACAGACCCTGGACATACATAGTGCTCTTTACTAGGGACGTACATGCAAATTACAGATGCCAAATGGGGATAAGTCAATGTTACCATGTGTAGAGTACAGAGAATATGCACTTTAGCACTGGTTGGCACTGGTAAATTGCCCAGAATCCTAATTTTGGCAAAAATGAAGTCAGCAAAACAGGACGTCAGGAGGCAAAATGTCAGGGGAAACCATGCCAAGGATGCCAGGTCTAACAGGGGTCTTGAACTACTTAGGTCTGTAGTGAGGCAGATTTATATTTGGTGGAATCCAGATTTTTACATTCTTAGGGCATTGATCGTGGTTGACATCAATTTATAACGAAGCATGAGGGCTTAGAAATCGTTCCAACTTAATGTAGAAAAGATTTCTTTGCAAGTTTCAAACTTCATAAGTTTCTGTTGTATTTGAGAGGTAAAATACAGATTTAGGACCTCATTGCTAGTGGTCTGGTGCTTAGGCCAAAATGTATCAGGTCTCATAAAATCTGGCTCTGCTGGTTTGGAACTTAATGGGTCTAAGCAATAACTTTCGATTGCTAATTTTCCCCCAATAATGCATGCTAAAATGTGGATTTTATTGCCTGGTCCATCAAAATACACATGTCCCCATCACTATTGGACCTTTTTTCCCTGCTAAATAACAACAGGTATGACCTACTAAAATATGTTTGCGAAATCTCTAGGAGACTGATATCAGCAGCCAATCTCCCAATTGCCATGTGTTTGGTACCAGACATTTCTACACATATCACAACTAACTGGGCCACTCAAAATGAGGGTGCTACTGTCTGTTTTCATATCTGTTTGCATTGATTAAGCTATCTTGCATGTCACTCAATGGAGGCCTTAAGTACAAGGTTTAGCTCTTTTTTCTGCTTCAGACCTTGCCCTTGATGCTACTGCAAACAGCAATCTCTTAGCTTACGTTTATAAGTGTACATGGTCCTTTCATAGTTCACTGAATGATTCCTTTCTTTTAGAGGTATACATTAGCATGCCCTCCATTTAAGCACTTGAGATATACTCATGGATGTTGTACCCAGGACAGGGGCGCTAGGACCCTGGGGCTCAGGACAGAAGTAAGGGGACACCGGACACCACATCCGGTCAGGGGAGGGGACAGGAGACTAGCCAGCAGGACCTCGAGGCGAGAGGTCGGGTAACATCTGTGCTGTGATGGCTAGCTCACCCCACTACGAAACAAGAATCCTCCTCCTTACAAGTACATGGATGTAAGGGGTCCCCTTTCTCAGAGATGCCACGAAGCTGAGAAGGGTCCCTGAAGACTCCTTACTTTAAACTGTTGCGTAATGAGGAAAAAAAACAACAAAAAAAACATCTGTGCTGTGATGATAAAGAAATAAAGAAGCTTTGGACTTACTGAATGTGTCCTGTCTTTCCTGGGGCTGAGGAACACGACAATGAAGGCCACAGCCAAAATATGTCTCTATTAAAACGCATCAATGTGCTTAAACTAGACGGACGGCAGCCAATGAAAATTCTCAGACAAGGTTCTCTGCTTTTAAGTATTCATCCACAATTGTGCATGATCTGAATTGTCTTATTACAATATTCTAAATGTTAGTATCAATATAATGCTTTTCAATATTTTTATGTTATACTACGTACCTGTAGCACTTTCACGGAACCAGAGGGCTGAGAGTTACAACTTTAGATCCTCAGAATGTGAATTCCTAAGATGGTCAATGAACCTGCTTTTACTTCTCCATTATGAAACCAGAGGACTGGAACTTTCTCCCTCCTAAAATGAAAAGCGCAGAAAATGCCCCTCTTTTCTAGACCTTTTTATTTTAAATAACCTTTTTGGTCTGAATTCCTCCTTTTGTTTTTTATTTTATTGTATTTTACACTCATTTGTTAGTGATGCTTATTGTCTTTACTTGAATTCATAAAAATGAAAACTGACAAAATACATTTATTTATTTTCAGATGAATGCTGCTGGGCGCCATATCTTCGGAAATATAGTACAGGGTTCATTCACCTCTGAGGTATGTTCAGTAAAGCTTCTTTTAAGTGGTGTGTTTTGAGGAGCTCACGCTTAAGAATTTGGAGAAGATATGCCACTAACAGTTTATACTTTGAACTCTACAAATGTCTTATATTGTGTCCAACTTTGTGCATGCATTTATTCAGTCGTAATGTTACCCATCTATTTTTGATTTTGAGTTTTATAGCTCCTTTATTTTATGAAGTGCTCCAGAACCCTGTCCAAACACGAGTACCTAATTTAAATAAATTCAATATTATTTATGATTTACCGAACTAATTCACCCAGGTACAGTTAATAAAAACAATGCAATAAATTATAAAGTCAAAATAAAAAGGTCAAAAACATTTTGTGATGAATCATGCATCAAGGTTTGTGTGGAAGTGAAGAAGGTTGATGTTGACTCTTACACTGGTAGCATGCACCGGCAGAGACTGCATTGTTGTGCTGTTGGCTACCTCATAAGGATAATGCGGATGGGAAGATATTACTATACTGCGCGCAAAATGCAAAAACATTGCATGCGTTCATTTAATTCCATATGGCTTGGAAGCAGGCCTCCAGAGCTAATTAGGCAGTAGAAATCTGTGAAACCTTCGTGGAATGGTCCCATTCCGAAGTCTGTAAGGAACTGATCTTGTAGGCGCTGCTGTACCCTCAGGCTCACTCGGCCAAGTGGATTAATACCTCAAGTTTAAACGCACTTTCTGGGACTCCCAGAAGGACAACCTAAATGGTTTCCGTATTATTGGATGGTTGTGCCAGAAAAAGCAATGCATTGTGGCCCTGGGCATGGAGAAAAGTCATCTATTCGGTCTTTGTTGGCTTTGAATTGTGTAGGAAATGACATGATCATAGTAGTTGAAGGAAGGGGATTCGAATGTGTCCCCAGGCCATTATAATAAACCAGCAGATAAAAGAACATGATCTATTCAGGACTGAAGACAAATACAGGGGGAGAAGGGGAGAGAGGGAGAGGGAGAGAGAGAGGGAGAGAGAGAGAGAGAGAGAGAGAGAGAGAGAGAGAGATTTTCCAAGGATTAACACTGTCTGTGGAAGTTGCTCACTTAGGTATTGCATATGATACTTTTTTTGCAGGCTTAAAAAATACTGGAATGGCACAGCTCTTTGAACGGAGTTTCCCAAATTAGATGAACTGCGCCCTAACACAACATAAAAAAGTATTTCTATGATATTGTTTGTTTTGTAGATGTGCTGCTTTACATGGGGTTCAACGCTTTGCTGTTAAATTCAAATGTTTACAAAAATTGCAAATATTTCCCATATTGAAAACAAAAAGTATTCACTAATTTCACATAAATGTATGCATACGGCAAAAGTGTCTCAAAATGGGAGTGCTTTGAATTCTTCAATATAATCGAACCACATCTGGGTGACAAGAAATCCAAAGCATTCAACCTGTTGCCTGGTCTATGCCCCTTTTCTTTTCTCTAGAACCACTTGAAATCCCCTGCACAACATATATAGACAATGATGAATGATTCCTTTACACTGGGGTATTCTCTAACATAATTAAAGCAGGAAGTAACCCATGGCATATCCAATTGATTTGGCGCTATACCACCCAGTATCAAATCTTCCTCTCCAGATCACGAAGAGATCTCAAGTCAACTTCAGTAATTCCTAGAGTTCCATTCAATACTTATTGCCCGTCAATCAGAATGCAAACCTCTCAGAGGATCCACGACCACTTTGACAGACATCAAAGAAGAGATTCTGTTGGAAAGATGGTTCCAAGCTTCCACAGCATAAACACAAATTTGACAAAGATCTCTTACATTCTTACATGCCTAGACAGGAGCCATCGCAAAGTTCCCAACTTGCCCTGTGATATTTGTCCAGACTATTAGAGACACAGAGTATAATATCAGCCTGAAAAATAAAGGCAACCACTCTATACTTGCCCTATACCTTGCTTGTAGCAAGGCTGTCTTTCTATGACAATAGAATGACAGCACAATAAATTATATGTCTGCAAACATAGTCCACTGTCAAATGAAACGTGCACTATTTCTCCAACTGTCAAAAAAACCTGACAGTAAATCTCCAGTTCTGTCCAATTTTCAGAGAATTTAAAATGCACCTTACCACTGAAAAATCCTGGAAAGTGTTGTAACAGACCAAGTAAAAAAATATATAGTAGCTTTCTATCCCCCTGGCCAATAATGAGAGAGATGGCCTTTACCAGCTGGTATAGCCTGAGGTAGAAGGACTGTAAGGCTATTAGAACATTCTACCGACTGAGTTCAGAATGTTCTACATTAAAAAGGGAGAAACAGAAAGGCAAACATTGGAATGTTGAAGCAAAAGGCTTATACTAGCCATTATATGCCCTGAGCCACTCGATTGCCTTCAATTGAGCTCTCAACATTCTATTGCTCTAATATAGCCTGAGAGCATGCCATTGTGGGCTCTATGAGTAATTAAAGGCCCGCTCCAGCATTAGAGGCCTGAGCCGAAGGATGGTAGAGCCAATCAGAGGGCTCTAAGGCTATTAGAACATTCGGCCCATAGAGTGCAGAATGTTCTAATTTGTGGAAAGAAGACCTCACAAGCCTGAGGGTATTTAAATCCCCACAGTCTCTTTGAATACCAGCTGTGAACAATCATTGGAATGTTGAGCTCCGGGCTTCTGCCCACAATTAGAGGCCCGGAGCACTCCATTGTCTTCAATGTAGCTTCCAACATTCCAATGCTCTAATAAACAAAATGAACTGATTCATGACCTCCAATTAAAATTCCATCGTCCAACAAGATTACTATTTGATCAAACTACAAATCCCAAGAGACTATGATTCTGCCAAGCCCTGTAAAGGGGCCAGCAGAGTAAGGAGACAATGGAGGGTGGTATAACCCAACTCCTGTGAAAGCTTTGTTCTCACTGCAACCACAGTGCATTCTGATATAAGCTCAGCATTAACAGCATATCACTGTTCCCTTATGCAAGCCTTTGATAACATTGCACCATTTAAACAAATGTCTTCCACCTCAACTATAAGTCAAGCACCCTGGTACTCAGACGCACTGCGCTTGGAATAATCCAAGTGCAAACACCTGGAATGTGGATGGTGTCTGACCAAATTTCCCTTGACAGTGAAACTTATGGAGTAATGCTTTTCAGTTATTATAAAAAGGTAAAAGCATCCAGTTAACACCATATAGCAGGAAAAATAATCAAGCAGGAAATTCTACAAAATAACTTTTTAAAGCCCTGAACGATTTTGTGAAATCTCGTACTTGCAACGTGCCATCCTGATCTCACAAATAATAAGCAAGTCTTTGGCAGACTTTTTTGAAGGAAAGATCGAATACCATCTATAAGAACTTTCTTGACTTTCGTGGACAGCTGGAAGATGAAGTTGACTTCAATCTGCCACTACCTGATTGTTACCTCTGCCTTGCTCTCAGGAGAAGGTACAGGAGATGATGGTCTGTGCCAAATCCAGCTCCCCATGGGACTTATGCCCCCTATATCACTTCCCTCCTCTCCCAGGCCATTATGCTGTTAGTTACAGCTATCTAATACCTTTCTTTAGATTCAGCTAAACTTCTGGCAGAGTGTAAGTCTGCCTAAGTGACTCCAATTATTACAAAGTCCACCGCCAAATCATAAATTATTTCCAACTAATGACTTATCCTGATGCACCTGTTAGGAAAATGCCTATAAAGGCATATAAATAAACAACTTCTGCCTTCCTTGAAGAGAATAAGTTCTTGACCTGGACCCTTCACAATCGGATTTTAGAGCGATGCATAGTACTGAGACAGCACTAGTGGCAGTCACTGACACCTTCAGACTGTCATTAGATGCAGACACACCAGTCATGCTGGTACGGCTGGATTTATCAGAGGTTTTTGATACGGTCTCTCATTTGATCTTAATCCACAGACTACATGACACAGGCATACAAGGCAGAGCAGTGCACTGGCTCATGGACTTGACAACTCAACCCAACCAATCTCTCTAGACTCTTTCAAATCTCGAACAATGCTGGTCAACATAACATAACTAAAATGTTTATTTGGAAAGCACATGTTCACCTCCAAAGGTGCATCTTGGCGCTGAATAACTGATGTTTATTGTTACCCAACTCAATGGTACTCATTTTATCGACCTTAGAAAGGATGAAAGGCTGAGTGGACCCACCAGATATCATACCTGTGACCATGAGGTCGAACACAGGCCCCTGTAGTGGATGCATTAGTCCACTAAGCCACCAGACCCGGCATAACAAAGCAGTCCAGCAGGGTTCATCCTTAGCCGGACATTATTTAATATCTACAAGGCCCCCCTAGCATAAATTGTCAGATCATGCAGATTTGAGATTGTAGCATTTGCCAACGATACCCAACTAGTCATTTCCTTTAGGCATGATCCAGATAAGCCTAAATCTTAGTTTGAAAACTCCGGTCAGTGGACTGGTGGCCTGTTGAATTAGGCCGGTGCCATGCCCAAATCAAGTGGTAAAAATCCTTGGCACCAACCTGGGACAGATTTATCCATGAAAGACCAGTTTACGCGACCTGTGAACCGTGCTTTGCCACAATGCACATACTAAGAAAAGGCTTTCCATGGCTCCCCTCCACCTCAGTAAAAAAACCCTAGTCCAAGCATTGGTCACGAGTCGCCTGGACTATGGGAAGGCATTGCTAGTGACAGCAAATAATACACTGCTGTCCAAGCTTCAAGTTGTGCAGAATACAGTGGCTTGGCTGACTTACAACCTCCCTTCATGTTCTTCCTCTGCTGCACCCATTTTGAAAACCCCGTATTAGCTGCCAGTCAGAAAAAGCACCACCTTTAAACTATGTTGCTTGACTCACAAGGCACTAACAAACTCATTACCAGCTTACCTGTACACCAGACCTTGCCACTACCAGCCTACTAAATTGCTCAGGTCTACAAAAAAGCATTATTAAGGATCTCTCGTGTCCACACTTCTAGATTTGGAAATAGATCCTTCCCATATTTTGCCCCACTTCACTGGAACAAACTGCCTCTGCAGGGAATGTACCCAGATCCTACCAAGTTCAAATTACTTTTAAAGATGTGGATGTTCTAACTGCACCGAACTGATTCCAAGTAACCATGCGTCGAAATACACCTTCGGGTGTGAGTCACTGCACTATAGTAAGTGCCCATAAGATAACATAACAAGCTCAGAATCAGCTATTTCTGATATCGGAGAGGTATTATTCCCCACTCATGGTAAAGGTTAGCTAGCTGCTCTGATTTCCCTTGATCATCCTGCTCTCTAGAGTGAAATGATGGTTTGGTATACTGGAGATTGAACAAAACTTGATTTGTTCCTTAAAGAAATGTCTGAACAAAAATGCATGGAATATTCAGAATCATTCTCCCCAAGATCATTATGTGGTGCTCCTGAGTCACTGCCCTCTCCCTGTTTCTGCTTAATTACATTAGAAGCCATCTATTTCATCTGATACATTAGTAGAACGTTAATACCCTAATGTTAAGGCTGGGTTGGTGGGTCCTGATATACAGCTATACGAGTGGGCTTTTCAACTTTCCCATGCTAGGATGTTGCTAAAATCACCCATAAGCTCTGCTACTGGGTATATGTTTGCAGCACTACTTAAAGGGGGAAAATAGCTGACCACGCGTTTTTGTTTAAGTTTGGCGACCCCAAGTTTAAAAAAAAAGGAAAACTGAAGGTATTGCGAGATATATCTAAAACATGGGTGAAACTCAGGTGTTCAATAAATATTGGTTACTTCTCTAGTAGGTCTCCACTGTGGAATTCACCAGGGTCTCCAAGCAGGCTTCTCGATAGTCTTGCAGTACCTCTGAGAGAGGCAGGAGTGGAGGTGTGGGGGGACCTTTTCGTCGAGGGTAGTTTACTTCCGTGGGATGTGTTATTCTCTAAAATAGGAGCAGGACTTTCCAGGTTTAAATACCTGCAAATACGAAGTTGGGCACACTCACAGGTATCTGCTACGGGCAGCTTTTTGTTAGGGGGTGATATCAACATGGTCTCCCTCTTAATAGATAAGCCTCCAACTAAGAAAGAAGTTTCATTTTGGTACAATCTACTATTGGAGGAGGTCGAGAGTGAGTTCCATCTGCCTGACATACTTTAGGCCACGCATATCACCAATCAAAATGTGGAGAACTTGTGGTTTGAGTCTTTTAAGATCTTGTGGAACTTAGTGAAACCCTCTTGGTTGCGCCGAAACCACCTTTTTACCCTACATAGGGCCTACTATTCGCCAGAGAGACTCTCAAAATTCC
Source organism: Lissotriton vulgaris (assembly GCF_964263255.1). NCBI lineage: Eukaryota > Metazoa > Chordata > Amphibia > Caudata > Salamandridae > Lissotriton > Lissotriton vulgaris. Next base: position 446,834,098 of record NC_141699.1, read on the forward strand.
CAAACAACTCAGCAGTGGCATGCCCTAAATGTGGTCTGATTGCGGCTTCTGACCTGCACATGTTCTTTGATTGCCGACGGCTATCGCCCATTTGGAACGCTGTTTTTCTAACACTCACTGCTGCCTTGGGCTCCCAAGTCCTGCTATGCCCCGCTCTTATTATTTTTGGGGTCGCACCAGAAGTTCAGGGTCTGGCTAAGAACTTACTCTTTTATTGTATTATACTAGCCAGAAGAGAAATATGTAGGAAATGGAAAGACCCGTTACCTCCTACCTTGCTGGACTGGCTCACTTCAGTGCTACAAACATCCAAAATGGACCTTTTAAGATCGGGCAATCCAGACAAGAGAAACTTCTGGTCCTTATTAAGTTGGTTATAGCTGATTACTCAACCATGTTTTTTTTTTGTTTTTTCCCCCCAAGGTCCAATGATTACGCTGCTTGGCATCTCTTTTTATGTTTGTATACCCAATAGAGCGATATCGATACAAGATTGGGTATCTGTCTGCAGCATACTACCCTGTTGGTTGTTCTAATGTGGTGCTGTTGGAGTATGGTAATTGTACTGAGGGGCGACCCACTTCGTACTATTCAGTGCTCCTACCAGGTTATCTGCGACAGAACGCCTATCTCCATGCACTAATATTTGGTCACCAAGGGCGACAATGAGGGGAAAAAATGTAAAAAATTAAAAAATACCCTAATGTTTGGTGATAGCACACAAATCTATATACGTTTGGAAGAAAAAAATCATCAGTATCCCAGTGAAAGCAGTTGCAAAGATCATATTCAATTCTGAATTGGAGACATCATTCTCCAACTAAATGGAGGAAAAATCGGGACAGAATTGTAATAAATAGTTCAGCTTTTCCCTTTTTATTTGAACTACTGGTCTAGGGCTTTACTCCTTCACTGTTTCTAAAAGCAAAAAGCTGGAGCCTGACTTTATTCGAAATATCTTGCTCGCCCTTCAAGTAAATGCTGTTGCTAAGGTTTTCAGATTGTAGCATTCCACATTTCAAATAGCTGTTTCCATCTTGCAATCCTCCCATTAGACTGTGGTAATCAAGGATACATGACTCATGATGGCTAGACTAGTGCAACAGGATTCATTTAATCCCACCAATGAAATGTTGGTCACATTTCACAGACTCCAAAATCAATCTATAAGTATGTGTCCAAATTTACAAAAGGTGGACTTTGCTAAACTTTCTCAAAGAAAAATCCCTCCTTGCTATTAATAAGGCCTGTTGGAACACAAGTCTGAACATTGTCAAAGACCGCTCAGTATTACATCCTTATCAGGAAAGTCGGGTCAGCATCACTGCACCGTATCCCACAACCACACTTCAACCAGGAGAGAGTTGGTACCCCTTAACTGGGAAATATGTATCCTAAACTTGGGAAACCGTAGACCCATAACCCTGAGGCTGAGTGAGACACCTCTAATGTAGGTAACTCATAAAAGCAGAACCCTTCAAGAAATCATTTTTAAACCCTCTTTCTAGGATAGGGACTGAAAAATGGACGCATGGACTCTCGCAACCTCCGTATTTACATATTCTACTGGTATTCCTCTGCTTGCTGTTATTTTTTCCACATTACAGTTTTGTTCTCTAAAGCTGTCACAATTTGACACCAAGGCACATTACAAAACGTCAGAAATACATAAAATAAAAGCATACAACATACAATTGCGCAGGGATAGTAGACTTGGTCGTTCCATGAATCAGTCGTGTTTCTCAGGCTGCAGCTAACAGGTCTAAATCAGGAACGTGTGCTCCATGGTCGCATTCTTTTGCGATGTCCCACAGGGGTTACTACTGTTAATTCTGAGTTTCATTGTATAGAGATATGAAACCCATAGCACATCTAATTACTCATGACAATCTACACTTTCTATTACATACAAAGTATCGCTCGGACACGTTTTTCTGTTTTAGAAAGAGCAGCCAGTTGTTGTGGTTTTTGTCCCAGACCTCAACAGGTCCAAGAAAGATACCATGATGACCAAGAACAATTCCAACTACAGAATACCTTTCGAATGACCTTAGCATTTGTGGCTGTCCCTTCGGTAATCATGAACTTAAGGGTGGGATTTGAAGTTATCTTGTTCCTCTCCTTGTAAATGTCTGCTGTTGTACAAAGCACACACTTTTCTGCAAACACTGCACAGGATGGCCAGGCTTCGGTTGAAAGTGAGTTTCAGGTAGAGTTCACAAGGGCTCTGATTCTGTCTTCATTAAGCTACTGTAAAAAGGTCTATAATTAATTTGCAAGCATGCTGTAGTATGTAGAATTAAGTCACAAGACCTTCCATCAATGAGAAAAAGTCTAACAACATCAATCGGATCCACCATTGGCTCACCATGGAGCAGTGGGTTAAATGTAAATCCTATACACAGACATCACGACCTTTAGAGGACACTGCTTGGAATGCCTCCGAATATTAGACAGCTGCAACATGTCAAAGTGAATCCAGAGTTCAGACAGATCCTTTCTCATCTTATTACCTGTCATCAAAATAAAGAATTGTGGTTGCAAGATAGGAGAGCTCAAGGTCTACTCCACTGGCCCAATCTGGATCACAGCTGTGATCTTTGTCTAGTCCACAATCCTCTGAAAAGTGTTTCAGGTTGACACTGGTTAAAGAATCTTTCCTTATACAACCTGCCTACACTGATACTACTCTCTCCACCAAGTGAACAGGCATCTTCTTTTTGAGAACAGTGGTAGTGTTGGCCCAAAAGGGATTACATCTGCCTTACAAGCACCAATGATGCCAAGCAATATCTTGACAAACTCACATTACTCGTGTCATTGACAGCATACATTTCAGAATGGGGCCATGGTGGAAGAGGTATTGAAGGCATCATCACAAAAAATGTACGTTGCTGTGTGTTCACAGACTTCCCAGAGCATCTGCTCTCTGTAACACTCACTGTCCACGCTGGAGCCTATTTATTCATGTATGTGAGTAAATAATATTGCAAGTTTAAGTCCATTTAGGAGCCTTCATTCTTTTGACAAGGTGGATCTTGTGTCTGCATGGGTTTTACTCTTCAATCACATTTGACAATTTGCACATCCATCTCTCTGATTTGCACTTCTCGATCTGAACCCCCCTCTGATTCTAAAATGGGGCTTCCCTTTTATCAATCCCCTTAGGATACCATAATTGACACATGATCACTTTCTGATAAGGAGCGGGAGTGAACACTTAGTAATAAAATGGGCACAATATTTGAAACTGTCTCGTACAAGAATGACTTCTGAAAGGTAGCTAAATATTTTATATAATGTAATCATTTGCATAGTAGTTGATGTCAAATGTAAAGTCCTCAGTTATGTCATTGAATGATGTTTTCCATAAGGCTACTATGAGCAGTGTGTGGCAAGTGTTAACGTTGCAGACTTCAATTGAAGTTTACTCATTGAATGTAACAGTTGTATTACTCATACAGCTGAGCACTCCATCCACTTTGAATATTTTTTTCAGTAACCCAATAAATAGATAAATATCTGTATATTTAATAAATATGTTAGTGGGTGAATGAATTTATTGCATAATTACTTTAAATTATTCCAAAATTGCTGTATCAACATTAATATTTAAAAACATGCCTCACACATTTATTATTTATATATCCAGTCCTGTATCAAAAATAACATTTAAAACAGGTGGCAGACCTTTTATGTTTTGCACTAAAGTGCATGGGTTAAAATTTGGTTTAAAAAAAATATCCGGGTCCCTTATATGATCATAGACTGTTGGCGAAAGAGTCTATTTGATGCATTGCAGATTTCATGGGTCCCTCGTGGTCTTGTTTCTGTGAGTGGCAGTAAGATTTAGCAATTTTTTTTCCTCAAGCAAAGCTCTGCGCCAGTCGTAAATGTGCAAAGTTTTCGAGTTTATTTGTGCATAGAAATTTGTATATCTGAATTGGGAGACACTTTTCCCTCTGAGCAAACCCAATTGAGCTAAACAATGTAGGCAGAGTTATCCCCAGAAAGTTTACTGCAGCAGAACAAGAATACTAAGGCCCTTTTGTTTTGTTTTTTAGAGTTGCGAGGATACTGCCCATCGTCCATAAAGTGGTGATGTTTTGACCACAGTATTAATTTGGCATTCATGTCAGTGGAACTCTAAATATGGCAGATTTGACGTTAACCACTATCAGGTTGCTATCCTGCTGCTCAAATTCTAAATAAGGCCCTAATTCCCACGCTACAATCTGTGAAATTTCAATGTGACTTTTAACCTGGGTTAACGTACCCCAGATCTTTTTCCCCGACTTGGATTTCAACAGGAGCAACCTGTTGATGTATCTTCAGGGGAAACAGTCTAGATTTGAGGGAAACATTGGAATCGATTTAGAAATTCCAGTTCCTCTGACTCTTGTAATTAATCAGGCCCAAGTGTATTGTGTGAAATACATCTTATTCAGAACAATTTATCAAGTCACATTGATGGGGGTAAGAGAGTAATATGGGCAACATAAAGTGTCCCAAAATCAATTATTGTTAACGCAAAATATCAATGCTAACCCATTCTCAGCTTTCTGAAAATTGAGGGGCATATTACCAAGGGTGGCGATATTGAATTATCGCCGCTTTAGCGGCCGTTTTCTGCCGCTAAGCGACGATAATTCATTTGCCCTATTACCAAGCTGTCGCTAAAACCAGTTAGCGACAGCTTGTAGGCGATAGCAAGCAGTTTGGGACCCGCTTTGCATGTCAGCGAGATTTATCGCTAATGACATGCAAAGTGGGCGTACCCAACCCGTAGCGACTGACAGCAGTCGCTAATATCGCTATCGCCTATTACCAAGAAAGGCAAAGCGATGGAAAAGCGCAAATATCGCCAAACGCTAATGCCTGCAAATACCAGTTCTTAGCCATGTTATCCAAAGGGAGATGGATAATATGGCTAACAGCATTTGCACGCTAATGCGTGAACCCCGCTGTTTTTCCAGCGATATTCACGCTAACGCCTGCAATATTATCGCTTTTGAGATAAACGTTGGTAATAGGACGTTATCTCAGCGATAATATTGGGCGAAGCGCGGCGTTAAAAAAACTAAGGCTAAGCTCAGTTAGCGATAAATATTGCTAACTGTTGGTAATATGCCCCTTACACCTCTCTTGCTGTAGAGAGAAAGATGAACAAATGACGAACGGAAATATGCACAGACTAAACAGTGAGACACCAATGGCATTGCGGGCTGATGATGGCAAATAGATTCCGATTGGCTGAAGGTGGGCGAGCAAACAGACAGACATTTGAATCTGTCAAGCGTTCATGTATTATTAGTACCAACGCTACCCCAGAAAGTATGTGTCTCGGGTTTTATTGGTGTCGAGGGATAACATCATCGACGTTTACATCGGCTCTCGACCTCCAGTCCTGTGGTTCATTAAGTGTCACCAGAGACCCTTCCTGTGATTACCGCCTTTTAATTTACAGTTCCAAACCTTTTATCACGCACATAAACACTGGCTTTCCAAGACCCCTCGATGTGAATGTATTATTCATGCTCCTTGGTGTTTAGATTTTAAATACGGCCCGTGACGGCTTTATTGAAACCGCGCTCGAAGCCCTGTGGAGTGGAATGTTCCAAGTAATAGTTCGTGACATAGAGCAGCGCTTGGTATAATCTTTCACTGCCACGTTCTTTGTTAGTGTGAACGTGGCGCCGTGGCGGATTCAACTGTTTGGGCGCAGAGAGATTTTGACGTGCAGAAAATGAGTCGGTTGAGTCCAACGTGCCTCGCTAAGAGGAGTGTCTAGCTGACTGTGCTCGAACGCGTAGCAGCGTCGAAATGCAGAATGGTGGGGCCCCCCCTTTAGAATGTGATGGGGCCGTCTGAAGGATCCCTGGAAAGGGGGGTAGGGGGTGCACAAAGTACTTCGAGGACAATTGCCCTTTCATAAAATATTGATTTGACGAATAGCTTGGCAGCTTGCAATGCAATTGTTGCTTGGCATCTAAGGTGTGCAAAGGTATGGAGAATTAGCATTATTAGGCGCAGTATTTCAACAGAACACATTGTACGTCACTAATGCGTCATAAAGTCTCATTACAGGACCCTGCACGTACTGCAGTGCAAGATACTAAACTTTACTGCACGGTTCTGCACGACACAGTAAAGCATAAAACTGAACTGCTCTAGTCACTCGAAAGCAGTGTGTATTTCCGCAAACCACCGGATTTCACTACAGTGCAAGTACATATGTACGCACGGTTGAATTCTTCACTGCAAGCTAGAGTACTTTGCGACATGGTGTATCTCAGAGCGCCCTGTACTTCACTGCAATGCACTGGGCATGGCTCTGAGAAAACTCCACATGCAACGGAATGTACTTCAGCGCAAGTCAGTGGGCTTTTTACAAGCCACAGGACTTCACTTTAAGGCACTATTCCTGATTACAGCGACAGCTCCTAATTACAGAGCCTTCGATTTTACATCATGGAACTGGACTTCACTGCAGGACACTCACTGCATTTTCTTCAAATCACTGAACTTCACTTCAGTACCCAAGAAGTTATTGCAGGGTGCTCAGTATCACTGCCAGGACACTCTAATTCACTGGAAAACTGTGGAAAGTGGCACGTTTGACGAATTCGTGTTCTGTATTTGTAAAATTCTGCGCTGAAGAATTGCCCATCTGACCTACACTTCAATTTTGACTGCCATCAAAAAATGCCAAAAATATACATTTGGTTACTGGATGTATATTAAGGTATATCTAACCCTGTCTGTGGCCAGAGGAGAACTGTCTGTTCTATCATAACGCAAAAGAACTCTCGAGACGTTATTTACTGCTAGGCCAGTCCACCTCTGCTCACTGGCCTGGAGAGGAATTACAGCAAGCCAAGAAATTCCCTCATTTGGTTCTCTGGTTACTGGTGCTCATTCTGTAATTGCCTGCTTCTCATTACTTGTTCGGTTTAATTCGCTTTTTTAAAGGGCCTGTCTCACATTTTTCTTCTTTCTATCTATATGCAAATATACTTTGCGCACTCCGAAGCGAAAAAAGTTCCCAAGAATTTGTTTTTTAAAATGTTGCTGAAAATGAGTTCTATCCCTCCGCAGAGTTAGGACTAATAAGTAACAGGTCCAGTATGTGTCGCTAAAACGAAAGGCTGGCTGGTGATTTTTTCTTCCTGTGAACTGTCTGTCATTTTCCAAATCTGTGTCAACTAACGGCCAGATTCATCAAAGTAAAATCGGCTCGCAAAGGGCCAGATTCTGAGAATCCGGCCCTTTGCGAGCGTTATTTTTGCATTTAGGATTCATCATCCCAAATGCAAAAATCGCAATTACGGAACTCGCTAAATTGCGAAGAATTGCATTTAAGGAATCTCAATTAGAGATTCCTTAAATGCTATTCATGAACCTTTTAAAAATTGCGAATTTGCAATATGGGGCCGCTATTTACCGCGAAGTGTAACTTTGTGGTTAGTAGCTAAAACTTAGAAAAATGCACTTTAGTGCATTTTTCTAAGTTGTATGTTACTCACACACATGTCCTTTGGACATGTGTGTGCGCAACACCTGTGTACATTTGCATTTCAGGAGTGCTACAGGGTGTCCTTTGGACACCCTGGCACCCTTGAAATTGCATCCTTATTTGCGATTCGCTAATTGCGAATCGCAAATAAGGATTGACTCCCCATTCATTCCTCTGGGCCTTTAGGCCCAGAGGAATGAATGGGAAATCGCATCCTTATTTGCGATTAGCAATTTGTGAATCGCAAATAAGGAAGCAGTAGAAATCGCAAAAAATATTGCGATTTCTACATGCATCCCGTTTTGCGAGTCTGTAATAGCGATTCCTTAATAATCGCTAATACAGACTCGCAAAAGGGGACTTTGATGAATCTACATGTTAGTTCACAAATTCTTCGCACTTGGGCTTTCAGATTAAAATGAGGACGATTGCACCGCGTTTCAGTTCTTTTGGAAAAATAAAAGTAAACATCTCCAACATCAATTCCATTCAAAGTCACATGGAAAAATGTTTTTAAAGATAACTCTCAGGAAGACGGCCACATCTTTTTTACTGCGCCAACTACCCCTCGCAAAGAACTGTTACCATTTTGTACTGAAAAACTATGCTGAGACATAAACCTAGGAAAAGAAGGCAGCTGTGAGAAGAATCGTATGTAGGCCAATAAGTTCTCTGAGTACTTTATGACCCATCTCGTTCCTAAAACATTTTTGTACGTCCCTCCTCTATTTACAAGAAGGGTTATCAGCGTGTGAACAATAAGAAAAGACAATGTATGGGTGTTTTCTCAGGGAGATGTGTGGTATGCCATGGAATTTTACATTGTCCCTCTCTTCCACGGTGTCCTTTCCCTGGAACACCACGCCTCGGCAGAGAAATTGACCAACGGAACCCACACACAGTGAGTAAACTCCCTCTACTGTGGGGTCCATGATTTTTTGTTTTTGAAGAATAAAATCCCACTTTCAGAGTTTATTCTTTAAAAAAATGGATAATAGGGCACTTTACACATGGCACATGCTCTGCGATACTTCACTGTGTTCAATGGACACACCACAGCTGTGGCTTTGCTCAGTGCTTTAATTGGGCAGGAACTGTCTGGTGCTGAGTATCTGCAGTTTATTTGAAAGGGAGCCACCCTGCACTTCTCAGTTTTGCTGCAATACATTTTATTAGGAGAGTACCAGCACTTCTCAGGAGCAGCAGGTACTCTAAATAGTGAGTATCAGCACTTCTATGTTTCTATTTAAAGCACTGATTCTGCTGAAGTCAACAAAATCACCACCTGGTTGGCGAGCATCTTTGAAATGTGGCAGGCAATTGCCTTTGCTGTCCTGGCGGCCTAGGAGACCGCCCTCATACTCTAACCCCATACATCCTTGAGTTGCACCAAACTTCAGCATGGAAGCGAGGGCCTAGACAGCCTGTTCTTCCTATACGAGCAAAATCCTGGCGAGGATGACGTTGTAGATATGCAGTGAAGACATACAAAATATTACAGAACAACAAGTGCACAGGAGGCTGACAGTGTGCCTAAACTGCATAAAATGACTCTCTCCCAACAGCTGGCTCTCTCCCTGTTACTGTGAGGCTAAAACCATTAGTCAGTGGTCGTCTGATAGACCCTGACAGTCTTCTCCTTCTTGCCTTTTCATTCTCCAGCTTCCTCCAACTGAGCGGGAATGAGATGAGGGAGAACTAGAGAGGTGGCAGTAAAATGGTGGTGGTGGAGAGGCATACATGGGAAAAAGCAGCAGTTGTCAGTGAACTGTAGATGCAGAGGAAGTGGTGGAAAGCAAGAGGACAGAGCGAAGTAGAGGAAGAGAGAAAGAGAGATATACACATGTGATGGAGAAGTGAGATGAAGTGCAGGGAGGGATTGAATACACAAGAGATGAATACCAGAGGAGAGACTTTGTACATGGCGAGAGATTGAGGGGATGACAGCTAAGAGATACAAGAAAGAGAGAGGAAGAGTAAGGGAGAGTGCAGATATTAAGAGATTGCAAGGGGCAAATAGAAGAGAAGGAGAGATGGAGATTTGACATCAGGGAGTGCGCTCCAGAGGCGGAACATTGTGAAGTGTGCCTCAGGGACTAGAGCCCACTATTCCATAATACCCTCTATGTCACAGTCATGGGTGCTTCACTCTGCAGGAGGTAGATTGAGCCAGCACAAGAATAAGTACCTACCATGGAGACAGGATGTGCTCCACAGTCCTTGGTTCTATGCTCAAGCAGTGCAATGAATGTATTGGGAACATTCACCTAGGGGAGTGCACATTGGCGGAATGCATACTGCGCAGACCATCAGTGAGTGAACATTGAATACTGAACATTGGCGAGCGCAATATCACTGAGCAGAACACATCAGGAATGACACATATGAAAGGAATGCACATTGGTGCATGCATATTCCCATGAATTATATTTTTTGAGTGCCAAGGCCTGGGGTTTCATAAACCATCAGAAAACCTGGAGATAAAACAAAGCAGCTCAAAAAATGTGTTCTTTAGACAAACTCCAGCAAAAATATGTTTGTTGCTTTGCTTTAACAAAGGAATAGGGTGATGAGTGGGAAGCACATTTAAGATCAAGAGGTGCAGGAATGCAAGGGGGGCAAGACATGGGAGATAGAGCAGGAAAAGTGCATGATCCCCCATGGAGAATTTAAAAAAAAGAATAAAGTAGTTCCTTTTGAGCCAGGGAAGCATAACACTATCTTGACCCGAGGGTTTCAGAGCGCTTTACAGGTTTTGGGAATAAGTTAATACGTTTACAATTGGTACATGAGGGTATTCATAATGTCAAAGTCATAGGACAGTACAGCATATAAGTCATCCAATTAAAAAAGTATGGTAAAGAAGCTATGCACCAGGGTAATAAAATACAAGAAGAGGCAGGAAATCAATTAACTAAGAAGCAAGCAAATGAGATTGACTAAGAAGCCAAAGAGCTATGAACAATCAGCTGGCTCTAAATCCATCATAGGTTTTTGGTTTAGCCCACAAGTGGTCTGTAGGTGATATCTGGCAAACCCTCCCCTTGTCTTCATGTTAAAGCTCTTGGCCACAAAGTGATAGAAAAACCAATAAAGGCAGCCATTTTGCCTTTTGTATAGCAATTTTTTGTTTACCAAGTTACACAGACTCACAACACCTGTACTTCATTGTATGTTAATTGCATTTATATAGCGTTTACTACCCCATACCAGGCGTCAAAGTGCTTTTTTAGCGAGTGGTAGGCGCTACTCTGGAACTCATAAAGGATTAGCGGTGAATTAGTATAGTGAAATATGAAATTTGAGAGGTGGATATGTTAGTCTGTTATTTGGAGTGAGTAGGATAGTGGAGGGTTTGAAGAGGGTTATGGTTTGTATTTATATATCGCTTGCTACCCATGATGAGGTCTTGAAGCACTTTGAGGTGAGTAGCACGCTACTCCAGAACCAAAAAAGGATTAGTGGTTAATTAGTCTGGGGGAATATGAAACTAATTTCAGCGGTGGACTTGTTAGTCTGTTATTTGGATTGAAAAGCAACACCACTACGAGAAATAACCTGTACAACGCAACCATTACATCGCACTACACTTACAACGCAGGCATTACATAGCAACATCCTTTACAATTCATGACACTACAACGCAGACATTACAACGCATGACGCTACAGCATGTCACTACAATGCAGGCATTACAACGCATACCATTATAACGCATACCATTGGAGTTAGAATAGTAATTTTTACCCCCATACTATCCAATACTTACCTTAAATGCAATGTAATGGTATGCGTTGTAATGCTATGCGTTGTAAAGGTAGTATGCGATGTAATGGAATGAGTTGTAAAGGTAGTTTTTAAAAATGCGATGTAGTGTCATGCGATGTAATGGAATGTGTTGTAGTGGATGTTGCAATGTAAAAACTGCATTGTAAGTGCATGTATTGTAAATGTATGCGTTGTAACGTCATACATTCCACCACTACAAGTGTCCCTAACACAAATAACAGGAAGAGAAGATGTGGCAGAAACAATAGCTGCAAGATTCACTCACACAAAAGAAACATGTACCAGACAGGTAACACCATCAGACACATCCTCACACACTTGTAACAGATACAGAACATGCTGCAGCCGTAAACTCCTCCAAATACACCCAAAAGAGAAATGGCACATGCAACAGCAGAGCACGAGTCTTTATACAAGAAGAAATATAAACATATAGGATAAGTACAACCGTAGGGCAAGTTTCCATTACATACAGTGAACAATAACGATGAAGGAGAAAGCACTGCAAGAATCCATAAGAGAAAAAGAGATAGAGCAATGAGAGTGTGTGTGTGAGGACCGGTCACAGTAGTATATTTAGGCACTTTCGAGCAAGTGCATCAAAAAACTAAAAGCGGAGTTAGATTTGCCTTGCTGTGCTTTATAATCTGCCCTACTATCAAAATGCACATGGAGTTAGAATAGTAATTACACACTTCATCGTGGTCAATGGCCAGTCCTCATAATAATATGTATACTATGTTGGGAGTGTGTGTCCAGATGTTCTTGCTCGAGTGAAAGAAGTATGCATAGTCTCTGCTCATCTCATATATACTATGGCTTATGATAAATTAATATGTCTCTTTTATAATTACAATACTCTGATATCAATTGACTGCTATGAAAACATCCAAAAGTGCATGCAAACTACTTGTTTGCCAAACCTCTGTCATACATGCCTACTACTTTCTCTGGGTAATCCCCTTACCTTCTTATATATGCTGCATTACATGCTCTATAGTTGGCAATACTGGTCTTAGTAGCCACTGGGATTTTTGCCTAAGTTGAGTGGTTGAATTGTGAATTCCTGTCAATATCTAACAGCTGGAGGCTGGTGATTACAAACCTATCAAGGTAGAGAAACATTGTGTGCTCTATAACTTTCGACAGACCCCCATTCCTCACAGTACACAAGTACTGTCTGTTGCGATAGCTCCTCCAGATGATGGTATGGTGTGCTGCCTTCTGAAGCCCCATTAAACCCAAAAAAATGTGTATTGTGGGGACTAATTATCTGATGCAAATCTACCACAGTGAAAACTCAATTTAGTCACTGGTCAATATGTATCTATTTAATGCAGATAAAGGTTCAATAACTAAAGGACTAGGTCAATAACGGGTACTCTCCGTACTCATGCTTCAGGACAGTAAAATAATCAACACATTCTCATATATATACATGTTTCATGAATGACACAACTTTCAAAAATATCAGAAACACTCAATTATCTCCATGGAAGTCTGTGGACAGCCAAATACAGACCTAACAGCTACAAATCTTCACTTAAATCTTCTATTTATTTTTAAACTTGTGAGGCTATCTGTAAAGGTAAGACCACAGTCCACATTAGGAGGTAGTCTTTATAGGGTATTCACATATAAAGGACCGACTGTTCCTTTAATGTGCGTCCAAAAAGAGTTTTAAAGAATTTCAATTTCAGAAGCTCCTTCAATCAAAATGTTGATGCGTATCAACCCATTCACCTTTGGGCCTCATCAGGACGATGGAAGGGTAGAAGTGTGATTGCTGTGTCAGAGTCACGATGTGCCATGGGGGCGGTATCAGGCCGGGTATGTAGTGAGCCACAGAAGATACGTCACAGAGAATCTGGAGGTATGACAGTATCTGTGCCGAGGTCCTAATGACAAGAACCATGGCACGTGAGTGAGCACATTGCCCGGAAGGTGCAAGGCTCTATCTTATTGCTTGCCAAGGCTGGACAATGTGGATCAAACGGGCAGGGTAGTTACCAACTGGGGCCAAAGCTATATAAGATACCACAGGAATTATACCTTGAGAGAAAGTCAGTAAAATATGCCCTGAGATAAGTAGGACATTGCCTGCAGTTTAACTCCGGAACTCCCATAATGTATGTCTTTATGTATACAGGGACCAAAATTGGACCAGATATCATAATGCTCTGGAACCGTGCTGGGTTTAATACCTTATTAGATTTTTTAAAGGAGGGAAATTGGGTAACCCCTAAAGTGATGCAATATTTAATTCGGGGAAACTTTCTGATAATAGGTTCGTATAGCTTGATTTATAAGCTGCTGAGACAATTAGACCCTCGAGATATCTGTTCTTCTAACCCATTATAGGACGATTTGTTTTTGGTAGCACGGACCAGGAAGCCAGGGGAATGGAAACGCTGTTTAACTCGTCAAATTGAGCAGGACTGGAGCTTGAAAGCCATGAAAAAATGGCAGGAACAAGAAAACCATGTTCTTTCTGTTATTACTTGGAAGAAACTAAATAGACTTAATTTTGAAGCATTGTGAGAAGAATTATATTTTTTAGTAAATGGCTCTATATTATACCCCGGCAGCCATTGCTAAAATGTACATTAATACTCCTGCCAACTGTTTTAGATGTCAGCATTGTACTTTAGCTAACTGGTCTCACATTATCGTTCACTGCTCTAAAATTGCCCCTTTTTGGAATTAGATCTTCTTATTTTTACAAACTTATTGTGAGATCCAGGTCTCTTACAATGTTAAACTAATGTTGTATGGTTATGACTCCGATCTTGAATTGACAGATCAGATGGTTAAATTGTTGTTTATTACAATGGCAGTGGCAAGGTCTTTGATCTTACAGAATTGGAAAACAATACAGGTTCCCTGTTTCCACGCCTGGCTTCAAAAAATGAAGAATGTAAGAAAAAGTGAATCTGTATATGCATATCGAATTGGAAAAATGAGGAAGTTTGATAAAGTTTGGAGATCTTATTTTGAGTAATTATGGACTAATTTTGGACCAATGTATTAATGCTAATTACCCCCTTTGCAGTCTCTCAGTAGATATTTTGAATTTATTTGTACTCATATTTTTTGACTGTTATACTGTTTTTGTATTCATTTGTACATCATGATCCAAAGCACTTCAATAAAAAACATAAAATAAAACAAAAAGTAGGACATTGCCAAGCCGTTAACATCCACTGTTAAGGCCGTCACTAGTCTACTCACTAAGTCATTTATATATTTTTTAATCCATCCGTTCATCCTCCACACTTCAATACATCCCCACCTTACTCATTGATCCATTCATACAAGCATTCTCCCACTCACTCAGCAATCCCTTTAATCACTCATTCATATATCCATAAGCTCAGGATTCACTCACTCCACCACCTAGAGGTCAATTTAACCACTTACTCATTTGCCATAGTCCTATTCATCCATCCATTCATAGTCATCCTCATTTACCTCCTCATCCAAGACAACTCTGACCCTCCACCATAAACTTATCCTTACACCCACTTGCCAACCAACCTCCAACTTATCCCAACCATACATTCACCCACCTATTAACCTATCTATGTATTTATTCACCTTTTCCATACTCAATCATCTAGCTACTTACTCGTCTACCATCCAAATGCTCAATTCACCTTGCCACTTTATCTACCTTATATTCTCCCTTACCCATTCACTCATTTATTTGCCCATTATTCATCTGTCCACTTCTCATACACCTACACATTCCTTCATATGACCATACCACATTCCTTACCGACTCTAATATCAACCTACTTATCAACTATTCAATCACTCATTTGCCAACCTAACCATGCAGTTAAATATGTCCATATGCACACTCAACCACCAACACACTCTCTCACATATACACCT
Source organism: Lissotriton vulgaris (assembly GCF_964263255.1). Lineage (NCBI taxonomy): Eukaryota > Metazoa > Chordata > Amphibia > Caudata > Salamandridae > Lissotriton > Lissotriton vulgaris. The sequence goes on from NC_141699.1 coordinate 446,849,300, forward strand.
ACAGCCACCCACAGAGTAATTTTTCTGCCTATTTGCAGTTGCATTAATCCACCATCTGATACAGCCATTCCTCCAACACCAGCCTACTTGGCCACCACCAACTCATTCAACACCCACTTACTCATTCACTGTCTACCTACCCACACATTTGTCCACCTACTCATACATCCATCAACCTAATTGACCAATTATTCACATACCTATCTCAGCATGTAATATATCCATCATTCACTGATTAAATGAAATGAAAGTGACATTTAAAGAGTGCACTAATATCCAGGAGTGTCCAGGAGCTAGGCTCAGAATAAGATAACAGAGGCAGGTTGTGAAAGATAAGCTACTGATTAAAAATACATGTTTTAAAGGCTTACCTGAAGGCTAGTGGATCTATTTTCTTTTTCATTCATGGGTGAGGGAGTTCCCCCTCATTGAGATTTTTTTAATTTAGGGACAACTAGGTTGTTGGCCACAGCAGATCGGAGTGATTTGATGGGACCTGCCAGAGAAAACTTTCAACTATTTACTTATCAAATCACCCTGCCATGCAACATCTCATTCAACCTTTAATTTACCCATACACCTAATTAATCATACATCCACTTCCCACATACCTGCCCATCAAAAACTGACTGACCGCAAATGCCCTCACAGCACACACTGACACACACACACAGACACCCTATTATTATGACGACTGGCCATTGACCCGATTGAAGTGTGTAACTACTACTCTAACTCCACGCATGCTTTGATAGTAGGGAAGGTTATAAAGCGGACTGAGGCATATCGAACTGCGCTTTTAGTTTAGTAATGCACTCACTCGAAAGTACCTGAACACACTACTGCAAATAGTTCTCATAACGCACCGATTTCTCAGAAAGATAGTGTTTATCAGGTTCTGACAAGGTTGACCTACACTGTGAGGACCAAGTCATTTTCCACAGCAGGGATTTTACATGTTCACACACATACACACACACACACACAAACGCATGCATATATACAGTATTTTAAAGAGAAATAGAGAAAGTCAGATACTATTTAAAATATCTGTTAGCTCCAGAGAAGTGTTGACACTCTTTCATTCAATATATTGAAGCAGGGCTGAGAAGTACAGGCACGCTCCCTTTCAAATTAAATACGTGCAGATACTCAGTACTGGACAGTACTTGCCCATTTAAAGCACTGCACGTGTGCGCACACAAACACACACACACAGATACATAAGTGCAAATACATGTTCTCTCACACTCCAATTACAGCACGGGCAAAAGAAGCATTGGCTTCCTCTCATGCTTCAGTGGTGAAGGTTGATCTTCTGTGCAGTCGACTGGTTCATCCCTCCTTGGGATGTTTGAGGTGAAACACTGACAGGGGACGAGACAGCTGAGACAGAAGATGGGGTAAACACCATCAAGGCCAGGAGTAAGAGCACACTCTGGATTTGCACATCCTACTGCTTATCTTCAGAAACTGCAGACCAGCAAAGAAATGCATGAAGGGTGATAAGCGTGATTGGTTCTTAGTTCTTCACAATACAATAGGAGATAACATATGTCACTCAGCTCGTCATTTGTCACAAATGGTTGTGAATAGCGCTGATAACAAGTGCATTGATTGGAATCAAATATTTTGCTCTTACTGATATTAGAAGTCATTGTCAAATCTATTGCTGTGTTTAGTGCATCCGATCTCTCTTAAACTGAGAGTTATTAATAACAAATTAAGAATCATTGTATTTGTGTCATGAAGAATTATAATTTGCTCAAACTTCGAAAAACTGGTGTGGGCCACGTGTCACTGTGATGAGCACTAGGAAAAGAAAATCAGATTTTCAGATTATACAGAAGCTTCGCCAGTAGAGGCATTGGAGGGAAATACTTATTATGAAGATTCTGGAATATTTTAACAAGGTGGTGTGACTTTTTTATTCAGTAATTTGCCCCTTGCATTCTCAGACAGAAACTCGATTGAGTCTGTTGTGCAGAAGTCTAGCTAATCTATAACTTACTGTAAGATGGACACATCGAAAAAGTTTAACCAACTTCAACATTACTGATGCGTGACCAATTAAAGCAAACAGACAGTAACAGAAATCATTCTGTTTGGAAACAACATTATAAACAAGCATTTACAATGCAGTAGGTCTCGTAACTGCAAATTTTGGAGCTATTGGCATTGTGAATGGCAATGCTTTAAAAAAAATTCAAAGCCATTGTTATTTAAAATGATAGAGCGCAGGCTCACCTGCTCAACATACTCACCTGGGCCCATATATCGATGTATATTTTAAACAGGTAAACCTACACACAATCAATTGTTGTTTTTACCATTTGTATTTTATACCATTTATCTTACCAATCCAAGTCCCTGATACCTATAGTCCTAAAGGATGAAGAGAGTTAAAGAGAGAATAAGTGACCACAAACTCGGAAAAGGTTTACATTCTTTATCTAAGTAAATCTTTGAAAAAGTTATAAAACATGAACCCAAATTAACTTCTTATTTTGTTTAGACTAATGCAGATTTAAACATAAACATTGCAAATGATTTGGAGAGAAAAATGTTGTTAAGCATTTAAAGAGAGGGTGGGTAAGAAAAAGGGAAAACGGTACAATGACAAACCCACACTTTATAGTTACCTAGAATGGTGTGGTGACCAACCCTGGCCACGGACTGAGTCAAAGAATAAGAATCCCAAAGTACAGGTGCCAGCAGGAAAGAACAGGTACAAGCCAGAATCAGGACAGGTTACGGGCCAAATTGGATCAGGATAGGACCACCACAGGCTAAGACCAGCACCACAGTTAAAGTTCAAAATGCCAGGTTTTTAAACCCTATCTGCAGCTAATAGTCGAACCGCAATTGGATCATTGGACATCTCCCCAGAACCCCGATTGGGTTATCGAATCTTCTGACAGAGTGCTCCGCCAGAAACCCTGCTCCCGATCACGTATTGAATGTATTGGGTCAGTGACAGGTCAGCTATTCGGACAAGTCCGCCGATTTAACTAGCTAAGCCTAGCCTAGTTATACTATTTTTCAGGTCAGTATACCACCCCAAATGTTGCAAATGTGTGAATCCCACAATTTTATTGGACAAGAACGAGAGTAGCCATCACACCATATTTTCCTTGAAGCAACTTGTCAATCATGTATTCAAGTTGTTCCCTCCCCATAACTTTATCTACCCATGTATTTTTATTCCGCCCGGTAGTGAAATGTATCATAATGAATGCACTGTATAACACTTCTTTCTATTCTATTCCCATTATTTTATTTTAACTATTGCTTTAAATATTAAGCAAAATCAAACAGCTTAGCAAAGCAGCGGTGCAAGCTTCTTGGACGTTAGGACACATAACAGCCATATTAGTTCTATTGCGCAGAAGCAAACGTTTTCCCATCAAGCATGCCACGTGAGCATGACAGACGAATGTGCAGTAGAAAATCCTGCGTAGCAGCAGCCATTTTAGTGCAAGCGGATTATAATTAGTAAAAGCACATTGGCAAGCTTCCCCTAGATGCCTAATAGGTTGTGTAATGCAATATTAATAAGACAAAACATGTTAGTTAGTATATTAATATTATTTTCAAGAGGGTTGAGTTCGAGCAAGTCACTTTACATGTGAAACCTTGCTCCATCAATCCCCCCTTTGATGATATTTTATATCAAACTAATTGATGAAACAGATGCCAACTTTTACACTTCACCCAACTCAATTTCTTCAAACTTTCTGTTAATATTCTTTTCATTTTTCATATAGAAGTCTTTCACTTTCTTGTATAAATGTCCATTATACTCTTCTAATTCTATTTCGTTAATATTTCTTTTCTTTCCTTTTTTATTCACTGTATATATCCTTTTATGTGTGTGACATTTGCAACAAGTTATTATCCCTAAAATAGTTAGGGCTATTCCCACCATTGGCATCAGTATTTTACCTACAAAACTTTTCCCTAAATTAGAAAACCAACTGCCTATAGAAAAGAGGCCATCTGTTAGTCTCTTCCATGCACTATCAACTTCCAATGGTTTGAGTTCTTTTTCTAAATAAGTAATATTCCTTACATACCCTTTCAGTTCTACACTTTTGTCAGGTATGTAAGTGCAACAATGTTGCGCCTTTAACATTCTACAGACTCCGTCCTCTTTTGCCAATAATGTATCAAGAGCAAGTCGATTTTGTAAAACCATTGACCTTACCGCAACTAGTTCAGTATTGATCATTAAAAATCCTCCAGCAGTGTCAGTCGATAAATGATTCACCACTGTTGACAATTTGCAAATTCTTTGAGTATTTAAAACCTCTCCCACTGAAGGTGTCAATGCACTAAATATGTCAACCACAATTTCCGAAAAACGAGCTCTTCTATTACGTATTTGTCCATTAGTGTCTTCATTGCTTCCAGTGATTTTATTTACATGGCATACATTTGGGAATACTATTCCAAAATAGCAACTCCCATACCAATGATCAGGTAATTTAAAATATGCTTTGTTCCCACAGATATAATAAATCCCAGGAAACACCGGCTCAGTTCCATCTTTAAAATACCAACCCCCAATTACTTTATAATTGTGTTCGCATACACTAGAAACAAAGAATACATTGTTATAATAACTTGTTCTTTCCCTGTGGAGACAGAGTTTCCCTTTCTTTTCAAAATCCAGCAACATAGCAGCATGAGTTTTGCCATTCAAGGTGTATTCTTTATTTTCTGCCCATTTAGGAATCTTTTGTTTCTGTTCTGTAGCCTTTCTTTGGAAATCCTCGCTCCTTTTCTCAACTAAATTAAAAAATAGTTTCTCTTCTTCATGTAAAATGCATGTTAAATTATTCGTGTGTGCTTCAGCTATATCTATTGTACCTACTGTTAGAAAATATTCTCCCATATAACGAGCTACGTTACCGTTACTATGTACAGGATTCAGGTTACTATAAATTGGAAATTCAGAGAAAATCACATCTAAATTAGAATAATAATATTGTAAGGGTTCTTTATTATAAAATAAACTAGCTAAAATACTACATGAAATGCCAGAAGTCAAGGGAAAATGGTGATAATTGACACCTTCTGCTACAGACAATGGTAGCTTCATACATACATAGCAATCACTCATTTCCATTGCCTCTACATAATGTACTAATAGATTTGCAAATACATTCAAATGTGTTCTATTTCTAACTTTATTGTAATGCAATCCTTCCTCATCTGTTGCTTCTAGTTCTACTCTTTGCTGCCTAACATTATCTAAGGATTTGTCTCATTTTGCTCTTCATTATAAGGTGGCGGATTTTTCATTAATCAATCCTTCAAGTAATCATCTTCTGGATCAGCACTTGTCATTAAATTTGTTTTTTTCTTAGTACTTTTACTCCCTGTTTGTTCTTCTAATGCTCAGACAGGATGTAATCCTTCCACTAGCATAGACTGTCTCCATTGTTTCATCTGCTTATCTCTTGTCTCTTTAGGAAATTTAGGATAAAATGTACTTATACTTTTATCACTTCTGGATCTGTCTCGCTGAAAAGCCTCTGTTTCCCATTTCTCCAATGCCTCATATTGAGTTAACCTAGGTCTAGGATCTAATTCATTCATGCGTGCTCTTAAATTGTACAAAACTCTACCATTTAAGGTACCATTTTCTGGAAATGCCCGCATTCCATTTTCTTTTGTGTATTCTATCCAGTTTTCTAACCATATACAAGTATGGTAGTCCCTCTCAACCATCATGTATGATGTCGGCTTATTCGGTGGTGGAATAATAATCCCTTCTCTGGTTTTTATTGGCTTATCCTTTTTAAAGAATTTTTAAACTTTTTTGACAAATGACATTTTCTTTTATCTCTGCACATGATATAAGGTCTCCCTCTCATCATCCTTTCTTTAGCAAAACCTGGATATCTTCTTTCAGGTCTATTTCCTATGACTCCTGGATCTAAATACCACATATATTTTATGCCACTTTACTTCGTGATGACACTCAGTTTGTTTACGAGAAACCTCCAATACCAAAACGTTTCTTATTTTCAATGACCAATCAATGATTAGAATTCAAAACAAGTTTAACCAATGGTTACGCAGCTTTTTCTGTGAGACGAGTTCTCACGCTCCTGTACTCACTCCTCCTTTACAAAATGACCTCAGCTACACACCCGCTGTATTAATCAATACCAGCTCGGCGTGACGTCAGTGCAGCTCCGCAACTGACTTCCTCTTTTGCAAGGTAATACGAGAGTTTACTTCCATTCACTTTTAAATGCTCATTTTATTAATTAACAACGTGAAAACATTTGCCACTATGTCCGAGTAACTATTTCAAAGAAAAGAATGATTTACAGTCACTGTGAGTAACTCCCTTCTGTTTACTCTTCATACACTACAAGTAAATCCCTTCCGTCTACCTTTCACGCAAGCATCAGAAAACCTGTTACTCCCTCGGGCTTACCCTTTCTAGGTTTTGTAAGGCCAAGGTTTCAACAACGAACACCTTTGCTGTCAATAAAGCTCAGAAGAACCTGCTACTCCTCCAGTGTGACCCTTTTTAGGTGATATCCTGCCAAAGTTTTACTAGCGAACTCTTTGCTATCAATTATTCACATATTTATACAGAAAAAGTCCCTAAAACTGTGCTTCCGGTTTTACCTAACTATGCACTTACTTCCTTGAACAAGTGACCTAACAACAGAATGGCTTCCATTTACCACCTGTTATTCTGCCCCCGGGGTTTCCAGACAAAGCATAAAACAGGTACGAACAATTTTGGTTAATGCATAAAATCAATAAAATCTATAATCAATCAATATTTGCTAACTAGCTTTCTACACTAATCCCTAACCTTGCCTCTGCCACCAAAAGAACTGATGGAGCGCGGGCTCACCTGCTCAACATACTCACATGGGTCCATATATCTATGTATACATTAAATAGGTAAGCCTACACACAATTAATTGGGGTTTTTACAATTTGGATTTTATACCATTTATCTTACCAATCCAAGTCACCAATACCTATAGTCCTAAAGGATCAAGGGAGTTAAAGAGAGAATAGGTAGCAATAATAACATTTAATATTTCATAAATGACCACAAACTCAGAAAAAGTTTAAATTCTTTATCTAAGTAAATCTTTGTGAAGTTGTGAAACCTGAATTCAAATTAACTTCTTATTTTGTGCTGATGACGAGCTGAGCTCGTCATGAACAATGGGATTTCCAACAATTCAGCACTGGAGGAAATTCTCTCTAGCAGCAATGGTGTTAAACAAGTAAACCTACACACAATCAATTGGGGTTTTTACCATTTGTATTTTATACCATTTATCTTACCAATCCAAGTCCCTGATACCTATAGTCCTAAAGGATCAAGAGAGTTAAAGAGAGAATAGGTAGCAATAATAACATTTAATATTTCATAAATGACCACAAACTCGGAAAAGGTTTAAATTCTTTATCTAAGTAAATCTTTGAAAAGGTTATAAAACATGAACCCAAATTAACTTCTTATTTTGTTTAGACTAATGCAGATTTAAACATAAACATTGTAAATGATTTGGAGAGAAAAAGTTCGTTAAGCATTTAAACAGAGGGTGGGTAAGAAAAAGGGAAACAGTACAATGACAAACCCACACTTTATAGTTACCTAGAATGGTGTGTTGACCAACCCTGGCCACAGGCTGAGTCAAAGAATAAGAATCCCACAGTACAGGTGCAAGCAGGAAAGAACAGGTGCAAGCCAGAATCAGGACAGGTTACAGGCCAAATTGGATCAGGGTAGGAGCACCACAGCTAAAGTTCAAAATGCCAGCATTGTAAACCCTCTCTGCAGCTAACAGTCGAACCCCAATAGGGTCATCGATCTTCTCCCCAGAACCCCGATTGGGTTATCGAATCTTCTGACAGAGTGCCACGCCAGCAACTCTGCTCCCGATCACCTATTGAGTGCGTTGGGTCAGTGACAGGTCAGCTATTCGGACAAGTCGGATGATCTAACTAGCTAAGCCTACCCTAGTTATACTATTTTTCAGGTCAGTGTACCACCCCCAAATGTTGCAAATGTGTGAATCCCACGATTTTATTGGACAAGAACGAGGAGTAGCCATCACACCATATTTTCCTTGAAGCAACTTGTCAATCATGTATTCAAGTTGTTCCCTCCCCATAACGTTATCTACCCATGTATTTTTATTCCGCCCGGTAGTGAAATGTATCCATAAACATATTTCACATTTTGTTCAATTCAGCTTCCTCTAGCAAGGCGAGGAGTTCACTCTGCTCTGCTATCCATGTCTGATTTGGCGTAGGTTCAAGGCTACAGCTTCTGTGGCTTCAGGACTTTTCGCACAGGCGCAGTTTCTCCAAAGATGGAGTTCAGCAAAGCAATTAGGCTCATTATTTCGTTACATGTAAAAATAGAAAAGAAACAGTTTTAGAGACACAGAATAAATGAATGCACTGTATACTACTTCTTTCTACTCTATTCCCATTATTTTATTTTAACTATTGCTTTAAATATTAAGCAAAAACAAACAGCTTAGCAAAGCAGCGGTGCAAGCTTCTTGGACGTTAGGACACATAACAGCCATATGAGTTCTATTGCGCAGAAGCAAAAGTTTTCCCATCAAGCATGTCACGTGAGCATGACAGACGCATGTGCAGTAGAAAATTCTGCGTAGCAGCAGCCATTTTAGTGCAAGCGGATTATAATTAGTAAAAGCAAATTGGCAAGCTTCCCCTAGATGCCTAATAGGTTGTGTAATGCAATATGAATAAGACAAAACATGTTAGTTAGTATATTAATATTATTTTCAAGAGGGTTGAGTTCGAGCAAGTCACTTTACATGTGAAACCTTGCTCCATCAATCCCCTCTTTGATGATATTTTATATCACACTAATTAATGAAACAGATGCCAACTTTTACACTTCACCCAACTCAATTTCTTCAAACTTTCTGTTAATATTCTTTTCATTTTTCATATGGAAGTCTTTCACTTTCTTGTATAAATGTCCATTATACTCTTCTAATACTATTTCGTTAATATTTCTTTTCTTTCCTTTTTTATTCAGTATTGCGTTAAATATTAAGCAAAAACAAACAGCTTAGCAAAGCAGCGATGCAAGCTTCTTGCACTTTAGGACACATAACAGCCATCTTAGTTCTATTGCGCAGAAGCAAAGGTTTTTCCACTAAGCACGTCACGGAAGCATGACAGACGCATGCGCAGTAGAACATCCCACATAGCAGCAGCCATTTTAGTACAAGCGGATTATAGTTAGAAAAAGCACTTTGGCAAGCTTCCCCTAGATGCCTAATATGTCATGAAATGCAATATTAATAAGACAAAACATGTTAGTTAGTATATTATTATTATTTTCGAGAGGGTTAAGTACGAGCAAGTAACTTTACGTGTGAAACCTTGCTCCATCAACAATACCAAAAGCAACCTATTGCATTGCATAGCGTAGTGTCTGTGAAGACTGCAACATGCTCATTAAAGTAATAACAAAGAACGAAAAAAAGAGTGAGGGGTGTAAACAAAACACTCACTCCACACATACACTGATTATTAACACTACATTCTGGGCATATACATAATAGCAGAGCCTTACATAGGTGGGGAAACAGGCATCACTCCTAGAGACATGGCTTAAAAGGACTGGTTACACTATTGATAGTTCTAGAACATACTATGCAGTCACAACCACTCTATGCCCAGGAAAGGGACAGTAGTCCTCTGTATACAATGCTTGGTGCACCCCTCTAGGTCACAGGGCAGATCCCCGACCTGACATATATTCAGGGACTTACTGGCCTGAACATCTGCGAATACAATTAGATCAGCATGAAGCTAGTGGCAAAATAAAAGTTAGGATACCCATATCTATGCAATCGGACCACTCAGTAAAAGTAAACATGCCTGTATAACATGTGAGGTAGAATCTGATCCCAACACTGAAGGTATTTTTTTTATAGTACTGGAAACTGACAAAGCAAGGTATTTAGTTTGGTTACAATTGATTTTGAGGCAGTGGTCTGCCCCTGCACTTCTCGAAGATCTCACGGTCCGCCCTTTGGCCATGTATACATGTTATAAAAAAATAGTAAAGTAAACATCAATTACAATTAATGGGTGGTGGAACAGTTGAAAGTGAGGAAATTATACACTGGAGAAAGAAAGCAAGGAGAAAAAGAAAATGGACAAGGAAATTAGGGATAGAAGAGGCATTAGAAAAGCATAAGGGCTGACACCAAGAATGGTGGAGATGCCTGAAACATCAGATTACGGCCACTGTAATGCCGAACAGTAGTTGAGGCAGTGCCCTTCGCTTTTGTACTCATCGGTCTTCAGCGTAAGATAAGTTCCCATCCCTGGACCCCGTCAAGGGCTGCGGCCTCATTGCTGTCCAAAAGCTCTGTCCTTCACTCTCTAACATAGGAACATCTAAGTATCCTTGTTCTCATACTCTTCTACAGACTGCAGGACATGGTTCTACTGCCTCGGTTTCGAATAGAAAGGAGGAAGTCCCTGCCCCATAAATAAACAGAGCACGGTGACCCTGAAGCGGCGCCGCGTTGTGACTCAAAGTAATAAATAAATAAATAAATCTATACTACTATTATAATGGAAGAACTTTGAACCTTTGAGGCGGGTAAACCCGAGAATCACAGCGCCAATCCACACACCCGATACATCGTTGTAATCTTCAGGGTGTGCAGATGGACATAGGCTATATAAACGTAATAAATATACGTGATTTAAAAAATTTACCGCAAAAAAAGGGGTCCCTTGGAAGAAGCGCCGGCCGCGACGTGCATGCCCGACGTGAGGAGCGTGGGGAGGAGCGGCGTCCAGGAGCGCAAGGAAGACCGGCGGACATGGCGCGGGGATGAGCGGTGAGGTGCGGCGGACAGGTGGTGAGGAGCGGCCGACAGGCAGTGAGGAGCGGCGGACAGGCAGGGAGGAGCGGTGGGCGGCGGATGAGGTAGGTTATTTATTTATTTATTTAGGAGCGGTGAGCGGCGGAAAAATGAAGCAAAAATGAAAATCGTGAGCAAGAGGAAGAAAACGGAGCATTACAAAAGTGAGCCAAACGGTGCATTACAGGAGGAAAAAGTTACGTGTGCAGGTTACAAAAGCGTACATCGTGAGCAAGAGGAAGCAAACGGAGCATTACAAAAGTGAGCCAAACGGTGCATTACAGGAGGAAAAAGTTACGTGTGCAGGTTACAAAAGCGTAGAAAGTAAACATAGAGGTATAGGAGGAAAAAGTGACGTGTGCAGGTAGCAAGAGGAAGCAAACGGAGCATTAAAAAAGTGAGCCAAACGGTGCATTACAGGAGGAAAAAGTTACGTGTGCAGGTTACAAAAGCGTAGAAAGTAAACATAGAGGTATGGGAGGAAAAAGTCACGTGTGCAGGTAGCAAGAGGAAGCAAACAGAGCATTAAAAAAGTGAGCCAAATGGTGCATTACAGGAGGAAAAAGTTATGTGTGCAGGTTACAAAAGCATACAAAGTAAACATAGAGGTATAATACTGCAATAACATAGAGGTATAGGAGGAAAAAGTGACGTGTGCAGGTAGCAAGAGGAAGCAAACTGAGATTAAAAAAGTGAGCCAAACGGTGCATTACAGGAGGAAAAAGCTACCTGTGCAGGTTACAAAAGCGTACATAGTAAACATAGAGGTATAATACTGCAATATATGGAGGAAGGCTCCGGGGGACCCACGGACAACGTCGGCGCGGGCGGGGGCCCTGAAGCCTAATTGCTCCCGGACAACGTCGGGACGGGCTGCTAGTAAATAAATAAATAAACAGAACGCGGTGACCCTGAAGCAGCCCTGGGCTATCAAAGTAAAAAATAATAATAATAAACAGAACGCAGTGACCCTGAAGCGGCGCCGCACAGCAAATCAAAGTAAAAATAAATAAATAAATAAACAGAGCAGGATGACCATTAAGCGGCACCACGCTCTGAATCAAAGTAAAAAAAAAAACATAAACAGAGCGTGGTGTACCTGAAGTGGACACCGTGCTAAACTTTGCGCTGTAAATAAAACTATGAACAGAGTAACCTGGGGAGTTTGCTTTTGATGGGGGGAAAAGGAGAGAGGAGCTGTTAGGATTACCAATGAGGAGCCAGCGTGTCCCATAAACAGAGCTAACAGCACACCCTCCTATGTCACGCCAAACAAAGATGGTGTTGGCTTCTCCAAATGGGCTGTCCTAAAATTGAACAAGGCGGTAACAAAAAAGCCTAATTTCCAATCATGTACCAGCATTTAACAAAAACGATGAAGCACGCCAATTGAAAACAAGGGCGTGGCTTAAAGTCCCCTTCTCAAACTATCTATTCCAAGAAGCCTTCTAAGAGGGAGCAGCGTATGCACTCTGCAGCCCCAGACGAGACCTAAAAAATCAGTCCGCAATCATGTGGCCACTCTCATAGGAGTAACAAAGTACCCCAGTTGCACATGTCTGCAGCCTGTGGATGATCTTCGATGACAAGCTCTAAATCGGACCACAAATCTAATCTATTCTCCGAAGAGCATTGCTGCAGTTTCATCTCTTGAGAAAACAACCCCCATCTCCTCATGAGAGTTGTACTAGTCTCTTCTTTGCCACTATGAACTAAACCTGTCTCCCTAAAACAAATCAAATAAGAAACAAACAAACAATGGCTCCAATACAAAGGGACGCACACGTGTATAGAGCAAACATTGAGTATGTATTCCCCTTTGTGAATGTTAAAACAAAGTTTTTTAAAACAAAGTTTGCTTGGGGGTAGGTAGTGGTCCACAGTACCACTTCACATTCTCAAACAATAAAACATATTTCTTTCTTTTTAAATGCAGCCTTGTTTCTTTTAAGGAAAAAAGGCAACATACATTGTTGTATTCCTATTGCTATTCTCTATTATCAGAATTGTATGTGTGCTTAACCCCTTAAGTGCTGCTGACGGCCAATGGTCGTCAGCAGCGCTACCTCCCCAGTGCTGCGCACGACCATTGAACGTCCATTCAGCACTAGTTCTAATGGACAGCGCAGCACTGGGGAGAAATGTTTACACGCAGCTAAGGTGTTAAGTTCCATCCTAGCATAGTATGGAATGTGCTGATGCCATTAGGGGTTTGAAGGATGCTGCTCAGTTGAAGCTTACTCTGGCAGCCATTGAATGGGATCCTTTGTACCTGAATAAACTTCTGATGAAGTATACTATGTTTCCTCAATTTTATGGAAATTCTACACTGGCGTAGTCGGCAGCTTCACCAAAGGATATCAACTCAGGAACTATCTTCTATATGATTTTATTACAATTTCATATTTGCATTTAAGGTCAGAATTTTAAAGTTCACCATTCATTTGACTATTTGGTTACTTTTTGGAAAGGATATTAAGCTACTTGAGTCTAGTGGGATTAGAGCTTCGCCACATATTGCTTTATATGGGATGTATGATTTTTAGCATATCGATGTGGGCTCATCCTAGAACTCATCATCCTTTTATTAAATGATAACAGCGGCTGCATGATTTTCCTTTATTCTCTGAGATATAATTTCCATTCAAATTTCTCAGAATGGTTGCTCAATATTTGGTACTTTTGTGGAAATAAGAAGAATTCAAGGAAAACTACTTACTGTGAGTTTTAGCATTGGAAAGTGATTTGCTGAATGCCTTTATTTCGTCAGAAAGCGGCTTGCTGTGGGCTTTAATTGGCATGATTCAGCTTTAATACTGTACGTGTTGTGACTCAAACTTTTCAAGGAAAACATTTAACTTTGCATCAATACTATTTGCTGGATGACTAGATTTGCTGATTTGTTGGAAATTTATACATTTGAAGACTTTGTATTCGGCACTGGTAAAGACCATTTCACCAATTTAATTTGGTGGTGGGAACTGCTTTATTGAATTGTGGCCTATATCATTAAACGATGCAGAATGTAACGGCGGCACCTTTCTTCTTGGAGTCACCAGGTGATCCTCCAATTAGATAGCAGAAATGGAAGCGTGTTTCGAGAGATATGCCAAAGTTTGTGGGACATCATTAAGTGCTGAAAGAAAGACTTCACTTCTTTTACATTGTTTGGAATCAGAAGGACAAGAAGTGCTCGATCATTTACCAGAATTACCATCTTCTGAGGCTAATGGGTTGAATGAATATGAAATTTGCATTTGTAAATTGGATAAACATTATTTGCCTAAGATAAGCACGGTACTTGAAAGGTATCATTTTGGGAAACGCACGCAAAAAGATGGGGAAACTGTTGAAACATACATAACAGAATTAAGAAAGTTAGCTTCATCCTGTAAATATGACAATCTAACTGATGAGATCACATACGTGATCAATTTATGTTAGGCTGCAACATGGAAAAGGTGAGAGAGGAGCTGTGGCTTCGAGATGAGCCTACTCTAGAGGAGGTTCTTGGAGTTGCGAAGAGAATAGAACACTTGTTGAAATGTGTTGATGTTCTTAAGAATGGTGATGTAAAAGAGGAAAAGGTTAATTCAGTTAAAAGTAAATTTCACAAATCTAATCCAGTTGTGGAAGATAAAACTAATAGAGAGGTTAAAAATGAAAGATTTAAAAATAAGGAGAAGTTCACCACATTGAAATGTTTCAGATGCAATAAGGTAGGGCATTTAGCTAATGATAGCAGATGTCCTGCGCTAAATCATACATGCTCCAAATGCAAGAAAAAAGGCCACTTCTCTAAAATATGTAGGACGAAAACATCTCGCAGGGTGAAGAAAGTAGAGGTGTATAAAAGTAACTCAGAGTCTTCTCAGGACGACTTTGAGTGTGGGCAGATAGTTGTCCAGATTCAAGATATGTCCAAGAAGAGAAATTGTCCTTTTGACTACATACTCATATGTTTCCTCGTTTTTATGGAAATTCAACATACATTTGTTTTACTTTATTGAAATGTGATCCGAGACATGGTGGTTTGCTAAACTGAGCAGACCACCGTCCCTGTGGTGGTTTCTAATTGTAGGGAGCCAAACTTTGCGACCTACCTCATTAATATTCATAAGGTATGTTAGATTCAAACCCACTATGATTTGGATTTTTTTTAAACTGAGGGCCTCTTGTGTAAAAAGAAGATTTTCTGATTCCTAACATGAATAATACTGATTTGCTGTTGAGAAATCTCCGAATGGTATGTAACATGAGGCCGATGTATTACATTGTGATTTTTTAGTATTCAATATTTAAGAGTACTTTGCCTCCACTATGAAGAATGTATTTGATAAAAAAAAGGGTTGCAATTTGCGCACAGACTTTTTTCTAAATCATTTTTGTTTTGTGAACTGACCTGTGTACCTTTAGGCTGGTTCACAGAATACAGAAAAGTGGGGTGTGGCAATACAACCTACCTCATTAATAGGCATTTGTGTTTTGTGAACTGACCTATGTACTTTTAGGCTGGTTCACAGAATACAGAAAAGTTGGGTGTGGCAATACAACCTACCTCATTAATAGGCATGAGGTAGGTTACAAGTAGCAACCCAATATGATTGGCTGCAATCGCAGGGATGTTGGCCTGCAGTGGTCAGCTAAAAATTCCATTGAAACATTCTTTTAATATTGCAACACTTTATGGTGATTCAGTCATTGCTCTTCTTTCTCTTCAAGTCAGGTTAGGAGTCTGAATATCACACAAACCAGTGCACCTGAGACTAGCAAGGAATGTAAATCAATGATACCCAAAACTGTGGAATTTCCATAGACCAATGCTGCTATGCAATGACAGATCACCTTACCTTGTTTTGCTCCACTTGACACTGCAAAGAGGCTTGCATTTCTTCCTTTGCCAGCCTTAAAGCTTTACATTTCACAAGTTTCTTATTAACGTAGACAGTTCCTTCCCTGAACCCATCTTCCCCTCTTCTCACTATAATAAGCTTCTCTTCATTTCAAGCTATTTTTCCCTAAACAAAAAATAAAGTTCATGAGCTCCTTCTAGAAAAATTGTTATAGACTACAATGGTAACTGCTGGGCCATATATCTTGTTACCTTTGTGGATACTTTGTAGGAGAGCCTGGGTACAGAATACCTACAACAGTACATAAACAGTCATTATCTACTATGCATACAAGAAACAGGTTTTAGTGAGGGAGCCTGCTTGAACCTAGCAATAATACATGTTTGGGATGGTGACCTACAACTCATTGATGTGGGCAGTGCTTTAAATGGGCAGGTACAGTTAGACAGAGAGCACCACCACTTCTCAGTACTGGTGCAATATACTTAATTGGACAGTACCAGAATGTCTCTGTAGTAAACAAGTACTCTGGAATATTGAGTGCCTGTATTTCAATATTTCCATTTCAAGCATTGATGATTCATACCTCAATGTTTTATGAGACAAATCCATAGCATTCTACATAGTTGAACACAATTCCAATGTAAATCCTTAGATGAAAAATTTGCTTTAGTTAGATGACCTCTCAAATGGTTTAAAAATTAAGTCATCATATGATCATTATTAAAATAATAATGTTGTTTGTACCATCGATTTCCAAGCGCCTAGAGGCCTGTAGTTGATTGGGCGCGCTATAAATCAAAAATAACAATAACAATAACAATAACAAAATAAACAATACTTTCATTCCTCCACTGCCCGCACAATTTGGACAAGTGAAAAGTTTAGTACTGGCCATGTTCTTCTCAAATAATATCACAAAGTCATGGAAGACTTGCTCATTGATTCCCTAAGCAACCGTTACTACAATTATACTTATGAGACATAAAACACATAAGAATAAACTCATACTACAGGCAACTCAAGATTGGATGATACAGAAAAAGCTAAAAAGAATTTTCTCTAAAATAATAAATGTCTTCCCCCAAAATGTTGTGAGAGTTTGCAAAATTTGGGGTATATGCCAAAAATTGTGTTCATTCCAAATGCCTAAAACACTCTAGACAACATACCAAATGGGTATACGTATAATACACCTATGACGTGTTCAGCCATTTGAAAAAACTCTAACAAAGCCCATCCAAATCTGTCATACCAACAGATGATTTCAAGTAAGCTGTGAAAGCATTGGTCACATCACTTTCAATGGTGCTGCTAGTAAGAGATCAAGATTCGGAGAGTAAACTCTCCTAAATACCAATCAAATAGATCTACTAGCATTACAGTGTTGCAAAAATCTGTGTGGCAAACATTCAGTCTGACTGGAAATCCTGCGTTTCAGCAAAAGATTAATGATGTAAAGAATGTTCTCAGAAACATACACAAGATGCAGAAAGTCGTTCTAAAAATCATACAAAGTTCCATTTTTAATCTAAGTAGAAAATATGAGCTGTTAAACAAAGATCACTATAAGTCACAGCCACTCCAAATTGACCAATAAACTATTCATGAGGTAACTGTCTGCTGACTATGTATTGTAACTTACTATGAGTTTGGGTTTGATTTCTCATTTATACCTTTGCTTTCATATTGTAAATTGACCTATTCTGCATATTGAATGATGTGCTTGTGCATACTGTATCTGAGGAACACCTAAACATTTTTCCATTCTACACAGATGATGTATTCACTATGACAACGTTTTATTCCTTTGGAAGGATTCACACATAATTGAGTCGGATGTTCTATATAATTTGAACAGCATATACAGTGCTTAATTTGTAAACATAAATACATGAGTTAATTAATTAATTAATTAATTAATAGGTGCCAGGTTTCAATAAATTTAGAAGGGGATCTGCAGTATCGGGTACCACACCACTCCAGTGCTGCCCAGTGTCAGTGACAATGTTACCTATTAACCACTGCATTCAAATAGGTGTGACATTTCAGACTAGTCCATGTCCCCTCATGCTGTAGGAGAGGCCTGAAAGTGCTAGTTGTATCTTTTATTTAATAGTATACTGGAAAGTTAAACACTCTGATGTCCTCTACTCGAAAGCAAGACACAGGCACCATGTGGTGGATATGCTAGTGTTTAGAAATAAGTTCAGGTACTAAGTACTGGGAAACCCTGGCACAAACTAAACACTGCTGATATCCTTCTAGGACGAAGCTTGTGCTACAGATAAACCTCTAAGGAAACTATTTATTTATTTATTTATTTTGTTAAGTTTTTTATAGCGCGAAAAAGATCCCAAGGGATAACAAAGCGCTTTACAATAGGATGGGAGGAAGGACAAAAGCAATATCTTTAACAATATCTATAAGAGTAAGGGAGAGAAAGAAAAATACATTGCAAAACACAACTAGGAGGGTAATACAATAAAACAATCCTCATGAGAGCATTAAAATGTGTGTATTTAATTTAGTAATACATGCTCTAATGAAGCTGCAATACTATGGCAGCACAGAATTCACATGAATTAAATAATATTGGTAGTCAGACTTGTATTTGCAGGACTAGGAAACTTTGCAGCCATGGGTCCTGTGCAACTTAGATATGAATGTATAATTGACAGTGTTATGCTATATACAGTAAGTAATTATAATTTAATATGATACTGGCCAGTTGTACAGAGTTATAAGATGCATGCAGTCTCTGTTGAACAACTCTGAATTTAGGGGCCTATTAAGATGGCGGACGGACCTGCGTCCGTCCGCCACCCCAGAGTAGGAGGGACCGTCCGCAGGTGCAGCGGCAGTCCCTCCGTGCAGATTAGGATGTGACCACCACCCTGGCGGGCACATCCTGTAAATTTAACATTGTGGTGGGTGCTGCTTGAAGCAGCACACGCTGCAATGTTAAAATACCATGTTTTCCTTTGCGTGCACGAAGCTGCAGGCACCGCGTGGTGCCTGCCACTTCGTGCATGCAAAGGAAGGGGGTACCATAGGTACCCGCCCATGTACACCCCCCACCCCCTTCACCCCTGGGGGCCCACAACAGGCCCCCAAAGAAAAGTCTGGATGCCTTTCCATGTCAGAAATGCCGCAGTGGAAAGGCATAGGACCGCCGCCATCCTAATATGGCTGGCGGTGTCTGATAGACACCGTCAGCCATGTTAGAGTTTTTCCGCCGCTGTCGGAAGGCGACCGTGGCGGAAAAGTGGCGGACAGGAAAAAGATCTCCCAGCCATCCTAATCTGGCGGGGGTGGTCTTTTTTCTGTCTGCAGCGGTTAATCCGCATCCTCCGGGCCGGCGGTGGCTTTCGCTGGCCCGGAGGATGCGGATTAACCGCAATCTTAATGAGCCCCTTAGTGTCTGAAAATAAAGTGTTTTATTATGTACGTTGAACTGCATATGTACGCTTGCATTTCCCGTGTCTTTTTTGAGTAGCCTATGAATGATGCACCTCACTCTTCCCTGATCACTGTGAACATGAGTTGCGTAGAAGTGAAGATGCAGCAAAGAAGATGTGATGCACAAGAAAGCTTTTCTTTAGTGATAATACCATGGAGATATGCAATCACCTATAGTTAAGTGACCCTAACCGTTAATGCAGCTAGACTAATAGTCATTAACCTGGATAGGCCACCACTGCTATATCAGAGTGTCTTATGCTGATTGTTTTCATTATTTGTTCATTCTGAAAAACTAGATTTCGCTGTGTGAGTGTCAATGAGCCGAGTCTTGCTAATGAAAATTCACTCCATGTTTCTGAGTTGAAGCTTATGTGACCTCATAGCTTGTGTTGCTGTTCCCAGCCGATAGCTGCTGTGCCTACCCATAGCAGTTTCCAAGAAAAATAGTGCTAAATGATGGAGTTGTCATGGGAGGACCATCGGTAATTGGTATTAATGTTTTTAAAGATGCCTTTGGCATACCGCATCGTTCAAACTCTTCTGGATTGACACATCTTCATAGAAGAGCAGGTGTTCTGTGGCAGATGCTGTTTTTTTGAGTCCGTCTCAGGCTGTGGGCAAGTGTCAAACATTATTCCGCTAGAGTATCTGCTAGCTTATGCACTTGCATCAAGATATATGTGATGGTGCAAGATGTCTAATACCTTGTCAAACTCACCCTTACAAAGGGTATAATATGTGAAAACATATTGTGCCATTTTTTTTACATCTTTGTTAAGCGAGCAAGGCCCTTTTACAGAAATATTTTTCACAGGTGAAAGCCAATAATATCCCCACACAATCACAAAACATGATGATTAAAACAAAATCGGAACCAAAACTATTGGTTAAGTGATCAGGACCAATTAATTTCCAAAGAAAGACACTGGTAAGTACACCTAACTCCACATATATGTACCTAAGCAGTACATATGTATTCAAGGTACATGGATGTGGAGTTACGAATAGTAAATCTATACTTCCCTATATGCACTTACCTTTCAATATGTTCTCCCTTATTATTTCCCCTCGATACTCTTTTACCACAATATACTGGGGATCAACAATCAGTAGTACTAATCTGAATGAACATGTAATCTTTGCATCAGTCATGTTCTTACTCAAAGCATGGTAACGTCTGTCTAAAATTCTTCATTATGACAAATGTGTTTCACCTTGTCAAGTATTTCTGTGTCAAAATATTGTCCTGAATCATACTTTTAATCAAGTCAAACATGCATTACCTTTGTCTAAAATCACTTTGCTATCTCATGCACTACTTTTCTGTACAACATTCCTGCGTGAAGTATTGTTGTGCCTAGCATTTCTGTGCTGCACTTCTACACTAAGTCACATTTTTTTACAGTTAAAATTGATTCTACAGACTCAAGTGTTTCTGTGTCCCATGTTTATTTTGTACTGTCATACAATTATATATCAATCTCATCTTCATTTGTTTCTATTATGTAAAAATATACATTTTTTGCATTCTTACATGCTTTTTGGAATTAGCTGCAGAACGTCCAAAATTAAATAAAATGTAATATTTAGGGAATATCCATAAACACTCAGTACAAATCTGCGCTCTCTTTCCGTTTTTGTTTATAGGGAGTTGGTTGTTAAAGGCCAATTTACAAAAGCTTATGTAAAAGAGTGCTACATTTTTATGCACTCCAAATGCTTTTGTGAAGGCCTGATTTAAATCTTGGCAGACAGTATATTCCGTCACAACGGTGACGGATATCCTACTCGCCAAAATATAAATCCCATAGGATATAATGGGATTTATATTTTGTAAGAGAGGATATCTGTCACCTTTGTAAAGGAGTAACCCGTCCACCACAATCTAAATCATGCCCTAAATCTGGATGTTATGGGCCGATTATCAGTTTGGTGGTGTGGGATCAAGGCAGCATGCCACTGCCCGGCTCTGACACTGCCAAACCTCACCGCCACCCACCCGCCATATTGACATTTTTTTGTGGTCTGGCGAGCGGTCCTTTGGTGCTCCCACTGCGGTGCCTTCTAAAAAGGTACCACAATGGGAACACCTAAGCCTGTTCCTGCACAACATGGACTGTGCAGTCCATGCCGTTCAGGAAAGGGGGTGCATGCAGACATGGGGCCACATCATATGCCCGCCTGCATGCATCCTCAGCCCATGAGGTAACAGGATTCCAATTTCCTCGCCACCACAGTTTCATGGTGGACTGATTGCCATGAAATAAGTGTTGGTGAGAAAACTCGTAATATGCTTGATGGTGCCACATTGGCACCACCAACATATTGCGACCCTCTGACTGCTGCATCTGTGCCAGGATCCCTGACAGTTGCAGCGATCCTATAGAGATCTGACTGCTGTAGTTGTAATACAGTGGTCGGACCACTGATGCAGTGGTCCCTGATCACCATCACACCTCCACCACAAGTTTGACAGTCCTATGGATCTCCAAACTCCTAATTAGGTCCTATATCATCCATTTCTTTGTCAGAAATGTATGTGCGGTAGTTAACATTTCTTTACTGTAACAAATATACCATGTTTCACTGTAACAAACATAGCATGTCTTCTGTGAGTCCTACATTTTTATGTCAGATTTTATGCACTAGGGCAAGCATTTCTACATGAAACATTTCAAGATAATGCTAATAATTTCTGCATCAAAGTTTTATTCCTTTTGACGGATTTCTCCATTAAGCATTTTCTATACGTTTCGAGCATTTACAGGCCAAAAGTATTTGTGCTGAAATCTTCCTTGTGTCAACCATTATGTTGTCAAATATTATGTCAAGTTTTTCTTCATTACATAAAGTACTTCCAGTATGTCAACAATTTCTTGCTGAGTCAATATTTCTCAGTATTGCATTTTGGTACCAACAAGGCTTTTAGTATTCTATCAACCATTTCTGTAAAATCAAGCTTTGCTTTCTGCTTTCAAGCATGTCCTTACCTGATCAATCAATTTTTCAGTGCCGCAAACATTACTTTGCTGCATGTATTTGATAAATAAATCAAAGGTTCACTTAGCCAAACACAATCAAGTCAACAAACTGAGCCTCTACAACTTTAGTTCACTGGAAACATTTTGTAGAGTGGTAGTCTGAAGACAATAAAACAATTCTATATTTTAATCTTCTGCTTTTTCAATAAGTTTGATCCACATTTGCTATTTCTAATTCTTGATGGCTAAGTTAGTCTTTCACCCTTCTGAGGTTGCTAACATTTGCACCATTGTGCGTTATAATGATAGCATCTGTTCTTAAGGTGCCACATCACTATTGCATTGATTGTGCATCAATGGCCATTATTACTACATATTACTTGTCTAAGCAGACACACCTATTTTTGTTTATATGAACAGTCCATTAAGTAAGAGAATCTGGTTCTTTCTAGCTAAAAGTAGTCCATATTCCTTGCAGCAGGCACTGTAGCAGTCAATGTCACATTTTGCAATTCTAAAATAAAGTTTCCCCTGTGATAATGAAGTAGAATAGTGAAGCATCCTGGAGTGTACACCCATGGGCACACAATGCAGTCGGAAGTTTAATATTTTTACATCCATTATTCATAATAGAAATCTGCAACCTGGACATAGACCCAAACAAATAGAGGTGACTCACCTTCAGAATTTTGTGATGTGTCAAGTAGTCCTCCAGTAGAACTATTAGCTTGATACAAAATGTTCTTCACAAACATACAGGTGGAGATTTCCAATTCTGCCTCTCCTAGGTTTTCTTTGCATAGATCTCCACCCCATGGAACAGAGCTATGCACAGGTAAGAAAAAATGTGTGTATTAAAATATGGGAGACATCATAGGGAATGGTGGGAAAATGGTGAATAATTACTCAAAACTAAGGCAAAGGTTATAGGGAAATTGAGGAGGGGTTTTAGAGAGGCGTGCTAATAAAGAACAGACACCCCGCCAAAGAGTAAGACCATTCCAAATCACAAAATACATTTCTAAATTTAATACACCTGTAATAGTGTCAAACCAGGCTTAAATTAACTCCAGGCCAGCCGAGAGTATATAAAGCATCACATCTGGCCAACCACAACAGATTTTCATAGAAAACAGATAAGGGAGGACTTAAACTAATACATCATAGGAATTAATGTTAAATTGCTAAATACATTAGTTCTAGTGTTTTTAAATGTGAACACATTTAAATGAAAATAATGATTTGTTTTATTTTTACTTAATAATACACTTAATTTTAACAAAAACATTACATTGAAATGTTAACTTATTAAATAACTTAATCGTTTTTACATGAATTAAATACCTAACTTGTTACCAAGTTTACAACGTAGGAAATAGATATAAAAATGCTAGTGGTGGTAGTTATCTATTTAAAATATAATTTCAAAAGTATCATTTAGAAATAAAAATAATACATTTAGACAATTGTATCATAATGTGCAACCTGTAGTAACGCTTTATTTTATTTTTCCAGATAAATACAAATAATTTTTATTTTACATTAACATATATTCATGCTATTATATACAAAAATTGTTTTTTTTTAATGTCCCTGTATTTTTTTTCTTATTGAGTTCGGTGGCAAAAGTCTCCACCAACAGATGAAAAGTTAGTTGTAGTAACTTTAGAGTCATAAAGGCATCCATAAAATACAAGACTACACATTGGAGTAAATCTCTACTCAGAAACTGTATCAATAAAATAAAGAGTTATACCTAGGTATAAAAGTAGATGTGCACATGAGTAGATCTACATGTATAAGTATGCCTTTATGAAATGGGCTCATTTTGTTTTATTTTTTCTAATAGCTTACTTTTTGGCATTTATGAAAAGTGGAATTCAGGGAAATACAATGTTGAATCTGTACATTTTTAAATTAGAAGCTCTATTGCTGTGTTCCTGTGTCATGCACGTGCATCTGATCTATAAGAGTATGTGCATTTTAATGTGATAGTGATGGCACATGTGTTTCTTAGGTACAGTTATTGGATGCTGGCTGTGCTGTTCCCAATAGCATTCCTCATTTCAGACGTATAGTTACATAAGAAATCAACCTCATTACATTGAAAATCAGAATAAAAACAAAGCTCATCAACTTTTACATCACTAGGTACAGTATTTCGCTGCTTTTCAATTCATACCTATTTAATGGTCATGTCCCCTCTTGAAATGATCGAATAGTTCATTCAAATTTACTGCCATGCACACATATTCCTCCAAAAACAACATATACTTGATCTTGTCCCATTATGAAACACATTTTTTTTTTCTGTAGTGGAAATATTGTAACATTAATAGATCCAAACTTGCACAACTGAAATGTAAAGTACGAAATGCAACAATCATTATCCTGAGGCTGCATCAACTGATCTTTTTGTTCCTTGAGCAACAACACATCTGTTGCTAATTTATCAAGAGAGACTTTATAGTACTCTACAATCAGCTGGAAGATTTCCTATTTGCTAGTATTTATTCACAGAATCTTATAATGCTAGGATACAAATATGGGGAGCGCATTTTGATCAAAACTTAAATCAAATCAAAACATGCCTCTTTCAGAGCATATTTGAAATAGTTTTAATGTGAGACACTGTATCATGTAAGAATCCCCAAGCCTGTCGAATTACCTAACTGGTTTTACAATGTAGATGTTCTTTAGGAAATAAAATTACATTGAGTAGTTAATAGTTAATTAAGTGTTTCATCTATCATGAATCTAGTTTTACTTTAAACAATTGAAGGGGTCCCCAAAAAGGACTGTGTTAAGCAATAGCACAGCAAGTCATGAGTGGACCCTGGTGCAAGCTAGGAAAATGGCCCTTTTGACTTCTGAGGGAGTAGTAAAATATAACATTTATCAGGGTTCAATGGGCTTCTCAGGGCTCTGGGCCCTGTTGCACTGCAACTGTTACACCAATAATAGCTACAGCCCTGGTGCTAGGTGACATTTGTGTCTTCGTGGGCTGCTCTTTATTACTTGGCCAAAGTGATTTGGAAATAATTTTGCCCTCTCCCTACCCAACATAGTGATTATAATGTCTAGAATGGCACTGAACAGAAATGTCTATATTTTGCATACTGCTTTAGAGGTATATTTCTGTCAGGATTTCTCAATACATTTCTGTTGCCACTGAGACTGTAAATTTCAGGGAAGAAAAGGTGGTTGGGACCCCATGTTTTGGTTTTTCTGCTGTTTTCAGAAGGGTTACTTATTGCTGCGCCCCTAGCACACAAGTTCTGAACAACTTTGAGCATGATATATTACCATGGGAGGAAGAGAGACTTCTATAACATAAAAAAGCAATAATCTATCCACTTCTATCACATACTGGAGCCGATTCACTATCAGCAAGGGCAAAGTTTGAAAAAAGGGGTCATTATGATACCGGTCAGACCGGTTCAGCTATCCTGTCGGAGGCGGTCAAACCACTGCATTATTGTTGTAAGTGGTGAGTCTGACTGCTGGATTATGAGGCGTGTGAATACACAGAAGTCCGAACGCCACAATTCTTCTGACTCTGGGAGGAAATTTTGACCATGGTGGGGAGGGAAAGGACCAATTAAGCTAAGCAAAGAGCAGACCAATTATGATGTGCCTTTCTGACGAGTTGACAATGGTGGTCTAACCACCTCATCAGAGCTGACAGAAAGGGAGCGATATAAGGCCGAAACCCATCTGTACACAGCTCCTCGTGCCCTGTGCCGCCACAAAGCTGATTGCACCAGTGCTGCTGCTGCTCTTCCTGCTCACTGTTGTCCAAAATGGAGACAGTCATGGACGAAGCCACTGGGAAGTGACATACCTACCCACGTGCATAGACTGGAAAATCAGGGGCACAGCTTGGTTAGCTTCAGTTGGGGGCTATTAGCAACCAATACACAAATAATCACGCAGGGACATCTTGCCAATCAATATATATAACATGAGAAGCAGGACGTGCAGGGGTAGGAAGGGTCATGGAAAGAGCGAGTACTGGCCATTGTGTAGCAGGGCATGAAGTGTCCTGGGACCTGCCGTGTTAAGCACCGGTAGGTCAAAAAAGCAGGTGCTGGGACAGGTCCCATCAGACTCCATATTTTGCCCTCATCCTCAGGGTGAGACATAAAATTGAACTCTACAGCAGTAACACCTTTCACTGCAAAGAGACTCTTAACAGACCATTCACAGACTCATCATGTCAGAATTAAAGCATTTTCATACTCCTATAAAATGAAGCCACAGTGGTGCAATATCTAATGCAACTAAGAACTACTGGCAAATCCAATAGTATTGTCTTTTTTTAGGTGCAATGTAACTTGTAGTATCACATATCTGGACGGTGTGCAATTACAGAAGTAGTAACATACCATCCATGTGGCACACTATGCCAATCACAGATATGTAGCTTATGTGCTTCTAATACTCGCCATCATGAGACACCGCCCCAGTAAAATCATCCCACTCAAAGTCCTGTTGTGTAGAACACAAAAAAACACAATTAAACGCAGAATGCAGAGAGAGTATGTATATGTTAGGGTGAACAGGTAAAACATCCCAGGTGAAAACCTAGACACACTTCACATCACCTGATAAGTATGTCCTACAGTGTTACAAGCACATCATGGGGTTGTGACACCACATACACCCCCCATAAAGCCACAAGACTGTAGATAAGGCTAGGGGCACTGTACCCTGGTTCGAACATATTTTGTGGGACTGTGTCCACAACACCACAGAAAGTGTTATATGTCCAGGTCACAGTCAGTCAATAACTTTTATTCGATTTTTAAAAATCATAAAAAGACACAGGATACAGATCATAAAATAGACAATAAAATACAGCAGTAAGAATATCTACATAATATATCATACATCAGAACAACAGATTTCATTAGTTCTTAAAAATATATATACACAAGTTATGCATCGTATTAAGTTGGCCTGAATAAAAGGTCAATTCATGTAGAAAATTTAAAACATCACAATACGTTAAAATATATTAAAATATTTCATTTAGGATTTGTCCTTGTCTTCCTTTGTTACGCCTTTTGGTTATACAGACTCCTGCTACTAGAAAGTTTGCAACATGAAAAGTTATTCGTGCATTGTGCAAAAGTTGCAAAAATAAGAGTGCTGGCCTAACCTGTAAAAAGCCAGCCTCTCGAAGAATTTGTAAAAGATATTTTCTCCTGATTTGTGCGTAATGATCGCAGAACATAATGAAATGTAAAGTGTCCTGAGATGAAAAGTGATCACAGTCACAAGGATTTGCATTATCAGGTGTATCCCATCTAGTATAGGTGCTTAACAAAAAGTGTAACAAATTTAAACGGAATCTAGTTAAAAGAAAACGGTGGAATGGTTTATTAACAAAGACCAGGTAGGGTTCTGGGCCGGGGACAGTAATGAGGGCATAATTTCTTCTAATAATAGATTTTTTTAAGCTCTGTTTCCTCCCGCTCTGCTGTAAAGGAGTTTATCAATGATGTTTTTATCATCTTGACGTCTTCCTTTTGAATGCTATCGGGGGAGTAGAAAAGATCAATGCGTCCCACCTGAGATAACATAGCTTTTACATAGGTCAGCCATGGGATCTTTAGGGCTCCATCCATGGCCAAGCAATCTTTGAGGATTTGATGATTTAAGGAGATTTCCTCATTTAGCCAGGTTTTGAGCCAGGAGATGACAGGGGAAGATTTTATGTGGTCTGAAACAAACCCAGTGCCTAACTCTGAGTGGATGGTAAAAGTGGGAGTGGACTGAGGGCCGGAAAGTAGTGATCTAAAAAATCTATTTTCCGCCCTCTGGATATTAACTGGGTTTGTATATCCCCATATTGAGGCTCCATAGGTGGCGATTGCTAGGCATTTAGCTTTATATACCTTAAGAATAGCTTCCATTGGACGTGACCCCATTCTTTTAGCAAAATTCAAAAGGGCTGCAGCAAATCTAGTAACAGCATTTGATTTGGACTTGTGTTGAGCGCCCCAGTTTCCTTTATAATAAAAGATGACACCCAGGTAGGTGAAGGAAGAAACCCTTTGTACTTCCTTTCCTGTGCAACTAAAAGTTATGGGTTTCTTTTTCCTGCCCTTGAGTCCCGTGATCATGACGTGGGATTTTTGTGTGTTTATTTTCAAATCTAGCGAGGTCATAAAATCCCCAAAGGAAGCCAATAACTTATTAAGGGCCACGCCCGTTTGGGCCAATAGGACTGCGCTGCGTCGTCCGCGTACAGGAGGACCGGGATGTTAATCTCTCATGCAAGCGGGACGTCGGTCCCCAAGGTGGAGAGCACTGGCTCAAGTGCATTTATGTATAAGGTGAAAAGGAGAGGGGCAAGGATGCATCCCTGCCTCACCCCTCTTTGTGATTTGAAAAGTCCAGTGCATCTTCCATCTCAAGTTACTTTAACAGAGGCCTCTAGTCCTTGTTGAAGATCTGCTAAAAATCCCACCAGTGGTCTCTCCATACCCATTTCCAAGAGGACTCCCCACAGCCTTGACCTGTTAACCAGGTAAAAGGCTGAGGAGAGATCCATAAATGCCATGTACAGAGCCCCTTCTTTCACTGTTGTATATTTACTAATGATCAGATGCAGATTTAGGCACTGATCCAGTGTACTTCTTTTGGGCCTAAATCCGTATTGGGCATTTGATAGAATTGCCCTGCCTTCTAGCCAAGATGTTATCCTACCCAATATGAC
The DNA here is from genome assembly GCF_964263255.1 of Lissotriton vulgaris. NCBI lineage: Eukaryota > Metazoa > Chordata > Amphibia > Caudata > Salamandridae > Lissotriton > Lissotriton vulgaris. Next base: position 446,878,248 of record NC_141699.1, read on the forward strand.
TCTGCCCAAGATCTTGACGGCAGAGTCTATTAGGGAAATAGGTCTACAGCAAGCAGGATCGCCCTTTAGGCCCTTTTAAAGATCGGTACAATTATTGATCTTGCCCAAGATGGAGGAAACTTATTTTCTCTTGCACAATTAAACACATTAGTCAAAATCTTGGCCCAAAATTTGGGTGCCGCTTCATATAAGTCCGCGGGGACCCTATCAGGGCCCGGTGCCTTGTTCTTAAGTGTATAGTTTATTGCTTTTTCTACATCCACAGGGTCAAACGCTTTAATTAGCTCCGTGTGAGGATGGATAGGGCAGTCCTGCGTGTGGCCAGATGTAGGCTGACTATAGATATTGCCAAAATGGGATAGCCACTGCTCATCGGGTATAACACATTCCGCGGCGTGATTCTCTACCCCTGAAAAATAGGGGTGATTAATCACCTCCCAGAATTTGGAGCTATCCCGGAGGACCTCTGCTGATTGGGGATCATTCCATGCTTGTTCTTTAATGTGCTTCTTCCGGGCATAAATAGCCTGTTTGTATGCCTTCCTAAGTTGGGCTATGTTTATTTTGTTTCTTGGTATCTCTTTTAGTCCCTTTAAGAGGGTCACTGACAATGTACAGGCACACACTCACAAACTCTGCATGTGCGCACATCTCAGATGCTGGTGTACTGATGTGTGCTGCAATAACCAGTGTCACAAAACAGCACATCCTATCATGAATGATATAGCAAGCATTTCCTCTGACACCTCACATTGCTTATAAGCTATATCCTGTTGTGACATCAAAAATAATCAGTATGGTTGTTTCAGGAAAATAAAACACACCTTCACTGCTAAAGCACTGCGTTGGCCCTTCACACATTACTCACAGGAAAAATGTAAGTAAGATAAACAGGATGTAAAGGCTCCCTGCAGATTTGGGTTCCTGAAACCAGGGGACACCTGGAAGGCTATGGGCCAAGGTCACAGTCCATATTGCACCTGCCTCAAAGTCTCTTTATGCACAGGACCTGTGGCATGAGTTATATCAGGGACAAACAATATTGTCACAAAGTGGCATGCACATGTGGCTAATGTGTAAGTGCAAGCCCATAAAAAAACACAGCAGCATCTGCAATTGTCAGACATCTCTTAAAAGTACCAATTACGTATAACAATTGAACATGTCCCATGTGCAGAGAAAGGAAGATCCACTTTGCAAACATGACACACATATCTAGAAAGTAATATACAGAAGTAGTAATCCCTGTGGCAATTCTCCAGAGCCCAAAAAGTATACAAACAGATCATCCTGAAGTGCAAACACTGTAGGCTCAACCTAAAAAGGTCACCAGTTAGCTTTCTGCCACATTTGGTGTAATTCTTGTCAGTGGTTTGGGCACAGTTGTGTTCAAAACCCCTATGGAAAATTACTTGGGGAAAACATGTATTGGGCCCCCCTTTTCCTCAACCTTCAGCTTAACAAGTCACCCCACAACTTTCTAGACAGCAGCTCCTGTAAGTGCCAAACTAGTTTTTAAAATTTCGTGAAGATTTGTCAAACGGTGCCATAGTGATTAGAACAGCAATAAATACTTTTCCTATGGAAACTAGGTCCTAACTATACCTAATTATTGCTCATCACCAGTAGGAAATAGAAATATGTATATATGTCAATATATATATATATCAATCTTAAAAGAACAGTTAGCACTCACGTGTGAAAGAAAAACACTTGTTTATTCACCATGAGTAAACAGTCCATTTATTTGTGGTGATCACATGAGTGTTTTTCTTTCCCCGTGAATGCTGATCGTTCTTTCGAGATTGAAGCTATTGAAATATACAGTGAATCCACCCTCATGTGGTCAGAGCACCGGCCCCGAGTGCAGAGGCTCCTTGGTGACACTGAGCGCTATATATATATATATATATATATATATATATATATATATATATATATATATATATATATATATATATATATATATATATATATATATATATATATATATATATATATATATATATGTATATATATGTATATATATATGTATATATATATATATATATAATGGTATGTGTATATATATATGTGTATGTTTCTCTTTCTCTCTCTCTCTCGCTCTCTCCCTCTCTCTCTCTCTCTCTCTATATATATATCTATAACCAAAAATGTTTTCCTATTTGGAGATGAAATATATCTAATCAAAAGGGACTGCCATGGGATTTTCTTTTAGTCCCAGTTATGCCTGCCTGGCAATCGGCTGGTGGGAGCAGCACCTTGCCTTGCACCCGAATCATGACGAGCATGAGAATAAAATCGTAAGCTGGCTAACATTCATAGATGATCTTTTCGTAATCTGGGATGGCACAGAACAAGAGTTCAAGCAGTATTTTGAGATTTTAAACAAAATAGAGGCCCATCTACACTTCACTTACAACATCAGCCAAGAAAAAGTAATCTTTTTCGATACAGAAATCTATGTAAAAAATGGAAAACTACACACTACATTACAATGAAAAAAGACAGCCACAAACAATGTCTTACATGCACAAAGCTTCCATCAAACCTCATTAATTGCGAATATCCCGTATGGAGAATTTTTGTGCATAAAGAGAATATGCTCAGAGCAGGAGGAGTGGCAAAAGCATTGAGACCAAACAGTTAAGAGATTCAGAAGTAGGGAATAAAAAGAGGAAATAATCACAGGATGTTGCAAAAGAGCGGAATTAAAATCAAGAGATGAAATAATTTAAAAAAAACACAAATTGCAAGAAAAGAAGGACATTTGACTTCGTATTCAAAAACTTTATTCGATACATAAAATGAATCATAAAAAAATTTGACTTATTACCACACTGTCTCAAGAAACAAAACAGTTAAAAAATATTTTGAAGAATCATTGGAAAATTCTAAAACTGGATCTAACGGTAGCTTCCATCATAGGGGATCGTCCAAGTGTGACATTCCGCAGAGCTCCAAATTTAAAAAACACTTGGGTACAAAGTCATTTTTGGAAGAAGAAATAGAAATCATCTCAATGGTTACAAACAACGGGTTTCAAAAAATGCCATGACTGCACGCAATACGAAAGAAGTAGTCTGGGCAAACAAGAAAGTTTGGAAAATACAGAAACTAATAACGTATAAAACACAGTTTGTGGTATATGTAATAAAATGCCTGTGTCATCTCAAATTACGTTGGGAGTACAATTTGTGAGCTCAAAAATCAAATTTTGGAACATGTCAGAGCCACCATTGCTAAAGACAGGAGTAATGCTGTGGCAAAGCATATGGAACAACAGTGATTGGAAGAAATTGACATTTTATGGTATAGAATTAGTGGAGCCACATGTGAGAGGTGGTAACCAGGAGAAGTATTTTCGGCAAAAAGAATCAAGGCAAATACTTGCACTTCGAACATACATGCCACACGGTCTTAACCAGGATGAGGAACTTTACGTACATTTGTAAATAACATTCAATCAACAAGTTTTCGCTGACTGTGTAATTGAGGCATCACCCTTAATTTTAACCAATTTCATTTTTTATTTTTAATTTTTATTTTTCTATTTTGGCCAATGACAAAACTGGAACAATGTATTTTCTATAAATATTGCATACAGTCATAAGTATAATCCCACCGGAGAGTTAAAAGGACAGAATAATACAATTCTGAAAGAATATTGTTTTTGTAAAAATGTGAATAATTTTGTCCAAATTCGACTCTAGTAATCCCACCAGAGGGTTATAGTATATGCACAAACGTAGTCGTGTAACAACGTGGAGTTTGAGCTTTTTGAATTTCACAAGTATAAAAAGTTGAACATTACCAGATGCGGTATAACCCCACTAGAGGGGAGAAATATCATTCACAAAAAGTATGGGGTAATTAGGATTGATGAGATTTGCAAAATACTGATTATTTCTGTGACTATTACGTTGTGCACTACATTTACCAGAATGCCAAGAGCCCATTTTGAGATTGTCAGTTTTACAAAAATGTTTTTCTGGGGCAGGGAGTCATGTGACTATGTTCAAAATAAAGAGCCCAGTAATGCGCTGCCAACCCAATCGTGACCAAGGTCTCAAGGAGACCGAAATGCGTTGGCAGAGACTGTGGATTAAACCCGTATAAACTGATTTGGGAACAATAAATACCCTTTGAAAAACCTTTTGAGAATGCGCTCTGTGTATATGTGGGGATATTGTAGAGGCTTTCTGGATAAGGCAGAACAAATATGCAACGAAACAAGAGATATCTTACTGAGAGATAAAGCTAAAATTGAAGACAATAATGTAAGGTTGATTAGCAACTACACAGATAAATTCTCATAGATCTATCAGATTCTAAGAAGAAATTGGAAGGTGCTTAAGTCTGACAGCATAGTGGGAAGCAAACTACCAGTTAACCCCCTTATTACATACAGGAGAGGAAACTCATTAAAGGACCAATTGGTTGATAGCCACTACAATCCCAAAAGTAGGAAGGCGAAGGCGATAACAGGATTCTTCCCCTGTATAAAGGGCAAGGCGTGCAAGTACAGTAGCAAGATAAAGACCTATGCAGTACCTGGAATGCAGTCAAGAGTACCTATTACCAAATTACTTAACTGCAACTCAGAGTATACAGTGTACTGCCTAACGTGCCCGTGTGGGAAACGGTCCGTGGGGAGCACAATCAAGCGGCATTCCAGGGTACAGAACTGTCTTGTGCCATCCACTTGGATTTTAATTTTGGAGAATACGAGGGTGAGTCAGGCGACTCACTGCAGGATGACTACAGCACTACACGGACCAGCAGGCCACTGTGATGGCCACGCCCACTAGGCTGGGAACCAATGAATTTAAAGTGTGCTGCGAAACTGCCTGATTCACCCTTTGCCAGCCCAAAGCCCCAGGAAGAAGTGTCTCTCGACACGAAACGCGTTGGGTGAATGGACTAGAATTTTGCAACAAGCACTATGACGCTGTGAGTGCCTTTCTTCAATAAAATTGCAGCAATATTCAAACTTACCTGTGAGTGGTCCCCTTACAACAGGCAACTTTTGTTTGGATGTTAGGCGGCCCCGCCTGAGCCGCAAGAGGAGCCCCACTGTGCGTACGACAGCCCTGCAGAAGCGCCACATGACGAGTCAGCTGAAGGGCTGGCGAGTGCTTTTTGATGGAAGGAAGCGGCATTCCAGGGTACAGAACTGTCTTGTGCCATCCACTTGGATTTTAATTTTGGAGAATACGAGGGTGAGTCAGGCAACTCACTGCAGGATGACTACAGCACTACACGGACCACCAGGCCACGGTGATGGTGACGCCCACTAGGCGGGGAACCAATGAATTTAAAGTGTGCTGCAAAACTGCCTGATTCATCCCTTGCCAGTCCAAAGCCCCAGGAAGAAGTGTCTCTCAACACGAAACACGTCGGGTGAATGGACTAGAATTTTGCAACAAGCACTATGACGCTGTGAGTGCCTTCCTTCCTTCAATAAAATTGCAGCAATATTCAAACTTACCTGCGAGTGGTCCTCTTACAACAGGCAACTTTTGTTTGGATATATATATATATATATATATATATATATATATATATATATATATATATATATATATATATATATATATATATATATATATGCTCAAAATCCACTGGAGCACATATATTGAGACCTAGCAAAGGCACATCGGGCTAACAGTCCCTACAATTTTGCCAAGTTTTGTGCAAATCCATTCAGCCGTTCGAGCTAAAAGTGAGGCCAACCGCCCTATGGAAATTAACATGGGAAAAACGCGTTTTGGGACCCCCCTTTTTTCTCGGCCCCCCCTTGATGAAACCCCCCCAAATTGTCAGGGGCTGCTCAGAAACAAAATGTTCCATTTTCCTGAACATTTCAGCCAATTCCGTCCACAAACGCTAAAGTTATTAGACATAGAATTTTCAAAAATCCCATAGAGAAAAAATCCTAACTATATATACCTACTGGCGACCGCCAGTAGGTAATATATACACACATATATATATATATATATATATATATATATATATATATATATATATATATATATATATATATATATATATATATATATATATATATATATATATATATATATATATATATATATATATATATATATATATGTATATATATATATGTATATATATATATATATATATATATGTATATATATATATATATATATATATATATATATATATATATTAGACATTTGACAATTAACATAAACCTCATGGCTATGCACTGAAATTATCAGCTCACATTTTAATATAGTAATATTTCTTCTGTGGAATGTCACCTTGTGAAAGCCTGTAAAATGTAAACAATATTCACAACTATCTCAAAAGTATACAGTGACATGCATGACTCTTCTTTATGAAGACATACATTGTCCATATTCTTGCAATTTGTCAGTATTTTTAAGCATGAATTTCATTGGGTTTTATTGGTTGCTGCTATCTATATTGTCTGATCTTTGCATCTGTATTTATCATCCCCCAGAGACACCTCTTATTCGGAGCTGTTTTAATTAAAAGTCACAATTTATGAGCCATGCACCTGTTTTCAATCGGCGGGTCTAACTCAATTGTAAAATTACAACATGAAACACTAAACATGAATAACATAATTCGAAAATCAGTCTTTCGGTCTCTGTCCTCTTCCCCAACCTGTTACTCAGCCCTTGAATACCTGCTCTTGAGGTACATGATCGACATATAATTAGTCCCCCTCAATAAGTTTAGGCAAGAAATATTTTTAACCCCTTCGCTTCTGATGACGAGCTTACCTCGTCATCAGCCACGGTGGTCGTGTGCGGATGACGAGCTGAGCTCGTCAGGTAAAGCTGCCTTTTCGAAATTTCCCACACACAGCGGGAAAAGCTGTCGCAGCGATGCGGTTAAAGAAAAGTGTGTGTTTGGCTTAAGCAGGATAGATGGTTTACAGCTACACATATAAAATAATGTTTTTAAGCTGTGCCTTGAAATATATCTTATTTTCAGAGCCTCTTCTGCTTAGAGTCTAAAATGGCATTTAGCCCCCTATGCCTAACTGTGACCAGTTTGTGGTCTGACTTTGAGCTTGTGCAAGCCAAAGGTGTCACAAAATCCACTACAGAACATAAATAGAACCGGATGATGGCATTTCATCGTTCTAATGTCAATAGTAGACCTGGGTGAACTTCTTGGGGAAGGTTGCTTAATCTCCTGCCGTACACAGCCACAAAAATTCCTTTGTGAGCAAATTACAAACGTTCACTTTCCCAGGTGATAGGCTGAATTATATTATAATCGACTATAACGAAAACTTGTTCTAGTGGTTAAAATTAACACATGCCTACTGAAGCTATTTACAGGAGGAAAGATAGATATGTAAATCCTGTATACAAAATGTACCACTATGACTGTATATGTTAAAAATATGATAAGGTCCAATACACAAACTGTAAATTAGAAAATAAATATATAATACTTAACAATAATTACTGAGCACTTATCATGCCTGCGTATATCATTATGTAAAAAAATGTAATATTTATAATAATGAATATTACAATATTTGTTTGAAATGTTAGTAACATATTAATTATTCTACTGATGACATATGATAAATAATATTGTAATTAAAGTGATAGATTTAAAAATATGTCTCTTATTCATAATATAATGAAAATATGTATAATTTGAATTTATTTTGATATGCTTACTGAAATTATTAAATTACATGATACAAGCATTCTGTCACTTGATCTATAAAGAACTCTGTATACATCATGAGCACTTTATGTCTTTCAAGATTAATTCATGTTTCCTGACGATAACTTTGTGTCATTTTCCTAATCAGCTTATTTGGTCTTTACTCACTGCCTATATGCGAGTGGTCGCATGTTTCAGTCCCGTAAGGTCCTACGTACTTTTTCCAGTATTTACATTCTTGGACCTATTATTCATATGGATTCATTGTGGGAGTGTAGGCACATCACTTACAGGGTGCAAAACAAAACAGACTAACTTAGAACCATTGGTGATATTTGCGTTGTTTTTGCAATGCAACTCTGTTACACAAAGGGGCATATTCATAAGGAGCTATCGTCAAATTAGCGGCACTTTATCACAGTTGTGATAAATTTACCTCCCATTCACAAGCTGGTGTTAACAGCTCACAGCACCAGTTAACCCGCGATAGCAGCCGCAACAAACATCACCACAGAGGACCTCCGCAACTATTGCTAATGAGATGCAGAGTATGCGATCCTGTGTAAATAGCCACAAAAACACGACACCTCAAGATTCATAACAACCAGCCTGTTCTGTGATAAGTACACAAAACACGTGATAAGACGAGTTAGCAGCAGGAAATTAACATCTGCTCTGACCTGGTGTAAAGTCGAACGGTAACCTGCACCACAAAAGGGAGCCCAGCCCAGGGAGTCATTGGAAGGGCAACAGATGCTATGGAGCCACTCATCATGCAGCCCGGACACCCAAGAGGGCCACAACACTGACCGGGCACCCCCCCAGACCACCACAGAGGCAGCGCAGACAAAGACAGTAGCCCCATAGGAAACGCACCTGCCTCACAGGCCCAACATCTGACAATGTCACTGTCCACTACAGGCTGAAAGGTTCAACCATCCTACGCATCCTGGCCATCATCGCCTAACAGGTCTACGACACCAACACAGCAGACAACCAACACCCCACCCCACAGCAAGCTGCTGTCCGTACTTTGAATGCAATCTGCCTTCTTAATTAATGTATGTTTGATAAATCTGCTACCATCAAGTTAGCTGTCATTGAACACTTCTATATAGCAAAGGTGTTGAGAATTTTAAAAATATTTCTCTTAATCCGAAAACCGAGAAGCAAAAGTGCATGCCAGTATTTTGTTTGACCAAACCACACACTAAGTTTTTGAGAGATATTTCTTTTGCTCACTGTGATGCTTTACATTCATTTGAACAGCTTAAAGTGCATTTATCCCTGACTGAAGAAAACATGGTTGCCAAAATGCTATCAAAGACATCCCAAACAAGGAGGAGGAAACAACATGCCAATACAAATTACAGTGCCAGCACAATTACTGCCAAGTGTGTTTACTTTTCAGGCTGGCCAATCAGACAAAAAAGAGGAACACAGCATGGAGGCTGGCAGAGAGCAGAGATCCAGTGTGTCCTGCCAAGTGAGACCTTGAGAAATGAGGACATGAACAGTGTCCCGAGTCTGGAACTTACCGCCTTCTCCAATCTGTCCGTCTGCTTTCATTCTGTTCTGTCTGGCTTTTATCTTTTATTTGCAATTATGTGGCACTCATGCTTTGGGTTCCTGCATTAGTTTCAGGTATAGGGCGTAAAGGACACAAGTCCAGATGGGCTTTAGGGGGCATTCCATGTCTGAAAGGAACAGGGGGGTTAAGTCCAGTTAAATATGTAAATGACTTTCATGAATACAAGAGTCTACGACTCCACAATTCCTAGCCACAGGTAGCACACGCATTAAATGCTTTCTGATCTTCTGGTGGTGGGAGGCTGGAGCCAAACTTTATACAGTTATTATTGTGGTGCAAATAGGGGTATCTCTGATTATAAGGACTGCCCATTGAGTGTGTCTGTAGGGTGATTAACTATAGATGTGGCCTGGAGTGTGGCATTCTTCTATGGGAGATGACTAGAGATTCTGTATCCTCCAGCAACTGGGGTTTAATCCTAAAGTGAAGTACGGAGTGGCGCAGTTCTCAAATGGTCAAAGTTGAAGGAGCGGACTCTGACTTAGAAATACAAAAACTGGATGAGACTGATAGCAGGAAACCGTTCTTTTAGTGCTTAGGTTTATCCTGTGATGAGAAATGGACTCACAAAAGTACAGCAACTGGAGACCTATGACGTTTGTCTATTGGAGGCTGGAGAGTTGGGGGCCATGCTACAGCTGAGCGCATTGCTTGTTGTTTGAAAGCAAAGACGTTTTGCTCCTCTGCTTGAGAAAGATGAAGTTGCTGAAGCCTTAATTTACTTTGAAGAGAGCAGAAGTAGTTATATAATCCAAGAAACGTGTGTACGTGTAAATCCTGCAAATGATAGATTTGAGAAATTATAATCTCATACCGGTAGGCTTTGCGTCATAGACTATTGTACAAGCAGAGTATAGTATGCTCCCTCTGCATATGGTGGAAAATCATCAATTGTATTGTATTGTAGCACACATAAAGCATGTCATACCACTATGTCTGTTCTGAAGTATAATTTCATACAGGCAGTATGCTAAACCACGCAGATGTTGTGGTTGGAAGAGTGTTGTATATTTTGTGGTTGTACTTGTGTAGTGTTTTGGTGGTGCATGTTCGTGACCATGGAGGTGCTCCTATCTAGTTTAGGGGCATAGCTCCTAGCAGTATGACAGTGAAGGAGATGCGAGAGATGAGCATTCAAATTATGAATATTTGTATGCATATAACCTATAGGCAACCGCACAGCAATTACCACATCAGCCACGCTGTGGGCACTGTGTGTTTGTAAACTTAAAAAGGGGACTCAGAGAAGGCCCAGTATTCCATATGGTAAACTGAACAATGCAGTGATGGTGTCACAGAACTAAAATGATGACAAATAGGCAATATTGAGAAAAGTGACCTGAGTGATAGCTCTGTACTGTTTTCAAAGGCAGTAAAACTGCCTAATGCTGCACACCTACTTGCTGGCATTGGTAATAGCCCTTGATACCATGGATGATGGGCAGAAATGTAATGCACTTATGTATGTGGTTGAAACAGTCCGATTTAGGGCCTGATTATGAATTCCTCCTAACATTTCGAACTGACGCGTAAACTCCTGTTTAGACATTGGCTAAACCAGGAGATTGATGGTATTAAACACATCCGATAATTATCAGGTGCAATAAATAGCTCATTCTTCGTTAAATTGTGGCAGGTCAAACCTGCCAAAAAGTTAACTGTGGAAAAAATACGGTATTTACAGAATCATATGAGGTTTGGTTCATAAAACGACAAAATCTGCATGTTATTCCCCATCTAATTTGTAATAGCTGTTATTAATTGACCCCCATAAATAGCGTACCCCGTGGTATTGTTACTTATCATAGGTGAAAGATATGGACTTATATCGTAAGGAGGCCCTAAGGCTCTAATTCCGTCTTCCAGGAGAGAACAAATAGGTGATGCTGGGCCAAGTATCTGTGTCTAATATCTGTTATTTTTAAAAAAAAGTGAAGGAAGTCATAATGGTTTAAAGGCTAGCATTTAATATATATAAAATAATGTATACACATACATTTTGTTTGGTACTGTTGAACTTGTTATCACAAGCCTAGATCCAGAAAGCATAGACATTTTACTTTAAAAATGAAAGAAGAAACCCATTACATTTCAAAAGAAAATGGATAACCAAAATGTAGAAACTTGTCAACATTCTTAACTTTAATCTGAATTCCATGCACTGCTGGAAGCGCTTTTGATGCCTATGAATATTTGCCGGTAAACACATATGTTCTCATTCTATTACAATAGAGATGCTCTTATCAAAATTACACCGAAAACTCTGTGTCTTATTATTTTGTGCTGTGATAAATGAGCCATTTATATATTTCTGGGACATGCAATGAGAAAAATTCCAGTATAAACAAAATAAATGCATACATTTCTCATTGCGATGCCAATTGCATTTGAATTGCAGTTGCTTTCTATGTTTGGCAATAGGATATCTATTGTGCCCACCTCAGTCTCCCTGAACTCCTCTTGCTTGTTTACAGCTACAAAAGGAGTTTATTTTCACCAGTTAAAATAAACTACTTTGGAAACTCTAAACGGGGCAGGGATCATAATCAAACAGTTGCTTTGTAAGCACAAGAATGTGCTCTTTTTTTATTTGTTCTTTAATTTTATCCAAGAATTGCCCCTCAAAATCCATACCTGTTGGACATGGCCCTTTTGGCAGGTTCACCCCTAAACTATTTGCTTTTAATTGTGACCTGATACTAGTTGATTTTGGCTTCTGCGCACTTTAACACTGTGTCCCAGTGTAAAGTGTGTGCGCAGTCTGAGTGCGTGTGGTGAGATTGGCCTGCCTCCCATAGGAATGCATGGGGAATGTGTGTCAGTGGTAGATCCTGATGTGTGGGGAGTGCAGGGGAGAGTTTGGTATGTGTGAACGTGTGAGATTAAATGCTGCACGATGGTGTGCGCCGATTTAATGTGTCTATTGTAGAAGTGCCACTTCTAGAAGTTGGCATGTCTGTGTAGTAAATGTGAATTGACTGGCTTTTGATTGGATGGAGCTGGCTGGTGTGCCTGGCTCCAATAGTCAGGATGGGTCTGCCCTGGTGGTGAATGGAGAGATCTGAATGTTGATGGGAGGGAGGAGTGCACCTGGGACCTGAATAAGGCTGGGCCTTCCCTCCACAATGCTGGCTCTGCCCCTTGTGGTGCGTCTGATGACCCTAGCCTGTCCTGTGAATCGGGAGAGCAGCTGAGCACAACAAAGTGCTCGAAAACCAGTTGTATCTGGTTGTTCCTTAACCCTGTGCTACCAAAGGGAATATGTGTATAAAAAGGGGCTGTGACCCCATGTATGTGTCTTTCCTGATCCAAACTTAAGGGGGGCCTGCTGCTGGGCGCCAGGAGGAACCGCCACTGGGTGCTACCCCCCTGTTGGAGGGCCCTGTGAGCTGGCCTTTAGGCCCAGCCTTTGCCCCCCTCTTAATTCAAGGACTTTCCCTGAACTCTGCCTTAGAAGCGAACCCTTCTTTTCCCTGGATTTGGGGACCTTTAGCGCCTGTGAGGTGCTTCACTTTCCTTCATAAAGAAGCGCTTCTATTGTTACCTGCAGCACGGAGCTGCGATTGCCTTGCAGACAGAGGGAGTCCCCGGCGTGGGGATCCCCCTGCCTTTGTGCCCAGATCAAGCGGGTGCCTTCCCCACTTCTTGTGTCTCTAGCGGGTGCCTGCCTGCCGTTGTGATGACATTTTGTCATAGGGGGCAGAGCGGGTGCCCACCCCGCTGTATATGTTTAGTCTAGAGGGTGCCTACCCCTCGTTTTGCTCTTTTTTCCCAAGTACGGATCACCGACCGGCCCGGGACCCTCAGGGACACCCCCGCAACGTCACAGCCAGTGCCGCACTGTGATTGGAGTAGCGCTGGCAGAAACAGGAAGCGGCTGGGAGCCCACCCTGCGCTCCTGTGCACGGAAGGAAACGCCGCGTTAAGAGTCCCAGGCGGGAGCCCACCCTGCACTGGGAAGTACTGCCAGGGTCCGTGAGCTTCGCGCCCCCCTGAACCAAGGCCCGGTCCGTGGAGGGGGACACGGGTGAAGCACGGGCTCCGAGGCTGAACGAGAGCCCTGAGTGCAGCAGGACAGCAAGGAGAGGAGTCCCGACATGCAACAGCAGCAACCGGTGAGTGTGGGGGTGCCTCGGGGTGCTCGGGGTGGGGGAAGCTCCGATCCAGTTGTAGAGTGGCCAAGGATGGCAGTGGGCCGCTCCACCATGTAGTGGGGCATTTTTCTTTGGTTGTAGAGTGGCCCCAGGAGGCAGCTGGCGGCTCCAACGTTTATCTCAGCATTTGGGGCATATTTGATTTAGAGCCCACATGGCTCCCAGGAGTGCTTGGGGGCATTTTGCTGATTGAAGAGCCCTGAGAGAGGGCTCAGGAGGCACGCTGGCGCCCAGATTCCTTTCCACAGCTGCCCAGCACTTAGTGGGCGGCTGCAATGTTTAGGTGGTGCCCTGCGCATTGCTGCATTTGCAGCTGGTAGCCCTGACGTATGCGTAATGTGCAATGCCTCTATGCATGTCCTATACCCTTAAATGTGTTTATGATTAGGAGGTTGTTTTACCTAGTGTAGTTTATGCTAGTGAGTTTATGGTTCCCTGCGTGATCTATGTCTAAGGTGATTATTATTGCGTAGTGTGTACCTACCTGTTGCCAGTGCTTCCTGGTTGTGTTCTACAATTGTTATTTTGTGCTACAATTATTCCATGTTCCAGAAGTGCTATTTCTACTAAGTGCTGATTCTGACGGTGGCCCATGTGCCCCTGTCCTGTGTATATAATCGCCTGTAAATAATGCCCAGTGCCAGTTGGCACAGTGTAATTGTGTGATTATGATGTAATGTTCTATTGGTAAAACAAAGGCTATTTTTATATATAACCTTGTGTGGAGTTCCTTTTTGTGGTGTGCCTAGTGTGTTGCTGCTGTGTGTGTGTGTTGCGCAAACTCTTTACACATTGCCTCCGGGATAAGCCTGACAGCTCGTGCCAAGCTACCAAGGGGGGTCGAGCAGGGGTTATCTTTGCCATGTAACTCCCTTGACCTGACCTGACTTTTTATATGCTGTAACTGAACCCCGGACATTGTATATATTATGTGTACCTATTGTTTTGACTGCTTTCCATGTAGTACTATGACAATGTTGATTATTCTTTTTTCCCCAACAGTGCCCCCGAAGAAGGGATACTCTCCCGAAATGCATTGGGCATCAGGGTATTACTGAGTGTGTAACACATGAGTGTGTAGTACATTTCTTTTTGCAAGCAGCATGATTGTTTTAGTAACTGGTTGTTAGATTGATAAAGTTTTACAACTTGTTTAAATGTTTGTATGAAAAGTTGAATACAAACTGTTTCGCCAATCTTTGTTCTCTGAGCATTGTTTGCTTCTATGTCAAAAACAGATTCTTAAAATAAGCGCAAATTTTGTGATGCATAATTGAGTTTGTGTCAATCTAGAGTACAGTACATACTTTGATTGAGCAGTGCGCCTGGCATACTAGTGGTTTTCCCCTAGCGTATTTTCTTGATTTCGGGTTGGCAACCCTCCAACCAGGTCAGCACGCAATCTTTTGAGTACATCAGATAAAATAGGTTTTCAACTACAACAGGGTGTGCACTACCCTTCCAAAAATGTATTTAGCAAGTCCTAGCCAGCCAGAAATCCCATTTCTAACAATACCCTTATTTGGTTGCAACCATTCTGCTGCTCCAAAAGACCCAAGGGAATTGTGCGCGATACAAATATTTTGATGACGATTCCTACATTTAAACGTTTTGAAATTAATGTTGATCAATGGTATTAAAATCGCAGCAGCTTACATTCCTTCATGTGCTGATTTTGGACACCCTTTGCAAATGTGAAAGCTTGCAATGAGTATTGTTTTATTGCAGTTTTGGTGAATCGATTTAAAGGCAACACTTCTAGATGAATCCACTG
The DNA here is from genome assembly GCF_964263255.1 of Lissotriton vulgaris. Lineage (NCBI taxonomy): Eukaryota > Metazoa > Chordata > Amphibia > Caudata > Salamandridae > Lissotriton > Lissotriton vulgaris. Next base: position 446,893,456 of record NC_141699.1, read on the forward strand.
AGATTAAAGTAGATAATCCACCTTTTCGAAGTAGAGAAACAAGAGACAAGTTTACACAACTTTGGTACAATTTTAAACAACTTTTCAGTGAAGAACAGCCACTTTTATTTCAGTGCCCTGATCCTATACCTGAAATGGGGCCATTATAAAGAGATTTTTCGGCTCCGGAAAGACTGGATTTCAGGCAGGAACATAGGTCAGGGGTGCATATTGTGCTGCTGAAACACAAATATCAGTGTTATCCAAGTGCCTATTAGAGATGTAACTGAAGATATAGCTATTCACCATTTACTTCTCTTGGGCTGAGGAAAACTAGAGGGGCTGTATTTGGTACCACCTCTTTTGCTACAAGTAGAAATTGTACATTGAGAAAATGAACCTTTACACAATTGAATAGGGACATTTACAAGAATTAAGGGGGCATAATATCAAGAACTGCGATAAAATTATCGCAGCTTTAGAAGCAGGAAACTGCAGCTAAAACTGAGATAATGGGCTTGATAATATGTCCTTGTGAATTCCCATAGAAGCCCAGGTTCTGGTGTTAACCTGGGCTGCTATGGGAATTCACAAGGGAATATTATCAAGCCCATTATCGCCTTTTTAGCGGCGATAATTTTATCGCAGTTCTTGATAATATGCCCCAAAGTTTTTTAATTTATGGAGGAATATTCCAGTAACTATTCATGTAAGGAGACCCTCACAAATATGTACAGTTCCAAAAATACGTTTTCTAAAAATAGGAATGTTTACTTTTAAACAATATTTTATACATCTAACTGCTGCAAATTGATTAATATAAATGTGCTTGAATCTGAAATATTGAGCATAAAGACAAAAATACTTACCCATGTGGAGAAACACCACTGACACATCACATTAAATTGTTGCACGATCTTATGTTTTGTAGTCGTTCTTTTACTTACGGAAGTGCTGTAGCAAGATAAATTAACTTACACAAGAAATCCAGCCTTGGACCGGCCATCTGCTGTCTTTTTTTTTTTTTTTTTAATTTTTATAAACCTTTATTGTGCATAAAAGGTGAACAAATACGGGCCTACAACCGTCAGGCCGGCCACGGTACAGTTTAAGGCACAAGTGCAGGCAATACAGTTCCCCAGCGGCAGCAGGCAGCATATCAACAGCCAAGTAACGTTACACTGGGTAAATCGTCGCCGAGGAATAGGAGCAATTTAGGTTAATTTTGAAGTTTTACCCCCCCTAAAAGCAATCAATGAAGGATAGGAACTAAGGAGAACTGCGTCCGTACAGTAATGACCCAACATGAACAGGCAGCAATATTCCCTGTAACCATCAGTGTAGGTGAACATCCTAAATAGCCTAGCGGTGCAAGGTAAAACCACAAGAGTGCCAGTCAGCATTTGCGCACCACTAGCAGCGCCACCCACTCCCTACTAACCTTTATCACGGACCCAGAACAGAAGCAAGTTAAGAAAAGTGCAAAGAATATACAAAAAATAAGGCCCATAGAAACGAATATGAAATGAAATCCCCCTCCCACCCTACACCAATGCGGAGGCTACGGCCTACCCCCCCCCCCCCGGCAGTGTGTCTGTCGCCCACTAAAGAACCCGAAATATAGACCAAGTGAAGAGAAGGAGGAAAAGGAATATAAGAGAGAAAAAGGCTATAACACTCTGAATATAGGGAGTGAGAAAGGAATAAACCAATCTACGGCTCCCAAGAAAGAAGGTGGGGAGGAGCCCACCCAGCCTCAGAGCTCCCGGACTCCCCAGCCGCGAAGAGCACCCACACCGTGTGCAACAGTAAATTAGGAACACAGTGGACCCGGAGGGCAAGGATCGACAACACCCAGGATCCCAGGCCAACATAGAATCAACCCCCCCCCGTCTGCAAGAGTGGACAACAGGGCAAATCAATTGCAATGTGAATAAGAGAAAGCAGGATATACCACATAACAATGAACGTATCAAGAATGAAGTTCGGTCCGGGTCTCCGCCAGCCAAGCAATCAGTACCGACGAGGAGGTCACCTTCAGCCCTGTCCCGAACGCCGAAAACCCTCCAAGCATATCCACCACTGCGAGCCTCCCTCAGGGAGGACAATGAAGCAAGATGGCCGCTCCCGACAACAAAGAAGCAGGGGAGGAAGGGACGAGAGTCTCAAGTCCGCAATCTGTGCAGTGTTAATAGAGACGAACTCCCCCTTCGTAACAGGATAGTACACACTCCTCCCTTTCGGAAAGGGAGCACTGGGGGCAGAAGTGTCCGAAGGGGTCAGCAACTGAGAGACCGGGGAACGGGTCCCCGGGGACGAGTGCACAGGCAGAGTCACAGTAGCTGGGGTGGAGGGAGACTTTGTATCCGCAGTCTCTTCGACAGGGGAATGCACAACATTGTTGCCAGGGACACGCAGCTCCCTCGCCGTCTCACTCGACAACAATGTATCCCATGCTGAGGTGGTTAGAAGCACCAGGGGGCCAGCAAGACCCGGTCGCCTTGCTTCAGGCACAGCCGCCTCGATCTTCCGTATCAGCTCACGGACGTTTCTCCGCCATGTTGTCCGCAGATCGTCAAGGGCTGCCAGGACATCCGCAGAGGTCCAATCCCCCTGCATTCTCGGGTAGCTCGTAGTGCGCAGTGAAATCCTCGGTGCGGTCCCTCGCTCAAGGATAGGCAGAGCAGCTCAGAGGCAGGATTGCAAAACAGACCCCACTCAGCCCGGGAGCCAGGAAGGCGCCACAAGATGGAGTCCTTTCAGTGACAAAGCAGCATAGCATAGATAAGCGCCGCATGAAATGTCGCCACAAGGGAAAAACTCCTCCGCCAGAAGGGGGGACCAACGTGAAGGAAGGGGTCAGTCTCATCAGCCCCACGATCAATCGTACTGTCCGCAGTCAACGTCGCCCTCCCAGCTCGCCTCACCGGTAGCGTCCAGCAATGCTCAGCGACGGTGATCGGCGAGGGCTTCAGGGACAGCATCGGAGGTCAGCATACGTCCCGGATCTCGCACCAAAACAGCCGGCGGAGACCTCGAAAGAACGCCATCCACAGCAGCGCATTAACGTCTCCGTTCCAGCTCGGTGTGGGGGCAAACAGGCGTCAGGATAGTCATATAGAAGCAGACGGCTTGCGGAGCCGGGAGCTCACCCGTCCGTCCCGTCCGCCATCTTGGCTCCTCCCCCCCATCTGCTGTCTTGACTGTAAACCAAACATCCTTCATAAATGCATGCAGGACTTAAACAAGCATTAGCATAGCCAATAGGTCTCGCTTTTTGGATATAATGAGTGTGTAGCCATGCAGAACATTATCTTGGGTGCTGTGTCGCAAGGGATTGAAAAACTATAAAATTAGCACAATCTGATTTTTTTGGATGTGTGTTGAATGTTCCAACCCCCCCCCCCAATCTTGCTGACCAGGCACCCCTGACTTTATGACTTAAAGAAAACCCCATTCCGAAATGATTTTCTCCCACTGACCTTAAAGTCAGTGAAGCAGACACACAGTACATAGGAAGAAGAGAAAGGAGGTGAGGAGGAAATAGGTCAAAGGGTGTAGGGTTGTGGCAGACCACCAAATTTTACAATGGAAAAATATGCAAACAATAAATAAACCATAAAAAACTCTGAATACAAAATTATTTTAACATAGATGTATCTACATTCATTTTTATTTCTAGATAATTACACGGATATTCTTTGATATCTTGGGTTATTTGATCGCCACCAATTTTAATATTTGCTTTTCCTAACTTTGAAAATGGGATCCAAGTGCCATATCTGATTATCACTAGATGGTGCTAAAGCCTTGGCCGTCATGGAAAGTGGTAGCAGTTGCAAATACATTTTGAGGAAAAAGAACTGATAGTCTAAATTCAACCTAGCCAACAGAAGCCCCCACTTTTCAGCAGTTAGACCCACACACAGGTCTGTAGATATACAAAGATTGTGCCTCCACTTATGGGATCTTTTTGCAGAGCAGGGCTTCCTCATACTTTAGTGCCAAGATGTGAACGTTTAAGCTGCACAACTCTGATGGAACACCTGCACAACATTACCTAACCTTTATAGGCAGGAATATGCAAGGCGGCAGTCCCCATGATAATGAACTTCACAGTCTTATATGAATAAATGAACAGACAAATTAATTAATAAATGGATTTATGAAGTGTTATGACTTTATTTATAATTTGTTAAACAAGGAAAAGGAGGAAAGTGTTTGTAGATGTGTAGAGGGGAACCCTGAAGTTGGAACCTTTTATCTGGCTCAAGAGAGGATTAGGGACACATATACATTTTTGTTTTCCGGAGTTTTATATATCGCGAACTTGACCCAAAGGTTTTGGGAATCAGAGCGCTTTACTTGAGCACCAGTTGCTTACACAAGTACACATTCAATCAAAGCGTTTTAGCACGTTGGGAGGTATCTGCGAAGTGCAGCACATCAATTGAACAGAAACTTGTGCGAGATCAGTGAGAGTTTAGTCGAAGCCGAGATCAGCTTCAAAGGAAATGAAAGCCTGAGACTAGGGGTGACAGAGATTATTTACTGCCCCTCTTCGGAGGGCTGCACCGATAGCTAGGATCCCTGATGGGGAAAGACAGAGACATGGTGGCTGTAAGACCCAACGACCCAGGTCCATGTCACCCTGGAATGGTAAAAGTGGTTTTCAAAACAAAACTAAATTTCCTAGCATGTATAACAAGGCCATCTCATCCTAAATAATATTTGAACCTGTTCTAGATAGATGCATGTATTTAGGTGAAAATATATGCCCAGCACATCATATATACTGTTGAACTCCCCAAACGTAACGTTTAATCTAAATCGTATTTTTTACATATGTTATTTAAAGTACATCTCAATGTTAAATACTTGCTAATACTGCAAAATGAAACAGGATGAACTATAACTTTGAAGTTGCAATAAACAAAAGTGTTATGGTGAGCACCCTCGGAATTAGAAGTATTACCAGAATGTCTTACCTAGTGCTTTCAGATAAAGTGCCGGGGCGTAGGTCGGAGAGGCTTGTAGTGGGTTGAGTTAGAAGTGGAAGTAGAAAGCAAGGCAAGCTCCTGCTTCTTGTGCTCAGCTCTGCTGCGCCAAGGCTGTGCAAATTTAAAGTGGAACCGCTTGTTCTGTTACTGGCTGTGGGAGGAAGCCATTTTCTGCAGCCTGCTCTGTGTGTGCCCCTCTTGCTGGGGGTTTTGCAGTGGTGGGAGAGACCTTCATTTCAGAGGTGTAAGAGGCTCAGGGTGCTGTGCAGCTATAAAGAAAGACACACGCTCTCCAAAAGCGGCCACCATGCTGTGTGGTGAAGTGCAGCAGCCGTGAAGTGGGCGAAGTGCTGTACCTGCAAGATAAAGCATGGCGGGCACTGCACTGAGCATTAAAAGCAATGAAAACAAAACACAAGTACTGATGGAAGTGCATGCAGTGGCTGTGAAGCGGGCGCTGCATGTAGGTACAAGATCAAGTGTGGCTGGTGCCACGCTAAGCAGCGAAATCTATGACAACAAAATGCAGTACTGATGGTAAGTGCTTGCGGCGGCTGTGAAGCATGCATCATGCTTTAATTGCAAGATGAAGTGCAGCAGACTTGAAGTGGGTGCGCTGTGCATGAGTACAAAACACAAGCATTAATTGGAAGTGCTCATCCCACAAGATCGGCTGAACAAACAGCACAGGACCAATTCAAAGAAAAAAGAGTGTGCCCACCAAACCATAAATAAAATAGTAGGCGGACATGTAACAGTGGCAGTAGTAATGAAAGTGAAATTAAATTAATAGTTTCCACATCTCTCAGTAATCCACTTTTTGCAAATTCCTCACCAGGCCCAGGGAAGCAATAGAAAATAAGCTGTTCATCCTCCTTAGAAATAAGCTTTCATCAATTTTCAGTACACCAAAAATAGCATTGGAAGTGCACACGTCAATATCACACGTCAATATCTTGACTCAATCCAGTAAAGTAGGATATTCACTTTTTGACAGTACATTTAAGTTTTAGGAACATCCACAAAATATGTACGTCATTGGTACATAAACTTTGCACTTAGAAAAAAATGTGTTTGACCTTTTTGAAACTTTAATAACTTCTTGAGTGTCATCTTAACCTTAGAAGTATAAGGGAATTATGCATTCTTAGTGCAGATATAAATGTAATTATAGTTTTGAATGGCATATTCATACCTCAGCATTAGTAATCATCCAACCTACACATTATCGGCATGTGGCATCATTTCTTCAGCAGCCTTGCACACACAGTTATTCCATTTCACCACTTATTCATGCTCTAAGAAACTCTGAGTTATATCTAAAAGCAAGACAAAAAGAAGATCCCTTCTTGGGGCAAGTGACAGCTGCCCCTTTTACTAGATGTAGTTATAGGGTGTTTTTCTAGTGTTGTAATCCAGCCAATTAATGAGACAAGGTCCTCTCAGAGGTCCAGTACTCACAACTGGAACAGCTTAGACAGATCATCCAATAGACACTCTGGAGTTTCTGAAATTTGCCTTCATTTTCAGGTATTTTATCAGATTTTCTTACATTCCTTAACATCTTTAGTCATACCTTTAAAAAACAAATAGAAGCAGTAAATATAGGATAATTCTCCAAGTTGGCTCTCAAAAGTAAGCGCTACCTCAACTGCTAAGGATAAAACTGTTCTGCAATTGTTTTATTTGGAAGGGCCATAAATTAATCTGTGGATCAGGAAATGCAAAGTAGCCCTTTTTTGTAAGCCTTTGACTCTTCTTCTAGTTAAGTCAGACTCTTTTAGATGCACACTAAAGATTTGTTTAATATGTACCTCAGGATAAATTATGTCCAAGTATATTTAGGTAGTATAAATATAATTAGGATGTTGACCTGTCCGATCAACTTAAAGGCAATTCCGAACACTTTTTAATAGGGCTCTCTGTCTTTTGCCCCTCATAAGATTTTCATGGATGAAATTAGCTAAATCTGTCATAATTAGGACCCCTATATTTAGCTCTAGATTAATCCAAATGAAAATATTTGATACATTCCAAATCATAATTTTAGATTGAGATTTAGCTAAAGTGTCACCGGACATCAAGACAAAATGTTCAAGCATCTGGTCTGTTAGAAAGTCGGTCTCTAGTTTGCAAATCCTAATCAGGGAAGTCACAACACAACCAAAATTATCCTGTGTTCCCTCTCTTGTAGCTTGGAACAGAGCAGGCAGAACTAACACAAGGTAATGTGTAAAGTATTTGCTCAATAACTCATACAGTAACACAGTGAAAACACCACACAAAGACTCCTCAACAGTGTAAAACAATAACATAAGACTTTATAAATAAGACAAGCCTAAAACAAGAAAAATCTAGTCTGTAGTTGAGATATTGAAACTTGAAGAAACAAATGCAGTAAAGTGCTAAGAAGCAAGTTGTGCTAAAAAGCTACTTAAGGTCGTGCTGGACTGAGGAAAAGTCGAAGTTCGGCTTACAGCGATGGAGCGCAGGCTGGCTACAGGACGAATGCAGGCTCCAGTAAACAAAGTAACTTTCCTGGTCACAAACAGCGAGATGAGTTGATTTTCACATGGTGATGGTGATGCGTTAATTTTGAAGAAAGGGTGCAGACTTCGAGAGGCGTTGAGCGATGCAATATATTCCACCCTGCAGTCATGGGGGTTTATCAATCTAACCAACCTGCAAAGGCAGCAATATGCTGTTTGATGCATCGATCTCTGGAGGCTAAATGCTGGTTCCAAGGCGATGCACCAATTTCACTCCCACAACCAGGTTGATGTGCCGGTTCTGCTACACGCAAACAGGAGGAGTGTCGAAATCCATGTTGCAAGTATCTGTCCCACTTCCAGTGAGAAAGGCACAGGGGCTGGAGTAGAGCATTTTATATACCTGAGTCTCAAGCAACAGGAGGCAAGCCAACAAGCTCTTGGAGATCACTTGGAAGAAAGCAGAGTCCAGCTCTACTTCAGCTGAGTCAGAGAGCAGCAGGCCTTCCAGATCAGCAGTCCAGTTGAGTTCTTTGAGCAGCACAGCAGTTCTTCTGACAGATATTCAGTTGTAGGTCCAGAAGTGTCTGATTTTGTGGGGCCCAATTGATTCTTTTAAGTGGGGGAGGCTTCAAATAGTGGCTTTGGGGGTGCTCCAGTATCCCTTTCAACCCAGTTATTTCTGCTTGGCTATCTGTGGGGGGTAATCTGCCCTTTGTGTGGGATCAGGTCACTACATATTGAAGTGTGCTAGCTTCTTCCTCCCTTCCTGCTCAGGAAGGGCCATCACAATGCAGATGTATGTAGAGGTGTACTGAGCCACACCTAGCCTTCCTGTGTTTGTATCTGTCTGGAGGGAATGCACAAAGTGTAACTGTCACCCATCCCAGACATGTATTGGAGACAGACTGTAAGGCATGCAGAGCAGTAGGAGCATAGAAATGCCCACTTTCTGGAAGTGGCATTTCTAAAATAGAAATGTTAAATCCACCTTTACCAGTAAAGAGTATTTATCATTACCATTCCAAAGATGTGAAACATCATGCTGCTACTCTTTTCTAAACCGTATTTAAAGCTTAAAGGTGGTTTAAGAAATTCCCAGTGTGAACCTATAAGAGGAGTAGGCCTCACAGTTGTGAAAAACAATTTAGCTGTTTGTCACTACCAAGACATGTAAAACATAGACGTACATGTCCAATCTTTTAGTTACGCCACCCTCTGCATTAGGGCTACCTAGTGCTTTCCTTAGGGGTGACTTATGAGTAAAATAAAAAGCGAGTTTAAGGCTTGGCAATGGATTTTAAATGCCAAGTCGAAGTGGCAGTAAACTGCACACACAGGTCCTGCAATGGCAGGGCTGAGACATGGTTAGAGGGTTACTTAGCTGGGTGACACAAGCAGTGCTGCAGGACCACTAGTTGCATTTAATTTACAGGCCCGCGCACATGCAGTACACTTTACTATGGACTTAAAAGTAAATTAAATATGCCAATTGGATATGAGCCAATACTGCCATGTTTTAGGGAGAGAGCACATACACTTTAGCACTGGATTGCAGTGGTAAAGTGTGCAAAGTTCGAAAGCCAGCAAAAGTACAGAAAAATGGAGGGAGGCAGACAAAAAGTTGGGGGAAGACCACCCTAAGGCTGTCAGGTCTAAAATCTATCATAGGTGTGTATTATTAGGTCGTTCAAGTACATTCTAACAAATGTGTTCCTAAATAGCCTACTTCTTTTATCCAACCTAATACAACACTGTTAATTAAAACAATCTATTTGTGGAAAATGGCTATTTATTTGCATAAAAGAATTTTCTTCACTGCAGCTCAGCTCCTTCCCAATAGATATCAACCAAACTAAAGTCTCTGATGAAGTTCAATTTTGTTTAACAATACATTGAACAGGCAAATTATGTAGCTAATACATAATTAGAATAATATTGAAATCCCTGCCTAGGCTACATGGTGGTTGAAAATCAACCAGGTTAATAGAAAGCTGGATAAAGGTGGTTTTATCTTGGCTATTAGGACCTTAGAAATGTGCCACAGTACTAAGCATATACTTTAAGCTATATTTTGCTATGATCCATACGTCCATACTCTTCCCAGTACCTACACCCTAGGGTCATTTCTGATCAAAACTTCTTTGGTAACAAAAGAATGAACACATCTATGTACAACCTCAAATCTATGATGCTGTAAAAAACGTTCACATTATTTCCCAGCTAAGTGTGACCCGGTAATAGGACAGTCTGGAATCTATTGGAAGTTAAATAATAAATAATTGTTGACCCTTTTTCTTCTACCTCTCAGACCATTAATGTTCTTTGAGAGTGATTATATTTTTGCTTTACGTACCTCTATCGATACCATAGCTTTAGTAACTAAACTCTACGGGCACACTGGATGACTCAATGGGGCAACTAAAGTCTGTACACCCTTCAGTATCTATTAGGACATCACTTTTTTATTTTTCTCACTCTCTATAAATGGAGTGGAGTGGTGTGGAGTGGAGTGGTGTGGCTCACTGGTTAGAGGCGGCAGACCCGGAAGCAGAGAACGGCCCGGGACCAGGGTTCAATTCCCGACACGGGAGGGTCGTGGACCAGGGTCAGTGGACTCGATAATTCTCGCCTCAGTGCCTACTCTAACCAGGGATCACACTCGGCAACTCTGGGCATTAGCTTGCCTCATCTCTACAACGGCCACCCACATTCGCCGGGGATGCCTGGTTTCACCTTGGAGATACCCAGTAGGGACCATCTCACAGGGATAGCCAGGACGGGTTCCCCAGATGTCTACAGCGCCACGACGACTGAGGGCAGCAGTGCGCTTTACATGACAAAATACATACATAAATAAATCTATCCAATTTTGCCCCATCTCCCCCATTTTCCCTGATGAACCCTCAATTTAATTTTGTCTATGGAAGAATGTGGTTTTACTCTAGCTTTGCCTAACCCCAAACCAGTCAGTTTCTTACAAGCACCCCTTCCCACTTCTCCCCTGAAGCATATGTACTTCCTTAGTTGTCTGTGTTTATATACATGATTCTGCCACATACTCTTGAGAATCCCAGAGATTTCAACTGTTGAGTAGCCCAGTTACATCATCTTCAATCCTTATTCTAAGTACCCTTAGTTTGTTGCCAGTTACTGTGTACTTATCCAAATGTACTGTGAATGTTATGTCAACAACTTGAACTGATATAGTTTCCAAAAAGGCTTAGAGCATCCTTTCTTATATATTTTTTGTTAAAAACATATAATTATAAATTTGATTAATGTTTTAAATGTAGTAACATTAATTTAAAAGTGTATTTAAACTTGTAACCTACAAATAAATATTATCTATTTTATTGTTTTAAATGTAATAATAACAATAATTAAAACATTCAATTACACTTTCAAACTAAAAAACTCAAAGTAATTAAAAAACATTACTTTTAACTAAATATAGTAAACATTAAATAAAAACAAAAATGTTAGGATGGGATTCTTTTGCAGTTTTTACTTAAACATTATTTATAAAGTAAATTATAATATTTAAAATAAGTCATTATTTGATATAAAATTAATTGGACGAGTAATGCACTCTAACATTATATTACATTAGATCTGGATTAAACAATGTTTTAAATTAAACTGCAACAATATTTTACTTTAAAATATGTTTAATAATTTTTTTAAGAGAAATAAACTTTTGCAATTTTTACTGTACTTTCCCATTTGGAGATCTCAACCACATTGTGGTGATCTCTCCCCTGCATGTGAAAAGTTGGTAGTAGTAACTTTATACTCATAATCACTGTCCTCAGAGGCTCTCCACTCTAATTTGTGGCAATAAAGAAATGCACGTCTACTTTTAGGTAAACATCTGCATTTAGAAATGGTGAATAGCAAACATTCTAGAGTTAATCCTAGATGAGTTAGTAAATAAACATTTGGGTAAATATAAATGTATGTACTTACTTTTGTGAATAGGCCTCAGAGTGTTAAATGCAGGGTACCATGAGATACTGACCAGCTGCTTTATTGTCTTTACTCCCGCTTGCCATAATAAAATCTACCATCAAAATGGGTGCATTACAATTGAAAGCTTATACAGTAAACAGTGCGTCAATAAAAAATGACCACTGTGCTTAGGAATTATGTCAATTATGTTTTAATTGAATAGGAAACCAGGGAAATTACACACTTTAAAGCATCAAAGATCCCAGTGATGAAACAAGTGGAATGCATTTTTATCTAGATTTTCACCAACAGGCTGTCTCATTCGCCTGATCTTAACAGACCTACCCGTTTGTTTTAACAACTGCTGTTAGTTCTTTTCCTCAAGACCTCAGTCTGAGATTTCCTTATATTTTCTTGGGCGAGCTCTTTCATAACAGCAACAACTGTAATGTTGGCAAATCTTCTTATTTGATTTCGGCTGACCCCAGCACCCTACAGATCTGCCCTAGTATGTAGTCTGATTGGCGTCAAACTTTTTAAAACAACTCTTTCCTAGTTCATGTATTAAATTATTTTTTCTTCTTTACTTATGTTCTTCTGTGTGAATCCTTCTCACCTATTTCTCCATAAACACCAGCCCAGTCTTGATAGAACAATGACAATGCACAGAGCCTGTGGCTGCCCCTTCAGAAACAACGCTAAGTAATTTCCTATCCAAGGATAATTTGAGAGTGATATCACTCTGACCAGCAGGAAATAAATCACAATCATGCCACGGTATATAGTCTAGTGTCATAAAGTACTTTTGGCAATAACTCAGAGATTATTCTCCTAGCATGGTGTGATTGGTAATGTACTATCATGTTTGATACTCTGAATCAGCCTTTTTTGGACAACACCCTTGGTGGGAGAAAAAAATTGGCTCCTTCGCTGCTGCTGGTGAGTAAAATGAAGAAGCAGGCAGCTCTTTTTTGTTCAAAGATTAGCCTCTGGTTTATTATATCAATTCAGTGATTGGCCTCTGAACCCAAACATCTCCTTAGCTCTCCCAAATCACCTACATTATTCATAGCATAGCACAGTTATGCTTGTGCCGAGTTGGCTGTTCGGAGGTAGGTTGTTAGTGTGTGGCATCAGGGTCTGAGCAGGAGATAGGAGGGTAGGGAAGGGGCTGATAAAAACAGCACATGTGGCATGTTGACAAATTATTGTAAGGACTTTTAAGTGAATTACTGGGCCAGGTCAGAGAGATGCTGCTGTTTGTATGACCTTAGTGCAGAAAGTCTTGCACAGCCATTTGAAGACTGGTGCCCTGGGCCGTGTCACAGCTTGTACGTGTGAAAAACCAGGCTTGTTGATACCGATACAGTGACCCACCTGCACACAGGCCTCAGAATTTGAGCCCACCATGTCAGGTAGACCTACGTATCATTCACCCGTGCCACAACCTCTGGAATTCATTAGAGGCAGCTTCTGCTTAATGCTCTGCTGCAATTCCTCCACAGAACCTGGTTGCAACTTGATGAGTATCTCTGGTGGACATCTACAGCCTTAACTTGGTCATGGCTTTCACCATACCTCATCTAGCGTTGATGCTACAGACAATGCTCTTTCCACTGAGGCACTTACAAAAAAAAACAAGATGGCTGAGCATCTTCAAAGGTGAAAAAGAACTGCAAGTTTTCAGGAGAACAACAAGCTACCGTGGCATGCACAGCAGTGTCGGGGGTCCACAGGGGGCTAACAGATTTCTGAGACGCCAATTGGAGGGGCAGCAGAAAGGTTAAAATGTAAAGATACCATAAGTGTTACATGGCAACTATACCGGTTGAGTGTCGGAGCTTCGGAATAGCAAGTCAGAGACCCTCAGCCTTCTTGTCTGGGTGCTCCTGGCTAGCGTGGTTGTTGACATCATGTGATGGAACAGCCTGATTCCAAATCCTGGGGGGAAAAAACCTATAATGTGCCATGTCCATTCATGCACATTTCAGTACGCATAAATGTACTTGTTTCACGGTGTCTAGAAGATGTCTGTCAACATAATAGTCAAACCGTGATACATGTGGACACAACCTACTCCTACATTCATTCACAGTATACATGTGCTTCCATTTTGTATCAAGTTTACAAGAACCTTTTCATTTTTAAGTGTTCTGCAATTGTAATATGTTTTTCTATGCAACAATCTTGGGCATTACAATTCGGGGGTAAGCTAGAGCAGGGGATATTTGATTTCCGTCATACTTCTTAATGTGCTTCAATATTGTGAGCCACCTCTTTACAAGTTGGTGTTTAGTTGATCTTGTTCCATAAGTCAAAATCTTTTTTAAAGAGACTGAATTATGAGGCCACTTTGCGCCGCCGGAACGTCACTTTTTTAATGTTCTGGTGGCACAATGTATAAGGACACGTAAAGCCTCATTACGTAGCTTTTCATTGTCTTATAAATATTTGCCCCTTTCATGCTAAATACTGCATGAAAGGGGTGTTCCATGGGTGTTGCTGGGGTGTTCCCAGAAACATTCATGGCTTTTCGACACTGCCCCAGATTTACAAGAAATCGTAAGTCTGACGCAGCGCAAGGGAGGCGCAACGAGAAGAAACATCTTTACTTCTCCTCGTTTATCCTCTTTCTACATAGAAAGAGGAAAAAAACTCTTGAGATTGTTTTTGTGCAGCAAGGTTTCCCTGGTTTGCCCAGAATCACAGGGTGTTAAGCGTCATTGCCGAGACTCAAACTCGGTTCCCCAGCTTCGAGGTTGACAGCTCTAGCCATAAGGCTACATCCTGCCCTTTTCTTTTTCGATAGGGCAGCGCAGCTGCCTTATGGCAACAAAAAGCCATAATTGAGGCCCTGAGGGTCAATTACTACGTATTGAGAGGCTGAGTATTTATTTAGCCAGGTTGCCGCCTTCCATGGAAAGCGAGATCAGATGATCTGTTGATGTCATGCAGATTCCTTCAGAGCCATCTGATTGACGTAAATATTCATTGTTTCTGACTGTGGTGGTTGAAAACTTTTGAGAAAAGGAAATTTTTTGGAAGCCATTTAACTAACCATCCCCATTTGGCAGCACCGTGCTAGGGGACCAATGCCACTAGGAACAGGGACCAGATTACTTGATTTCACACAGATCACATCACACCTAGCTGCAATAATCTCTCATTATTTTATTTACTAGAGTCAGTGTTGACTTCTGGGAAAGTAAATAAAGGCTTTTTGATTTTTACAAAATATTAGCCAGCTAGTTCCCTATTATGATCACATAAACCACAGTGAAACCACATACACCACAGTGAAACAAAATCACAATTACTGTCCCCAACACTCATGTACTTATATGGACAAATTTGAAAAAACGCTCCTACTTAGAAGACAGTAGCAGCACAAATGAGAAAACAATAAACGTCATTAAAGACAATAACATGTTTAACATAGCGCACTCTCTATTATAATTCCCTTCAGCTAAATACTCAGACGTCAATTTCAGGACGAATCAATTGCACTGTTGCGCGCGTGTTGTTGCTGACACAGTCAAGGGGGACGTCAGAGAATGGGAAACAACGTAATTGACGAAGGTCATCAGCAGAAATCGTCAATGAAACGCTGCCAACAGAGTAGGCTGTGACTCCGCAATCAATGCTGATAAATTCTGTGATGGAATTTCAGCTGTTTCATTTGTTGGTCTATGAAAGTCTAGCAGACACATCTGTCAGTCTGTGCCACTGAGACATTACAGCTAAACAATTAAAATGAACTGACTGAACAACAAAGAGATTATACCAGCAATTACTTGATTTGTCACTGGTTATGTCTAGAAGATGAACATCAGATGGGAATTGTCTTTATTGCTAAATGTTTAGAGCTAACATTACCTCTGATTTAACTTTTCCTTAAATACTGCTCAATGCTCCCAAGAAAGGCATGGGATGCAGGTTTTTGTGGACAAATCATTAATGGAACAAGCTGAGCTTAAAAGAGACTGCGGTTGCATTACAGGGTTTCTATTGGCTAAATTGTCAGCTTTAGAAATAGTTGGCCTGATTACTTATCTTGGCTTTAAGCTGCAACCAATTTACGTGATCAAAATAAAATATTTTAAGTCTTTACTCTTACCTGACAAAATCTTTGCACTTAAAAACCAAGCTACATGTCTGTACTAAATGCTACACAGAAATTTGAATTTATATTTTCATTATTAGGTAGTGCACAATACCCTCACAAGTATATGTACTTATTCCTAGCTTTCATATATTACTTGTGTGCGTTTCACGAGTGTCCTAAATGTGTTTCAAAAGATTATTAACAATAATCTCTGTGCTGTATTTTTGACTAAAAGACACACTTTTTGTCTGCTCTGAAGACACACAACTTTATAAAAAAACATCCTCCATTTTGTACACAGTGCATAATGTGTGTGTACATGTTTTTTAAGTACGCAGTGAAAAGGACAGGGTTTTAGGTTTGAGGGAAGTACTAGGCGCACTGCTCCGTGTACACGTAGAAAAATATGCCGTAATGTAGAAGGTGCAAACAGGTAAGGGGCAATTCCCTGGAACCCCTTAGAGTGTGCCCGAAAAGACACACTGTCTACAAAGAAAGCAAGACCTGTTGCACACTTGTGTATGAGTTGAAGCAAAGGGGTGTCGCAATGGACACAAAGTTCAAAGTCCATAAGTAACGATGTAGAACATCAGTATTGCATTTCCTCTTTTATTGTTCAAGTGAGCCAGCCGACACGTGTTTCGTCGCTAGAAAGCACAGTTTCCGCGACTCATCAGGGCTGTGGGCAATGGATAGAAAACCACAGGTCGCGGTGCCGGTGATAATTCCGACCCGGCTCCGCTTGATACCGGGTAAATGTAGCTGTCGTTATACAAGTTCACTTGTCTAGAAGGAGAATTATCTCACGGGGGTGCGGAGACTCTTATAGAGGCAGTAACGTTGTATTTTAGATTATTATGTAGACAGCATCAAGGGTGACTGTCCTTCCACGTGTGTGTGGCGTGAGTGGAGTGGCGACTTCTGGAGTGGGAAGTCCCTGTGGTCGTAATCCCGAGGTGCGGGGAGATGTCAGCGATGTGATCGCCGAGTTTCTGGTGTTGGTTCAAAATACAACGTTACTGCCTCTATAAGAGTCTCCGCACCCCCGCGAGATAATTCTCCTTCTAGACAAGTGAACTTGTATAACGACAGCTACATTTACCCGGTCTCAAGCGGACCCGGGTCGGAATTATCACCGGCACCGCGACCTGTGGTTTTCTATCCATTGCCCACAGCCCTGATGAGTCGCGGAAACTGTGCTTTCTAGCGACGAAACACGTGTCGGCTGGCTCACTTGAACAATAAAAGAGGAAATGCAATACTGATGTTCTACATCGTTACTTATGGACTTTGAACTTTGTGTCCATTGTGACACCCCTTTGCTTCAACTCATACACAAGTGTGCAACAGGTCTTGCTTTCTATGTTTTTTAAGTACAACTGCAGCATGGTTCGGAAAGACAGCTTTTTGATTTGTGTTAGGTGACTACTCTGCAGAGGCTTTTAAAGTCATGGACATTTTGTGTTACTCTGTAATTGACTGATCTGTTTTGTCTTAGTTTCTATTATATTTATTTCACATGCCATCGAAAGAAATACAGAATACATTAAGGAAAACCAATTGTAGTATCTCCTTTATGAGAATTAACCCCTTTGTTGAGATTATGAAGGTTCTGAACCGCTGATTGAGCAAGTTGGTAGTAACTTCTAGAGTGTCAGGGAGAAGGCTCATGCCTTCCTTTCTGGCTTCATGGAAAGGTGGAACTAAAGTACTAAACATGAATTTGGAATGAAGGTTATGTTTAGTGTTTAATTAAATTCAATGTATAGCTTGCTGGTTAAAATATCCTATTGTTGCATTGATAATTTCAAAAGTGTTCAGACTGATAGTCCCATCATATAATGGACACACATTTCTTTAAAACTAGCTTCATGGTATGTTTACAAGGTGGTATGCATCTAGTCTTGAATATGCAAGCATAGTCGCAGTCCCAGTGTCCAGCAATGTTCTTGCCTTTGTGACCAATTATTTATGTGAATAAAGTAATCTCTGAAGGATACTAATTGGTCATTTTGCCTCCTATTAAAACCAGTCAAATGCTTACCCAAAATGTCTGAACACTGAATCAGGGGTGGGCAATAAATTCTGCTCTGCCGGCAGAGTTGGAGGGGTTTTTGTGACTTTTATCACTCACAGCGCATCAACGGTAAGTTGGAGAGTGCAAGTGAGATTTGGAGTCCTCCAGCGCAATTTATGGTCACTAGGAGGGCATCCAGCGAGATTTCACGAACTCTGGTGGTCGTGACTGTTGGCAGTCAGAAAGCTGTAGTACAATTAGAAAATCTACTCAAGCAGCAGCAAAATCAACTTAAGAAGGAGCGCCACCTTCTGGCAAGCCACGTGGTGCTGTTTGTGCTGGCTTTTCAGCATGGAACAAGCTAAATCCACTAAAAGTCAGTGCTAGCAGTGCAATGTACCTAATTCTGCCCGTTCACGGAAATCTGTGGAATCTTGTGGGGTTTTCATGCAACTCTGCAGAATTCAGCAGAGTAAAACTCTGAGAGTTCTGCTCACCCCTTTTCCAAGTACTGTGAGTCTTCTTGAGTAAGGAATTCTCATCTAATATGCTGCCATCTCTTAGCAAGACTTTTTATTTGCCTGCTGAAGGTATCTCTCATGACTTGTTTAAGTGAATTGCACACTCTGGAAAAATGTTTTTTACAATTGCATAATGCAAAATTTTGTAAAAATGTGTGTAATGTGAGAATTCATAAATGTGAATTTCGCTTGCATAACTACTTTTGCATAGCCCTGGCATTTCCATGCCTTGGAAATAGACACAACAAAAAAAAATCTCCTTCACTTTCAGATTGTCTATAAAGGATCGAATCTGCCTAGAATCCTACTTAGAAGGCTATTCAACAACAAAAGGGAGATTCCATGATATTGGTATAGATGAAGTATGGTGACCTCAGGACACAAAACATTAGGTATCAGAAGACCATGCTACACAGCTAGTCCTAATATATTGACCACGTCCACAAAGACAGGGATAAAATACTTTTATTCAATCTTAAATAACACTGATTTGACTTTATTCAGAATTTTACTAACTTCACAAAATAACCATACAGGGAGACAAGAGTTGGTGGAGAAGCTCAGAGAGAGCCCTACATGGTATCCCTTTGACATTGCAACGTTGGGCTTTTATGTGCTTCACCTTAAGGTCACCTTCATTTTCAAAAATTATTAAAAATGTATTACATAACTCTGAAGACCTCTGAATAAATTAATTGTAACTAAACTCTCATATAACATCTGTAGCCCATTGCTATCTATAGGGGATGTTCAAAAGAACCGAGGATAACTACCCCTGAACTGGTAAATGTGCTGCGAAGCAGGGCCTTGTGCCAAGAAACCCATTATTTTCAATATCCTTTGAATTTAGAATAAGGACTTGAAACTATCATCATTTTTTACAATAAAAACAATACTGTATTGCATCTGATCAGGTTCATTATAGTGCTATTTCATCTCCAGTAATAATCCTTGATGGAGATTGTAATTCTACTTTTACATAACAGTGTTATTCTGAATCTGACATAGCCTTTAGATCACCTTTCCTAAGCTAAGCATCAACTGCTCATCTCAAATGTGTTACCCACAAGGTGGAAGGAGGCTTTTGCAGTCTACCTTTCTTCTCTGATCAAGTGCCCAAAATTCTAGCCTGTAGGTAACACACACATTCTCACTGCTGATAGTTCTTGGTGACTGCTACCATTTCAGTATCAGGAAAAGCCTGACACATACCATGATGGTACTCTTGTGTTTCAATTGTTTGTAACATCAGTCTCTGCTGTAACCAAACTTTGATTTTCCCTACAATCATTCCCTCCTTCCACTTTGTGTATCATAAGCAATATTAAATGACGACAGCAAACACAGGTAAATCAAATTGTCAAAACAAATTCAAACATGGAAGGAAACACTGAGGTGAGAACACATATTGATGTAGTATATTCAGAAATATGATCCGTAAATCCTATTCACTAGTCATAAAGATTATTTTATCTAGACCTGGGCGTGAAATTCGGCTCCGCTCGCGGAGTGGTTCCCACTGTGTGCGCAGGATAGCAAGCAGAGTTTCAAACATCTCTGCTCCCTGTAGAAGAGTTGAGTTTTTTCCACAGTTGCCAATGTTAATTTGGCAAGTTCAAGCGAAGAAGTTTTTTCTCCAGAGCATCTCCGAGTGAGTTTTCTCAATGAGGATTGGATGACCGCTACCGCTCGTGTTGAGAAACCTTCCATTTGTGTTGAGGAAGCTGCTGCTTGAGTAGAACATCTACTCGAGAGGCAAAAGGATGCAGTGCTCTCTTGCGCTGCGAATGGTGCAGTTTGCCCTGATTTTCCAGTGCAGGACAGAGACCTGGCGATGTAAATCAGTGTGAATGACGCAATCTAACTCACTCCACTGCTTGTGGAGCTCCACGTAGCGCGGCATCGTTTTTTTGTCACTTCAGAACTCTGCGAACTACCCCCAGGCCGAATTTGATACAGATTCTAGCAGGCACATTTCATAAAATATTAGCAAGTAAAGAGTCTAATACGTATGGGTTAAAGGACAACCTGCCAAACATTATAAGGAATTTGCAAGTAATTGAGGAGTTCAATGACCATACAGAGGAACTACATCTTAGGATGAGTTCCTTTATAAGGTAATGGAGCTCAGAGATGACTTTCATTATACTTCTGATCTATAGCAGTGGGTACTTTATCCTGTATCAAAAATGGTCACAAAATAACTCTTCCCACAAACCACTTCTATCTTTGCTGTGGTGCTTTTCCATATGAAAGAGGTATTTGTAAATATTAAGAATAAAATTAGAATCACTAGTCCAAATTAAACACATCAATATCTGTTGGATAAGGGTATTAGAATCAGCTTAGTACAAGTCAAATATTTAAAGACGCTGTAGCTCACAAAGTGTAGAAATAGGCAGAGAGATTCTATTTTTCTTATTATTGCCTAAAGTGTGGTTAAATAAACATGTTATCATTAGGTCTCCTTTCTGCTTCTCACTTTTCATCTTGAAAAGCAGAGCAGAAGGAAGAAAATCTACCTTTCTTTTTCATTTTTTGAAGCTTTAATGATGCTTTGAAATCTGCCTATTCCTTTGGCTGCTGACTCTGACAGAAGGCAGTGTGATGTCAGAACTCAACTGTAATATGTTATTACTGTTGAGTGGCTACATTATTTCTTGAGTACACATGACTAAGGGCATCACAAGTTTCCTATAATGAGGAAATTTGATGGGCTTTTATACAGAGATTGCAGGCTCTCATATACTAGAAGCAAATAATGTCTATTTACAGGTTTAGGGATAATGAGAGAGAATAGCAGCGGAAATGTTAATTTGCTCTATGATAGCAGAACAAATGTGGTGACCACAATCAATGGCAGAGATGCTTGACAGGATGACAACTGGGAATTCACCTTTCTCCTCTCATAGATCTGTCAAAAATCAACCAGGATTACAGTCAGTGACCAGAAGTCCAAAGAGCTATGTCTTCCAGAGGGTGCATGTTGGAACTGGCCCTTCTTGCAGGGTCATCCCCAAACTTTTTGCTTCTTCCTCCCTTATTTTAGCTGACCCGTGGCTGTTGGCAATAGGACTCTGCGCACTTTACCACTGCAGATCAGTACTAAAGTGCATATGCTTTCTGTGTAAATTGTTATTATGATTGGATATACATGATTGGCATATTTGTATCACCATGAAGTCCCTAGTAAAGTGCACTGGGTGTGCCAGGGCTGGTGATGACAAATGCTACTAGTGGGCCTGCAGCACTGATTGTGCCACCCACATGAGTAGCCCTAAAATAGTGTCTCAGGCCTGTCACCGCAGTGCCTGTGTGCAGTCCATGAACTGCCATGTCCTCCTGGTCAGTGTCCCCACTGACCAGGCCTAACCCTTCCCTTTTTGTGCACATTGGTCACCCCTATGGGAGGCCCAAGGTACCCCCCTGGGCAGGGTGCAGTGTATGTGAAAGGTAGAGCATGTACTGGTGCAGGTGACATGCTGTGGTAGTGAATTACAGCCATTTTCGTTTTTCACTATTGTAAGGCTATCTTGCTCCATAGGTTAGCATGGGGGATGCTGGCTACAGTGGCTACCAGCATTTCTTCCCATAGGAACAAGATAGGACATAAGAGTCTAGTATCCATGAACTCAGAATTCAATAACACATCTTTTAGGAAAGGTTGTTTTTAAAACCTGTGTTTGAGAACAGCACTTTTAGAAAGTTGCTGTTCACTTGTCTGACCCTTCTTTGTGCCTTGGCCTGTTTGTGTATTGACTGTCTGGTTTGAGAGTGACAGGGGCTGGGGATTCCCCAGGAGGCTGGCCAAGTCAGCCCTAGGCTGAATGACTGCATTTGCAACCTGAGTGGTGGGAGGAGTTAGCCCCTGGGCTTGAATAGGGCTGTGCCTGCCTGCCACAATGCTGTCTCCACCTCCTGCTGGGCGGCTGACGACCCTGCCCCTCACTCTGAAAGGAAAGCAGAAGCCAGGCAAACAAAGTGCTCAAGCAACACCCAGAACTGGTTCAGACCGGGCTCAGGGCCCACTTGCACAAAGAGAACAAATACTTTTAGGGGTATAAGTACAGGACCCCTGACAACAGAAAATTAGATCATCCTGGAATCAAGCAGGAACCTCTGAAGGAGAAAGCTGAATCTGAAGAAGGAAGACTGTCCTGCTGTTGCTCTGCTGGACTGACCTGTTGTTTTGCTGCCAAGGGGAGGGGAAGGACTTTGCTATTGTGCTGTGTCCCCTGTCTTGAAGGAATCTCCAAGGGCCTGAGAAGAGCTGGCTCCCTGTTCTGAAGTCCCAGAAACAAAAGGACTTCACCCCCAACTTCCCTGAACTCTGCTGAGAGAGTTCGGTCCTTCCTAGAGTGCTTGATTCAGTTTTGGGGCCTCTGGAAGTTGTACCTGTGCTGGGAAGCTTAAAACTAAGCTTGGGAGACTTTTTGCAATTGAAAAGTTATCGCATCGCCCGCTGCGGATCGCATCCCTGACAGTGTGAGAAATTTCCCGCCGCTACGAAGGTCGAGATCATCGCAGCGCCTGTTGCCGCTGTCAGAGCCGTCGCATCCTTCGTTTGCGGGACGCACCCGATCGGTGCGGTAAGCCTAATATCGCTGCGAGTGTCGGCGCAGAGCCTGTCGTCGCTGGGTGAGATCGCTGCACTGCTTGCTTGCGGACCGCATCACGTTGCTGCGAGTGTCGTCGCAGAAGCCATCGCATCGAGGAGCTGCTAGAGAGAAGATCACATGGGGTTTACGCATCGTCGCCCTGGAGATCGTCGCAACTCCAGGGATTGCTGCGTCGTGCCTTTGCGAGAACAAACTTCCTACCGAACCTACGCACCAGAATCCATACAAGTGGCCTTCCTCCCCATACAGACCGGATTCGTCGCAACACGCCCGCTGCTGCAGCGGGGCTGTCGCATCGCCTCCCCAGGGTCTCAGGAGCAACGCATCGCTTGTTTTCCACCGCACCAGCTTCTGCGTTTGGAACTTTGCCGCAACTAAAGGTACTGTGTCTGAAACGTGACGCAACTGTGAATTTTTCACGCAACTGTGGAACTTTTCATTACAACCTTAAGAACTCTTTTGAAACCATATTCTTGAACTGTGTATGTTGGATTTGTTTCGTTTTGGGTCTTGTGTAGTTTAGATTAAATAACTTTATTTTTCTAAACTATTGTGGAGTCAGTTTGTGGTGTATTCACTGTGTTACTGTGAGTGTTGGTGCAAATACTTTACACATTGCCTCCTGAATGGCCTTGACTGCTCGTGCCAAGCTACCTAGAGGGTGAGCAGGGGTTATCTCAGAGGGTTTCCTCCTTACCCTGACGAGTATCAAGGGTCCCTATTTGGACAGTGGTAGCTACCTCTGCCAACTAGAGACCCCCAGTTATAACAGTGCATATGTATTCCAGATTAGAATGCCCATCTTGAAATCCTCTGTACTCTAACAGATGGGGTGTCCTGTTTCTTTATCATTAGGTGGCTTCCTGCAGCTTTTTTCTGTCATTTGGCTCTCAAAGAGGTGCCAGGGTCTTTGAGCACTTCAAGTGCCAAAATGAAGTGTGCAGCCGAGAAGCAAGCTGGAGAATTTAGGCTTCAACAACTAGTCTAGGGAATTGGAAATAATTACAAATAGCAGTTGCTGCTAACTTCAGAAATATGGACTGCTAGAATTCCTGTGGAAGATCAACTGAAACAACCCATTTGGCCACATTTGCACAATTCTTACAGTATGCATACTTACACAAACAATAATATACAAAACAGTATGTGCCAATAGAAAGGATGTGGAATGTTTTTATTCCAAAAGCACAGATTTGCAGTTTTTTTTATTCGTATTTGCTAATCCATAATGCACATCATCATTATTTTTCCTCGACTGGTAGCTCATGTGTTTTTCTATTGTTGGTGTTGGTTTCTTTACCACATTAGCTTGTTTGAAAGAATAGAAAATATTGTGAACCATTTCTCAGGAAAGAAAAAATCTTGCTTACTCCATAACTTGTAAGCAAATGCATATCGTTGATGTCCAGTAAACCCTGCTGGTAATGGACCCCAATGAAAAGTCTTCACAAGACATTAACCTTAGATGTTATGTTCTTGCCTTCACCCTTATGTGACGGATGCATTTATACATTTTGTAGATAATCTTACCAATGAGATTTCATATTAAATTACCAATAACTCTATGAATGAGACAAATATGATTGTATCATTTATTTATTTGTTCAGAATGTACTGTTATTTAATTACATGTTACTTCCAGGAATTGTTTCTTATTGGGATAAATATTGTGATATCATAAGCTTTGCACGTGGTGTGCAAGTTAAGGTTTGCATACTGTTGTGTGAATCATGGATTGCAGACCTAATTATGAGTTACGCATTCCAGGTTTTTTAAGGTTCAATATGGAACCGTAATACCACTTTAACAGTGTCTGTACCAGTGAATTTAAGGTTTTTTGTGAACATATGTTAGTGTGTTTTGAGCAAAACTATCCATAACTTAACCTTAAAATTGGTTTATTTCAGTGATTTTCTTTTATTAATCACATACCACATGAAAAAGTTTCCTGCACCCAATTAAGCATGGCCAATTAACACTTACTGTGCATGACATTCACCTGTTCACAGTGAGGTTGGCCGCAGGGACTGGTTTTGTGACCAAGACCCTTGTGTGGTCGCAAAGCTTCTTGCTTTGTTTTTTTGCCGAAATAAACATCAACGTGATAACACTGGATCTGGAGTGGCGCATTATTCTTACTGGGAGTAGGGTGAAAGTAGTTCATTGTATATATATGCATATATATGCATAAATAGGTAGGTACAGATTGTAGACACACAAAACCATAGAGTTCAGCAGTAGTAGTTATCTTATTTAACTAGAACTTGTGCCCTAAGATAACTATAACTCACGCCCCAACCATGCACAGTTTTCTCATTAATAATTTCACTGCAGATGCTACAGTGATATTTTCAATGATGTCATAGAAGATGTCATGAGTGATGTAATAAGTGGGATAATTAGCAATGCATAGGGAGGGTGCGAGTTATAATTACCTTGGACTCGAGTAATTGTTACTTGAGAAAACTATGGGCTACAGGCATCAAAATTGTAAATTGTGAATATCTAATTGTGAATTCCTGAGAATTGCAATTAGGTTACCGCAATTTACAATGCATGAAACTCAAGGAGTTTATGATAGTGATTCCTAGGGGGCGGCAAATCGCTCTACCTTATTAATATAAATGAGGTACATCGTAATTTGCGACTCCTTAGGAATCAAAAAAATCACGGGGATGGTGGCCTGCTGAGGTCAGCAGACCACCATGTCCGCGATTACTTTTAAATAAAGCAATCTTTTTTTGTAAAGCAGCAAGTTTTCCTTAAAGAAAAATTAGATGCTTTACTAAAAGTACGATGAAAAGATTTCTTTTCATTATTTAAGACCAGGCAGTGGTCCGCGGGCCCACTGCCTGCTCTTAAAATTGCTTTTACAACCTTTCAAAAAGGGGAAGGGGTCCCTTGGGGACCCCTTCCATTTGCGAATGGGTTACCACCTACTTGAAGTAGGTGGTAAGATGCAAACCGCATTCAGGGTCATAAACATTCATGCATACTGTTAGGATTCGGTGTTTGGAAGGGATGCCCTAAACATGCCCTTCCATATACCGAATCGTAAACACATTTTTCTATTCGGCAACATGGTACCGAATCGCAAATAAGTGTTTGCTGCATTTTAAAAGCACTTTTGCATTTGCAAACGGGCCGATTCTGCGAATCGGCAAATTTGCGAAGGTAAAAATGCTTGATGCATGTGCCCCTATAACTATAATTGCTGAATTTCTATGGTTGTGTATGTGTAAAATCTGAACCTAACTATAATGTCTCTGTAACCTTTGTTTTTTTCAGTGAATTTCTAAGGGTTTTTACTTTACATTTCCTAACTATATCTTCCCAGTAAACATTGTTTTTTTAGTTAATTTCTACTGTTTTTAATGCAATTTTCTTACTATAACGTCCCTGTAATCTTTTTTTTTTTCCAGTGAATTTCTATGGCTTTTAATGCTATTTCTTAACTATAACCCCCTGTATACTGGGCTTAGAGTGGGTGTGTGAGTGGTTGTGTGTGTGTGTAAGTGGGTGTGTGAGTGTGTAGTGGGTGTCAGTGCATCTGGGACTGGCTGTGTGGGGTTTCGAATAGGTATGTGATTGGCTGTGTGGGTCTGCGAGTGGGAGTGGGAGTGGCTCTGTGGATGTTTATGTGATTGTGTGAGTGGGTGTGTGAGTTTCTCTGTGGGTTTGTGAGTGGGTGTGTGATTGGGTGTGTAAGTGGGAATGTGAGTGCATATGTGACTGGCTGTGATGGTCTCTGAGTGGGTGTTCGTGTAGATTTGTGGGTCTCTGGGTGGGTTTATGGGTGGCTATACAGATTTGTGGGTGTGTGAGTGGTTGTGTGGGTGTGTACGGGGGTGTGTACATGGGTGTGTGAGTGCCTGGGTAAGTCTGTGAATGGGTGCAAGTGGTTCCCTGGGTCTCTGAGTGGACAAATGCATAGCTGTATGTGTGTGTAAGTGATGTTCTGAGTAGCTGAGTGTGTGTCTCTGAGTGGCTGTATTGACATTTGAGTGGTTGTGTAAGTGAACGTGTGAATTTTTTTTATTGGGATCTATCATGGAATACTCAGGGGAGGCAGCGCTGAGTGCTGTGGTGGATATGTGAATCCTCGAGTGCCCAAAAAAAGAAATTGGAGCAATTTCTTGCCCATCATAGGACCCTCACAGACCCCTCCATCAGTCCCATGGGTCAGGATACTTCCATCCTACTCCCTTGTATACTTTTTAGATTTTCTTTTCCCCTGGTAACCATATCCCAATTCACAAAATGGCAGCCACAACTTTTCTCTCAGGTTGCAGCCAGCCAAACATTGCATTGTTATTGGTGTGTAGATCTGCAGATCCATCACAGTGGATCCATATCTCTAGATATACATACATTTTTTTCTTTAATAACTCCATAACTACTGAACAGATTTACAACAAATTACAAAAAGCGCTCTTTCTGCATTAATATCTAGCTTTTACCCTGGAATGTTTTGGGTAATTTGTTGAGCAGGGGTCAAGAAAAAGGGTGGTCAAAAAAGTATGTTTCCAATGTTTATTCCCATTGCGATTATAGACACAACTACAGCCTGAATAGCTAAAGCTAAATGGAATCACAACAACTTTGACAGAAAGCTAGAGCTTGGTCCAGAAAGATCTCTTTTTGTGATTTGGTGCAAATCTATTAAGTAATATTTGAAATACTAAAGGAAAAAGAAATTTGTATAACTAGGGAAACGGATGCTCCGTTGATCCATCAGATCTCAAGACCGTATTGGCTGCCAATCCATCAGCGAAGAAGTGTAGGCAGCCATTTGGGGACCCAGACTTAGCCAAGTCCCAACAAAAGCTTAAATAAAAAGGGAAGGGGGCAGGGTAGGAATACCCTGACCCCCATAGGCCTGGCAGTGATGTCCCCCGATGACCCCTCCAGAAGCAAAAAGTATTTTCTATCATTTTTCTGTGAAAATCGCAGTGAATCCACTCAAGATTTTTTTTAAACAAGTGTGTTCTGCGCTTGTATATTGTAAAGCCCCGGATGGCCCAGATCCTGGGATCTGATGTAAATGTTATGTTTGAGGAGGGGACACACCCTGCCCCTCTCTCCCCATCATCGCCTCAAGGGGCTGCCACCTCCCCAGGGCCAGGCCAATGTAATATAATGGAAGGGGGTGCAGCCCCTAACCATAACACCCCTCTAACCTTTGGAATTTTCAGTGTATAGTATACACATATTTTTTTCTTACCATATATATATATATATAATACATGATGTAGTAGCACTTGCACTTTGCACCTTTGAATGGAAAATATTTGGGGAAACAGAAAATAGAAATAAAAATGAAGAACGCTTGAAAACAACTATGACTTGCCTCAGTTTTGCTGATGTCAGTGCTGCCTCTCTGGAATTCGTTGGAAGCATTAGAGGAGAAAACACAGGAAATCCGTTTTCATATATATAATATCATTTTTGCAAACAAACAATACACATTGGTTATGTTAAACTTATTGTGCCTCTGTTACTTGAAGATCTGATATTGTTTGAGAATCACCAGCATCACACCATGAGTGTGTATATATATATATATATATATATATATATATATATATATATACATATATATATTACCTACTGGCGGTCGCCAGTAGGTATATATAGTTAGGATTTTTTCTCTATGGGACTTTTGAAAATTCTATGTCTAATAACTTTGGCGTTTGTGGACGGAATCGGCTGAAATCTTCAGGAAAATGGCACAATTTGTTTCTGAGCAGCTCCTGAACATTTGGGGGGGTTTCGTCAAGGGGGGCCGAGAAAAAAGGGGGGTCCCATAACGCGTTTTTCCCATTCATTTTTCCATAGGGCGTTTGGCCTCACTTTTAGCTCGAACGGCTGAATGGATTTGCACGAAACTTGGCAAAATTGTAGGAACTGTTAGCCCGATGTGCCTTTGCTAGGTCTCAATATATGTGCTCCAGTGGATTTTGAGAAATTAACGTTTTAAAAAACAGATATATCTGTGACAGCGTCCCGGGTTGCGCTCCGGTTCGCGAACTTTTCGCGTAACGGAACTTTGTGAAGCGAAGCTGGTTGGCTCTCCGGTGTCTGTCAACATTCTAAACAGTCCGGAGCGGCCGCCATCTTGTCTCTCGGTAGGATCAAGAGACAAGAGGAGGAGAAAAACGAAGGGGGAATTTAATGAAAGGGGGCAAGGTAGACCCTTCTTGACCCCCTAGGAATGATGTTGGGGTTATTAAAGGGTCCCGTGGGGCAAATAAAAAAAAATTGTTTTTTTGAGGTAGAAGCGCTTTCCGGTTCGCGAACCGGGTAGCGAACCGGGTCACGAAACGGGAATTCGCCATTTTGTGTTTCGTTTTAATTAATTTACAAGATGGAGGAAAAACAATGTGAGAAATGGGTATAAGGGGGTACGGGAGACGTATCCTGACCCCCTATGTTTTCTGAGGGTGGCTGAGGATGCTCATATATGTTGATACATGTCTTCCAGCGGCTGCGCGTGAGCGTTTTTTTTTTTTTTTGCTGCGTAACGTCTGTTAACGTTCGATTCGAAGGAAATCAGGAAGTGTTGACCGCCATTTTGTCACTGCGAGTAAATATATTGTTAAAAATAATTGTTATAAATTAATCCGTATTGATAAACATTGTCTGCGCCATCTTGCCTTTTTTCCAATGCCACACTTTTGTCGTGCACGGCAGCCATTTTAGATGCCTTGACCAGACCCACTCTCTGCACGCCGCCGATCCTCAGCATGGCTCCCCACCCTCGCAAGCATCTCCCCCACGCACTGGTCACCCCCGCTCTCTCTTTCATGC
This sequence comes from Lissotriton vulgaris, assembly GCF_964263255.1. NCBI lineage: Eukaryota > Metazoa > Chordata > Amphibia > Caudata > Salamandridae > Lissotriton > Lissotriton vulgaris. The sequence goes on from NC_141699.1 coordinate 446,922,947, forward strand.
ATGGGCCATAAACCTCCCCCCATCTGCGCTGCTCTTCCCTGAGAATCACACCCTGTGCCCGCCCGATACCTCCCTTTCATCCTGTTCACTACCGCACCCTCTGACACTCCTCTTCCTCTGTGTCCGATTGTCCAGGCCGGTCTCAGGCTATCACCTAGCCCTGCGGATGTAGTTTATGGCCCCAACTGTAAAGAATCACCCCTCTTCAAAGGAGTTACAGTAGATCAAGGCCCCCACCCCATGAGATCCGTCACACCACACGCGTTCCTACTATCTGATAACGATCCTGTATTGTGATTGGGGAGGGGATTCTCACTGTGAGGTTGTGTGGGACCGAGCCTGAAGCGGAAGATTCCAGGGATGCCTTTTTGTACATCAAAGTCTTCACAATTATGTGTCACATTAAAAATATATAGCACTCCAACAAAGTAGTAGGATTATAACACTTTAATAACTTATAAATATATACAAAGCTCCAACAAAGTAAACACGTTGAAAATTTTTTTTTTAAACAAAGCAACAATGGGCTGCTGTGAGGTGGCGTCAGTAGCGGTCCGTTGTGCGAATAGGTCGAAGGCAGCACAACGCGCTGAGATCCGGACAGCACCCAGGTGATGTCCAGTAAGTTGCCGCACTGGTCTTGGCATCCTACAATGCTGCGCCGAAAAACGGCGTGGGGCGCCCCGGGGGGGGGGAGGTGGCGCGAACGGGCCTCCCCAGGTGGAGGCTCCTCTGCTGCAGTGGGGCGCCCCTTTAGCGTTTCAGTCGCCATTCAGCTTTTTACCGCCCGCTTTTGCTGCACTGTGCCTCATCCGCCATTCAGCTGTTTACCGCCCGCTCTTGCGGCTACAGCGTCTCGCCCACCATCCAGTTGAGTTGCGCCCGCTCTTGCGGCTACAGCGTCTCGCCCACCATCCAGTTGAATTGCGCCCACTCTTGCGGTGCAGCGATAGGCGGCTGCCACAGGACTCTTAAAATGGCGGCCGGCTCTTCGGATTTGGGCCTGGTCCACTAAAATGGCCCTGGGACACATTTGAACTCGGACATTTGCCTGCTAGGGCTTGGGCCCCATTCTCGAAAGCGTCCCCTCAGCCTTGAAGATTCTACAAAAGTCATCGGGCCCCCGACTCCCGCAGGCTTCCGGTGGGGAGCGGCTGCCATGATTGCTTGCGGAATGGCCACGACGGAGCTACGAGATGGTGGTGCTCTCATGCTGATGCCAGCTTCAGTCTGAAACATCCAGAAACACTGTAGACTATCAATTCGATGACTTCCGGTGGAGCCCCAACGTGACCCGGTAGGGAAGAACTTGCCCTCTCCTCTTTTGACTGATGGTTCTTGTTGCCTGTCCCCTCTGTTGTCATCTAACAGAACCTTTTTGGATTGCCGAGTGAGAAAAAAACAGGTGGGGCTTTCATCGTTTGGGAAAAAAAAATTGTTTCAATCCAATGAAAAGTGTTATTTTTAGGTCATATGATCAAGCATTTCATCATTAGGAACTCAAAAGTAAAATGAACCAATGAAAAGTTTTATAAACAAGTCACATGACCTATTATGCGGCTTTGGGCTATAAAAATCCTACAAAATCCGTTGGCCTGTGAGGCGGCGTCAGTAGCGGACCGATGTGCGAATAGGCAGAAGGCAGCACAACGCGCCGAGATCCGGATGGCACCGAGGTGGTGTCCAGCAAGTTGCCGCACTGGTGTGGCCATCCTACAATGCTGCGCCGAAAGATGGCGTGGGGTGCCCGGGGGGGTGCGGAGGCGGCGCGAACTGGCCTCTCCCGCCTCCCCAGGTGGAGGCACCTCATCTGCAGTGCGGCGCCCCTTACCGTTTCACTCACCGTCCAGCAGAGTTGCGCCCGCACTTGCTGCTACAGTAGGCCGATGGCAGCACAACGCGCCGAGATCCGGATGGCACCGAGGTGGTGTCCAGCAAGTTTCACTGGTGTGGCCATCCTACAATGCTGCGCCGAAAGACGGCGTGGGGTGCCCGGGGGGGGGAGGCGGCGCAAACGGGCCTCTCCCGCCTCCCCAGGTGGAGGCACCTCATCTGCAGTGGGGCGCCACTTAGCGTTTCCCTCGCTGTCCAGCAGAGTTCCGCCCGCTCTTGCGGCACAGTGCCTCACCCCCCAACCAGCTGAGTTTCTCCCGCTCTTGCGGTACAGCGTCTCGCCCGCCATCCAGCTGAGTTCCGCCCGCTCTTGCGGTACAGTGACTCACCCGCCATCCAGCTGAATTGCGCTTACTCTTGCGGTGCAGCGATAGGCGGCTGCAACAGGACTCTCAAAATGGTGGCCGGCTCTTTGGATTTGGGCCTGGTCCACTAAAATGGCCCTGGGACACCTTGGAACTCGGACGCTTGCCTGCTAGGGCATGGGCCCCATTCATGAAAGCGTCCCCTCTTTTGACTGATTGTTCTTGTTGCCTATCTCTTCTGTTGTCATTTAACGGAACCTTTTTGGACTGCCAAAAGGGGTTCTGGTCCGACCGCTGGTTGGTGGAGACATTTTGACTATATCCTGGACCTGCCCGGCCTTGCCCAAAATGGCGCCGGTATAAATGGGACTCGTAACTCCTTGTTGTGTACTGGTTGCCCAACCTTGATATCACGAGATACGTATGCAGTTTTGAAGCACATGGCGGGCGGGGACGAGTACTGATTGAACATTTGGACATCCCTATTGATATTAAGTTCTGATGTGTTATTAATTACTGTACTATTGAAAGTTCGAATTAACGTCACCCATGGTACTTGCCCGCAAATGTATATCTAGATAATTTTATTGTAACTGGTCCTGTCGTACTTTAATTATAAAATGTACGTCCACCGATTCCGCAACTGTTAGACACCTTAGTTCTTGCAACCTAATGGGTCGCCCGTTACGTTCTTCTACAGTGTAAATGTCCCCTCATCATATACGATTCCAGTTTGCTCCGTGGCCGGCCCACGTGGTTATAGGCCCGTATTTGTATACTGACATTTTCACAATAAAGGTTTTTAACACAAAACATGGTAGTAGTACCTAGATTGGTAAAGTTTTGAATAATAGCCACTGTTTTTGAATCAGTAAAAGGCAAGTGAAATAAAGCAGCCCGATTACATGACGGTTAAAAGGTATAATACGCAGGAACGCAGTAAAGATAAATGGTCAAGGGCTGTTCTGTTTTCCACTCCTGCAACATAAAGTGATCGATAAGAATCCGATATTCATGCCTATCAGTGACTAAGACAGCAGGCCGAGCTTCTTTTGTTCAACGGCTCCCTCATGGGACGAAGAAACGCCCTTTTTCTCGAAATAGGAATATTTTACTTGCAGGACAGTTGTAAATTTCCCGGGAAAATACATTAGCCTGGAACATTGTTAGTGATAAACTGTAAATGCATCTGGGTCCTTTGCTTTACAAGTCAGAGTGAGAAAAAAAAAGGTGGGGCTTTCATCATTTGGGAAAAAAAATGTTCGAAAGCAATGAAAAGTGTTATTTTTAGGTCATATGACCAAGCCTTTCATCATTAGAATAACAAAAGTAAAATGAACCAATGAAAAGTTTTATTAACAAGTCACATGACCTGTTATGCTTACGTTACGCGCTGCACGCCGCGCTCTGGATCGTTTCCGGGAAGCTGCGCCTCGCGCACCGGAGCACTTCCGGGTGCGCTAACGCGGCGCGTCATATGACGCATTACGCGACAACGCAGGTCCACAATATGGTCAAAATGTCTCCACCAACCAGCGGTCGGAACACAACCCCTTTCAGCAGTCCAAAAAGTTCTGTTAAATGACAAGAGAAGGGACAGGCAACAAGAACCATCAGTCAAAGAGGGGAGGGCAAGTTCTTCTCTACCGGGTCACGTTGGGGCTCCACCGGAACTGATCGAATTGGTAGTCTACAGTGTTTCTGGATGTTTCAGACTGAAGCTGGCGTCAGCATGAGAGCACCACCATCTCGTGGCTACGTCGTGGCCATTCCGCGAGCAATCATGGCAGTCGCTCCCCACCGGAAGTCTACGGGAGTCGGGGGTCCCGGTGACTGTTGTAGAATCTTCAAGGCTGAGGGGACTATTTTGGGAATGGGGCCCATGCCCTAGCAGTCAAGCGTCCGAGTTCCACGGTTGCCCAGAGCCATCTTTGCAGGCCAGGCCCAAGTGTGTGGAGCCGACCGCCATTTCGTGAGCTCCGTAGCAGCCGCCTGTCACTGTACCGCAAGATTGGGTGCAATTCCGTTGGATGGCGGGTGAGACGTTGTAATAGCAAGAGCAGGTGCAATTCAGCTGGCCGAGCGAGGCACTGTGTCGCAAGAGCAGGCGCAAGTCAGCTGGTCGAGTGAAGCGCTGGGGTGTAGCTGAGAAACCTCCACCTGGGGAGGTGGGGGAGGCTCGTTCGCGCCGCCTCTCCCTTCTACTGCACCCCACGCCGTCTCCTGGCGCAGGTATATGTGATGGTCGGACCAGGGCACCGCAGGACGTGTCTTCAGGTCAAACGGATTGTGGGACAAGGTGTGGAGCAGGCGCAATTATCTCGGGGGCCTCCGTCAAGTGGTTCAGGGAGGCACCGCATCACATTGTTTTTCAATGCAGTCAGGTCCACAAACAGCCCCCATTTACTTTGAGAATAGTGAAGCTGCAGCAGATGCAAATAAGCTTCAGACAGTGTTACAAGTGCTGCTCGGAACCCTCAACTATGGCACCCAACATCCAGGACTTATGCCATTTGTGCAAGGCAGTGACATCGAAGCATCTCAGGGACCAAGCAACATACCATATCCAGAGTCCTTCCCACAACCTCTGCCTTCCTTCTTACCTAGTTATTGTTCTTTCACTCCCACTCCAGGCTTTTAGTCTGTGGATGGAAAACCATGAACCTACACTCACCTATGAAAATCTTACTATTGATGGTTGATTTTGAGCCCAAAATACAAAGGCTTGTTTGGATCAATGTTGCAGCAGGCTGCCATGTAAATAGATATTTAATAAAACGGTTTACCCTGTTACTTGTTGATTTTGAGCCCCAAATACAAAGGCTTGTTTGGATCGATGTTGCAGCAGGCTGCCATGTAAATAGTTATTTAATAAAACGTTTTACCCTGTTACTTTGCTGGTGTGTTGTATATATTGATAATATTTGCATAGTGTTTGTCGTTAATTTGGGTGGGGTGGGTGGTGGAGCCGAGCTGTCTTGCAGCCATCATGGTGTCGAGCTCAGTTCCTCTCACTAGTTTCGTATTTGTCATGAGGAGTTGTTCATAATGTTTCTATTTTAGCGAGGTCAAAAAGAGATCCCATTAGTGGCCTACTGATTTTGCTTGATTCCTTTTGTTTTTTTAACGATTTTTCACTATCTGCAAAGACTAAACAGAGTATTGCGACTCTGTGCTTGTTTGTAAATAGAGAATGAACCAAAGAGAACCAATTCCAAAACAATAAATGCTAGGATAACAATCAATCAAATGGAGAGGGAAGCAGGCACGATGGATTACAACGGGGGCAAAGGCCTGTGTTACCTACCCTTCACTATCTGCAAAGAGAGAATACTCCTAAAAGAAAAGAGGAGGGGGGGTCAGCGTTCAAAGCACATCAGCGTGCATAAATACGAAAATGTTTTTACCTACCACGTACTTGACATTTTACAGCTTTTGATATTTGCTATTAAAAAACCATTGAAATTCACTGAAAAACCATAGGTTATAGACCATATATAGTTAGGAATTAGCATTTACAAAACCTTGAAAATTCACTGAAAAAACCATGGGTTATAGACCATATATAGTTAGGAATTAGCATTTACAAAACCTTATTTTACTCACACAAAACCATTGAAATTTTATATATAGTTAGTTGCACTAACTATATATCGCGCACCCGCAATCCACTGCTGATCATGTCACATATTACATCATTCATGACATGATCAGTGACATCACTGATGACATCACTGATGACATCTCAAATGACATCACTAATGACATCACTGATGACATCTCATTTGACATTACTGATCACCTCACTGATGACATCATTAATGTGATAATACGGTGAACCTCTTCAGACTCTAATATAATCTTAGATACACTCAGAGTAAATAGACACTCACAGACTGTCACTCATCCATGGAGTTACTCACACACCTAGTCAGTCATGCAAAGAATCAATCACACTTCCATTTCCTCAACTATACAGTTATACACACCTTACTTATTCAAACATATACTAACACATATTTACTCTCTTATACAATCCCTGATACAAGTTCACAATGATCCATACAGCCACTCACAAATTCACTGGCTCTTATGCACAGTTATTTATATATGTCAACTCTCACATGTACTGTGTTTTACATATGTACTTACTTTGACATGTAGCACTGAGATATCCATTCACTCACCAATACACTCATGCACACAGTCAACCGCCCATACAGCTGTTTCCACATGCACTTTTTAACCCATACATCTAGTGAATCAACTGCTCACACATCTATGCACAGAGTCATACACCTCCCAGCCACCCACACACACACTCAGTCTTCCATACAAATACTTGGGCAACCAATCAAAAACCCATATAGTTACTCATATAGCTACTGATCAACACATGCAGCAGTTTACAGAACAACAGACATAATGATGCACAAATTAAGACAGTTTAGTCACTAACCCATGCACTCAGTGAGACACATTTAATCACTCACTCATACAGTCAGTCAGGCACCTACTAAATCCTTCATCCAGACACTTATACATCCACTCATTCTTCAATATGTAAGACATATTTTGACTTTACAGAAACACACAGTCACTGGATGTTGTCATCAGTGATGTCATCAGTGATGTCATTTGAGATGTCATCAGTGATGTCATCAGTGATGTCACTGATCATGTCATGAATTATGTAATATGTGACATGATCAGCAGTGGATTGCGGGTGCGCGATATATAATTAGTGCAACTAACTATATATGAAATTTCAATGGTTTTGTGTGAGTAAAATAAGGTTTTGTAAATGCTAATTCCTAACTATATATGGTCTATAACCCATGGTTTTTTCAGTGAATATATATATATACACTCGTGGTGTGATCCTGGTGATTCTCAAACAATATCAGATCTTCAAGTTACAGAGGCACAATAAGTTTAACATAACCAATGTGTATTGTTTGTTTGCAAAAATGATATTAAAATTTAAAATAAGCAAACTGAGTGCTGACATTGTTGGAATGCAGATTGCTCACTGTTGCAAAGCCAAAGTCAGGCCATTAAGTCCTTGATATGTGTGTAACGTGATATTCCATTTTATGTGGTGACTGTGTTATCTGTGAAGTGCTTAAAGCATTTAAAATTATATTTTCATTTGTTTTTATCAATTTTACATTTACAGCATTTAAGTCATGAGCGCCCTGAATGATTATGTTGAATATTCATATTTTCTTTTTATATGACCACAGCTGTAAAGGAGAACTCATAAGCATTGCATAGAATGTTTTCTATGTTCATGTGTTTTGCATATAAAAGTGTGGGGAAAGTTGTGCTTTTTGGATAGAAAAAGACTGTTGATCAGCGTAAATGCATCTTCTTTGAGCGGCTGTATATATGAATATATTAAAATGATCTTTATTACCTCAGTCGTCATGTCTGTGCTCTCATCCTTGCTGGAGTGTGAAGGTAGTTTAAATATATATATATATATATATATATATATATATATATATATATATATATATATATATATATACATATATACAGTCATGTGTGTATGTACATGTTTGCAAGATATGGAATCACTCAGACTGGAACAATCAGTGTCACAGGATACACCGGCACATACGAGTACTAACACAGGGGGCCTAACATCCTTCAAACCTCGTTCAACATTTACTCCTGTAATGATATATGATAACATTGATATTTTCCATGAGGCAGCAATTAAGGAAATTAAGGTGCTTTACTCTAAAATGCTTAGTACCAAACAACAGAAATACCCAAAAAACGACCAATATCAGAAACTGATCAAGAAGATTCAGCAGAATGACAACATCATTGTCAGGCAATCGGATAAGGGGGGCAATATAGTGTTATGGCCGAGACAACTATATTTGGAGGAAGCCCTTTCTCAACTGAATAATTCTGATTGTTATAGACATTGTGATGTCAGCTCAGTTAGAAAAGCCCAGACAGACTTCTACTCATTATTGATGGGGTGGAGGTCTTATGGACTGATAAGCATGGATGAACTGAAGTTTTTGAAAAATGATAATCCGATCATGCCAGTTCTATATCTGATCCCAAAAGTTCACAAGAACCCAGCTAACCCCCCGGGAAGGACTATTATTGCAGCGTGTGGGGGACTACTGGAAAAGACAACTATTTATGTGGATTCATTCCTGCAAGAACATGTACAAAGTTTGCCGTCATTTGTCCAGGATTCCAGTGATTTTTTGCGTAAAATCGAGGACATAGTTTGGGATCCTGGGTGGCTTTTGGTAACGCTAGACGTTACATCTTTGTACACCAGCATAATCCACCAAGACGGCTTAAGGGCCATTGAGTTTTATTTGGGTCAGAGACCGATAATGATGACAGAACACAACCGCATGCTTCTATCCATGATTGCTTTCTGTTTGAATCATAACTTTTTCATGTTTAATAACAGATACTATCAGCAGGTCAGGGGTGTAGCCATGGGGGCCTGTTTCTCTCCGTTATGCCTGTCTGCATATGGGCTATTGGGAGAGACAGGTCCTCTATGATGAACACTCTGACATAGCAATACGGTCAATTGTGCGTTGGTATCGTTATATTGACGATGTGTTTTTTATCTGGAGAGGCACACGTACAGAAGTAGAGCATTTTATTGAGACGCTAAATTGTAACAATTTCAATCTTTCGTTTACTTCAGACATCAGTCAGGAGCAGGTACACTTTCTCGACATGACCATTGAAATCTGCCAGGATAAGCTAGAAACTAGGTTATATAGGAAACCCACAGCAGGGAATACAGTACTCCATGGCAGCAGCCATCACCCCTCCCACCTCATACGCAGCATCCCCTATGGGGAGATGCTGCGTATAAGATGGTTGAGCAGTACGGATTTCCAATGCCAATTGGCACAGGAGGCTAGTAAGATCAGATTCCTTGCGAGAGGGTACAAGCCGGGTCAGATTGATAAGGCTATATCTAAAGCTAATGCTTTATCTCGCAGTCATACCCTAAACCGTAAAGGTAAACCTAGACCCTCAACCTCTCAAGTCCAATCAGGTAGACTGATTTGGGCCTACAATAGGCAACATGGTGCGCTTAGGAAGATCATAACTAAGCATTGGGACCTAATTAAATGTGACCCCATCATAGGTGATAAAATTCCGGCTAAGCCATCAATCACCTTCAGGAAGGCCTATTCAATGCAGGATGCTCTTGTTAAGTCCAGCCCTGAGGTGGTGAAGCACAAAAACTGGCTGGATAAAAGCAAGGGCTTCAGGAAATGTGAGACCTGCAAGGCCTGCCAACATGGGATCAACAAGTCAGAATATGTGGTACCCTTTACTGCTACTGCACGCAAGATCAAGAAACAACCAACTTGCAAAAGCGAATACGTGGTGTATGTGCTGGAGTGTCCGTGTGGCCTGCGGTATTTTGGGAGTACCAAACTACAGGAGCACAAAAGGATACTCCAGCACATAAGGGCCATCAACACCAATGACTCCGCGTATCCAGTAGCACGCCATTTCAAAGAGCCTCATAACAACAATAGTGCTCTATTGAAATACTATGCCATAGATAGTGTAGGTCCACTAAGAAGAGGAGGTGACAGGGAGGGAGCACTGAGAAAACTAGAGACAAGGTACATATTAGAAATGGACAGTAGAGCCCCGGGAGGCTTAAACTCCACGGAAGATTTTTATACCTGTCTCTGATAAAATGGTGCCCCCCCTGGTTAGCAAGCACACCTTAGCTATAATCATATAGCTTTCGGATGATCTATGTCATGAAGATTTAAAATGTCCTGGGCAACAATTGGGCTATATATTGTTTCCAAAAATCTTAAGTCCCGATTCTGATTAGCACTGTGGACAGCCCAGCTGAGTTGCATAGCCTAGGCTTAGGCTATGCGTTAGAAATATATGAATGATTGGGTAATCTAATCTTGAGAAAAATGAAAAGTAAAAAACAATTAGATTCACGTATCACTGGTTCACTGTCACTAGTGTTGTATTATCACATGCTCTATGGGTAGAGTAGTCCAATACATTCTACCATAGTATGTAAGGGGGAGGCTGCGATAATGTATTTGAAACAGTAATCTCCTCCCCACTTCGGTTCAATGGCAATAATAGACTTCCATCAATGTGCAATATATTTATTTAACCAGGGAGCATTTTTTTATTGGGTTTAGTAATTGCATTTATGCAGTTACAAACGACATCAATAAGTACTTTTATCCAGTTTGTATATAGTGATATGTAATTACTGTAAATATATTTATTGTTGATGATATATTATATATTCTTGTACATGTATTTTAGATCTTCATTTGTACAATATATTTAGTGTTCTTTAATGAGTACACAGTAATGTCTGGATGAAATTACTTGCACCTTGTATTTTGCACATTACAGCTATTTTAATGGGGATTACCCCGCGATTCTCGATCTAGCTGAACAGTATATTGTCTATGTTCATTGCTCTTGTTAATAGCATGTGATTACTTTCAACCAATCACGTTACAAATTCAATGGCACTTGCACTTTAAATTTTGCTTTCCCTCTGCATGCGTCATGTGATCAAGGCCTCTGTGAAGGCCGAAACGTTATGCTGAGGTGCACCTTCCACCTGATTGAATAAATCACTGCTCACCTGCACTTGGGTCGCCTTCTCTTCTTCTGCGCCGCTGGTATCCGTGAATTGGGCTCCTGGCGAGAGAAAGCTGAGATCGTGTTTATATATATATATATATATATATATATATATATATATATATATATATATATATATATATATATATATATACATACACACACGTACATTACCTCAGTCTTAGTGTCCGTACTCTCATCTTTGCTGGAGTTGGAAGGTAGTTTGTATGCATGTTTAAAAAAGTCGAAAAAGGCGTGCAAGCCGAAATGCGTCCTGTGGAATTATCGGTGAATAAAATTTAACCGAGTACCTTGTTGTGTGCAGTCCCTTCAGTTGCTCTGTGGAATGGAGCTTTGAGACGTATATATATATATATATATATATATATATATATATATATATATATATATATATACACACAGAGGTTTTAAAACAATGGCTGTGAAACAGGCGTTTGATGTGTGATCAAGTCAAAGTAATGCCGAAAAGCGTCTCAGCGTAATAAATTCCATGCGCAAATCCAAAGGAGTGGTGTGGTGTCTTTCCCAGTGTGGATCTCCAATTCTGGTCTGTGTCAGTGGGTGTATATGTGTTTGGGTGCGTGAGTGGGTGTCTAGTTGTATGTGTGGGTGTGTCAGTAGCTGTGTCTTCCTCTAAAAAGAGTCCACATTTGTGCTATCTCCTTGGGTAAATATCCAGTATGCATTCTGCACTACAGCTGCGTAAAGGAGCACAATGAAATTTTACCAGTGACCTTGTGTGCTTTCTGGCAATGTGATTGCTCTTTGTTCATCTTTATCCAGAATTTTTTGATAACATGAATCTTCCTATAGGAAAGGAAACAAGACTACAATGAGGTAAATCTCCTTCAAACAAGAGTCCTTCCTCTTAACTAGTTGAAGTAAGCCTTTAGTTGTTCGGTGGAAATGTCCTCATATTCCTCTGCATCAAGAACCCCTCACCAAAACTGATGGAAATGGCACTGGTGAGGTGCTTGAGAAGCTGTCAATCATCCTGGCAAAAGTCAGGAAGACCTATGCATACTACTAAGGTGGACACGGCCTGCTAGTGATTTTCACATTTCCATACTCGTAGTCCTATAAAGGGAGAACCATGGACTCTGCTCTCAACGGGGCAAGAAAGAACACACTCATCACAGTCACATACAGATTGTGCTCCAATTGATCAATGATGCATTCACATCCACAAAACATTCTGTTAATTTTTTTTCAATCTGGAATTGCTACGGAAACACATGTGCTTTATCTTCACCACGCCCAGGAGTCAGAATCACATGGCTTTTACAGAAGGGGGCATCTGCTATGCTATGTTTACATGTGTAAGTGCTTACTGTTGAGGTTTATTTCTTGCAAAATGAGCATCAGGGCCTGAACAGCCCAGGAACCCCATCCCTCAGAGCCTGACCATGGCTAAATGGGGGAGGGTGCTGCATGGCTTCTGGAACCCAATTCCCCAGGGTCCGGCCATAATTGAATGGGGGAGAGGGGGGCAAAGATAAACGTACCCCCTCCTCCGGTTGAATTTGGCCCCTGTGACTGTAGCTGGATACTATATTATGCAGATACGGATCTCATAAAACATTAAAAAAAAATAAAAAAAAAACATTAAAAATAATATTGCCTTATATTACTTAACATAGCATAATTCAACATGTAACATATGTAAGATAAAATAACGTAAATTAACCGTTATGGTGCCTGATGGCTCCTAACAACAATAACACAAGAAACGCCAGCAGGCACCGTCCCTTTTCCCTGGCCATAGTAGCCTGACCAGAGTCGATGAAGGAGAGAAGTTTATTTTCCAGTGGCCTGGACTGGTTTACATTACATCATAGTTTTGGCACCGGGGAATCGGGCTGCTGGCCTGTGATGAATGTTGCTGCTCGAGCCGCCTTGTAGTCCTCCTTGCTTCCCATCAGAGACAGGAGGAGAAGCCCATGATTCATTGCACGTCGTTCTGCAGAACTCTCGGGCTTCCGTCGCGCTCTTTAAGCCCTCCCAAATTGATATACTCCGCACTGCATCGGCGGGAAAACGCACGCGCCGTCAGACGGATGGAACCGGAGGGGCGTGCCAGCCGATGACGGTTTGCGGGATTCGACTGTTCTTTTGAAAAGCACTGGTAGTTGAGATGATGCATTAATGCGCGACGCTGTAACATCTCTGCAGAGCACGGGTTTTAAAGTTCAAATTGGTCTGGCCTTTCACCCTGCTCGTGAAGACGGAGTGAAAATACGATGTAGTGCGGCAAGAGCAGAAGGTATAAAAGTTATAATCCGTGTGTCAAGCGCTCCGGGCGCGCGCGTTCCAGTTAGTAAGCTATTCTTCACACGGAGTGGCGTCATAACCATGCATTTCTACCAGCAGGATAACAGTGTTTCTGCTGTGGAGAGCCCCAGCAGGGACAGTAACAGCAGCCTTCCTGGGGCTCTCTGGGGAGCAGCGCCCAATCTGTGCAGGTGGTTGGAGGTGGTGGGCACCGGTGCTCATTTTTAACGCAATCAACATACTTTGGGGCATATTTACAATAACTCGCGCAACCCTGCAAATCAGCAGGGATGCGCCAGTTATTGTGCGCCTCAGCTCCGCCATCATGGATGCGCCGCATTGTAAATGCGCGCACCATGGTGCAAAAATGGCACGGATGCATCACGCATCTGTGCCATAAAAGTGAAGCATTGCTGGAGTTGCGTCGCAAGCGTGATGCAGCTCCAGCAATGCTCTGTGGGCCCTATCTAGTTAATGCTGAGTCAATCCTTACGCCTGCTTCAGGCAGGCGCAGGGTTTTGGCGCAGCATGGGCCTAAAAGTGACTGAGTGAAATCTTGTAGATTTCACTCAGCCACTTTAAGGAGGCGTTCCTGCGCCGGAACGCCCCCCCCCGCACAGGAACGCCTACATGTGGCGCAGGGCATTACAATGTGACGCATCTCCCAGATGCGTCACGTTGTAAGTACCCCTGCACATGGAGCTGGATTTGCGCCGCCGCCGCGTCACAACAGTGACGCAACAGCGGTGTAAATGAGACGCAAGGGGCTTGTAAATCTGCCCCTTTTTATCATCAGATTTTGAGTCAAAGCAAAAGAGAGAATGGGCGAAAGGAGGCGTAAGAAAAGATACAGAAACAGACAATGACAAAGGGAAACGCAGGAATGGAAGAGAAACTGCAGGAGTGAGGTAAAGACAGAAACAGTGGAGCAGCAGAAGAAAGAAGATTAAGATAAAACCTAGCCCAGTCAACCTTACTATTTAGCAAACCCTGCATAAAGCACCACTAGTAGCCTGCTTCTAAGAAAAAATGTAGGCCTCCTTTTTATTAATATTATTAATATGTTTGACAAATTAAACACTGTAAAGTTGACAATCGGAAAAATCTTCATTGCTGCTTGCTCTACTTTCTCAGTCGAGTGAAAATCTTTGCAGTGCTTTCAGAAACCTAGCAGTCTGTCAGCGTTGTTATGTGTTTACTTCCTAGCAAGAGGAGAGGGCCAAATCGAACAAAGATTTGGGGCCTTATTTGGAGTTTGACTGAGCGGGACATCTATGAAAAAGTAGATGTCCCGTCTGCTTTATTTAGAGCACCACTGAGGGCAAAGCTCTCTTGGTAGGGCAGACGGGACATCCACCACCCTTTGGTCCTCATCCACCAAACTCAAGAAAAGGTCCTGAGTGTTTTAATATTTAGAAAATTCCGGCAGGTGAGCTTCTGGGATAAAAGACACCATGGAGCATCCTACTTATGAGGGCACAAGATGGGGAAAACCACACTTAGCTTTGGTGAAATCAGGAGTCATCTATACCACTTATGGGGAGTTGCTCCAGGTATGTAATAAAAGAAAGGGTTCTAGAGATATTGGTGGACATTTATTTACAGCATTCATGTACCTGTCATATAAGTTTCGGTGAAATTCACTCACAGGTAAGTAACCAATATAGCTTTCTGAAGGGACTAGAAAAGTGATCCTAATTTCTGAGATGCCTAGTCAGGCCCAAAACTGGTGTTTACACTATTTTGAAGTTAGGTAAGCATATATTTCCAATTACTACATGGAGGGACTTGATACAATCTGACAAGTAGTTTAACATAGCCTACATCCCTATGTACTGGAGATCCTTACATACAAAATGCAGCCACCTTCTTCGATTCAACAACTGAAACATTTGTTTTTTTAAAAATGATTATACTTTAAGGACCTTGCAACATTGCTACTTCCTGCAAATGCGGGGTTGTCCACCATAGGTCCACGAGCACTGGTTCCATGCCTTAACAGAACTAACTTATATAGTTAAAGGTTATACTGAAACTTTGGCTTGACTCTCTCCGACTTCAACATTTGTTGGGTACCACCCCACAAAAGCTTCCCACTGCCCATTGTTGCACAGAGCAAAACTGGATTTTTTTCAAAGCATTTCTACATTTCTTGTGTTTATTTAAATAGGGAAAAATGTTCAGTAGGTGGCGATCATAATCCCATTTGGTGTCCCACGCTAGTATAAGAATACAGGTATGCATGGAGGCACATCCCATCAGCTACACACAAGACTCATCCCTTTGGACTTTCTGTGAACCCTAAATAATAGGCTGGAATCAAAAACCAAGGGCCTGATTCGCAAAGGGCCTTTGCACTCGTGGTGCAGGTCTTGCAGTCATGGGGAAGTCTCCACACTCATGGCAGAATCTCCGCAACTAGAATTCTTGTTACAGAGATTCCGCCTCAAGAAGAAACTCGTCTTTCTAACACCAGTATATTTGCTTTCCTTTCCAGTTGAAAGAACCTCAAAACAGGCCTCACCACTATGAGATACCGTAGATGCTTGCACAAGGCCCTACAAAACAAATACAATCTTATTTTTTCACAAACCTGCCACTTCCGCCAGCTATCCTGCAACCTGATCATCATCAAGCACACACTCACCCACCTCCAGGGAAAAATGATGCAGCAGGACACTCGTTTTTTTCCTCCAAGATCTCTGTCTTCCAATCAATTGTAGTATATGTGAACCAATCTTGGCCTCGCAATCACAATAGCACTAACATTAATCCGATGCCATTAATCACTGCTGCTCTCGAACTCTACTGACCAAATAGCCATTCTTATTTTGTCCATTCCTTGACAGCACAAAATCACTTTGCAAAGAAACACCTTTACCCAACAACCACTTCATAAATGCCACTTGAGCTCCAGTTCCCTCACAACTACCAAAACTACTGCTGGGTCTTGAAACCAGACAACTTCCTTCCATGTTCCAAGTCTAAGAAACACTCCCAACTTTGCCATTTCCACTCTTGCTTCTTTGGCTTTTGTAACTAATGTGTATGAGACACAATGTACTCACTTCAAATATACCTACAACTTTCTTCACATATTAACACTCTCAACCAAGGTCTTCCATGATATTCAATGCAATCTGAATACCAGAATACCTACAAAGATAAGCAGCTCCAGATACTGGTTATTTAAAGCTGTAGCCTCCCTTATCAAAACCGAATTAATCTATCACATCACTTCTACTGGACCAAAAAAGACGCAAATAAACTGGAACTTATTCCTGACCCGAACTGCAAAGTTCGATTGTAAGGAAGCAAACACAACATCATACACACTTAACCCTCACCACGATCAAATCACTGACTTCGAAGCTGGCAGATAGCAATGACCACTTTCTTACCAAACCTCCCTGCTTCTAAAATATGTCAGCTTTCTTCAACTTTATGCTCGCTGCAAAATGCATCAGTGATACCCCGAGAGTATCAAAGTAAGTAATCCTGTTGATCCATCAACCACCTTTTGATGCCTACATTGTTTGGGGTGTTTTTCTTCTGACTTCTGTAAACTTACATATTGGATCTCCAGGCTTCGCCAACTGTATATGTTGTGCGTATGGGTACCAATCAAACCGAGGAGCCGTTGAGTTTCTGTGATAAACAATTCTGTACAAAAAGATCAACATACAAATAAATAAAGCCATCTCCAAATAAGACCATGCTCCTACAACATTAAATGCCGCTTCTTGGCGGATCCAACATTAACATCATATATATGTTGACATCTACTGATAATGGGAACAGCAGACCATACAGTAATCATGTAAACCTAAAACATGTATTGAGTGCACAATAGTTCCAATTGAAATTACCAGTTATATATTGAGCAATATTCAGCAACGTTCTATGAAATACTGATTATTCAATAGCTCTGATTTTTGCTGTCAGATCTTAGTCATGCAGTTATGAGGGGTACTAGCAGAACAATTCGGGAACTATTCATGCAATAATTAATAACTGTGTTAACAAATACTAATGATTAGATTAATGTGACCTTGCCAGCACATGCACTGAATGAAGTAATTCAAGATGATGTGCGGCTTTTTCTCTATGTTCCATCATGGAAATGTTTGCTTTTGTTCAAGAAACAAGTCTTCGTAAAGTTCCATCTCATTGCCTTAAAACATTTAAAGGAAAAGAAAATCATGCTTAACAGAATAATAACACTAAATGAGTAATATAATTCCCATCGTTAATGACATCGAAAAGTGGCAAGAGAATTCCATTAGAAAGCCAGAGCACAATTCATTTAATTTTTGTTGATAATAATTATGTTTTTTTTCTTTTCATTCCCTTTGATTTTTCTGATTGCAAATTAACGGTCCTATTCTTTGGATTCCAAAAGAAAAGCCAATAGTCACATGACTTATTCATCAACGAGGCACGCCTCATTGGCCTGGGGGTGGGAGTGTGAACTTGCTCTTTGCAGCACGTTAGCAGACTATTGTCTTTCTTTAGCCAATGTAACTCATTGAAAAAGGCAAACCTCTATGTGCCTCAGTAGCTTTTTGCCACTTACCCTCATCCTCCATAGCCTTCTAAATGTCTTGAAAGATAAGTCTCACCATGTGTCCAAAAGTGGTCAGCAGGACCTTAATTAACTCTGCTTACTACAATGCATACTTCTTTTTTCCTCACCAGGGAAATATCTATTAGTCAGGGAAACTCAAGTACATCTGCCTGAAATATTATAACTCCCTCATCAGCAAAACACCAAATCTCCTATCTCAAGGTGGCCGAGGGTGCTGCAGCCATACTGCAAGCATGGAAATGACAATCGGATTGTCACCTTGCCTCTTCCCCGGTGCCAACATCATCTTCAAAGTTCTCTGCCTTATCCAAACTTATATGGACTCCTCTCCTGAGAAGAGGCAGCTTTGTGGAAGAACTTTCTAAAAGAACCCTGAAAACTATGTAGCCAAGAGGAGTCTGCCTTAAAGAAAGTGCTGACCGGCCTCACTAGAAATTGTTTTCGGAGTGTAAGTGCTGTGAAATGATCAGGGATCATCGTCTCAGTGGGAGCACTTTAGACGACTTGATTTAGGGAAAACAACACTGAATAAATGCACAACTTAAAAAAAAAGATTTTTCAGCTTAGCCTGAACGAATTTATTTTTTATTCAAAGAGACACTCAATGTACAGCCAAGCCCATGCCACCAAGCCTGCATTGAGTGGCAGCCCAAAAAAGTGCCTGCACCTGGTCAAAGAGTTCAACACAGCATCTCCTAACACTTTATATCTTCAAGTCACCTGCAACTGGGATTGACAATGCGTCAAATAGCCCTTCTCTGATTGAAGCTCAGGCCACTGTTTTACAGTGCATACTGATACTAATCTTTACTCAAATGCATAGACTCAGCAACCTTCGATTGCATTAATTGAAGTGGCTCAGGCTTGTTTGTGTCAGTCTGTTAATTTCATTAAGAATGAAATTCAGTGATGCCTATTGGGTCTTCTATCCATTTTCTGCTCATGTGATATCACTTTATCGCGTGAGACAATGACTCACTGCTTTTCATTCAAATTGTACTTCAAACTGAACTCAACTTTTGATGAGCTTTTATTAGTTCTGAAACATTCATATCCTTCATTGCCTTTAATACTTTTACAAGTTCCTTTTGACATAATTTTACCAATTATCCTTTGTGTGAGCCTCAGCTTAATATAGAAATGTGTTGTCTTTGTAACTAAGAGCCTGATTTAGAGTTTGGCAGACAGATTACTCTGTCCCATATGTGACATATATCTCATCCCCATTATTTCAAGAGCATTTAATCCTATGGCCCTTGTAATAAGGTGGACTGGATATCATGGGTGGGATGGGGTAACACTCCACCCTAAGTATGTAGGGACCAGTACTTTATATATTAACTTCACTGATGTTTTAATAGCTATTGCACACATATCACCCTTACTTATTGAGATGGAAAAATGAGATCAAGCCAGGAATTATTCGCAGAAATCAGGTCAACTCTGTGGGTGAAAGTGTTTGGGCCATGTCAGAACTTAGCAACAGTTTACTTCCTGACTATGATCTCTATTCCTCACATTTTAGCATTACAATTTCCTGTACCCTCCTTGCGAGGATAAAAAAAAATAGAACACCTTTCAGTCTTGTACAAGCCCTTCTTACATAACAAAACTGTGGATTATATAATAGTATGTATGTGTGTGTAGGTTTCTGGTATTTCCTTACAGCAAACCTAGCCAAAAGGCAGTGGAGAACTGTACATGGTCAAAAACATGCATAAATTCAATGAGAATTAGTGGAGGAATCGGGGTTATGGACACTTAATGCATTGTGATTTAGTATTCTTTTTTAAGGAGTGAGTCTTCTACTCTTTCCCAAATGGGAGGAGTGCTAAGACATTCCCACTAGATACTGGGATAATGATCCAGATTCTGAGTGCACAGAACGGAAGGGCCTGCTGTGTTCTTTATTCTTTTTAACACTTCTTAATCTGCAGTCTTATGTTGTACTGGATGCAGGTGTGTTGAAAACGTCCAGAGATAGTGAGTGAAAGAAATTGGGTTGTTGGTTGACTGGGTGTGAGCCCTGGTAAAGCGGCAGTCACAATCCTTGTCAGGGTAAGGCACAAGCCAGCCTTAGATAAATCTGTGCTCAGTCCTCTGGTAGCTTGGCACAGAGCAGTCAGGCTTAACTTAAAGGTAATGTATCACATATTCATGGAACACTCCAAACAGTAATAAGGTGAAACCACCACACAAAAAGGACCCCACACCAATTAAAACAAATTGAGAATCTCTTTAAGAAATAAAACAAGTCCAAATGACAAAAGTCCAATCAGTAGAACAGGAGATATAACTTTGGATATATGGCCAGGCTGAAAAAATACAAAGTCACAAGTTCACGCTGACTGTGATAGAGTGTGGCCCAGCTACAGGGATCAAGTTAGGCCCGCTGAGCAAAGTTCCTTGAATCCTGGCTTGAGGAACATTACCAAGATTCATGTTGAAGTGTTTCACGCAAGCAATGCATCAGCTCTGAGATGCAGCCAGGTCCTGCGCTGACATTGAGGATTCTGTCAACAATGGCTTGCAATGCAAAATCCGGCACCAAGAATGTGGTTGTGATGTTGTGGCAATGCATCGTTTCTGAGTAGTGGGGCTGCGAGGCGGAGCCCTCTATCATCATCAAGGCTGCTGTTGACAAGGGATGTGAGGGCCTATGCCAAGGATGCATCATGTAGCAGCAGTTCTGAAGAGGCTTTGGAGGTTATGCAGATCTTTGTGAAGGGTCCAATCCATGCACCTGCAGCGATGCATCAATTCTGCTTGGGGCAGCGCCATGCAGCAGAGGAGATACAGCAGGTCTGCTGGATCCACAGAGGCTGGCAAGAACCGTAGATCCATTTCCAATGGTCCAGGATTGGTGTGCACCACTTAATATGGTAAATTCACAGATGGCAGGGTCCAGGACTGTTGGAATCCTGTTAGGTCCCTGAGGCTTCAGATCAGAAACCCAGTCAATTACCCTCTGGGGTCACTCTGAGATTCTAGGTTCAAGAGATATAGGTTCAGTCCTTCTCACCCGGCAAGAGTGAAGCAGGTCAGCACAAATGGGTAGCAGCCTCTTCAGGTCAGCAGTCTAGGAGAGTGGCAGTCCTTCTTCCTGACAGAATATCCACCGGACCAGAAGAGTATTAAAAAATAGTTAATATCTGAGGTCTAATATTTACACCCAGCTGTTGCTTTGAATGATAGAGAAGCTTCTAGAGCCATGCCTTTGAAGTGCATAGGTGCCCTGCCTTCCTTGCCCTTTCTCCAAATTAGCTTCATGGAGTATGCAGCCCTCTGTATGGAGGCAGTACACTGCCTATTCAGGTATAAGTGGGGCTGTGCCCAGATCCTCCTTCCCATTCTACCAGTGATGGCCCATCCATGTACATCTAAGCTCCTTATTGGGTGTGGCTGTCTAGGAGAAATACACAAAGCCCAATTGTCAACTACAACCAGTAATGTGACCCAGAGAGAGACTGCAGGCACAAATGGCTAAGGCAAAAAAATGCAAACTTTCTAAAAGTGGCATTTTCAATACTATAATTTATAATCCAATGTAACCATAAATTAGGATTTTTCATTACACTTACAAAGGCACCAAGCATGAACTTGTTAGCTGCTCCATTTGGAAATGACAGTTTGTTACATGTAATAAGCTAACCATGATGTTATCCTATGAGAGAGGTAGGCCTTGCAGCAGTAAAAAACACATTTCAGAGTTTTTCAGTACCAGGACATGTAAAACTAAAAAGTACATGTCCCACCTTTTTAAATACATTACACCCAGCTGTCTGAGCTGACCAGGGACTTCCCCAGGAGTGACATATGTTTAAAAAAGGAAGGTTTGGGTCGGTAAAAGGTTCGTTTTGACAGGCCGAAATGGCAGTTTAGATCTGCACACACTGGCTGCAATGCCAGGCCTGAGATGTTTAAACTGCAACTTAAGATGCTGGCGCGATCCGTGCTGCAGGATCACTAGTAGTATTTAATTTACAGACCCTGGGCACTTGCAGTGCCACTTTACTTGGGACTTACAAGAAAATTAAATATGCCAGTTGGGTATAAGCCAATCCTACCCTGTTTTAAGGAGAGAGCAAAATCACTTTAGCACTGGTTAGCAACAGTAAAGTGTGTGGAGTCCTAAAAGCCAACAGAAATGAATTCAGCAAAGCTAGGAGGCATGAAGGCAAAAAGTATGGCAGAAAATTTGGCTATGACCTGCAGAAAGCGGCAAGTCTAACAGTGAGCTTATCTGCAAAATAAGGAGGGTGGGGGATCATGGTGGCTATGCAAATGATGCAGCTGGATTTGGTGTGGGCCAACAAGGGACGTCAACAAAGTTCCATCTGAATTTAAGTATTCACATCTACCCTCCTCCCGTAGTAAGGTAGCATACCTGTCAGAGGCTGGAATACTTTTATATTAGATGCCAGACTCACTAACACTTGGAGAGGAAGTCTCCAAATCTCAGAGAAGTAAACACATAGATCTGGCTGATCAATCTGTTGAGGGCTTTCTAGTGGAGTTGCACCTTATTCATTAAGCCATATAGTCAATATAATCTGCACACAGTGAATCTATGCATTCTAAAACGTTCTGCACTCCATGTCATTGTGGACATGCTCCCAGTCCTTTGCATTTGTGTGTGTTTCTGATGTATTTTGGGTGTTATCTTAGTTTACTTAAATTGAACAAACTAGTCTGACTGACCTACTTGCAAGTGTCTGTGATGAAATGGAGTTAGATGGTCCCCTACAATGCCACATACATATACAACCCTAGAATTGTGAACTATGTATTATACATTCCTTAAAATAAAAAGGACTTTGTAAACGAAAGACACAAATTGGTCAAACATTTTGACACCCTTGGTA
The DNA here is from genome assembly GCF_964263255.1 of Lissotriton vulgaris. Classification (NCBI taxonomy): domain Eukaryota; kingdom Metazoa; phylum Chordata; class Amphibia; order Caudata; family Salamandridae; genus Lissotriton; species Lissotriton vulgaris. The sequence goes on from NC_141699.1 coordinate 446,945,542, forward strand.
AAAAAAAAAAGAAATCTGCAGGTGACCAAGATAAATCTGTTTCTTCCAGGGATGGTGTAACTATTTTTGCCTTCCTAGGTGCAGTGGCATTTTTTTTTTACTACACCAATGGGACCACGTATTCTGTCATCAGGGGAATTTTGCACCATTTGCCATAGCAATATGGGTCGTCATCTTGAAGTACCTGTCCCAGAACTGCCCTTGATATTTTTACTGTAAACATATTGGGCCTGATTCACAAATGGCCTCCACACTGGTGGTGGAGACCCGAGTCATGGGGAAGTCTTAGCACTTGGGGCAGAAACTCCACCAGAGAATTCTCATTGGGGAGATTTCACCCCGAGTGCGGAGCCCCTTTGTGAAATCAGGCCCATTATAGGGGTCATTTAGGGCATTTTGAATCAGCAGTTCTCCTGCCCCACCAATCTTACCCTGATTCACTTGCAGAAGGGGGAACTGCATACTGGCCACCTGCGGAACCACAACTGGCTCTACCTGCCGTCAATCAAAGGCAGAGATCTGGCTGCCTCAGGGTCACCATTTCTTTCGTATTAGGACATCTGCAATACTTAGGGCAACTCTCCCTATGATTAATTTTCCCGCTGAATCTTCCACGATAAACATAGTGATCATAGATAGGGAAAACAAACAATAGCTCCAACACGAGGGAAAAAAATTCTTCTTATTTATCAAGGCCATCATATTTTTTCGCAAACAAATACACGGTAGTAGTTTGTAAACAAAAAACGAATGCCAAACAGCCCAAAATCTATGGCGCCCAAAAGCTTTCCTACCAAGTTGACTGCAGCTATTTTGTTACAATTAGATCAATAATAGACCAGGCAACAGAACATAAGTGAATGGATGAGCAAAGCGAGACCGAGGCCCTCGACAGCCTTAGCAGATTGCAATTCATAGTCGAAAGGACTCCCTTCGTTTGCAAAATTCCCAAATGCGAAATGTACAGATGAACAACACAACTTTACACTAGTCATTTTTAAATGATTCCAAAAGTCCCTCTGCCATGTAGACAAAGATCCCAGCGATTAAAATCTGCATGACTCTAGGCTCTAACAACTTTTAAACAACTCTAAAAGGCAAAGAAATTTTGTTAAACGCAGGTTAATCAATGTTTCATTTAAGTTGGGTGACCACATTCAAGAACAGAAACGAATCTGCTCCATTTTGTGAAACTGGAGCCTAACTTCATTACATCTCAGAGTCAGTGCAATATGCCCCTCATTTAAGGCAGTTTTACGACATGTTTGTGTTTCCTTTCTTTTTCAACAGGTCAACCCACCATAAATCAAGAGGAAGAGATGCATAAAACATCTACTATAAACTTCACTCAAACCTCTCATGACTTGCTCAGGCCGAAACCCAGGGGCCCCGTGAAATATAGATGTATGGCTAGTAATTACTTATGAGATGTAATACTTGTCCGTCAGCCGAGCGAACAATTACTGAACCTTCCTGGTATTATTCATCAAAAACCACAAAGGAGAACCAAGTTAAATACTGGAAAGGCGATTGGCTCGAGAAGAACTAGTCCGCAGCATGTTCTCGCCTACACTCATTGACTCTCTCCGGGCAGGCGGCCAAATTATATCCCTCGGAGTAAAAAAAAAAAAGGATGTGAAGAAATGGCATTCATTTTATGATCTTTTCCTCTACTTATGTAGCATCCTCAGTGAGGGATTTGTCCCATTACGGCCTACGTAGCGCGATGATAAATGACACTTTTTCTCACTTGGATGAAATAGCTGAGGTTACAGGCAGGTACTCCGTAGACATTTTTTTGGGGGTGTTTTATTATGCCAGTTTGGCGGCAGGTGAAGGTGACACAGGTGATTCACGGCTAAACAGTGCTGAAGAAGCTAAAAACGACAAAAAAATACCATTCAAGCTTGACACGCGACTGCACAGCCCTGACCTCTGTCAGGATAAAAAGGGTTGTAATTTACGGAGCATGCAGTTTCGCTCCGATTACGATACGGGTCACCAATTTTAGATTCCTCATGCTTTTTGGTGCCACTGAATGAACTTATTTTAAAGAGCTGGAAATTTTTATATATGCAATTTGCGAGGTACTGCAATCCCACTGCCGCTGCAGCCTATATTTGTGTGTATTTTTCCTCCTCAGTTGTGTTGCAGCGTAACCTTGGTAACACATTATTTTACTTACTTACTCTCATATACTCTTCTAACCATACTGGGCCCTTTATGATTAGTCAACTAGGTCAAATTAATTTACTGCCGGGGCAATGATCCCCTGATGAATCTTTCTCCGCCGCCGATGGGAGGGTGCAAATTAGGGTGAACTAACACCATGTTAGCTGTTCAATGAGGATTATTAATGCACGGGGCTCAAAAATAGACTCAGGCAAAAGTTTAATAATTTGGGGGCATATTATCAAGTACAGGCGATACAATATCGCCTCTTTTATCGGCAGGAAACTGCCGATAAAGCGGCGATAATGGCCTTGATAATATGCTCTATGAATTCCAATCGAAGCCCATGTTAGATGTGTTCACAGGTGTCCAACCTCCTTATATGCCAGTGTTTTTTTTTCTTGCAATATCTTTGGTCTTCTGCACTGCCAGTCACCCATTCTGCAAATCATATAATGCTCCAGTGGTGTTACAAGAACATTCACAGTTTAAATTCTACTTCTGCAATCAGTCCTTCCCTGTCACTTGATGTATATTTTAACTCTCTACCTCTCATTCGTGAGAAGTCACCTGGTTCACTACCAAGATTGTGCTTAATTGTGTGCACACTCTGATGTTCATTCCGGGCAATTTGTGTGATTTTGTGTGTACAAGGTTCCACGGTTTAGCACTAAAACTCCGGACACATATCGTTCACAGAAGACATCACACCTTTGTGAATTGTTGACTCACTGCAAGAATATGTGACTTATTTATACATTTAGAACAATGGGATCATGGATGCAAGCTAATACTCATCACAGATGCTATAACATGACTAATGTAAATCATCCACCTGACACCTTCTAAACTATGATTATTGTAATCATATTATAGCTGGATGGGTACATTGTCACTCTGTATTGAGTTTCCTGGTCTCTTCATATGTCAAAATGAAGGAAAGTCATAGCCACGGTTAAAGGAGGTTGAATATGTTAGAATGAAGTTTGCCACTCGGGTTTAAACAAAATTCTGAAGCAGTCACACTTTCCAAACCAAAAATCTACAAAAGAACGATTATTGAGAGAGCTGTGCTTACAGAACGTGTGTAGAACACGTAATGTGACTTTCCTATCGATGTAGCCTTAGGTGCATGCCTCAGCAAAGCAAACAACCCTGATTTGTTTTTTATTTGGAGACTCACCCACCTCCTTTGACAGGGAAATCCTTAATGACATAGTAGTGGGAGATATACATTAAGCCCCTTTACACAATGGAGGTCAGGTTTTTTTTTTAATTTCATGTGACCAGTGTTACAATGCTACAGCTTTCCTTACAGATAGACCATTGGTGGTTTTTAGAGACTGGTGGAAGTGCAACTAAGCAACTGAGCAGAAAAGATGTGAAGAATGCTCACCAGAATCATAGGAGAAAAATAAGAGATTTGAGCCAAATACACTAAGGGTTTTTATAGTTTCCAACCCTGCAAGTCACAAAATTCCAGGGAATGCAACCACAAAATCCCTTTCGCATATGTTCTAACACCATTTCTTACATTCAGAGGAGTTCTTCTGAAATGCAAAATAGGGTTTCTGAGCCAAACCAAATTGCAATTTGGAGGAGGTCTGCAAGCGGGGTTCCTTCTAAGTTTCAAGTCAGTATGGTATTAATCAAATGTTTGTGACCACAGTCCCAGCCACAAACTGATGGTCAGTTGCCAGCTCCCAAGATGGTGTGGTAAGTAATTTCCAAATGGAACGAGATCCTTTATGTACCTATTCTCCTTTGGGAAATTGAGTGGCCGCCTTGAGTAGAGCAGTTTCTAAGTTTTCAAAAGCTAAAAAAGAAAACACATTCCTTTAAGGAACTTAAGGGAGCTTTTAAAATAAGGTTTCTGTTTTTGATTATAATCACAGAGATGGTGGTCTGCTGCCCATTGTAGGTTGAATAAACACTAGAAGAGAAAAGAAAAGAAACTCAATATTTGCTGAATATGTTTGGTGACTACATGAAATAAGCAGCCCCGAACTATGCCCTCCTCAACCCATTCACTTTTGCACATAAGCATCAGCATAAATATTCCCATTTTATTTTTATTTGATCTTTCTTCTAAAGACGGATGTTTCTTTGCACGATTTGGAGGACTACCATGGGATTCCAAATCTTTGCAGGAAACAGTAGACAAAATGGAAATATATTGCCAAAAAAAGTCCAAGAGGAAGGCTGATCTTCAGGCTCCAAGTAGTACCTTGATCCCTCGCAAAAATACAGAAGGATGAAAAATAGCTTCACATGTCACAATTATCTAAAGAATTAAAATTCCCAATGGGCTTTTGGGTGGAGCAACCCATGGGAATGATGGAACAAATGAGGAACTGCAGGGTCAATACAAGGAATTGGCCTCGCATTCACCATAACGGGGGGCTGAAATGTTAATGTTCATAGCCTTTCTTCAAATAAAGGATTCGAGTCAACCACATGTGAAAGAGGTAAACTAATTCAGACCACTGATTGGCTAATCCGTATCCTATGCTTGCTAGTGTCCGATACCTGACTAGCAGTGGAGGCTCGCAGAGTTAACGCTGTGGGGCGGTGAGGTGTGGCGGGGCTGGGTGGGGGGTTAGTGGAGTCTGACATACGATGCAGATATCTATTTATTTACTTATGTTCACCTTTGCCGTTGTATGTCGGACTCCACTACCTCCTACCCAGCCCGGCCCCTGCCACACCTCGCCTCACCGCCCCACAGCATTACCTCTGCGAGCCGCCACTGCTGACAAGAGCATCCGATACTGGAGCGCCTGCAAAAGAAACAATTTCCAGGACACTGACCTAAAGCGCAAATGTCTGCACTTACCCTTCAACGTATTCAATTTCAGGAGCACACATTAGAATAACGTTCTTTTTAGCTTTTGCTGTTCCCATCTATGCATTCTCTTTAAAGTGGCAGGTGGGTCACGAGCGCACAGTGCCTTACTCCCACATCACAGATTTAAAGTGGGTGTTTAAAGAGGGTGGAAATAGAACACTCAACTTAAACATTGCTATTTGCAAAAGTCATTTCTCTGGGTGGCTATGGCAACCATCTTTGAAAAAAAAGTTCCTCGGCATCCAGAGAGCTCTTCTTTTCATGGCAAAAGGCACGGGAAAGCTTGAGAAGATGGCACTCATGAATCTTATTTTGGACCCAAAATATATTTTTTTCTATAGAAGCATAACATCATCTATGCTCATTTGTCTTAATGTAAAACAATATTCTCATAGGTAGAATATCTAAATGATATTCATGTGATGCCTCAATAGAAAAAGAACAGCCATGCGTAACTGAGAAATATATAAAAAACAAAATTATAGAAATATTTGCATATTTCAGGAAGCGCAGACACTCCTATGAAGCAGTGGGCAAGCGGGTTGTATATCGTGAGTCCCCTTGCAAGTGCCCAGTTAATCGCGATGGTATCTGGGATAGACGTTTTCAGCCCCATCTGGATTGCAGAAACATTATTTTCACACACAATGTATTGCCCAACAATAAATAATGTGGTGTAATGCTTCTCCTGAACTAAAATTACTTATGTTTGAGGTATTGGCTCTTCCGGCGGATGTCCTGGAGAAAGACAGAGGGCCTCATTTATTATATTTTGATGCACGGCAGCTCAGCAAGACTTCCTGCTCCACTGCTGTGCTCCAAAATAAAAGGGCTGGAATGCACCGGATCTACAAGATAGGGCACATTCCTGTCCTTCACCCCTGCGCCGGTGCACAAACAGCAGCCGTGCCCCAATGCAGACACCCTTGCGTAATTTGCAAAGGTGCCTGCATTGGGGGGCTGATTGTGTTTGTGCAGGAAGGGAAACCCTTCAAAAAACAATCATTTATAGCATTTTCCTCCTTCTATATATGCTGCAGAATGTAACACGCATAGAAATAGGAAAAAACGAGGAGAAATAAAAGTATTTCTCCTCGTTGCGCCACTCCAATGCCTCTCCTGCGGAGGCGTAGGATTCTGATGCATTCCCAGCTTTACAAAACATTGTAAATCTGGGAATGTGTCAGGTTCCATGGATGTTGCTTGGGAACGCCCACAGCAACACCCAAAGAATGCCCATTTTCTGCAGAGCAATGCGTGAAACGGGCCCATATTTACAAGGACATGAAAAGTCACGTTAGTTGTCTTTTCGTGGCCTTGTAATATTTGCAACACCATTGCACTGCCGGTGCGTCAAAAAGTGACACAAGGGTGGCAAAATGGGCTTGTAAACGAGCCCCAGAGGGTGTTTAATTCTAGGTCACATACCACCATACTCGGAATAGGACCATGATAGTACGTATCAAGGTCCGTTTAGATGTGCTATTGGTGTAGGACCTGAGGTACTTTTATAGACAAGGTGCCGTCTCACAACATACATTCAAGGCCTTTTCTGTTATATTGATGATGCAAGTGGGGTCTACCCTTCCGGGGGCCACCATTCAGTCAAAAGCATATGATTAGCTGTGAGATAAGGGAACCTCAAAGGCCCCTCATTAGTTTTGTGGTGGGGGTGGTGGTGGGTGGCAGTGGTCATAATTTTGAGTTATTACACTAGGATATCAACAGGCAGCATGGTGGGTCTCACAGACACTTAAGGTACAAACAATTGATACTCAGTAACACCCTCATCTTAAGCTTTACACAAATGCCCTCCCCCTGTCCCCTTGAATTTGTCTCTCTTTTTCTTGACTTTTTATACACGTCTACAGTCTGGTAAGATGTACAGTGTTGTGATTCTGGGAGAATTGTTAGATCCTCCATTGTAAATTGGGTGGGGGCTGGGGCTTCAGACTCTAAAGGGGTACTCATCCTCATACTCTCTCCAGCTTCACTTGTACCCTTCTTTTGTACTACTACTCCTCCTCTGGAAATCCTATTTTCACTTCTGTTCCCCTTCTCAGGCACCATGTCATGATGTCCATTCCCCAAGTCTCTTTACTTTTCAACAGGCCTTTGTTATTAGGCATACACTAACACCGGAACTTGCACAGTACACTCACCCCAGGTTGGGCAGAATATACTTAAAATATTTTAAATGATTACAAGGAATATTCGCCAATTTGGGTCAGAATGTTCACAATGAAGTGAAGAGCTCTTAACTCAGTACCATTTTATACAATCCCACTGCGGTGAGCCTATGACATTGATTTTTGTGAATGCAGTTTCACTTTCTTCTATAAGTGTGAGCCTACAATTCACAGAAGTAAAGTGAGATTCTCTATAAAGCCAGGACTTTCTCAAGGTATAGAAGTTGATACAGGATCACACGGTAGAGCCAGCTTACACCAACCTGGCTGAAAGAATACCAAACAATTAGATGTAAAACTCAGTCGAAGTGCAAAGGAGAGCATTTGGGCCTCATATAGAGAGATCCACTTAGCGTAGCTTGGTAACTGTGACCCCTGGAGTCAAAGATGCCGAAGTACCATTAGTACCAGGGATTGCAAGTAGGAACCAGAAAGTCTACTTGTAAATGAGAAAACAATTAGGCAAATTGAAATCCCTAGACTGATTCCCAAATTAATTGCTAATTTTTACCCGGAGTTCCACATTAAGAGTTTTGGATGCTTTTAGTTTATTTAATCTATCTGGATTATGATTGTCCCTGCCCCATGAAAACAATATGGGCACTCATATAAATATGGCTTTTGGCAATAGATTATCTGCTTGTTTTTATTATGACTTTTCTATAGTTTTTATTAAACTAATTTACAACATTAGAAATAAAGCAAATCAATTAGTGCAAAAAGTCAGCGATCTACAAATACCAATCCCCCTTCTGCAGTACCACTCCTCATACTGAAGGACTGGGTTCTTTAAGACCCAGCGGTGCCAGGGCACAACACCTGAAACCTTTGTGGGTAACCTGCTCCGGCGTACGAATCACAGAGACACGGGACACTTCCTTCGACGTCAAAGATTCAAGGTTTATTTGCTGCAGGGAACACAGAGATCACGACAAGTACACAGCGTGCAACTTGGGGAGACTGCTTCAAATTGGTTCTGTAGATCGCTCCTTTTATACAGTTTTTACCCATAGGATAACATTGAACACAAAAGTTTACAACCCGGTTCCCACCATTATCCCCCAGAGGGGTCACTTTGGTCACTTTGAAACACATGAGGTCCGGAACATAAGTGCGGAAACATTTGGCGGTTCCCAACTGTAAAAACCCATCTTCCCACCATTAGCAAATTCCAATCGGCAGTAAAATAGATCGAAATAGGAACAAGGACAGGTGTAGAGGAAGACGGAGACAGTGGGGAGATCGGAAAGGGTGTAAAAGGGGAGGTATCGGGAAACACGAGATACAGGCATCAAAGGGACGTGCCTAATGAGATGCACGGCTGAGACAATAAGTCCGTGCGGCAAGATGAGCCTCGAGCGGCGCCATCTGCCTTACAGCAGCATCCCCCTCGTCATAAAGACACTTACAAAGAACATGTGTCTTCCGCGGATATTTTGGGAGTCCCAGGGTCGCGAAGCGGACAACGTCCGTTCGCTGGCTACTTGAGGGCAAGAGACAAAATGGATGCCGTATCTAAGATGGAACCCGTGGGTACAGATGAAAAACCCACATTACAAACGAACGGTTTAAGTTAGCACAGCGAAACTGCGCACACTTACTAAACTCGTCATTTGCGGTTCATAGATACCAGACTCGACCATATTCGTGCGAGTTAAAAACACCACTTACAATTGTCACGGAACCTCAGACGCTCCTTTTGCCCTCATGTAGGCAAGCACTAGTCGGAATCATATTCGATATTCATCAGACCATCGAGATGTTGCTGTAGCATAGCTCTGTCCAACTGAGTCCCCTTGGTAACAGGTGGTTGTCTCATACACGTTGTAGCACAGAGGCCACATAAGGCAGGACCACACTGCACACAAAGGCAACACGTGAACAGGAACACTACAACGACTCCGATGATCATCAGAATCTTCCAACCCCAAGTCGACATCAGGCCCCAAAACCATCCAAGTAGCGTCCAATCCCCTACATCCACGTGTATGGATTCGGAGATCTTATGCAACCTCGAGATGGCTTGATAGACAGTAGGAGCATTATCTGGAATGAAAATGCAGCAGCTCGAATGGATCACCTTACATACCCCACCTCGATCTGCTAAGATGACATCTAAAACCATACGGTTTTGTAACGTCATAAGTCTCTCCGCCTGAAGTTCGGTGGTGATATTACCAAGGGCACTGGCAGTAATATTAGCTGTCGATTCTACCACTCGAGTCAACTGTCTCAGGTTCCTACTATTGACCATAGGTCCCCAAAACGGGAGGAAACCCTTGAAAAAGTCTCCTGCCTCTTGACCGGCAGTATCCTCTTCGCTAATTACGCCTCGTACAACTCTAGTCTTATGATAATCGGCATCTACAGTAAACGTCGGAGGCAACAGATTTGCAATGAAACATGAGCCCATGAAGTCAGCGGGCAACCATGTGTATGCACGATCATAGCAGATAAAGTATGTACCCTTGGCAGCCAGAAACACAGGGGACGAGGACATCGGCAGAATGTAATTTTCAGTGCAAGCACTTGCTCCAAGTCGGGCTTGCGATCTTCGGCCCCGACCCATAAGACAAAAATTACCAGTGTGGGGTACGACCCATATCGGAGGCGAGCTTTTAAGCTGCTTTTCGCTAGTGAACACACTATATTCACCTCTACTTAGGACCCTATAGGCTTGTACCTCTTCTTCGGGAATAAGCGAAGGATCATAGATATCACTATCTAAATCCTCTATTGCTATCGACAAAGGTTTTTGATACGAGGTAGGACCAGAGTAGGGGGAACGTGGTTCTCGAATGGGGTGGAAACCCAGTGCGCTTCGAAACATTGTTTGAAATGCTCGAGCTGACCCTTGGGAACTATACGGTAACACCAGATATGGAATTCCCTTATCTGTAGTATGTGGCATCAACCCACACACCCAACAATTAGTAGTGTTAACCACTAACTGATGCTGATGGAGGAGCTGAATAAAGGAATTGTTGCGGAATTCTACACGTCTAGCCTGTTCGTGTTCCGGTAACATGTGAAAGGAATGGGGAGAAGCAGTAGAGGTAAGATTAGGGTAAGGAGTAGGAGTAGGTGTAGCAGGTAAGAAGTAAGACATCGTGTAATACACCCCACCCGCCAATAATGCAGAAGCAGTCAAAAACAATACAAACAGTTGGAATATGAAACATTTGGTACGACTGAGTTGCTGCAGCTTGAATCTGTGGACTTGAACTCCCTCCAAATCATTCAGCTTCGAGAATGCCATTCCCTACGACCGTCCGCAACGTTTCTTGACGCACTTCGTTCTGTGCAGTAATAGTCAATCCCTAGGAGTTCCCAGGAACCGACGGCCTTTAACCTAGCGTCAAGACCTACTGTCCAGAAGGAAGTACGCGCGCGGCCCTACGGCCTTCAATGCACAATATGTATGTATGCAAAAACAAAGTCTCTCAGCTGTAAAGGCAAAAAGGTACAGGGAGTGAAGCTCAAAATATATGTACAAAATAATTATAGTAATACGAAAGTTCAAAACTGATCACGGAAAACGGGATAATGCAGTTGTCAATTCAGCAAAGCAGAATATTTTATTTGTCCTTAGTGCGTGATCGGAAAAAGTATCGGGTTTTCCCAAGACGTGTCTGCTCGTCAAACAAAGGATCCGTTGAAGAGACAGCGTCCTGTTGATCAGTTGAGTGTTCTGGTCTTGAGTCTTTTGATGCTAATTGTTCAACAGTGTCTTTCTGCTGCGCTGGGGATTCTCCAACAGGCTGTGCGTCGCTAAAAGGCACAAACGCCGGCAATGTTTCTGTTTCAGATGATGCAATGCCTCTCCTTACCCACGAGTCTGCTGACAATGGAATGGGGACTTTCTTGGTGTGCGTGGCATGCACCCAATTCTTCCGCCCCTCGAGACGAACTGCAGTCCTCGTGGCAAGGAGCACTTGGTAGGGTCCGGTGAACCTCGGGTCCAGGTTATTTTTGCGTGAAAAGTTCCTGGTCACCACCCAGTCTCCGGGCTGGAGCTGGTGGCCTGGACCCTCCGTCTGCGTCGGCAATGCGTCGTAAACCTGTTGGTGAATTAACCTCAGTTTAGCAGTCAAGTCATGCAGATAATCAATCAACATTGGGTACTCAAGATCAGAAAACATTCCTGGCCTAGGAACCCCCCACACATTCGCAGGACGGCCGAACACTATTTCATAGGGGCTAAGCCCTACTCGGGAGTGTACAGTCGCCCTAGTTGACAGTAACGCTAAAGGTAAAGCGTCAGGCCACGAAAGACCAGTCGTAGCCTGAATCTTCGCTAACTTTAGTTTAAGGGTGCCGTTGTACCCTTCAACCAATCCAGCTGACTGGGGATGATTGGCGCTATGGAATTTTTGATTAATTCCAAGGCCCTTACACACACTCTTCATCACACTTCCAACAAACTCACTTCCGTTATCTGACCACACGACTCTAGGCATTCCATACCGAGGAAAGTATTCCTTCAGTAGGATTTTCGCAGTAGACAAAGCAGTATTATCTTTGAGGGGATAGGCCTCGATCCATCGGGAGAATGCGCAAACCACAACTAAAACGTATTTCAGGTTATTGCATCGCTCCATATGGATGAAGTCCAATTGAATCACCTCAAAGGGATACGAAGGGGGAGCAAAACTGCCAGGAGGAGTTGGGGTTCCTTTGCCAGGATTGTACATTATACACACCATACAATTCTTCACCAGACGTTCAGCACATTTCGTAATGCCATCATTCTTCCACACCGGGGACAGCAACTTACAAATACCTTTCGAGCTAATATGTGCTAACCCATGCGCCATTGTCACAACGGCCAGCACATACGCATCCGGTAACATCCATCTTTTCTGATCCGACAAATCAATCCAACAACCATTCGCATCCAACTTTCCCGTACTTTCTTTCCACTTCGTCTTTTCAGTCTCGGTGGCCTCATTCTGAATTGCTTTCACACTCTCGATAGTGTCTTCACACATACTCGATTCTGTAGGCCACCTAACCGAACTCGTCACATACATTCGAGTGCTAAGGTTCCGGGCAGTCTCCTTAGCAGTCTCGTCCACAAACGCGTTACCACGACCAATATCATCCGTCACCTTACGATGCGCACTACATTTAACAATCGCAACTTGCGTAGGCAAAGTCAATGCATCCAAAAGGTCATTCACAAGCTGGCCATGCTGAATCTTCGTACCGTGCGACGTCAAGAAACCTCTCTCTCTCCACAATCGTCCAAAGCTATGAGCAACACCAAACGCGTATTGACTATCAGTAAACACATTCACACGTTTCCCTTTCGCCAACACACACGCTCTAGTAAGAGCAATCAGCTCCGCAGCTTGGGCAGAATTCTGATTCAACCTTGCAGTCTCAACAACAGTATTCAATGTTACAACAGCATAAGCAGTAGTCACATCGCCATTCGGCAACTTAAAACATGACCCATCCACATACAAAGTGCCATTTGGATCTTCCAATGGGGTGTTTTTAAGGTCCACTCGACCTTTTGTTTCCTCTTCAGTCCTCAAGTAGCAGTCATGTTCTGCTACTTCATCTGACTTTGTGCTAATTGGTAACAGAGTTGCCGGGTTCAAAACGTTACAACGTTTTATCTGAATGTGGCTTGCCAAGAGCGTCAACTCGTACCCAGACAACCTCGCACTCGTCAAGTGCTGAGTTTTCGTTCGATTCAAAAGAGTATCGACTGCATGCGGAACCATCACCGTAAGCATATTATCCATGACCAATCCTGCTGATTGTCGGATGGAGACCGCAGCTGCCGCTGTTGCTCGTAAACAACTCGGCAATGCTCTAGCTACTGGGTCCAAGGTCGAGGAAAAATATGCACATGGACGTTGCTTACCGCCAAAAGGTTGCGTTAAGACACTCAAAGCACAACCTTCCCTCTCGTGAACATATAACGTAAACGGCTTACTGTAGTCAGGAGTACCTAACACAGGAGCCGAACACAATGAATCACGCAGTTCAGAAAAACTTTTCTGACATTCTTCCGTCCATGGTAAAGGAGTTGAAACATCCTTGCACGTAAGAGCCACTAATGGTTTCGCTAGCAATGAAAAATTTGGAATCCATTGCCTGCAGTACGACGTGATACCTAGAAAGGCACGCACATCTCTTTGGGTTTTTGGCACAGCCATTCGCGCAATCGCTGCAATTCTCTCTGGGGTCAATCTCCTTCCCTCCTTTGACAATAAGTGACCTAGATAGGTTACTTCTTGACAACAATATTGGAGTTTAGAAGGTGACACCTTGTGATTTAACTCACAGAGATGTTGCAGCAACGACACCGTAGCAATTTTGCAAATGTCCTGAGTATCAGCAGCCACCAATAAGTCGTCGACATATTGGATTAATGCCGCACCAACCGGCAACCTGAATGCATCCAATTGACCCTTCAAGGCTTGACTGTAAATAGATGGACTTTCACAGTAGCCCTGAGGAGCGCGTTTGAACCGGAAGCTACGTCCACCGAGAGAGAAACCGAAAAGGTCCCTGCTCTCTTCGGCAATCGGGATGCTGAAAAACGCATTTTTCAAGTCAATCACCGAAAACCATGATGCAGAAGCTGGAATCAGAGTCAGTAGCGCCGTGATGTCAGGCACAACAGGAAATTGAGGAACCACAATTTTATCTACCTCCCGTAAATCGATAACAAAACGATAAACAGGCGGCTTTGAAGGATCTGTACGTTTAAGAATGGGCAGCACAGGGCTGTTGCACACGTTTCCCCGAGTCTCTTCAATAACATCTTTCTCGATCAAATCATAGATGATCGCCAACAATGCTCGTTCACCATCAAGGGAGATACGATATTGGGGAATACGTGGCAGTCGTACATTAGATTTCAACTGAACAACATAAGGGGAGATATCAAGCAGGCCCACGTCATTTGGACCTGTTGCCCACAAAGATGCAGGAAGAGAACTCAATTCCGGTGGAAGCTTATCGAGAGACAAATACATGGGAGAGACAACCCTCTCTCCTAACGTAAGCTTTACACCCGCAGGAGAACAATACAAAGTTGCGTACAAACGTTTAACCTCTTCGCCGCTAATGACAAGGGTAACTCGTCATGGACTTTCCATTGATTTCAATGGAAATTACATTAGAGCAGTGAAATAGCCTTAGCAGTAAAGGGGTTAAGCAAATCCAGGCCCAAAAGATTTTCGCCACAACCCGTGGTTAAAATCAACGGAGCTTCTAGCTCACGAGGCCCAATTTTAAGGGGCAAAGGGCACGAAACTGGATTGCTAACGGGGGCGCCAGAGAATCCAACGGAAACATTTGTTAAGCCAGACAAAGGTGCGCCAGGGAGTTTCGAATACATGATAGAACTTTTCGCTGCACCAGTGTCCAACAGAAAAGGCTCAACGACGCCCGATGTAGCAACTGCGACGTAAGGCCCTCTCTGATCAACCGGAACTGATACCACTCCCTCTCCTTGTCTATGGCTGTCCTAGTAATTACTGTCGTCAGTCCCCTGATCGATGTAATAATCGTCTACATTGTACTGCGCAGATCGTCCTTGCGATGATCCACGTTGATCAAAACAATTATTAGAATTAGATGAGTTATCTGAGCGATCATTCTGAACACCACGGCCTCTACCACGTGGTGCCTGCTGTGAAGCACCACGACCTCCTCTAGATGAGTTACCACTGTTACGTTCATTCAAAACAGGACAATTGAACTTAATGTGTCCCTCCTGTCTACAATAAGCACATTGATTGTACCCTAACGATGATCTTTGGGAAGAGGAATCGTTACGTGTTTGAGATCGGTTCGGTTGCGACTGCGATCTATTCTGTTGGGGATTATTCTGATTCGAACGTGGAGGATACGCTTGCTGAAGCAACACTTTAGTTTTGAGCTCTTTCGTCTTTTTATCAGCACGGTCGTTCTCTTCTTTCTCTCTATTCTCATAGTATTGTGCCGTAGCCAATATCTGAGCCGAAGTAGAAACGGCCCATGCACTTTCCGAATTTCTCAATTTATTGCTCAAGTCGGGCAATAAATTCGAAACAAATTTATCCACAAACAATCTCTGACCACCCTCCGTGCCCATATCCTGACCACTATGGTCGATGAATGCCTCCTCAAACCTCGTAAAGAAGTCGGAAACACTCTCATCTTTCTTCTGCTTACAGGCTGACAACTTGTCCCAGTTCACCTTCATAGCTGGCATAAGTGTTTTCATTAGCGTAATAATCCTTTGAGGAAGGTCAAGAATCAACTGGTCGGGTTTAGTAGCAGCTACTTGTCCGGCGTCTGCCGCTACAATGGCAGCCCAAGCACCACCTAATTCAGCCGGGTGATTTTCCTGTCGAATCTTTGCCCATACCGGTAGCGGTACGACATTGCCAAACAACATATCGATATCGGCAAGATTCATTACCGTAGCATCTACGAGCTGTGATAATTCTTTGTAATACCCTGTAGGATTCTTGCGTGGGTCAGGCAAAGATTGCTTCACCTGTAACACTTCCGAGCGTTTCCATGGGAGATGTATCCATATTCTCTGGAAATGCGCCAATGTCGGAGGTTGAGCATTAGGATTAGCTGGTATCCAAACCGGCGGAACTTCACGCATAGGATATTGGCCAGACTCGTCTGACTGTTTTTCAATATCCTCAACAAACAATGCATGAGGGATGGGAGCGGGACGAAGAGATAGCAATCGTTCAACAGCACGTCGAACGTTAGTATCCACTATCAGCCCATTTGCGAACTGAAGCTGGAGATCAGACAGAGCGGTGAGCACCTCGTCAGGCGCATCGGCCGCTATTTGATCATAAAGGAACTTACACATTTCATTAAACACATATCTCTGTGTTGGTATATTGAATTGACAAAATGTTTCGAGGACAACACGGGGTGGACTTCTCTGAGGATTTACCATCCAACCCATCGCCATATTATATAGCGCAACGCGTTCTCTGTTTCCAGGAAGCTGACTACATCTCTGAGGACCATCGGAACCAGCGGACCCATGAACAGGTCCGAGCGAATGGAAGAAGTTAGTCGCAAGAGGAGAATTCCGACTACGAGTAGAGGGAGAAGAATAAGACACAGGACTAACAAGAGAAGGAGTAGAAACAGTAGCAACAACAGGAGTTAACAAAACAGGAGCAGTAGCAGGAGCAGTAGCGGGAACAGGAGTATGTGGAAGTGGAGGAGCAGTAGGAATAGAAACAGACAAAGAAGCAGGAACAGTCGGAAGAACGGGTGCAGGTTGAGGAACAGGCGGAGGAGGAATAGGCGGAAGAATAGGTACGGCAGGGACCACAGGAGCTGCGGTACCCTGTACGTACGGAGGTGGCGACTTCATAAGATAAGACATTAAGGGATCCTCAACTGGCTCTTCCTTCTTTTCCGACTCCGTAGGCAAAGCAGGATAACATTTATCTACAGTCATACGCTGTAATCTATCAAACACTTCCTTATCCTTAACCTCCTTATCTCGCTGAAATTGCTCTGCTTTCTTCACTATGGTAGCTACATTATCTCGCTGATTACGTTTAGTCTGTCTGATTTCTTTCTGTCGGGCTTCTTTGCGCCACAACCGAAAGGCATCAAACATGGCCGGCCTTGACTTTCTTTCGAACAATTTAATTTCTAGATTATCTAAGATCGGCGCCTCGAAGCTACCATGAGGTGGCCAACGAAGGTCGCCGTCCTTTTTCGTGTATTTAATCCAGTAATCGTTAAAGGTAACTGGGCCTAGCCCATGCTTACTATAGAGCTCATACGTGGGAGTTCCAACCGGAGGTATCGGACACGAGTCCTCCAATCGGGAATCCATACCACAAGGCTTGAAACAACTAAACAAAGTACTACGACCAGGCATCTTGCACACTAGCCGAGTTTCACAAACTTCAAGGGTTACGGGATTTACCAAGTCCCAGCAAAGAACAAAACCCTCGGTTTTTGGCGGCTGCAGTCGTCAAACAACACAACAAAGTACGCTAGCAAAGTGTCACCGACAAAAACACTCACACAGCGTTAACAAAAAAAAAACACTCGCTAAAGTGTCAACAACCAAGAACTCTGGGAGCGACCCACAAATACTTAACTCAAAGATCGATGGCGTCACCAGGAAGGCCCGTCAATCGTCTCGCTATACCAAGGTCTACGCCAGGCGCCAAAACAGGTCTACAGTCAGGGCAGCAGTCCGTCGCAGCCGTCCGGAGGCGGGAATCTTCGCGGGAAAAGTCTTCGGGCCACTTATTTCGACAACAGGATCGATGAAGCCGAGTGCACCTTCCCTCGGAGATTTCACACGAAGTTCCTCACGATCGTCGGGCTTGGACCGGTACCACTGATGCAGCCCCACGTTGGGCGCCAACTGAAGGACTGGGTTCTTTAAGACCCAGCGGTGCCAGGGCACAACACCTGAAACCTTCGTGGGTAACCTGCTCCGGCGTACGAATCACAGAGACACGGGACACTTCCTTCGACGTCAAAGATTCAAGGTTTATTTGCTGCAGGGAACACAGAGATCACGACAAGTACACAGCGTGCAACTTGGGGAGACTGCTTCAAATTGGTTCTGTAGATCGCTCCTTTTATACAGTTTTTACCCATAGGATAACATTGAACACAAAAGTTTACAACCCGGTTCCCACCATTATCCCCCAGAGGGGTCACTTTGGTCACTTTGAAACACATGAGGTCCGGAACATAAGTGCGGAAACATTTGGCGGTTCCCAACTGTAAAAACCCATCTTCCCACCATTAGCAAATTCCAATCGGCAGTAAAATAGATCGAAATAGGAACAAGGACAGGTGTAGAGGAAGACGGAGACAGTGGGGAGATCGGAAAGGGTGTAAAAGGGGAGGTATCGGGAAACACGAGATACAGGCATCAAAGGGACGTGCCTAATGAGATGCACGGCTGAGACAATAAGTCCGTGCGGCAAGATGAGCCTCGAGCGGCGCCATCTGCCTTACAGCAGCATCCCCCTCGTCATAAAGACACTTACAAAGAACATGTGTCTTCCGCGGATATTTTGGGAGTCCCAGGGTCGCGAAGCGGACAACGTCCGTTCGCTGGCTACTTGAGGGCAAGAGACAAAATGGATGCCGTATCTAAGATGGAACCCGTGGGTACAGATGAAAAACCCACATTACAAACGAACGGTTTAAGTTAGCACAGCGAAACTGCGCACACTTACTAAACTCGTCATTTGCGGTTCATAGATACCAGACTCGACCATATTCGTGCGAGTTAAAAACACCACTTACAATTGTCACGGAACCTCAATACCAGGGCCCTGGTGAGATAGATGGTGAAGTTCATCATTCATCAACATCCAGGTCTGAGGAGTTTCCAAATCAGAGAATTGTGGAAGAGTACACATACGCTGCCCGCAGGTTATGTGGTAATGTTCTTCCAGCATGGTCTTTTTTTATGTACGAGAAGGCAGGATTCCATAACTTGGAGAAGGCTGGGGTTTGTGTATAAGCTCCCAAGCTAGCTTCTTGTATCCCACCAGGTTCCAGTGTTTATGCAGCACAGGTCATTTGTTGGTGGAATAGGCTCCTCCCAGAGGGAGAATGCTGTCCTTGGTAGAGATTAGGAAGTGGGAGATCTTCTTGCCCAAAATCAAATAGAGGGTAGAAACCTGGTGATAAACTACCCAGTAGCTCAATCTTTGGAAGCTTATCGATGAGCATGTGCTAGATTGGCGAGATAGCAGAGAATACTCTGTCCCAAAAGTTACCTGGATGAGGGCAGTGACATAGTATGTGCAAAAGAGAGCCCACTTCCCCACAGCCTTGCCAGCAAGTACTGGGGTAAGTGTGATTGATGATGTGGAGGCGGGATGGGGTGAGATGCCAATGGAACACTATTTTGTAAAGGTGCTCACTTCCATAGGTATGATTCAGAAAAGGGGGTGGTGATGAACAGAGTGTCTGAATTAAGCAGAGCATTCTTACCCAGTCCAAAGATCAGGGCTTGATCCATCACCGTTTTTTAGCTCACTGCACCATCCCAGCTCAGAACTTGGCTATATGCAAATTAGTTTGACCCTGGCCCAGTGCATCATGGGAACAGGGCAGACCAAACTACCAAGCCAATTCTTATACTGGGAAGGAAACAAGCTACCGGGGACCGGTTTCTGGCATTTCACCCGTCTTCGGGCCAGCTTGCTTGAATCCTGATGGTGCAATGAGCTAGGGACTCACATCTGAGTATACCCTTCCACGCTTATGGTGGACAAAAATGATTCAGAAAAGGGGGTGGTGATGAACAGAGTGTCTGAATTAAGCAGACCACTCTTACCCAGTCCAGAGATCAGGGCTTGATCCATCACCGTTTTTTTAGCTCACTGCACCATCCCAGCTCAGAACTTGGCTATATGCAAATTAGTCTGACCCTGGCCCAGTGCATCATGGGAACAGGGCAGACCAAACTACCAAGCCAATTCTTATATTGGGAAGGAAACAAGCTACCGGGGACCGGTTTCTGGCATTTCACCCGTCTTCGGCCCAGCTTGCTTAAATCCTGATGGTGCAATGAGCTAGGGACTCACATCTGAGTATACCCTTCCACGCTTATGGTGGACAAAAATGATTCAGAAAAGGGGGTGGTGATGAACAGAGTGTCTGAATTAAGCAGACCACTCTTACCCAGTCCAAAGATCAGGGCTTGATCCATCACCGTTTTTTAGCTCACTGCACCATCCCAGCTCAGAACTTGGCTATATGCAAATTAGTCTGACCCTGGCCCAGTGCATCATGGGAACAGGGCAGACCAAACTACCAAGCCAATTCTTATACTGGGAAGGAAACAAGCTACCGGGGACCGGTTTCTGGCATTTCAGCCGTCTTCGGCCCAGCTTGCTTGAATCCTGATGGTGCAATGAGCTAGGGACTCACATCTGAGTATACCCTTCCATGCTTATGGTGGACAAAAATGATTCAGAAAAGGGGGTGGTGATGAACAGAGTGTCTGAATTAAGCAGACCACTCTTACCCAGTCCAAAGATCAGGGCTTGATCCATCACCGTTTTTTAGCTCACTGCACCATCCCAGCTCAGAACTTGGCTATATGCAAATTAGTCTGACCCTGGCCCAGTGCATCATGGGAACAGGGCAGACCAAACTACCAAGCCAATTCTTATACTGGGAAGGAAACAAGCTACCGGGGACCGGTTTCTGGCATTTCAGCCGTCTTCGGCCCAGCTTGCTTGAATCCTGATGGTGCAATGAGCTAGGGACTCACATCTGAGTATACCCTTCCATGCTTATGGTGGACAAAAATGATTCAGAAAAGGGGGTGGTGATGAACAGAGTGTCTGAATTAAGCAGACCACTCTTACCCAGTCCAAAGATCAGGGCTTGATCCATCACCGTTTTTTAGCTCACTGCACCATCCCAGCTCAGAACTTGGCTATATGCAAATTAGTCTGACCCTGGCCCAGTGCATCATGGGAACAGGGCAGACCAAACTACCAAGCCAATTCTTATACTGGGAAGGAAACAAGCTACCGGGGACCGGTTTCTGGCATTTCAGCCGTCTTCGGCCCAGCTTGCTTGAATCCTGATGGTGCAATGAGCTAGGGACTCACATCTGAGTATACCCTTCCACGCTTATGGTGGACAAAAATGATTCAGAAAAGGGGGTGGTGATGAACAGAGTGTCTGAATTAAGCAGACCACTCTTACCCAGTCCAAAGATCAGGGCTTGATCCATCGCCGTTTTTTAGCTGACTGCACTGTTCCCATCATGCACTGGGACAGGAACAGACTAATTTGCATACAGCCAGGTTCGGAAACTGGGATGGTGCAGTGAGCTAAAAAACGGTGTTGGATCTAGCCCTGATCTCTTGACTGGGTGAGAGTATTCTGCTTAATTCAGAGACTCTGTCCCTCACCACCCCTTGTTGTAAATATTTTTGTCCACCCTAAGCATGGAAGGGTATACTCAGACATGAGTCCCTTGCTCATTGCACCATCAGGATTCAAGCAAGCCGGGCCGAAGACGGCTGTAATGCCAGAAACCGGTCCCCGGTAGCTTGTTTCCTTCCCAGTGTAAGAATTGGCTTTTGTAGTTTGGTTTGCCCTGTTCCCAGAATGCACTGGGACAGGAACAGACTAATTTGCATACAGCCAGGTTCTGAAACTGGGATGGTGCAGTGAGCTAAAAAACGGTGTTGGATCTAGCCCTGATCTCTTGACTGGGTGAGAGTATTCTGCTTAATTCAGAGACTCTGTCCCTCACCACCCCTTGTTGTAAATATTTTTGTCCACCCTAAGCGTGGAAGGGTATACTCAGACATGTGTCCCTTGCTCATTGCACCATCAGGATTCAAGCAAGCCGGGCCGAAGACGGCTGTAATGCCAGAAACCGGTCCCCAGTAGGTTGTTTCCTTCCCAGTGTAAGAATTGGCTTTTGTAGTTTGGTTTGCCCTGTTCCCATCATGCACTGGGACAGGAACAGACTAATTTGCATACAGCCAGGTTCTGAAACTGGGATGGTGCAGTGAGCTAAAAAACGGTGTTGGATCTAGCCCTGATCTCTTGACTGGGTGAGAGTATTCTGCTTAATTCAGAGACTCTGTCCCTCACCACCCCTTGTTGTAAATATTTTTGTCCACCCTAAGCGTGGAAGGGTATACTCAGACATGAGTCCCTTGCTCATTGCCCCATCAGGATTCAAGCAAGCCGGGCCGAAGACGGCTGTAATGCCAGAAACCAGTCCCCGGTAGCTTGTTTCCTTCCCAGTGTAAGAATTGGCTTTTGTAGTTTGGTTTGCCCTGTTCCCATCATGCACTGGGACAGTAACAGACTAATTTGCATACAGCCAGGTTCTGAAACTGGGATGGTGCAGTGAGCTAAAAAACGGTGTTGGATCTAGCCCTGATCTCTTGACTGGGTGAGAGTATTCTGCTTAATTCAGAGACTCTGTCCCTCACCACCCCTTGTTGTAAACACTTTCATAGGTATGGCAGGCTTACTTATGCAGGCAAAAATCTCATGCTATTGTTTGGAATCCACTTTCCCGCCAGGCAGTTGGAATGTGGATTTGTTTGTGGGAGGTGGGGAGTTAAATATGCTCTAGATCCCATAGACCAAGTGCTTAGGGGATGGGAGGTGTTGGAAGAACGTTATAAGAGCCATATTTTTAGGACTTTTCTGAAATATGAATGTGGATAAACCTTGTTTCAATTGCACATTTCATTGTGTTGAAGTTTGTCTAGAGAACAGTCTACCTTTCACAGCTGTTTACCTGAACGAAAGATGAGCATTTTCATATTGAAAGTGAATGCAAGATCGTGCCCGATCCCATAAAGTGCGCAGTGCAAGTGCTATTTTATGGAACATCTCTAACACATTTTTGGGGTGATTGGTGTCTTAAATAGTTGAAGAGGTGGAGCTGTCAGTAGTGGCTACTGCTGATATGAAGTAAGGGGTCAACGCTAGAGCAGCGTGTGGGAAAAGCAATAAATAAGTACACTTACTTTCCTGTTGCCGACCGCCGCCTCTGTGATCCTCTGCTCCCGTACCTCACTTCTGTGCTCCTCTACTCTAGGAACTGCAGTTCCCATTGGCACAGGCTCCCAGACTCCCCTACGGCCAATCCCAGCGCTTCTTATTTGGACTGAGTGAGCTTGTTTTCCACTGCAAAGGGGACTAGAAGCCTGCGCCTGCTGTTCTCTCCATTCGGCAATATAGCTCGGTTGGGGAGATGTCAGTGCGCATGTCGGTTTGGCCAGCCAATCCAACATGCACCAGGGGCGGCCTTAGGCATGTGCAAGCTGTGCACCTGCACAGGGCCAACAAACCCCAGGGGCCACCACACCACTATATATCCTTAGTATAATAAACCTCTGAGGATGGATACATATTTGCGTGGCGGCCCCTGGCAGGGATTTGGCGGCCTCCGGCTCTGTTCCACTTCCAAACACCCTGACCCCCCCTCTTCACTGGCCTCTGCGCTCCGCCCCGCCCGGACCCCCTCTTCCGGGGCCCCCTACCTACGCTCCCTGCCCAGGGCCACCATGAGCCTAGAGCCGCCCCTGCATGCACACTGACGGCAGTGCCCTGGGTCCACCACTCGGCTGCTGATAGCCCCGGCCCCAAGACTCTGCTGATAGCTCTGGCTCCTACAGGTAAAATAAAATGATAGTAAAGCTGTTTAATAATTGCTTTGTTATAATTTTATAACGTTTTGATCTGCTGCTTCCAGCATAGGGGAACGCTCCTCCACCATAACAGAAGAGCCGCCCCTGAGGGTAGGCTGTTTTACCACCAGCAGCAAATATTTGTTTCAAGCAGAAAATGTAAAGGCATGTGCTTCTTTCGGCTGGAAATACAGGAGCTTTTGCTGAGATATCTAAACTATTCAATATAACAAAGTAGCATAACACAAAATACAACAGGTACAAAAAACAAAGCCATCAAAATGGAACACAACACAATACAGTGCAGCACATGAAGTGCACAGCATCACATTGTAAAAAGGCGGAATATATTCAGAGCAGCAAAAAAAAAACAATCGAGCACTTGCACAGCACTGCCACAACTAAATCCCACACAACAAATATGCACAGAACTTCTTGTCACACAGTGCCACTTCCAGAAACCTATTTTCAACATACATGGGTGAAAGCTGTTTGCACAAGTCGCTGCATCAGCTTACCCCTGAGGACATGAAGAGGTGGCAGTAAAAAAATGTTTTGTGATCGGCCCCCTGATGAGTTTTGTAGCACGGCTCCTGTTCAGAAATTAGTTAATGTGTGGACTTTTTCTGGGAGGCTTTTATTGAATGTGGCTGTTTGTGATTTACAGTATCTGCAAATTCCGAGCTGTGTCTGTCTCGTCAATCTTACTTGCACGTGGCCCACTAATATCACAATCTCTTGTGGTTACAAAGTGTACGGAAAAAAAAACTGGCGCTCGAGCCACCAGAGACTCCCCCTCCGAGTAAATGACGTGTGTGCATTGCAATGCCTTTCACCGCCGCGCCGTACCTGCTAACACAGCCGCATTATGGATTAAATGAGATGTCAACCGCCGACCACTATGTGCTTTTAATAATTAAATGCTGCCTTTGTCGCTGGGGACAAAAATGCCCTCCTTAAATCAGGGGGTAATTAATTTCCATGGCAGGCCTTCAAAGCTCTCGATTGAGATTTCAGGCTTCATATATATGACTTGACAGGTTCGCCCCTTGCACCCACCCTCTCATCCCCCAAGGTATGGATATACTGCTCAGGCCTTCCTGCAGAGGGGCGTGCTTATTGGTGTAATCTGCATCTTCCATTAGCATCTAATATGCGCCTGCCTTAAGTAATATGCAATGCAGCGTTCTGGCTTCTAAAGATGCTTCTCTTTCACTTACTGATGCTAAGCGCTCCTGAGTGTTTAACGATTCCGAGTGGCAAGCTGTCTGAGGGTTTCAGTGCATCCTACTTTGCATACAATCCTCTCCGACGAGGGAAACAATATTCCCTTACTCCTCTTTTGGAAATAATTTCATTTATGTATTTAATAGTCTTATACCGCGCCCCCGGCACTATTAGGAATTTGGGCGCTTTGCATATAACCAGGGCCATAGAAATTAGGCGACAATTTAGGACAGAATTATGTGACAGAGTTGATTGAATTATTTCTCAAGACAGGGAAGGTTTTGAGGCGTAATTTGGTACATTTTCTTGAAGTATTATTTCGCAAATTCCTTATTTTAAAATAAATTTATAATTTCCTGGCAAAGACATCTCATTAACTTCAGTTTATTACCTGACTATGGTCATCATTAACTTTAAGGTGAACAGATCAGATTTGTGAATTTGTCACTGTGTGGCATCTTGTGTGGTGCTTTTTTTAAAGTAACTTTTGATCGGTTTGAAATGGAAAGATACATTTTGGATTGAAATTTGGAAAATAATGCAGAAGATTGTGGATTATGAGGAAACGGCAGAAAAATCATAACTTTGTAGAAAACATCACTACCACATAATCACATAAAAGTTGATCTGCACTTAAATCAACGTTATCATAGTTACAATTAAAAAAGTAGAGGAAAAAATAACCATAAGGAGGAACTGCCTGGGGTCAACAAGATAAAATAGGAAGACAAAAACTGGACATCATTGAATGAAAAAAAAACAAATGTTTTGGGTATGGAGGTGAGGGGGCAATAGAGAAGCAAACAACAAAAGAGGTGAGGTTTATATGTTTCTTGAAAGTAGGGAGTGTGTGCTGAATTCTAATGTCTAATGATTTAGATGCCATGGACGCTGCACCAGTGATGGTATTCCTCTGGCTGAGAGGTGTTCTAAATCTGGTGGCCTAAAGTTGAAGGGAATTTCAACTTTGAGAATGAAAAATGAGAGCTAGGGAAGTAATTATTTCATAAACATCACATGGATTTTTTTATTTTTAATTACCAATATGTTTCCAATTGAGTTTGCCATTTGCTGATGATTATTCATCGAAACACCATGGTAAAATCGGCCAGGTCCAGGAAACAGAGCCAGAAAATAATTTACTAGTAGTCTGCCTGATTTGCCAACGCTAACCAGGTCCAACCACCTCAGATGCATTTTGTACTTGATTTATATAATTGGCTTAATGGCTTGTTTTTTAGAAGATAGAGTAAATGATAACCTTTTTCCAAACATTACACAAAGGGAACAAAAAATATTGGTGGTAGTAGAGGATTGCCATTAATGATACATTTGTGTAGCTAATACTGCTTAAAAGGCCGAACCAAATATTTTAGGTACATGTACCACTGAACTACAAAATGCAGCTGTGATCACCACAATGTTTACTGACTTGGGACATACTCCCATGCCGATTTAAGATTTAAGGGTAAGATAGTTCCAAAAAGGACAAAGCACCAACTGCAGATATTTGGTCGCTCTGGTCTCAGTCTCAGGCACACTTTCAGACCGACAGAAATGGAGCACAGGTTGGCTACAGTCACCAGATTAGGCCTGCTGAAGTTTGTCTTCTTAAATCCAAGTGCCAAGAGTCGCATTCACAATGAAGGGGTTGACGAGGAGCAGGAAGAGCATGGCGGGAGGCACCAGAGCAGTGCAAAGAGCAGAGCAGATGTTGCTGGTGGGCATTGCTGGAGCTTTGCATTGGTGGGCCACCACCAGAGGTCAATGCTCTACAACACGGAGAAAGCTGTCAGAGCGTTGCATTGAACTGGGGTGCAAAAGGTGAGGTCTTGGTGCGAACATGCTTGTGTGCGGTTGCAAAGACCCAAAAATCATAAATACAGCTCCCTTGAGCCCCACCAAGGGGCCAGAATCTGAGGGGCACCATTTGGGGGTCAGCACCTTACTTCAGCTGGGTCCAGGGCCTGAAGCAGGATGTTGTGGGCCTTTTCTGTCCGTAAGGCTAAGATCAGGAAGCCAGCAGACTAGTCTTTGAAGTCACTTTGGTGTCCTGGGTTTAACGGTGAAGTTGCAGGTCTTGTTCTCTTATCACACAGGTAAGGAGGCAGCACGTCAACACAGGAGAGCAACAGTTCCTTCAGGGCAGGAGTTAGGCAAAGTAACAACCCTTTCACCAGATCAGCAGTCACTCTTCCTGGCAGAACATCGCCCGGTCCAGAAATGTACTGAGGAATTGGTGTCTGAGATCTAGTATTTATACCCAGTTGGGCCTCTGAAGTGGGGAGAAGAGTCTAGAGGCATGTCTTTGAAGTGCTGCACAGGTGCTCTGCCTTCCTGGCCCTGGCTACAGCCTACCTATAGGGGGTATGCAGCCCTTTGCATTAAGACAGGACACTGACTGCTCAAGAGTAAGTGGGGCTGGGCCCAGCTCCTCCCTCCCATCCTGGCAATATTGGCCCATCCAGTCACACCTAACCTCCCCATTGTGTGGCTGTCTCGGAGGAATACACAATGCTTAACTGTCACCAACATCCAGTCATGTGGCTCAAAGACAGGAGCAGGCAGAAAATAGCTAAGGCAAAAAATTCCAACTTTCTAAAAGTGTCATTTTCAAAATTGTAGTTTAAAATCCAACTTCATCATCAGTTAGGATTTTTCATTACAATTCCAGAGACACCAAACATGAACTGTGTAACAGCTCCCAGTTGGAAATTGCACTTTCTAAAATGTAATAAGAGAACTCCAATGTTATCCTATGGAAGAGGTAGGCCTTTCAGTAGTGTAAAATGGATTAAAGAGTTTTTCTCTAAAAGGACATGCAAAACGTAACAGGTCCTACTTTTTAAATACTTTGCTCCCTGTCCTCCGCACTGTCCGGTGCTTACCCTAGGGTTGACTTATATGTTTTACAAAGGAAATTTTGGACATGGCAAAAGATTTATGTTTCCAGGTCGAAATGGCAGTTTAAAACTGCACACACACAGGCTGCTATGAAAGAAATGAGACATGTTTGGAGTGCTACATAAGTAGGTGGCACAATCAGTGCTGCTGGCCCACTAGTATCATTTATTTTACAGGTCCTGGGCACAGGTAGTGCCACTTTCATTGAGACTTAAAAGTGAATTGAATATGCCATTTGAGTATGATCTAATCTAACATGTTTTAAGAAGATAGTACAAGCACTTTAGCACTGGTTAGCGGAGGTGAAGTGTGCAGATTCCTAAACCCATTCAGAAAAGGGGGTGGTGATGGACAGAGTATCTGAATTAAGCAGAACACTCGTACCTAGTCAACAGATCAGGGCTTGATCCATCACCGTTTTTTAGCTCACTGCACCATCCCAGCTTAGAACCTGGCTACATGCAAATTAGTCTGTCCCTGGCCCAGTGCATCATGGGAACAGGGCAGTCCAAACTACCAAGCCAATTCTTTTACTGGGAAGGAAACAAGCTTCCGGGGACCGGTTTCTGGCATTGCTCACTGCACCATCAGGATTCAAGCAAGCCGGGCCGAAGACGGCTGTAATGGCAGAAACCGGTCCCCGGAAGCTTGTTTCCTTTCCAGTAAAAGAATTGGCTTTTCTGAATCGAGTCCTAAACCCAGCAAAAGCCAAATCAGCAAAAACAAGAGATCCAAAGGCAAAATGTTATGGGGAAAACCACGTCAAGGATGCCAGGTATAACAAAAGTGTATTGAGCTGTTTCTAATATTTGTTTAAAAAAATATCTAACAGGTTTTTGATATGTTTAATTTTGCACTAGAGGTTCTAGTCTTCATGTTTACAAACAAGCTCTCTCTTTCAAATCAAAGAGCTACAACCAAGGTTTTAAGTGGTTTGTAGGAGAGATGATAGGAGACTGTATTATATGGGATAAAATACCCATGCTGTACATGATAAGGATTTTGAATGTCACCTCAGAGTTCCATACTCTTATTAAGGAACTCTGCCTCATACCAATTCCTTTATAAGGTTATGTAACTCCTCAATGACTTGCAATTTCCTTATAATGTACTGCAGGGGGTAATTAATCCGTTATATATTTATAGTCCACACTGAACAGTGAGTGGGAATTTATTCCATCAATACTCATTGCAGATATAGTAGGTGAGCAACAGCTAGCAATTGCAAAGATTAGGTTAAAAATGAAAGTCTGTAATATTGTATTATTTCAAGTCATATTTTAGTTGACAATTTTTTTAGCAAGCATTCATTTAGATTCTGCAATGCAGAGGCAGACAGGTGGTATGAAATCTGCTCTATGTTTATATCGATTTATATTAGAATTATGCATTTCATTAACTCAGACTTTCTACAAACTATGCAGCAAGTTTGAGATCGATCCTATGCATACATATAATAAAAAAGTATCCACTACTATGCCAGCTTCATACCAAACTTCAAATGAAGCTAGAACTCACTTTGATGCCAATCTATAATGCATCAATTCCTGAACGAATGGATTTACCCAGAAAAAAAGGGAATTTAATAATGTAGGTGTGTCTGAATTGTTTAATAACATTCATGGAGTAAATGCATTCATTTGAATTTCATTCTCTTTTTTTCTCAATAAAAAGTCTGGTCAAATTAAGATCATCCTCTTTATGGATTTTTACTAGACCTGTAATTTGACTTACATTTTCATTTCATTTCTCAGGTACAGTGACACTTTTGCAAATTCCACCAGGGACTCTTTTACAACAGGCGAAATCCGCAGATTTACCTTTTCAATCAAATGTTTCACTTCTTTACAGTTTGGACGTAGGGTCAACGCAGATATTAAAAGTAACTAAGAGCAGTAACGAGGCAAAGGCAGAGGGGTATTCAAGTCTGCATGGGAAAGATAGCAAGAGAAGGAATTTCTCTCCAATGTTTGAAATATTGAGGTCCATTTTGTCTCCTATTTATGTCAGTCCTTACACTTACATTTAGATTGACTCTTTAAAGATTGCATATTAAGCTTTTGACTAATTATATTAAATTTTTGGGATATAATGCATTATTATCCAAAATGTGACTGTCACTTAGTACTATATTTTAGTGTGAAATGCGTCATTGCACAATAGCTGCTCACTTTATGGTGGTTCGTATTGTTCCCTTCACCTTCACTATAATTTTGCAATGGCAGTGTAATTATGTTTCATGGCGAAATTTCAAGAATTTCACAAAACAAGTGTGCTCCATAATTTTTTTAGTTTTGCAAATTACGCTGGTACATTTAAATATTGCCTGGGCCTACACAATATTTCCTTTTTAGCTACAACTATTCATAACCTTTTAGCAAATCTTTGAAATATCAAGGAGGAACTAAGGAGGGCATTTTGCCCCATTCCTGGCATTTAAGAGCCCTGCACAGTTTAGCATTCCATTACTGTGAGGAAATGCAGTTTATTATACAATGTGGTTGTGCGATCTCACAGTGTAATAAACTCACAGATCTGTCTTGGGTTCAGTCAGGTTAGCTTGTAAAACTTTTGTTCTACCCTGGGTAGCTGCGGCTTTGAGCAGTCAGGCTTTAACAAAGGAACAAGTTAAAAGCATTTAGGAGTACCAAAAAAATTAAATAAGAAAGAGAGGCGACACAAAGAGAATCCAACACCAATTTAGAAAAATAGGTCTTATTTTTATGACTTTTTCAACATCAAAAAATCAAAATCCCTGCATTGCCACTCCAACCACAAACAAGCATTGGCAACCATTGCAGTTAGTGGTTACTCTGAAATGTTGGAAAACGATTGCAAAGTTGTGTTCAGTTACTCTAGCCTGCTTTGGGGGACCGACTCCAGCAGGGATCAATTCACAGGGAACAGTAAGGCTAAGTGTGAAAGTTATCTTGCAGTCAAATTAGTCTTCAGTTCAGTTCCAGGCTTGGTTGACAAACCACCAACGGCATCAATATAATGTTCCTGCCTTAACCCCTTCACCGTGGGGGTCATTCCTCCGTGGTGCGGGGGGAGGGGTCGCGCCTGCGGTGCTCATGACGAGTCTAGCTCGTCATGCTGCACAATGGAGCTGTGTTCATGACGAGCTGGACTCGTCATGACTCTACCCACTTGAATACAACTCCCACACAGGTGTGAAATTCGCCGCGCAGGGGAGTGCCGCGGCCGTTATGATGAGCCCAGCTCGTCATGAGCACAGTTCCACTGTGCCTCATGATGAGCTGGGCTCGCCATAAGCATGCGAGGGGTTAAGGGACACAGAATGCTAAAGATACTGAGAATGCTGGGGATGCTGATCCAGTTGATTGGGTCTTCCTGGAGCCACATCTTAGTTCTCAAATAATATGGATGCAACTTTTGCCACAGGGTTCGATGTCACTCTAATTCCAGCCAAAAACCAGTTGCCACTGGTCTACTGGTCTCCAGTCACAATGAACCTAGAGGTCCCTTCAACTGTGGCTAGTGTCCATCCTGGGTAACCAAACTGCACTCCAATGACTTTTTTGGGTCAGCAGGCTTGGACCAAACTTTTGTTTGTTGGGACTCTGTCTCTGAGACTGTGCTTCAGTGGCGATCAAGAGATTGTGGCTGCCAACTCGCCAAGGCAGCTTCTTCAGCTTTTGGGACCTGTAACACAACGTCAGCCAAATGTCTCTTGTAGTTCACCTACTCTGTCTGGGTCTCAGTAATGGCTTTCCTGAGCAGGGCACCACAGTCACTGTCTTCTCTTTGCTAGCCATGGATCAGCAGGTCCAGCCCAGTCTTTGGTGCAGCCTCTCTTTTCTGAGTCAGGGGAACAACAGGGCAGTCCTTCTTCAGTCATCTATTCAGTGTAGATGTTATCTGTGTGCCAGTGGTGCCTCTTAAATGACCACAACTTGCCCTTCAGAATGCAGTGACTACTAATTAATGGACTACTAGTTCCCCTGCTGCCTGCAATATGTGGCATCTAGTTATCCCAGAATGTAATATTCTACCCACTCCCAAGATAGAAAAGCACTTCTCTGTGTGTGTGGAGCTTGGTAGCGCATCCTAGAGGTGTGGCTACCTGAGGATCACACACCCACAGGAAAAATGGTATGGTAGCTTTTTCACTTTCTCTGCCCTCTGACACCAACCTGCCGACCAGAACAAAGGAGCAGCCCCGTGTGGGCTCTCCATTTGCCATTTAAAGCGACTTCCTCTTTGAAGCTTACCTATTGGGCTCATACCCTGTTTGGTTTCCTGCTCGGGAGTGGTAACATCTTTAAAAAGCAGCCCTCTTTGTATCCTCTCCTTGGAGTCATTCACACATCTCCCCAGGAGGGCAAAAGGCTGTCTCATGCCCCGCGATGGTAAATGGCCACTAGAACTTTGATCAACAGAGTAGAAACTTTCTATAGGTGCTTTTACCTCAAAAGGAACATTACATTTGGCTTGGGCATCAGGTCGGATTTAATGTAATGATTCATTTGATGCCTTGAACTACCAACTTTATTAGCCCAAGTCACAAGTCAGCACAAATGAGTGTCAGCATGTAACCCAGTACTTGCCAATGGGTCAATCAGCCTTTCTACAGTAAAAATGACAATTTGGGATTTTTAATGTTAGGACAGATAAAAACACATGTCCTAGGTTTTAATATGCAACACCCGTCCTAATGGCTCAGCACGCCTCTCTTAGGAGTGACATATGTGTATTAAGAAAGAAGATCTGCACTTTGTCATTATTTCTAATGGCAAAGTTGAGTTAGTAGTTTACAACTGCACTACAAGTCTGCAGTGGCAGGCTGGGAGACATCATTTACTTTGTCACACTCATGATGGCACAATAAGTGCTGCAGTCCATAGGGATTCTTCCCCTTGCAGGCCCTGTGTACCACTGGTACCATATATTATGGAATCATAAGTAAGTTACCATGCCAATAGGGTTTAGGCACAGCGGCAATTCCTTAGCTATGGAGGAGGAGCATCGCCCCCCTGCAAGCAGCTTCAAAAGTTGAAAGATAAACTATAATAAAACAGGTTTATTATCGGTTTATTTTTCAACCTCCAAGTGACACATCCTGGGGGCAGGGCCACAATGGGGACAGGCACAAGGGAAGGCGTAGGCACTGCTAACAGTGCACATGTGGGTTTGACCGCCATCTCAGGCCAGCAAAACTTACATGCACACTGAGTTGTCTCCAACCCCGCTACATTTTCTGGTTTGGTATAGCAGGCAGATGCTTCCAGTCTCCCTGGGAGTGCAAATCATTGGCACTCAGGCTAATCCTGAAGCTGCTCTCATGTATGATAGCAACTTCAGGATTGGCCGCAGGGGAGGCTGGCAGCCTCTACCTGCATTGGCGCCACAAGAGAAGTAGATGATCTGTGAGGCGGCAGGCTACAGGTAATTTTTTCTTCTTTTTTCTTAGCCACTCCACCCCCACCTTGCCACTCTGCCCTAACCCTGGCTGCAACTATATAAGCAAATTAAACTGACACTTTTTAGGGTCAGAACACGTGAACAGCGGTCTGATATCCAGGCCTCGGTGTACTCTAAGAGCCATTACATCAGTACCTATTAGTCAAAATGTGCATCAAAAAATTAGGGCGTACCTACAAAAAGCCATTTCCTCACAATTACATCTCAGAATAAACATATTAGGCCCTACCTTCATAAGGAGAAAAATAAAAGTATGTGTCAGACAAAGTTGGGTTGCCAAATTCAAGTGAAAAGGAATCTTTTTTTTAAACATTTAGACATTTCCTGACCACCTCGTGATGGGCTATATTTCTTTGTAGAGATATTACTTACGCTTACTCTTTTACACAGAGAAATAGAGTTATACATAGATGTACTACACACAGGCTGGAGATGACGGTGGGGTTGAGAGTTTGGGAAAATGATATGGGGGAGTGGGAATGTTAAGTTGGACCTTTGAGAGGTTTTATTATTGTATAAAACTTTAGTTGAGCTGCTTTATGGTGGAAATAGCTATTAAAGAAATGTTTTTGTATATGAATTCTTAGACACAACTAGCCTAAGAGTTGATATACCAAAAAATGGGAGCACACCAATACAATAACTTGGGAATACAATTCTGTAATCAATGTACACAATACATTAGAAGGCTGTTACGCTGTATTTGTGTGTTGTTGAGTCCAGTAATTCAATCTCAATTACTTTGAATACAGCCAACTCTTTTTCAGCTTAAAAGACTTTATCAAGGCTTTAGGCGCATTTCATCATTTTGAATGACATTAATAACGTCTAGGCAAAGCTTCTCCCCATTAGTTGTGTTGTTTGATGATTGAATAAGTGGTCTGTCTTGAACATGAATACATAAAATGTTGTTTGGTAATAGTGATTGGATTAGGTGCATCTGTACTGGCTAGTGAGGAAGCGCATATGGGTGAAACTATATTGTGGTTGCAATATGCAATTCTCAATGGCAGAAAGTCACTCAACACAAATGTTAATAGTTGCAAAATATCACATGGTAAAAAGTTTGGGGTACATTGTCTAGGTATTGTAAGAAACCCACTCCCTTGCACTGCTGCCATTCAGGGCTGTTCTAAATCACACCCTCAAAGCCTTTGAAGGGAAGCGGCAAGTCACGTGTCAACGGTAATATATTAAGGAATAGAGATGCGGTGAGTCTCTTTTAACATGGGGAAAAGTGACGCACTGGCGGCCCACGGGGCTTGTAAATAAGCCACGAGTTTCCAAAATACTCTACCTGGCACCTGACAGGTGAAAAAGCGTTCACACACCATGTTGTTTCCAACTAGAGAGAGAGATGAGGGAGCGCAGACATGGAGTGGGGAGTGGGAGGGTGATGGACTGGAAGCAGGGAAGGTGAGAGAGAGGCGAGAAGGAACCAGAGGGAGATTGGGAAAGGGGATGATGGATTAGCACTGAGGTAATGATGTGTCACAAAGCTGTTGGGAGCAGAGTGCAAAGAATCGTGTGTACAGCAGGGACACGTACACGCAGTCGGGCTGTCTCCGAAAGGAGGGGGATTATCTTTTCAAAGTAGGATCTGCTGTGCCGTTCCCTCGTCTTCCCTCCTAATGCCGCGGCAAATGAAAAACAGGGACTTTTTTTTCTCCTCCGCGCTCCTTCAAGTGTTGGCTCTGTGAAGTGTTTTCAGCATGTTGAAGTGAGCGCGAGAGCGGCCTTGCCAATCTCTCAAATTAACAGAGACTGCAGGCCCATTTAATTGCGCCTTTATCCTCTGAAGCCAAGGGGTTCAGAGGGACGTCGAGTGCCGAACACTCCAAAGATGTTACGGTTTTTATAATTTCGATCACCAACTTGAATAGCTCAGGTACAATATTAGAGCGTGTGAAACAACCTCATAAAAGTGACTTATAAAGAGGGTAAAGGAAGAGTTATTGGGCCATGCAAATTAGAAGGAAATGTAATATTGCTCTGCAGAATAAATTACTCCACATATGTTCAGAGTTATTCATTAACTGCACAAGAGCAGTTTTTCATCACCACTGGAACATGAAACCGAGTCTGTACGAAGGAGAGCACGAACAACGGTTCTTGATATATAATGACAGAGGGTTCCTGTAATAAGGCTGCTACGGTTTACACCGAAATATCTTCATTATGCATCTTGCATTTGTCTCCAACAATTAAGGGTGAAGCACAGAACATGCAACTCCTTGCACTATGTATGCATTAATAAGAATATTGCAGATATGTCATGCACCAGGCCACCTTCCTGTGTGGGGTGTTTTCAAATGGTACTGCGATGTTTTCCCGGCAGTATCAGAAGGAACAGAGAAAAGACCAGAGGAAAAAACAAGACAAAGCAGTTGGCTACAGAAAGGTATTTTTTTCAGTTTTTATGAGTCCTGCTCCATGTGCAAGGATTTCGGGTTTAGAAAGCAAAATTATATTTTGTCGTTTGGGTGCCCCCCTTTACCTGTCACTTGTTGGAATCTGTCCGGCTTGTGTGGACTCTTGTGGCAGCAGCATCCTACAACTGGGTATAGCGCCTTACATTAGCACTTAGATGACATTTATCTTATACCAGAACCTGTGAGTGAAGTCTACTTAATTGGCTAAGTATACCACAAACAACTTAAATAATTATGTCTCAAAGGATACTCTCTACTCTCCAAATATTTATGTCTTCTTGAAAATGGTCTTTGTTTCAAAATCACAAAAGTGTTTGATTGAATGTGAGGGGGGAGGACTCCATACAGTTACACGAAGAAGAGGAATGTCTTGACCTATAAATGCTACAATGGAGAACAAAGTATAGCACACATCCACCAACAAAGGCATGTCATAACTGGTCATCACTACATGCATATATTTATAAATACATGATAAAGGTCTGCAATGTAATGCCACGCATTGCAAAGGTCAATGTGTAGTATTTCATGAGTGGTGAAAGTGTGCTTGGCATTGACTGTGTGATAATGTCGTACAACCATGTGCTATATTTGTTTTACAGTAATCCCCTCCTGTAGCAAAACCTACAGCACTGTCAGAATTTGCACTTATTGACACTTGCAATGGCAGTTTAACATGAAAAAACAGTGTGGTCATGAGAAGGGGTACACTGAAACCCGGTTTTTATTATCTCAAGGACATTGATGCTGGAATTACCAACATCTTTTGATTTGTCGACGAAACAATCAGGAAAAACAAATTATTTTCCAGCTAAAATCCTATAGCCACAGTGATGCTAAGACTGACTGAATACAGGACAGTCTTAGCAGTACTGTGGCTATGGGATTTTAGCTTGGAAAGAATTATTGCGTGGAAATCCAGATATGTTTAGAACCCTGAATTGCAATGTCTTTCTATGTAAGCAGAACTATCCGCAAACCCTTTCAATGATAGGATGAAATGTGTATCTACTTATACCACATGGGCTCAAGGGCATAAACTTTAGTCGCATGTCTTGTTTGGGTAGGCCCATGAACATTTGGAGTCTTGTATCACCATTCACCCAACATGTAGAACACCCAATGTATGGTAGATAATTAGAAAGACATTCAGGACCATTTAAAGTGATCTCCCATGAATCACACTATAACCTGAAGTGTGAAAGCGGTCTTAAAAAAACCTGGTTTCCAAATCCGTAAATGATCTACTAGGCCTCACCATCTGTCATATATATAGAAAGAACAGTGGTTCATGGGTGGCCTAATTCGGTCCAAAGGTACAAAGAAAACCTTATTTTAACTAGATATTGAATAAATTACTTTGGACAAATCAGGACATACCTCTTACCCATTTGATTGTAAGAGATCTTGTATCTCAGGACAAACACATGCGTGTCCCCTGGTTAAAATATCTGAAAACTTGCTTTTCCAGGCTAGGCCGCCTGAACTTGTTTGAAAATCCTAGTGGAATTGTAAAGGGGGATATAACAGCAATCAAACAAGCCTTCTTTAAGGACAAGTTGGCTCAAAGGGAAAGTGAGGAGCTTATGAAACCAAGAATTAGGAACTATGTGATGTTAAAAACTTGTGAAAGCATGGAGCCCTATTTGATGAGTAATTTCGCCTCTCATGAGAAATTCTTGTTGACTAAGTTTAGATTTGACATCTTCCATCATCTTTTAATTCGACCAAAGTCAGACATTTTTAATAAGGTTACAGCACCCTGTGGCTGCGACGGGAAGTCTCATCAGGATATGCTGCATTTTATGTTTTTATGTAGGTTTTATGAGTATCCCCGCAAACGTTACCTTGTTGTACTCTTAAGGAAACTTAATTTTAACCAAATCAAACCTGCCTTTTTCTATTTGCAGCTTTTGCACAGAGATAGTGTCTTACAGGTTAAAGAATTCCTAAAATTAACTTTCAAATTAAGGAATTGCCTAGACCAATCATGTTGTACTTACTATCTGCACTTTACCATGTATCTGGATCAATTAATTGGCAATGGGCTACGTGTAATATGATTTTTGTATGTGACTATTAATTATTCTAATAGTATGAACAATGCTTTTATTCGTACTGTATATAAGTGTACTTTTATGGTGTGAAATATAACTGAATAAAGTCTCTATTGAATTGAATTTGAATAAATTAGGGAGCACAGTATGTAGGGCAATAGGTGTACTTTTAATCATTATGATTGCAAGTTGATTTTACACAGTTCGTTCAGGTGCTCACATGAGTGAAAAAAGTGCGTAACGTAACTAAGTGAGAGTGAAGATACACGAAGTAAACTTTATCCCCTTAGGCCTATGGGAGCACTCCTTCCCTGATGCTGTGAACGGCCAACGGCCGTCGAAGCCCCGCCCACCTTTTAGAACGCCCGCTCCACAGCGGAATTCCCGCTGCCGTTAAGGCGTTAAGGAGGATATACATCGTTTCTGATGCAGCAACATCATCCAGTGCAACTGCCGCGTGGACAAGGAAAGCCATCCCCGGCCTGGAACACGGCGCTTTAATCCTGATCCCTGCCGTGAATCCAAGATTACAATGGACTCGACTTGAACATCACTCCTCACCCCCTTTAAATATGTATATCCTCCTTAAGGTTTACTCAAACCTTGGCTTTTAAATACACACCTAGAACCCAATAATTGATGTGGAGGACCCTCTACTCCAATTGAGTTGCAAATCCTTCCATACTCGAGTGCTACTTTAACAAGGCAATGAAGAGACTGAACCTACATAGAGTGCGCCAGACACTCCTCCTCTCCAATTACCTGCTCCCTTAATTATTTCAGACTGCTCACCCTGTCCTGATGATGATCTTGACTAAGTAAAAATCGAAACGCCATCGACCCCCCCAATGAAAATTCCCCCATTGTATATATCGTTGGGGATTTCTTGTTGTTGTCTTTGTGATATTTCATGTATCTTCACTCTCACTTAGTCACGTTACGCACTTTTTTCACTCATGTGAGCACCTGAACAAACCTGTGTAAAACCAACTTGCAATCATAATGGTTAAAAGTACACATTCTGCCCTACATACTGTGCTCCCTAATTTATTCAATATCTAGATTAAATAATGTTTTCTTTGTACCTTTGGACCGAATTAGGCCACCCCTGAACCCTTGTTCTTTCTATATACATTACAACCCAAGGTTCGCTTAACGGGGCACCCTTGTTTTCCCTAACCTACTCACCATCTGTCATAGGCAATTCATGGAAATATTTAGCACATGTTATCGGCTTTGTAAGATGACGATTGACATTCTGCTTTACTTGATGATGAGCTGTAAATACCACAAAAATATATCTGTGTGCATAGTCCTGGCTCAAATTGAAAGAATGGTACACAGGAACTCATGATTGTTAGACCTGACATCTTTCTGGCATGGTTCCCCATGTCTTTTTGCCTCTGACCTCCTATTTTTCATTGTGTGCTGGACTCTGTTTTTGCTGGCTTTAGGACTCTTGGCATTTTACCATTGCTGACCAGTGCTAAAGTGCAAGTGCTCCATGTCTAAAATGTAGTGGTTTGGTTTCTCCATGATTGACCTACTAGATTTACTAGTAAGTTTCTAGTACAGTGCACCAGGTGTGACAAGGGCATGTAAGTCAGATAGTACTAGTGGGCCTGCAGCACTAATTGTGCCACCCACACGAGTAGGCCTGAAAACATGTCTCAGACCTGAGACTGCAGTGACTGTGTGTGCAGTTTCAACTGCCATTTTGACCTGGCAAGTGCACCCATTTGCCTGGCACAAGCCTTCCCTTTTATTATTTGTAAAGCACCCCTAAGGTAAGGCCCAAGGTAGCCCCATGGGCAGAGTGCACTGTATTTCAGAGGTAGGACATGCACAGTTGTGTTGTATTTGTCCTGGTAGTGGAATACAACTAATTACATTTTTCACTACATCAATGCCTATCACTCCCAAAGGATAACATTGGTACTGCCTTATACCATTTTACAAGTGTATCTTCCAATTGAGAGCTGATAGAAAATTAGAGGTTGGTGTCTCTAGACTCAGAATTAAAAAATACGGGGTATTTTTACAAGTGCCTATCCCCACTACAATGTCACTTTCAGTGATGTTGTGATGGTGATAGGGGCCTCACCTTATTTACAAGGCAATGTTAAGCCACTTAATGTAGCTTAATGCTGCCTTGTAAACAAGGCGCCCTTTCACACTTTATTTAGCATGAAAGGAGAGGGCAATGGGTGTGGCTGTGGGCGTTCCACCGCAACACACATTGACTTTGACGCTGCCTCCTATATACAAGGTTAGCTTAAGTAGGAGGCAGCGCCAAAATTAAGACCAGGGAAACCTGGTCCGAAACAGGCTAAACGAGGAGAAATGCTTTATTTCTCATTGTTTCTGCTGTTTCAATGTGTGCTGCCTTATGCAGCACACACAGAAACTGCAAATTCCCTATGATTGTTAATATGCAGGAAGGTCCCCCTTCCTGCACATAAACAATCATTTTAATAAAATGCAGTTCTGCAACTTCTATGTATGCTGCATTAAGCATCACCCATAGAAGTTACAAACAGCATTTAAAGATTGTTTATGTGAAGGAAGGGAGACCATCCTTCACATAAACAATCTTCCCCTCAACACAGGCACCCTTGCGCTCTGGTGCAAGGGTTCCTGCGTTAGTGCTAGGCAGCTAAAGTTAGCACCAGCGCAGGGGGAAACACAGGGCTGCATCATATTCTAGTAAATATGTTGCAGCCCTGCGTTTCTAAAGTGATGAAGCGTGTCTTTAGCCTTCTTGGCTAAACTACACGCTTCACCAATTCATTGTAAATAAGCCCCATATATGTCTTAGTAAAGGTGGCTTCTAAATTGCAGGTCCGAAAATGGCACTTTTAGAAAGCGGGAATTTTCTTACTTTAATCATTTTGTGCCTCTGCCTGTCTCTGAATACACGTCTGGGTCAGGGTGACTGTTGGGCTCTTACTCATTCAATCTAGAGAGTTACACAGCTGAGGTGTGATTTGCATGTCCTGATGGCCCATTACCAGGCTGAAGAGCCTTCTTGAGCTGGTGGGAGGAGTTGACATTGACACCTGAATAGGGCGGCTGCCAGTTCCCACAAAAAAGTATCTTCACCCCCTGTAGCCTGTCTAGAGGCAGGGCAAGGAGGGGCAGGGTCTTGTGCAAAACAAAGACCTTTCTTTGAAGTTTGCCTACTTCAAAGGCTGAATGGGCATACGTACTGGACCTCTGTTACTATATACTTCTGGACTGTGGATATTCTGCCAGGAATAAGAGCTGTGTTACTGTCAGGGGGCTGTCACCTTGCTGTTTGATTTGCTGTATTGGCCTGCTGCTTGTTGCCTCTATCCTGGGAGAGGAAGGATTGGACTTTGCCCTCTAAATTTTTGCTTTTTAAAGTCTACGGCTTGAATTGAGCATGCCTACTGGTAGAAGTCTCTGGGCCATCCAAGACTTCATTTACTAAGTATGTGTGCTCCCCTGCTAAGAGCCCTTCTCTGCCACGTGGTTCCAAATCCAGTTCCTGGCCCCTGGAATTGAGTTTTGGTGCTGAAGAGGAGAAAATCAATGCATTGACTCAAGCAACAATTTGGAACCGGCACATCATAGCAAAACTCAACTCATTGCCTCTCCCTGCAGTGAAGCGTGGTCCCCGCTCAATACAACGCCCAGGGCTTTCAAAGCCACCCCTCATTTTTTGATGCAGTGCTTCCTCAGCACCGTTGCTGCATAAGTCTCGGTCACTGCATCACCGAAGTCCATGACGCACCACTCCGACTCCGAGGCAGCTGCTGCTTTAACATTGGGGGATTGATGCAGCGCGACTTGACGCACCACCGACACTGCCAATTTCATCATTGACATCGCACTGCAGTAAGAAACCGAGATACCATGCCTGCAAATGACGGATCACCTTCCCTGCACAACCCATCAGCCCCAGATGTGAACAGCTCAATGACTCTGCAAAGCCTCAAGGAACCGATGCATCCTTGTCTACCACAATGCATACCTTCCTCTGCGCAATGCACTGTTGCTGAGCATCACTGTGCCAACGACCTGCAGAGCAGTAAGGAACAGGCGCATAACTGGCTTTTCCAATGCCAACCTCCACTGCGCCACTCATACTCTTTGGCTTTTAACATGTTTAAGCTATTTTGTCCTGATCAAGTTCTACCAATTATTTCTAAGAACTTTAACTTTATTCAAATTCAAAAAATCATATCTTCGCATGTGTATGTTGAATTGTTGTAATTTGGTCTTGTTTTAATCAGTTATATATTAGCTATTTTTCTAAACTGGTGTGGAGCCCTTTACTAGTGTTTACTGTGACTGTGTGTGTGTGTGTGTGTGTGTGTGTGTGTGTACAAATACTTTACCCAATGCCTCAGGGGATCAGCCTGATTGCTCTTGCCCAGCTACCAAGGGGGTGATCATGGGTTATTTTGAGGGTGTAGCTCACCCTGACTAGAGTGAGGGTCCCTACTTGGACAGGTGCAAACCACTGCCAACTAGAAACCCCACTTCTCACACTGATGTGGGCTTGCTTTCAATAATTCAAAGTTAATTTAAACATACAGGCAAAAAGCAAGAATATATAAGGCCTTTATAGTGCCAAATAGCTAGAATAAAGAACCATGGGCCTTATTTATGAAGGCCTTGCGCCGCCGGTGCGTCACTTTTAACATGGGAAAAAGTGACCCACCGGTGGCGCAAGGCCTTCATAAATGAGGCCCCATATATC
Organism: Lissotriton vulgaris; assembly: GCF_964263255.1. Classification (NCBI taxonomy): domain Eukaryota; kingdom Metazoa; phylum Chordata; class Amphibia; order Caudata; family Salamandridae; genus Lissotriton; species Lissotriton vulgaris. The sequence continues at coordinate 446,987,711 of NC_141699.1, forward strand.
TTCCACCCAAAGACACATTATTCATTACTGAGGTCATTGCATAAAGTTGAGCAGTTATGCCTTTGTCTGGTCCAGTACTTTCTTCCACAAAGTACAGCAGCCTGGAGCACCTCCAATCTACACACACTGACTAGGGTCAACGGGTTTGAGCAGCACCTAGCTAAACCCATATAACTGGTGCTGGTGGGCGGGACTAGCACCTGTTGGGACTCATGGGACCACTGCTTGTGGGCTGGAGCAGAACATCCCTTCACCCAAAGAACTGGTGCTGGTGGGCTTCACAAACACCTGCTGAGACCAATGGAACAACTAGTGCTGGCAAGCTTGAGCACCACCTGCTAAGACCCATAGGACTGGACTGGTGGGCTAGAGCAGAAGCTGCTGAGACACATAGGTCGCTGCTTGGGGGCTAGAGCAGCATCTGCTGAGACCCATAGAATTGCTGCTGGTGGGCTAGAGCAGCATCTCCCTTCACCTACAGAACTGGTGTCAGAGGGCTGGACGAGCACCTGCTGGGACTCATACGATTGGTGTTGGTGGGCCTGAGCAGCACATCTCTCCACCCACAGAACTGGTGCTGGTGGGCTGAAGCTGCACCTGCTCGGACCCATAGACCTGCATCTTGGGGGCTAGGGCAGCACCTGCTGAGACCCATAGAAATGATGCTGGTGGGCTAGAGCAGCACCTCCCTTCATTTATTGAGCTGGTGCTGGTGGGTTGAAGAAGCATATGCTTGAACCCATCGAACTGGTGCTGAGAGTTTGGAGCATCACCTGCTGAGATCCAGAGGACTAGTGCAGGCTGACTGGACCCATATGATTGGGCATTACATGCAGCTGTACAACAGTGTATCCGGTGAGCTTACTATCTGATTTGGGCGGACTCACTCCTGTAATGGACATGGCCCCACTGAAAAGCAGACAAACAGGGGAGATCGTTCAAAAACTGCATGCCTTGTAAATAGCGGTTAGGTTCAGCCTTCAGTCCCCCCCCCTCTCCGCTTTTTCGTATTTACCAGTATTCAAATTCTGCGGGCTTGGCAGCGTTGTCACCAGAGATAGATGAGATCCTTGCATGGAAGTGCACTCAACCTGGTGCATTCACTGCCTGTTTTAACATTGCACATCAATAATTTCCCTGCAGATGTTGACATGCCATTAAATGTCACCCTGACTCGTGCGCCTTATCCTTGACGGAAAGTGTGTGCTTTGCTCGAGGAAAAGAAAAGTCTGAAGGCAGGCATAATGTGCTTACTAGACTGCTGATGTATTATTGCATGCAGTGAACAGCCCCCAGAGGTGATTAAACAGATGTATTGTAGCCCCCAGGCCAGGTTATAATGACGACTAACGAACAACTGTTCTGGTGCATTAAGGGTCATTTTAATAAGGAGGACTACTTGCTGGAAATCCTATGCTTAGCAAAATAAATGCTAGAGTTCTGCCATTGGGTGTGCATTTATTTGAGTACTTTCAATGCTGGAATGAATAGACCATGGGCATACATACACCACAGTATATTAGGAGTCAATGCTTTTTTTGGAGTTTTGAGTTGCAGAAAAAAGAAAACTGTTGACAGCAGAGGAGGTGGAAGACCAATGGCTCACAGAGGCAGCGGAAATAGACTGAACCATTATATCTTCAGGCTGACCACACAAGAGATGAAAAAGGAAGACTTTGCAAGGCAAAGTCACACAGTGATCCTCATGTGTTACTCAGAGTTGGGAGGCTATGAGTCCCTGCATTAGATGGTGGATGACTAGCCGCCATGTGACTTAGATTCAAAGAGAGACCTACCCAGTTGACAGTATTTTAACTGGTATTCAGCATTACTGGTGGTTTGTGTGCCAAGCAGAACTATTTATATTGCATGGATTACTGGTTAGGATAGACCAATTAGTGAGCGTGAAAGGTGAATAATGTTATCTCCCATACCAACACTGTGGTGAGCCTCTAAAAGACAGTTACAGGCACTGCGGATGTTATGTACAAATAACATTCATCTTCCTCTCAAGTCTAAATAAAGGCCTCGTTTTGATATGCTGTATTTGGCTCAAACGCCGACCACTGCACTGCTCGCCACACATCGACCGTTTAGCCAGGCTGCTTTGGTATTAAGCGTTATACAGAAACAAGTTGAAATCTGTGCTTGATTTGAGCTGGTGGTTTCCACTGGCACTTAGTTTTGGGGACCCACACTTAATTTTCCTCATCAGATAGTGACCAAGAGTAAGAGAGGGAAAACCAAAGCCGGAGGAAAAGAAGAACAGAAAGAAACGTCAATGAAAGGAGAAAGCAGGCACCTGCAAGAGTGAGAAAAAAGGGCTGGAAGTGCCTTGTGGAGGATTACAAGGGCATGAGGTGGACTCCGGCTACACAGCCTTGATAGTGGGTGTCACGGCACTTAATTGCACGAGCCGGGGGCTTCTGATGAGAGCTGTAGGCACCGGCACTCTTTGTTTTACAAGTTAAGTACTGGTTAATATTGACTGTGTATTAAACAATGGCTACTGAATGACAGAAGCTTTGAGTGGAAGGAGTCTTTGGCAGTAACCAGCGATTTATAACGTCTATAAATGCCTTAAATTACGTTTAGCCTTCTCGTTTTAACAAGGCACCTTACAATGGGGACAAAAACTGCACCTTTCACAACCGCTGTATTTACATCGAAATGGCTTCCCTAGAAGAAAAAAAAAACATACTTCATCCGAGCTGAACCTTTAATTTGATAATTGGAGACCTGCATTTGTAAGACTGAAACGGAGCTATTAGATCTTAATTTCTGACCTACTTCGACGCCATTCGTCAGTGGAAAGCAATGGACCCAACTGCCTGGGAGCCAATCCCTCGGGAAGCAGCACCTATTTCTGTAAATGGTGGGCCCGCTGCTCTGTTGTGGTAATTAACCCACAAAAAGGGAAATCTGAACAAATGGCTGCAGTCAGCAAGGTTGCTACCCGCGCCTACAAAAATAGCTCAGTACAGTGGTTAATTGCGAATGTCTAAGACTGGAAGTCGTGCAGCGTGATGGAGCTGCAAGTACGGGGCGAGATGTTGTCGAACCAGGAATTAGCCCACTTGGACGCCAAAATGGAGCCAGGCGGGAGCACGCTTTAGAAAAAGCTATATTGAAAGAACTGCAAGGACACATTAGTTTTAGCGGCTTCACACAGGGCCCTATCAAATGCTCACAGAGTTAATGAATTGGTGAGATATGCACACATTGCATGTTGGAGACCTTTTATTGCACAAAATGCAGTGGTATAAAACTCTTATTTCACACCAGGAACCATGAAATAGGGAACATATTTCATGGTTCCCTGGGAAATATGGATTTCGTCATCATCATGGCAGCCCCAAAACACTCTACAGAGCTTTACTGTAGTTAGGACTGGTAGGATTAGATTTCAAAGAATGGAAATTATGTGGCACATCTTGCTGCAGTATTAGGTTCATCAATTTAAGCTAGAAACAGTTCATGTGAAGTCTGCAAATTAAGAAAATTATGTTGCAGTTTTGGTACATCTGTCATTTTGTGGTAATCACCTTTGTTTTTGTCAATATTTTTTTAATGAAAGGCAAACTAAATCTAAACATTCTAATTCCAATCAGTGTCATTGTTAGCTGCACTTCGAAGAAAACACCCAAAATGAACATGCAAAATAAAAATTACATAACTGATAAAATAATACATACTCATACAGGCTGCAGCCATGAATGCCGTAAGCACACTCATGCGCACGCACAAACTTTTCCCACGCATTTAGTGATACATATTGTAGCAACTTGCCCATTTCGACATGGTCACCCCCTCGTTTTCAACATGGTCACCCTCACTTTTTGCGTGGTATTTGATGTTATTCGACTGGAAATGCATTGGGTTCCTGCTAACCAGGCTCCCAGTGCAAGATCCCTTTCCCAAAATTGTACAATTATTTCTCCCAATTGGTAATACATTTGGTACCCTCTGAAAGTCTGTGGTAAATGGTACCAATGGTACCTAGGGACTGAGGTACTAAAGAGGGTCCCTTATGACGGAAGCACAAATTGCTCCACCCCAAGGGTCCCCGCATTGAGCTCATGCAAACTGCCACTGCAGACTGCATGTCTTGGTGCAGACAAAAGAGAAAACACGACAAGGCACACATTCTGTGTGTCATGCATACCGACAATGCGTGCAGTATAGGTAAGTCACACCCTGCAGCAGGCAATACAGCCCTAAGTCAGGGTGCACTATACTACATGTGAGGGCATCACAGCATGGGCAGGTATGCCATTGTGCGGGCCAGTTTCAATGCTGCCAGTATTAATAAACCTGTGCTGATGCCAGTGTCGAATTGAGTAGTACATGCACACAGAGTAAACCTTAATGATGCCCCCCTGAAAACCTACCAGCAATTGGTGTGCTGGTTCTAACCAGCCTGGCACTAGACATGAGTTTCTGGCCCCAAGGGTGAGGGCCTTTGCTCTCAGGGGACCATAAGCCATGCCTGCTTGAACAGGTTGTGTTTTCCACTGCTGCCCACAGGATGACCTGCGGATAAGCATTACAAGGCTAGGGACCTCCAAAGAGGCCCACTGCCTTTAGAATGTGAATCTGGATTTTCTCACAGGAGAGGAAATCAACCCCCCCCCCCCCCCCTTTCCAGAGCCCTTTGACCCCCAGGCAGCCAGGAAATTTAGCTAGGCAAGACAGGCATGTCCACCCTCAGGTGAGCACCACCCCTTAACTGGGATACCCTGAAGTGAATGCAAGTTACCATCTTGAAGATGACAAATTAACCCCTTCCATGCTCATGACGGAACGGTTCCGTCATGAGCGTCGGTTGGCCTGTGCTTATGACGGAACCGTTCCGTCATGGTTCTATTGGTTCTTTAGAACCTTCAGCACCGCAGCGGAATTTGCGCAGCACTGAAGGGGTTAAGGATCTGTGGGACAGGGTTATGCTCACTTCCCCCAGGAAGTAGTCGTATAGGGGGCATAGTGACCCTAGGGGTAATTTCCCATTGGATACTACCCTACACTCTTCCTAACACCCCTAAATTCAGTATTCAGGGTAGCCTTGGCACCAGGAAATCAGATCCTTCAGATCAAAAGAAGAAGAAGGGATGAAGAGCAATTAAAGCAATAACTGCAGAGAAAGCAACTTACTTGGTCCCAGCTCTGCTGGCCTGTTAGCCTATTCTCGACAGTTGCATCTTCAGAGACAAAGCCCATCCTGGACCTGCCAACTGTGGACTTTCTGACACCACTTGCAGCCTTTGCTTACAGGCCCCCCTCTACTCTCAGTGCTCCAGGTGATGAAAATGTGATGCCTAAAGACACCTCAGCACCCATCACTCCTGGCCGCTAAAGAAGAGGACTAAAGGCATTCACGTCTCCTGGCATGGCACGAGTTGAGCCACCCTGTTGGTTCAGCCTAACTGGTCCCCCAGTCCGAGCTTGCAACCTCATTTCTAATGGACCGATCTCGGTCGACTTGAATGAGGCACCCGATGCTGTAAGACACCTCTGCACCCGGTGGCCCAGTGTTGCCCGAAGTGAACTGTTGGTACTGCCTTGGACCTTGCCCCATTCTCACCTTAAGTCCAGACGATTGGGCCCATAAGTCGTCGTCAAGGGACCGATTGTAGTGTATGTTTTCTTCCTAAGTTTGTATTGTCGTGAAGTGCTTCAATTATGATTTAAAGTACCATAACCTACTTTCTTAACACCTGCTATTTTCAAAAGTACTTACCTGATTTTGATTATCTTGGTGCCTAACGTTATATAAGTGTCATTTTTATAAATTGGTGTGGATCTCTTTATTGAGTCGTCTGTATCATTCATTGGCTGTGTGTGTGCAACAGATGTCTAACACTTTTCTCTGATAAACCTAAGGCTGCTCGACCACACTTCGCCCTAAAAACAGCACCCTAGGATTGCTAGAACAAGCCCTGTCTACTCGTACGGGAACCCCCAGACTCTTTGCACAGCATTTCATTTTTTGATATACTACATAAAGAGCCGGCTTTGTACACATATCCTAAGTCAAGTATTTTCATTATTATTCCAGGGATGGGCACAATAATATTAATTATATGAGGGAAGCCAACAGTTTGCCTATGATGTGCCTATTTTAGCTGTATCTGAAGTTTCAAGTAGTCTTTTCAGCTTTACATTATTATTTGTAAACATTTTCTAGCTTTATATAGTACAAAGCCTTTTTCCAGTGACTGAGGAAACAATCCTTCTCCTGCTCAAGGCTTCAAGTCTCAACTAGCCTTATTGCGGCACCCGTGTCACTCACCTTTTCCTTTCCCTGTATTGTGCAGCTGCATTTTCCATCTACGGCTTCTTACGGTGGGACATCAAGGGTGTGGGTCATGAATGTTGTGTTGGCACCAAAGCATTTCCATGCTACCATTTATGGCTAATGGGAGGGCTGAGCGGTAGTGGAAAAACTGAGAAACCAATTCCCAGTAACCTGGTACACCTGCCATGCCACTCTTCTCAGACAGGAAATTCAGCTGCAGAAAACTGGTGTCAGAGAGATCAACTTCTCTTCATTTAAGCAATGCAAAGTTTCGGACATTTGCATGCCTTGACAAAGGGGTCCCAACATATCATTCATAGTTTAAACTTCTTACAACACTAGTCAAGTTATTCCAAGGTGACTGCTAAAGCAACAAATATAGATCAAAATATCCACATCTTAAAGTTGACATTTACCTAGAATTTAACATGAAGAATGCCTATTAAAGTAGAACATAGAGGAAATGTGCCTTGCTTAAAGGTGCAAATGTTATCGACCAGCATTATTTATTTTTGCTGAAGGCATTTCTATCGTACTTTACCTAGGCACGAGCAGGCCTCCTTTATTTTTACTTTCCTCTTTCCGTTTTACATTAAATAAAACAAATGTCTTTTTAGAAAATACTGACTAAGCTGAGTTAAACCGTTAGAATTTGTCATTACTGTGAAATGTGTTGTTTTAAAAAAGTATTCCTTGTTTTCTTCACACCATATGATTTCATCATATTTTAGATTAATTTGTCTATGCTTTGCACAGAATGTTGGAATAAATGACAGTGTTTTAAAATAAGTAATGTACAGTAGAAGCTTAATTCTCATGATCAAACCAGGAAACTGTGAATAGAGAATATTTTATTTTAAGTAATAGTTCATTTGATACAGAATGGAACATTAAACAGTTAACAAACCTGGTTTTCAGAGGTTCACATGAGAACCTCCCCAGCATGTAACAAACATATGAATGTTAAGCAACAATTTAGATATCATCATGTCATCCTGTGCATTTACAGTGGCAATCACAATAGCGACAGACCATCAGAAGATTCATCCCTATTGGTTTGAGATGATTTCACAGCTAGAAGCATGGATACATATGTTTTTAGGTTCATAATAAACTGTGTTCCTAGCTAGAGAGGTGAGCCTCTTTTTTCCTTTCTTTACCCTATGCACTTGACCGTGTTTTTCTCTCTCTTACCTGATTGCTGTGGCCTACTGCTGATGATGATTGCTGTTGCCTGACATTTTGTTTGGTGTCTACTCCTTTACGAACATCATAAGCTACATACTGTGACTATTTACCCTAACTTGATTTCAGCAGTTGCTACTTCGACTGTAGGAGATTCGGCTGAGTTTCTAGAACTACTCGTTATGGGAAGATCATCCTTCTAGCCGTAAGCTCTTAAACTCCTACTCTCTTCCAAAGAGCTCTTCATGGGCTTCATTAGACTATGGACTCTTTAGATTAGAATAGAGGTTGTTTCTTTGTGGAACATACTGCCATTTAAATGTTGTCTGCCTAACCTCATTAAAATATATATATATCTGTTAACAAATTAATCTTGACTAAGTAGATAAAAAAATGAGAAACCAATACTAAACATTAAAAGAAGACAAATATCTCATCATTGACTCTAAAGTAAATGATTAAGGGGATTGAGATGATTTGATTTGATCCTTTCTAAAATGGTGGCTAAGATCCATCGACCTGAGGAGAACTGGCTCATAAGTTTCGGGTTGAACAGATAAATACAATTCTTTCTTTCCTGTGCTATCACCACCATTGAACCAGGAATGAGCCACTGATAGGCAAATACATTCACAATATGAAAATGATGGCATTAATATTTTAAAGGAGTGAACCATGAGCCCAAGATGCCCATAATGTGCCAAGAATGACAATTATGGCAGTACAATTATCAAATAAAATGCTAGGGGTATCAGAATGACCAAGCATTCTTTGACCTCTTGTGTTATCACAGGAATGAGACTTTTTACCACATCTAGTCCACCAACAAGTTGTTTCAAGTTTTTAGTTGGTGCAGAGGGTTAGGTGAATGGCAAGGAGAATAGACTACACTACTAAAGCAGTGCTTCTACAGATTCAGATACCAAAGTCAAGCAAAGACAAGCAGCTGCAACTACTGGATACCCAATTAAAGTTATCTCCTAAGTACCATTATGACAGAGATGGGATACATAATGCTAATAATTAATGTCATTATTTCATCATCTCAAGGAAAATTACTATATGCCTGGTTGCAACCATCATGCCTATGATGATGTGAACACATCTGGAACAAATACTTCATCCGATGGATGCACACCATATGGCAAGAGAGGCCATCCTTTTGCTACAGCCATCAATATGCCAAAAGTGACCTTCATAAAAACAAGGACAATGTAAACTCTCTCTCTCTTTATCCTGCTCTCTGTTAAGCACTCAATGATCCACTTCCCAGTCCCACCAGCAACAACTCTTATCTGATAGTTCTGCCCTGAACAGCTCTGATCTCTCTTTAGCCTCACCCTGCTACCACTTTGCCTGGCTGCTAAGAAAGTGAATATTTGTATTAGAAGTGCATCAAACCATAATACACCACATGACTTACAGCATTAAGAGAAGTGTGGCTCAATGATTAGAGCGGCAGACCCTGATGCAGAGGTCTAGCCCGGGACCAGGGTTCAATTCCCCGCCTCGGCGGGTTTTGGGCTCAAAATTCCTCAGACCTGATAATTCTTGCCTCGATGCCAATTCCAATCATGGAGTCCCACTCTGCAACTCTGGGCAATAGCTTGCTTAATCTCCACAACGGCCCCCACAACGCTAAGGATGCCTGGCCTCCACCTTGGGGGTGCCCAGGAGTGGACGCCTCACAGGGAAAGCCAGGATGGGTTCCACAGCGGTATTCGTACAAGCACCTTGAGACCCTTGCGGGTGAGTACTGCGCTATACAAGTATCAATTATTTACAATCCTGCATCAAAGGGTATAACTGTACATCAGAGCTGAATGATAAGAGCCTCACTGGAGTCCATGTGCTGTCACTCATACTGAGTGGACGAGAACAAACCCTAATATTGACTATATGCGAGCACTGACCCTGCTTTTGACTGTATGGACTTTCAGGAACTTGACTAGAGCTCTCTGAAAGATGGCCAAGGGCTCCAATTTCAGCTACAGCTGTTTTGCTGAGACCGTATTGCACTACCAATGAAAACATATTAAACTGTGTGTGTCTGAAGGTAGGGACTCTTGGCCTACAACTAATGTGCAGCTTCAGCTTTGGATCTGTTATCAATGACCACTCTGAGGATCTGGAGCTAAGCAGCATCGCCACCAGCATTACGAAAGAACCCACACCGGCACATCTCCAGACTCAGGGAGAGACAATCTACATTTCTCATAGGGCTCCGCCATGATGTCAATAATGGACAGACACCAAGGGGAGTACTCCAATTGAGTGAAAAAGAAAAAGCCTGCAATATGTACCTGTTCTCTGTGCCATTGAAATGTTACTGCTGCTGCCTGTACTGTACATTGTTTTTTTTTTATGTTTTATTTTCCCTCTTTTTCATCTGTTGACTCCTTCCACCTGCTCTTACCTGCAACGGCTGTCACTGGGAGGCAAATTCAGTGACCGCCCCGGCAGGCAAAAGCTCTAGCTACGCCACTGTATAAAGATGCTTACATTTCCACTGTTTGCATTGTCCCTGCTTTTCAGATGAGAGGAAACTCTTTGCAGAAACTGTGTGTGTGTCTGAAAAGTCTGCACTGTGGATGTCTATACTGTGCATGTCCCCTCTATGAGGGAAGAAGATATTGATGCTGCAAAGCGTCCCTTTTTCTGGCTTCTCAACTGTTTGAAAACATCTGTGTTCATAACTATTGCCTTTGTCAAAAGTCACTTTTAAATTCCAGTTAGCCAGGGGATACTAGCCAACAATGAAAATGATATAAATACAGATCAAGAGATTTCACTACATTTCGGTGCCTCTGTAAGGTTTCCTGGTCTTGGAGTGAGTCCATAAAACTGTCATATATTGGCAAAGACATCCGAAGAATTGGAGGGAAAAAACTGGCAGCAGCAAAAGTACATTTTTCGAAGAGAGACAGAGGGGGAATCTGCAGCAGAGGTCGAAATTCATTCTTAGTAAGTAAGACAAGAAAAAAGGGATGCTTAATTTGCCCGCTGATTTCAATTTTCCGCTGAATCCACACCTTTATTTAATGACATTTATCTTCTAGAGTGGGCGTTTGAATGTGTACAGTGAACCAATTAATAACACTGACAAGTAGCTCCTCTCTATCAGGGATAATTCTGGTGAGGAGAATCACACCCTGCGTAAATGGGAGATTGTTATATTGTTTGCATCGAGCCAAGGTAGCATTATTCACTTCCATATGATTAAGCTATAAAAATAGTAAGGTACATAGGAGCAAGACGTGACTCAGACTAGCTCTGATGTGATCAGACTAACAGAATTTTAATCTTTTGTAAATATAAATGTCCATCGTCTTAAAACATGTGTTCATGTTTATAAGGAGCCCCGATTTTAGTAGGCAAGGAGATGCAGCAAAGGGGAGTACATGAGTTGCTGCGATTCACATGTTTTGCCACAGAGTGGAAGTTCACTTGCTAGAAGTCTTGTCTCTTGCCTCAACATTCAACACAGAAGCTATGAGTGGACTAAATTGGGCCACAGTTATTTCCATGGCCTTGGTGCAATGGATCAAATATGCGACGACTACACACACAGCTATACTACTATAATAAAGGAAGAACTTTCAGCCTTTGAGGCGGGTAAACTCGGGAACCACAGTGTCAATCCACACACCCGATACATCGTTGGAATCGTCAGGGTGTGTAGATGGTTATAGGCTATATAAATAAAGGAGGAGCGGTGACGTGAGGAGCAGCGGACAGGCCAGCGGCGGTGCGAGCAGCAGATAGGCGGGAGTAGCGGCGGCTGAGGTAAGGGGACCCATGTCGGGGCAGGCGGGGGTCGGGGCAGGCGGGGGTCGGGCGGGGGGGGGGGACGGGCCGGGCGGGGGCCCGGGCTGCTGGACAATGTCGGGGCGGGCGGGGAAGCCTGTTGCTCCCGGACAAGGTCGGGACGGGCTGCTAGTATATATATATATATGAAAAAAATACCATGGCATAGCATAAATCATAAATGCAGATGCCAGAGCATAAACCCCATATACGGATGTGTAGAGTATATATAATTGATGACATAATTGATGGCAATGTAAATGTTGGAATTTATACAGCGCAAATCAGTGAGCGGTTTCTAAGCGCTTGCTTAGGGAACCCATCCTGGTATTCCCCTGTAAGATAACCCCGGCAGGGTATTCGCAAGGTGAAAGCCAGGCATCCCGCCACGAGGGGCCGTTGTGGAGATTAAGCAAGCTATTGCCCAGAGTCGCAGAGTGTGAACCCGTGAATCGAGTAGGCACCGGAGCGAGAATTGTCAGGTCCATGGACATTTTAGGACTCTAGACTCCGCTGTGCCGGGAATTGAACCCTGGTCCCGGGCTGACCTCTGCTTCCAGGTCTGCCTCCTCTAACCAGTGAGCCACACTTCTCCAGGCAACACAGTGCATGGTGAAGATACAAGAGATAGTTTCTTCAGTTAACAATAACTAGTGAATTTTTTGTGGTTTTCATAGTTTAAAGCAATGTATTTAACTGACATTTTCACCCAACTATAACGCTACTGTAACCTTTGCTTCTTTATTGACTATATAAAAATATATAAATGTATACATAAATATATTCACACAGACATGTAGATAGATAGATAGATAGATAGATAGATAGATAGATAGATAGATAGATAGATAGATAGATAGATAGATAGATAGATAGATAGATAGATAGATAGATAGATAGATCCTACCCCAAAAATTGTACAGGAACAAACTATTTTAGCTCTATACTTTATACATGTGTTTGCAGTTTCATGCACAGTTATTTTTTTTTGTTCAGACAAAGAAATGTCCCCAATTTAACACATATACCATATTTCTCAAAGAGAGAACAGGCGAGAGCCATGGAAAAAGACATATGGCGGCTTCAGTCCACATATAAACACGGTCCCCTGTGCCGTTTACAGCTCTGACTCATGGGAAGCATTCAACACCACTGTAAATGCTAAGTATAGGCTGAATCAAAATGCATTCAATTTACATAATACAGAGGGTGCTGATGGGAAATATATTCCACAAACAGAAGAACTGTTAATCATAAACACTGTCTGGTTCACCTCTGATAGGACATCCCCAGCTTTTTTACACAATATAGAGCAAAAATGTCATCCTCCTTTCCATCTGATCAATTTCAATTTTTTGTTTCTTATGTCCATTTTTTATGCAACGTCTCATTTCGAGCTAAACATGAATGCAAAAAAAATCAAAGGCACGGCAAACAGCCACTCGTGTTCTGTTTTTTCAGTGCATTTGCAGTACATTTTACAGCGAATGGCATGTCCACAGTTAGTTTTTACGATGAATGGGAATAATTATGCAAAGTGCAATATCGGCACACTTTCAGATAAGACTAGTAGTCCGAAATTACCTGAATTAAACAGCATAATTTATATTTTGCCAAGGCCTAGTGGCGTGTCCCCTTTTCATTCATTTGTAAATATCTTATGTAGTTCAGCAAAGAAAAAGCTCTAGGAAATGTGTCCATAAGGCCAAGGCTCAGGAAGTAAAATCCTTCCACATTCATAGAAATAGGAAAAAGACATGTTCAAAAATTCAACAAACAATATTAGGCTGCAACAATGTTCATTGATTCAAATATACTCTCCACAGACGAGGTCCTTAAGCACTAAAGTTTAATTGAAAACAGAGTAACTAAAAGGACCACCACTTACATAGGGAAAAGAAGGACACCCCTTGACATGAACATGTTTACGATCCCTCCTCCCATTGGACTAGAACACATATTGTAACTGGAAATTAGTGAAAGCAATTTACAGTTTTCAAAATAGGTGAAATTCCACCATTTTTCAATTTTCCTTTAATACGAAACTCTTCGAATTTGCTTTACAGGAGAACCTGAGAAATAGGCTGATGTCAGGCAATTCACAAAGTTTCTGCAGGTTTGTGCAGTTCTCTCAAGTCAAATAAGGGCATTCGTGAACCACATGAAGTGCCCGAAATCCCCAGATAATAGGAGTTATGTGGCATATATAGTTCTCCTGTACCTTCATTTTCCCAAGGTGAACCACACAAATTTCATGACCTGCCTATGAACTGCTAACTTATCTGCAGAAATTTGATATAATTTCACTCCAGGAAACATGGAGTGTACTACCAACGGCACTGCACGGCTTTAACATGCTCTACCTAACTGCAATCAGAAGCTCCAAATTTGGCCACAACAAGGGAGGATTAGTCACATATACCTCCACAAGCAGCATATACGCAACAGAACTTTTACCATACAATTTAGCGCCACCAAACGAAATGCAAGTATGCCGAATCACCCTGCAGGGGAAGATAAGCAAGGAATACATAATACTGGTAAACCTCTATCTACACCCACGCGATAAAAATAAAGGGAGTCAACAACTAAAGGAGGAGTTGATGAAAATAATAACAGATGAGGAAACAAATAATTGGATAATCACAGGAGATTTCAAATTAAACATGCTGAGGAGACAAACTGATGACATCAACACAGAGGAGGACCCATTTGCATGGGAGGAGACGCCCCAAGACATTAATACAGACGGAAGACTCACAAACACCTCAAAAAGTCTACCGTCATTCTTAGAGCAACTGGGTGCACGTGCATTAAACGGCAGATTCCCCGGAGACCGCCCGCAAACAGCGACATTTAATAATGCAGCAATGAGGTCAACAATTGACTACACCTTCTGCTCTCGCTGCATGTTCACAAAAGTAAAAAACGACTGCATTGGGAGCGAAGAATGCAGGGACCACTTACCCCAGGAAATCACGGTAGACGAGCCATCATTACACAAACTGCCCCCAGCAAATATAATCTGCTCTGAATACACCAACAACGAGAGAAGAGTAAAATGTAGCACCAACGACCCTGAAGGACTACTAGCTCGAGCAAAACAACTCTGGGAAGAAGGGAAAGCAGTTACCCCCGACATAATCGGAGGCTGGGAGGCATTTACAAACGCCCTACGTAAAAGTTACAGAGATACAAAGATCCGCTCTGGAAACGGGAGAACCACGTCCCAGCAAAATCCACAGTCTGGCTCCAATCCACGAAACAGAGCCAAATTAAAAAAGCTATAAACTCGGATAAATCTTACACTGCGGAGGCTGAAGAAAGATCCCTCGGCCTTACAAGAGTTGAGGTTGCTAAAAGCCACTCGCAAAAAACTGATTTGGCAAAACAAAAAGGAAACTGAAGAATCCCTGTGGGCCAGACTTCTGTATGATGTCAAGAACAATAATAGTGCACAATTTTGGAAGAAGATAAATGCCCTATCAAATCCGCTAGGTCAGCGCATCAGCTCCAATGTTACAGAGGAAGCATGAATAACCCACCTCGAATCCCATTTTAACAAAGATCAGACCCCCCAAATCGGTGTAAATATCCATGAGCCTAATATGGAACTTCGACCGCTCCATGAAAATCTCAATGCATGTCTTGGACAGAACTCCACAATCACAATCACAAACATCCAAGTTCACAAAATAATCTTGAAAGGCAGACGAGAAGGAGCTCCTGGCCCCAATGGGATTCCGCCCATATTATTCAAACAAGATCCTGCATATTGGGCTACAGTTCTAAAACCAATATTTGAAAGAATCCTGCAGACGTCAACATTACCATCATCATGGAGAGGCTCAATAATCTCCCCTATATACAAAAAAGGCAACAGGAACGATCCCAAGAGCTATCGGCTGGTAGCTCTTTTGGATAACGAGGCCAAATATTATGCCGGGGTACTTCTTCAAGAATTAACAACATGGGCCACGGAAATCAAAGCAATACCCTACAATCAAACTGGCTTCTGTAGGGACATGGGCACTGCCACTAACATCTCTGCCCTCTCACTAATGATAGACGCAGCACTTACAATTAAACAGCCTCTGTACATCTGCTTTATCGACTACAGTTCAGCATTTGACCACATAAACCGAAATATTCTGTGGCAAAAATTAAAAACATTAGGTATTCCATCATTGCTCCTAAGACAACTAACCCTTCTGCACAGTAACACCTGGATACAAGTAAAGCTGGGGGCAGGTGACCATCTATCGAAAAAGATGAACACAACCTCAGGACTAAAACAAGGGTGTGTATTAGCCCCCACACTATTCAATCTATTTATGGCTGAGCTTTCAGTTCAACTCAATGGAAGCAACGCGCATGCACCAAAGTTAGGTGGTCACCAGCTATCTAATCTCCTATATGCAGACGATTTAGTACTTATCAGTCGGACACCCATAGGTTTGCAACGTCTGCTGGTCATTACATCTCAATACTCGGATACTAACAAACTAAGCATCAACCAAGACAAAACAAAAGTCATGTGTATAAATTACCGGAAAACAAAAACAAAACACAACTGGCACTTGGCAAAATGCAAGCTCGAAGTCGTACAAGACTACAAATATCTGGGGGTTATGATCGATAGTAAAGGCAATTACAAAGTACAATTTGAGGCAATAAAAAAGAGGGGGCTTATGACAGCAGTAGCACTAAGAAAACTGAAGAACATAACCGCGGGCCCGAGCTTCCTCCCTCTGACCAAGGTGATACAGGCCAAACTCATACCATCTATCACCTATGGAAGCGAAGCCATGAGAGGGAGGGATGTGGAAACATTAAATGGTACCATCGCCAGAGCGCTAAGAATTATATACGGGCTGCCTGGATATACATCTCCAGCGCAAATGAGGCTGGAATTTGGTATACAAAAACAGGAGCTGGACAGGAAAGGAGCCTTTGTTAAAATCTGGTTTAAGATCAAAAAAGGGCAACCAGAAACTTTAAATTTCTATTTGTGGAGAGAAGTAGAAACGAAAGTAACTTGCCCAGCCAGACTGTTCTTGGACACTGCACTGGACCAGTTGGGCTTACGGCAACTCTGGGCAACGCCTGGGACCATGGCAAGCTTCAAGAAAATCGTAAATAACACTGTTAAAAAAGAGTCAATCTTACAGGACAAAGCGGCCTTGACTGAACGTTCGCATGGCTGGCTAACTATACAATCTTATAGTAAAGCGACTCCTCAAGCTTACCTCCTCTCTAACTTCTCCAGAACCATCAAAGAGAAGTTTCTGAAATTTCGGTTAGGTCTGCTGCCGACAGCATACCACCTGCCCCCTTGGCTGCGCCCTCCAAAGCCAGCAGTGTGCCGTCTTTGTGAGGAAGGAGAGGAGGATATAGTCCACATTATAACCATTTGCCGCGAGCTGATGCAGGAGCGCCGGCAACTACACAGACCAATTTTCAACAAAACCCAAATACGGTCATGCAGACAATCGGTGTTTGCAAGCTTCTCTGGCCAAGATACTCAACTAAGCTGCTGTCTGGTAAAGTTTTTAATTGCAGCTGACCTACATTTAAAAAAAAAGTGCACACAACCATAACAGTGTGTTAAGCATACAATGTCAAGTTT
The DNA here is from genome assembly GCF_964263255.1 of Lissotriton vulgaris. Classification (NCBI taxonomy): domain Eukaryota; kingdom Metazoa; phylum Chordata; class Amphibia; order Caudata; family Salamandridae; genus Lissotriton; species Lissotriton vulgaris. The sequence continues at coordinate 447,004,627 of NC_141699.1, forward strand.
CTTTCTCCACACCCAAGCCTCAAAGGAAACTATTGAAAGGCTAACTATACAACATACTTTGCACAAACCAACGGAAGCCGAGGCAGCACTATGCACTTTAAATCGGCGCATCTCAGTTTGTCATCGTTCTGAAGTCAAGATTTTAATAAGGGGGGTACTTTTATCTCACGGACTGCCACTAATATTCACCGGCCGAAGTGAAGGAACAAGATTATGGACTACCGAGGCCGGGGGTGTGGATTTTCTTCCCAATCTTAACGCATGTTTTTGTTTAACTATGGCTATCAGCTTTTTTTATAAAGAAAATTGAGGTTTTATTGTTTATAATAGTGGGTCAATCATTGTTATGGTTTTAATTAACTGCACAATAAATTTATTACTTACTTACTATGAACCATCAGTTCATAGTTCATAGGAGAATGGCCGGCTGCGGTTTGCCTTTTTCTAGACCTGGTGTGACAGTGCATCAGCTGCCAGACCTTATGTGATCAACAGAAGAGCTTTCAAAAGCATTAAAGGCTGAGATATTTAGATTCATCCAGTTTTGTGTACAGCATTTCATCGGTAAACGTTGAGTGCCTCCACTGAAAAAGAGTGTTTTTATTACACCTCTTGCCTTGTGGGAATGATTTTGCAAATTATAGCAATACTGTGTTGGTTCTGGAGGCAAGCCAATAATCATGGTTATAAGCCTATGTTTATCATAAAAAGTTACAATAATGACAAATGGCCTGGCATATTTTTGTAAAAAGCATGTTAAAGTTCTTTTTATGAATTGTCACAGATTACCGTACTGGGCAAGGGTTTTGGTGCTGATGACCCACTTAAAAAAAACATATATAGTAGGTCTGAATTGGTTATCGTGGCAAGTCACCAATAACGGCTGAATGCTAGTTATTTCAGTTGCCATAGGTTTGATCTAGTTATTAGGAAACGTTGCAACAAAGACAGTAGGCCCAATAAGCTTTTTATGAAATGCATATGTTAAAGCCAATAGGCTTTTAAGGGGAGATTATTATTGCATTGTGTTAAAGCCTATCTTTGGAAAACTATTTTATACATGAAAATTTACAGACTACTTTGTAGGCAGGGATTTTGTTACTGATTACGCTTTCTAATAAACTCTAAGTGCATACGTGTTACACTGAAATAATTCTTGCTACGCTTCCTTTAGAGTGACTTACAGGCTTGGTTATCCATCAGGAATAACACACACATATATACATACATAAATGAAATGTATTTGCCTCTTCCATTTTCTGTCATTGGTCTGTATGAGTGCCATTTACTCTTAACTATGCTAGCTTTCAATGTGGGTGACACACTAAAGTATACAAGAAAGTGATGGAAGAAATGCTTGAATTAATCTCAGCTACTGGCAATCACTCAGGGCTGCATTCCAGCCCATCGTGATGTTGCACACCATGCCACCTCAGAATCCTGTGAGAAAAATAGATGATGCATAACATATGAATACAACATACAGAAAAATGCACAGGCCGGTTATTTACATTTTGGTATTTAGGAATATGAATAGTAAAGGTGGAAACAGGAAGTTGATGGGTGAAAAAGAATTTCTGTCAAAATCTCAGTATTCCTTTGTAATATAGCAATTATCCCTCTGTTTGCTTTAGTACTCATTTTGAGATAATTTAGACAGCTGTCAAATGCTTTTTTATGTGATTTCTTGATATGTTTTCTGTGTTAGGTTTATATTTCAAAAGGGAAACATTACCATATTTCAATGCTTTTCATTTTGCATTACAATTGTTAGATGAAATGCCTTTTTCTTATATCATATCCAATAAACACATTTTGTTCAGGTAAAAATCATCTGGGAGAGCACAGGAGCAAAAAGAGCTAACTGGACGTGAGCGGCTATTGCTCACATTGCACACAATTTCACACTTATGTTATGTTATTAAAATCTTATAAAGCACACGCACACCCAGAGGTTTCATGGCGCTGAATCTAGCAGGTACCGGGCTAACACAGAATATACATAGACCTGTGTGAATACCCACGTTTTAAGCAGCCTACTAAAGTGTAGTAGATTGTTACAGGACTGTATCTCCAGAGGGAGGGAGTTCCAAAGCTTGGGGGCAAGGGTCGCAAACCTGCGTCCGCCCTGGCGATGTAGCCTGAAGGATGGTATGGCCAGAAGATGGAGGTTGGCGGAACAGAGGTTGCGAGATGGAGTGTACTGGGGTAAGAGGTTATTGAGGAACTGGGGACTGCGTCCATGGAGGGACTTGAAAATGATGCAGGCCATTTTGAAAATGACCCGCTGGGGAATTGGGAGCCAATGGAGTTTTTTTAAGAATGGTCTGGCTGACTGCCATCGCCGTTGTTGACGGATGAGTCTGGCAGCCTGATTCGGGAGCAGTTGGAGGCGTTTGCCAAGTAAGAGTGGAAGGCCTAAATAAATAGAGTTGGCATAGTCCAAGTGCGACAGTACCAAAGCCATCACCACCTGGCCCAGGGCCGAGTAGGTGAGCATCTGGCTGATATTCCTGATTTTACGAAGCTGGAAGAAACAGCAAGATACAAACGTGCCCACCTGAGTTTTAAGGGAGAGATCATCATCAATGATCACTCCCAGGCTTCTTGCCGACAAGGTGGGTGTAGGAGGGGGGTCCGAGTTCTGGAGGCCAGTAATGCGGGCCCCAGAGTGTTTGGCTCTTGCCATTGAGGACTAGCTCGGTCTTCCCAGGGTTTAATTTCAGGTGGTTGAGGTCCATCCATTGGCGGATGTGAAGCAAGGTGTTCTGAAACTCGCAGATGGATTCTGCCGAGTTGTCTATAGTGAATATTATTTGGAGGGCATCGACATAATTAAAAGTGATGGCCTGAATTGCATCAGGGAGTGAATCAAAGGGGACAAATACAGGTTAAATAATAAAGGGGCCAGTGAGGATCCCTGGGGAACACCACAGGATGTGGAGAGTCTAGGAGCAGTGAAGGGGGCTAGGCGTACCGCTTGAGTGCGCTTGCTGAGAAAAGACTTGATCCAGCTGTAGGCTGAGCCACGGATACCGGCCTGTCTGACAGGGTCCATCAAGATGGTATGATCTACCGTTTCAAACGCGGCCGAGAGGTCTAAAAGGACAAGGGCCTGTGGTATTCCTCTGTGTGCATTTCCTCGAAGAACATCCATGACTGCGGTGATGTGGGCGGCGCGAAACCCAGCTTGTTGAGGGACTAGGTAACTGGTCTGTTCTATGAAGGAGGATAGATGAGTGGTGACGTGGGCCTCTAGGACCTTGGCTAGATAAGGGAGAAGGGAGATGGGACGGTAGTTTGAGGGCTCTAATGGGTCTGCTCCCGGTTTATTCAGGAGGGGGACAACAACTGCCTCCTTTAAGGCTACAGGGACTATACCCTGGTGCAAAGATTGGTTGATGAGTGACAAGCCAGGAGGCGCGAGGGTCAGGAAAGTGTCTTTCAATATATGTGGGGGACAGCAGTCTCTGGGAGAGACGGATGATACCCTAGCCAATAGGGCCTGCAGGGTGTGGGCTTCTATGGATGGAAAATAATCCAGGGTGTGGGGGCTGGATGTCATAGCCGTGGAGTCAGTCTGGGGTCCAGTGACTGGAATACTGGCTTTGATAGTGGCTATCTTGTCTAAAAAGTAATTATTCAGGGAGTCACAAAGTTGTTGAGTAGCCGCAGGTTTGGGGAGGATTCTCTCACTATTGGACAGCACTTATATTTAGTACAAAATATGTCTATGCATCTCTTTGAAAGCAGGGTTCAGGACTAGTATTTTCATATAATAACACATAACTCTACAGAATTTTTGGCCTGAATGTAATGAAAATATAGGCCAGGCAGTTAAAATATTGGCCAAAGAACAGCCCTACGTAAAACATGCACTATATCATGTAAAACAAAAAAAGATGACTTGATTGTTTGACTGAGGGGACACTAAATACAGCCATTGGCTTTAAATGTTGAGCATCATAGTCCCTGAATACTCTATCCAAGGAAGTTGATGTACAAAAAACATCCTAAACCTCTTCATATATTCTACAGTCCTCCGTCAATCCACCTTCTAGGGAAAGGAACATAGAAAGGAAACTTAATATATCTAAACAAAACAACAAAACCTGATGTCATAGTGCAAATGATAATGAGGTGACCATGAGGGCTGGGGACTGGGGCCCATGGTAAGGCATCACCCTAGCTGCAGATTACCAGCTGTACTACTATAACATTAGATATGGAACAGGTTAAGGGCCTTTAACCTTGGGGCGCTTGCCGTTAATGGGAGGCCTTCCGATAATTAACTCACAAGCGGGGACCATATGCATTTGATCCCTTTTCTAGTGTCATCCACTATGTCTGCCATGCTCTCCAGAGCCAGCACCCTCCACAGCTTTGCATGCCATTGGGTTAATGATGGTTCCTCTTGTTATTTCCATGCGACAGCTACTGCCATTTTAGCTGCCCCTAGGCAAAGCCACATGACAGACCTATCCCTCTGTGTTTTGCGTTTCAGGGTTGGGTCTCTTACCCCCGCAAGGTGTGTTCCAGAGTATGGGGAAGTGGGTAGCATACCATGAATTTGATTTGGGATGGGATCTCTTTCCAGAAAAACTGAATGGAGGGGCAGTCCCACCCGATATGACGGAAGTCACCTAGTAGACCATATCCCTACTAGCACCTATCAGAACTGCTAAGGGAAGATCTTGTGTAGTTTTTGGGGATATAAGTACCAATCATACATAATTTTGTAGTGCGCCTCTCTTAGATACATCAAGCAATTGAATTTCGCTACATCGTTATGTAAATGCTTTCACTGCTTGTCCACTAGAAGAGTACCCAAAAGTGCATCCCAAAAGCGTTTAGATCATGGGGCCAACCTGGGGCTTAGAGCTTGTATGAGAGCATACAGAAAGGAGATGCATCCCATGGAGATGAATCCAGATTGGGAAACTTCTCTATGGGGGGGCAGGTCCCTGGTGGCTGCCAGCTGCAACAGGGGTTTCTGTACCCGATGTTTAAGCTGCAAATAGTGGAACTCCTCTTTGGTGGTCAATGCAAACAGTTTCATGCATTCTTGAAAGGTGAGAATCTCACCTTTGTGAAACAGGTGGGAAATCATCAGACAGACTCCCTTCCACCATGCCTCGATGGGTCCCTCGTGGGGCGCAGGGGCGGAAGCAGAATTAAAATGTAGGGGAGTGTAGGGAGATGGAAAGGTGTTCAGCTGTAACCTCCTAGTGAGAGTGTCCCATATCCACAACGTGGGGGATGTGGGTGTACTGATGTAAGCTTTGGGCGGTCTGTCATGCTTGGTTTTCCACAATAGATCCCATAGGGTTCGGCCAGTAATCTGTCTATCTATGTGAAGTCAGTGTTTCTCCGAGGCACGCAGTGACCATTCTGTGATTACTCGCAGCTGTGCCACCCTGTAATATCCCTGAAAATCCATCAGTACCAGACCCCCCTGCCTGCGTGGCCTCGTGAGCAGGCGGTAGGGCAAGCGGGCCCTCCCTCCAAACCAGATAAATTTAGTGATCATTCGTCGCAGCTCCCTGAAGAGACCTTTTCCCACTGGAATGGGTAGCCCCTGAAAGAGGTAAAGCAAGCGGGAGTGTGTTCATCTTGATATCATTAATCCGGCCCAGCCTGGAGATGTATGCAGCCATCTACTTGCCCAAGTCAATTTATTGTTGGCGAAGAAGGGGAGGGATGCTTGCCTTGTTGAGATCTGAGATACAGGGGGTGATCTTACCACCCAAAGAGGTAATCTCCTTAGTTGTGCAGCTAAATAGTGACACGCTCTCCACCTGTCACCACTCTTCTTTAGACAAGGTCAGATTAAGTAAGAAGGATTTGGCAAGTTAATCTTAAATCCAGCTGCCCTTTCAAACAGGGTAAGCTCCCTCTGAATAGCCGGAAGGGAAGTCAATTGCTCCGTGACCAGAAGGAGTGTGTCATAGGCAAAGAGCGATATTTATGATCGTCTGAGCCAAACCACACCCCCGGTATATCCGAGTTAGCTCTAATGTTATGCGCTAGGGGTTCAATGCTTAAAGCGAAAAGGAGGGGGAATAACGGGCACTCCTGCCTCGTCCCACGTGCTATACTAAAAGAGGGGGAAGCAACATCATTGACCAGGACCCGAGATCTAGGAGAGTGATAATTGGCACGATTCATCCCTATAAAAGTCTTATTGAATCCAAAGAGTCGAAGCACTCGAAACAAAAAGGTCCACTCCATGCGGCAAATGCTTTTTCTGCATCTAGCGAGAGAAGAGTCGCTGGAATGTCTTTCTTCCGAGCCTTTTCTATTAAATGGATGATGCGCCGCAGATTATCATGGGTTTGCCGCTCCTTAATAAAGCCTGATTGGTCTGGGTCAATAAGGCTGTGGAGCACAGATTTGGGGTGAGTAGCCAAGATTTTGGAGTAAATCTTGGCATCTAGATTCAGAAGGGCGATCGGGTGGTAAGAATAACAGGCTGTAGGATCCTTCCCTGGTTTAGGAATTACTGCCACAATCGCCTCTCCCATAGAGGGGGTGACCTGTTGTGTATAAGTGATGACATTGAATAAGGTAGGTAAAAAGAGGCAAGTTCCAGTGCAAAGGTACTTTAAAAATGTACTGTAAACCCATCCGACCCAGGCGCTTTCTGTAGTTTAAGTGCGTCAATTGCCTTCTGCACTTCCTCAGGGGAAATGAGTTGAGATAAGACCTCATTAACGGTAGCAGGGACCTGTGGGAGGTCTGTACCATAATGTATCTCCCCGCATTGTCTGATTTGGTGTCCTGGGCATGAAATGGGACCCTGCATGGAAAAGCAATGCCACCCCATTCTGTTTGGAATCGTGAGAGGATTTGAAGATAACAGGACATGCCCTATGCATCAGACATTGTTCCTCAGCTTTTTTGAGGTGCGTTTCTTGAAGGGCCACCACTTAGACATTATGATCAAGTAAATATTTCCAAAGACGTCGACGCTTATTAGGGGAGTTGAGACCCCAGACATTCCATGTTATAGCCCACACTGCCATGGGGATTTGGGTGGGGTTCGGACTCCCCCTGTTAAGCCTCCTGCACTGACTTTGTCCCCAACACCGCCGGCCCCCTCCACTCAAACAAAACATTTAAAAATAGGCACCATGACATTGAACTAACTTAACAAACTAAAGAAACTGTAAAATCGAGTGAAGATGATCCCTATCGTAGAGGTGACCCGCCTTACTAGAACAAACTCAAGGAATGCAACCACTCCCATTCCCCCAGCCCCTACAACACCAACTGGTATCGCTGATGCATAGAAAAATTATACAGCACTCTGTGGCTGTCGCATTTCTGAGCACCCCTGTAATAGCAACACTGGTTTATCAGCTCAGGAGGCTCCATAGGTGCCAGATTGTGTGCAAGTCCTCTGCTCCAATCCCCCTCCAAATGTAATCTTCTTACCGCAGTAGTGACAGGCAGCGATGTACTCCACTCACACCCATCGCAGCCCATTCATACGGTCCACAGGTTACAATTCCCTGACCCTAGGCTACATAAAATTGGGCGGGCCATAGGATCCCTAAAGTCTTGTGGAATGCAAGTCGTCCGCACCATCCATTTCACCACTACACCGACTGGCTGTCCCCCTGCGGCGAGAAGGGGTGGAGCATCTTGTTTCCTAAAAACGGATTGATCTTTAGACCATCCATTCTTGGAACCCCCAGAGTCAAGATAGATGCAAGTCCTCCACTCCTTTCGTCCTCTCATGGACGACCACGTGTCTGGGGAAATTGTGTTCCACCTTGAACAAATGTCATTTACCTTTGGGGCCCACAGAGCATAGATTTCAGTTTGAGGAGTTCTTTCTCCCCTTACCCAGTCTCCACCATTGGCCTCCACCTTGTTGCTCAGTCTGCTGCTCCCCTTCAGTGCCCCGTGAACATGTTGCTCCGGTAGATAAGGAGATCTCTAATACCAGCAGGTCCGCCACCTCCAACAACTCCGTGCAATGGAGATGTTTGTTGTTCCATTGAAAGGCAATCCCAAAGGTATCCATCCCACTGTATCTGATTTTCTTCTACCTTAGAAATTCAGGACCGTAGCCTGGCCACAACTTAGAAGAGCTTGTATGTGGCATTCTGGAAGGTCATCATGTTGGTGACCCTAACCTTTTGTAGGACCAGACCTTCACCTTGAATGAGCTGAACTTCGCCAGAATGTCCAAAGGCCGTCAGTTCTCTCCAGGAAGCTGCGGCCCCACTCTGTGGCCCCGATCTAACCGGACTTCAGGGCCGTCCTACCCCAGGGCTGAGGAGAAAAGACCAACCATGAATGCCTCCAGATCTGGGCCCTCACAAATATTGTCACAGCGGGAGTGATTTTCTAATTCTTCGCACTTGAGTAAGGTGGCACGCAACTGGCCAATCAGGTCCACCAAGCCTTCTTCCAGGGGTTTAATACAATCGGCTAACTCCTGAAATGTCACTTCCAGATCTAGCATACCGGTGCCCACCAAATCGACATTGTCCTGCAGGGCCACCAACTTCCCTCGCATCTCTACACAGAATGAATCAAAGGAGGCATCCATATCAGCTTTAATGTCTGCACGGAGCTCCTTTTTGAACTTCTGAAGGGAAGCCATGAGGTCCTCTCTAGTAAGCGCCATTGTTTCTGTCGGTGGCGTCACCTCCTCTTGGGCTGCTCCTGCGCCTGCAGTGTCAAAATAATTTGAGACCTTGTTATTGGGGGTCTTTTTGGGTGGCATAGGGGGTCCCGCTCACTGGTCAGCTCCTGGTCGCCCCCACTTTTGCGCAAAATCAGTGCGTACTCTTTGCAAGTGCGTGGGTTCCCAACGTCCCTTCTCCACCTTCTCAGTGAGCACCCCGGGTCCAAATGCAGGGGCCAGGAGGGCTTCCTAGTGAGCCCCTTCTGGCTGCTTCGCAAAGAGTGCTACTTCCTGCTTGGCGCACAAATCGGTGTGCCAGGCTGTGCTTTAGACTGGATGCTGCTCGGTGCATGAGCACCCCACAGGGCTCTGCGTGACACATGCTTGCCCCCTCCCACTTTGTTGCTGCATGCTAGTCTTGCATTTTATCTTGTGTTTGCCACGACGGCCATATTAAGATAAGGCACCAGGCAGTTCAGATTGCTCGATGGGGCCTGCTTAGTCTCCCTTGTGGCCCCCTCTCAGGTGTAGGCCCCCACTTCACAAACAGCATGGAAAACACAGCGCTTGCCAATCCCCACTGCCAATGATTATCACCAATAGAGAGCAGTGCCCAGGGGGCCCAGCATCTCTCACAGCAGCCCGTAGTGGCTCCCAGTGCCTCAACAGGCCGATGTGCACAGTGTCCAGTTTACTTGGGGGGCCTCATCTGCCAACGCAGGCTGAAAGTCATTAATGTGGTCAGTTAGGTGAGTGAGGGTCTGTTTGCCTGCCCCTCCTATGCAAGCCAGGAGTGCTTGTCTCCCTGGGCCAGAGTCCATGGATCACACAACATCTATGCTCCCCCTTGCTTATTGCCATGCACAGTTGGCTGCCGATTTCCTTGCTCTCAATCACAGGGGGGCCCGGGGTCGACGCTCACCTGTCGGGGGCTTGTCTCCATGCCTTCTCATGATTTGCCGCCGCCGGGTGGGGGGGCGCCGCCAATTCAGGAGAGCCAGGCTCAGGGCAGGTACAGGACCTCTAGCCCCCATGTACTGGGCTTTGGGGGCTTATCACGGGTCGAGGACAATTGGTGACGGCCCTGGGTGATTTTGTTGTCAGAAGTACCCATTCGCTAGAGCCGCTCTTCACTCTCGGCGGCAGTCGTCGTCATCTCGAGGGGTTCGAATCGCCGCTCAACCCGCTGCACCGGTCACTCGCCGCACTTCCTCAGTGTCACTCGGAGGCACTAGCCGCGGACCGCCAGTGCTTCATTCACTGCTCCCACGATCCGGTTCTCTGAAATGCCGGTACTAGGAGCCCTTCGCAGGAGGAGCTGCCATTTTGTGTCATCAGCCTTGGGGCAGCCACGATCCACCGATTCCTCTCGTCCGCGCCCTGGAGGTTTCTCTGGACATCAGAGCCTTCCCAGGCGGTTCCTCCACCCCAGGCTATTTTTGGTGTTGCTCAGGGTAACTATACCTTATTCCTCCATTACTACGGGGCCTGGGACAGAGCCAATCAGAGACACAGCTGATCGGCCATGTTGCTTGGCCACGCCCCCAAACTGCCTATTGTTAAGGGTTTCCAAAGCCTGTCCAAGAGGAGTCTGGCAATCGGAAAGTTCACCATGTAACTTCTCAAGGAAAGAAATCTGGTTTGGCACACTCACTCAGTAACATACCGTATATTTTGTGAGGCCCAAGCATGAAAACACAAGTAACTCTCCAAAAATATAAACAAAACAGTGACTGTAAACCTGAAAATGGGCTGCCTCACCTCTGGTAAATTATATAGCTCTGGTTACACTTAAAGAGATGGTGCATTCTAGAAGCTTGGAGGCACAGAGGAAGGGAGGACAAAGATGCAGTGTGTTTTCCTTAACAAGGCAAAATCAGGAAAAGACTTATTAGTAGTGTTTTATGGCTCAAATACAAGAAATCGATTTTAAGCCATTTAAAATTGATTGAAAGCTCACTGTTCCACTCGACTTGACAGGTTTGATTTCCAAATTAACAAGGAAACATGTTTTACCCATCTAATTTATTTGATATTCATAAATGGTGCATGAAAATTTTTAGAAAATCTCAACCTCTGCATCAGTGGAATTATCAGGAGCAGTGAATGAACATAAGACCGCTGTAAATGAAAATGACAAAAGTAGAAGGCTTTTTATGGACTGTATTGACCCTCAACCCTCAGTCCCTTTACCCACCTGTAGCCTGCTTTGCTCTTAAAGTAGGGCACTGATATAATGTTTGGCAGACAGGCATCTCTGTCACAAGTGTGATAGATATCCTATTGGGCTTACTACAAGTGCCATAGGATATAATGTACTTGTAATAAAGTGGATGAGATATCCGCCATGTTTGTGACTAAGTAATTTGTCCACCAAAATGCCTTAAATTGCAATAAGTCCCTTGTGAAACTATAATTTTGCAAGCAGAATCTCACATCAAGTCAATAAAAGGATTTTGTTACACAATGGAAAAGTTGGTGTAATTTCAGGTTTTCTAAAGTTTAGGTTGTTGGGGAATTTTTTCATTGAAGCAGAACATATCTTGCTTGCATTGAAACTAGATGCATGATTTGCCTACATGTGCTGCACTTACAACTTCAAATGCGGGACTTTAGAAACAAGATGAACAATGATGTGATGTTTTGCATGCCTTTTTAAAAAGAGGGCACATCTCGAATACAATTTTCATGAAAACAAACACCAATGTATAATATGTGCAGAACTTGTAATTCTCTTAATTTGTTTGTGCAGTATTTTTTAAAAGAGAGCACATCTCAAATGCAATTTTCGCCACTCTATATAATACCAGCTGCGGCCACTGCTGATAAGAGTTGTGTGGCCACATTAGTGGGGATTTCGAGCGACGGCCACGAGGGAAAATTAATTAATTATTTAAATTTCCCCCCTTGGCCGTCCCTTGAAGTCCTCCCTCACCTCGCCCCACCGACCTTACCAGCACAAAAGACAAGGGAAACCCTACTCACAAGGAACCAGGGCAGACAGTTATATCAAGAACAATGGTTCCAGTGGTGCAATCAAAAATAATAACACTTAGTTGTATGGCTCAATGGCGATAAAAATTACTACTGAGGATTGAGGATGGCTAAAAGAAGAGGCATACACACAATTATATATATTCCTCTCTCGTTTTTACTTTATAGTACAATTATCATATTGAATTATGTCATACAGAGTAGTTCATACAAAAAGACATAAACAATACATAAAAGTGCAATGTGTCCCAAGTGTATCGAAACAACCAAACTAACAATACACAAAACATAAGTACTCTAAGGGCACAGTGGTTTCTTAAATGAATATATATACTGGAAAAAGACCCAAAATAGATATATAATTATTCTGAGTGAATCTACACAATCGTAGGCACTCTGTTTGGGGGTTCTATTCCACGTAGCGTCGACGGCGTTTCGACCCCTTAGGGTGGGGGTCTCGTCAGGACAGGAAAATGAAGGACATCTAAAATTAAAATTACAAAGGGGCTGTGAATAAACTGTATGACAGTTGTATATATTTTGATAATTTGGAAATACGATACAAAACCATCTTAAGTTCACATCCACAATTTGTAAAGACACTATTGCCTTCTTGGATCTTAACATCATGAGTGATGGAGATAAACTGATTACATCACTACATAGGAAAGAGACAGAAAGGAATACTTTGCTTTCTTACCAGAGCCACCATCCGAGAGCTCTCAGGGATGGCCTTCCCTTCGGGCAATTTTTGCGCATTCGCCGCAATTGTGCCCGTAGGGAAGACTATATGAGAGAAGCAAATGCTCTGAAAGTGAAATTACTTAATAGAGGATATCCTAACAAATTGATAAAAAGATCACTGAAACGTGCGTGGTATTGTCCACGTGAGGAGCTTTTGATAACACGCCCCAAAAAAAACATACAGAAGATCGTTTGTGTGACTACTTTTGGTACTCATACAAACAAGATACGTAGCTTGATAACAAAACACTGGCATATCATACAAAATATTGATCCCTCTATTGAAGTGCCACTTTTTGCATTCAAGAGAGCAAAGAATTTGAAAGATCACTTGGTACACTCCTCAAATGAAAATACCATCCTCAATCCTCAGTAGTAATTTTTATCGCCATTGAGCCATACAACTAAGTGTTATTATTTTTGATTGCACCACTGGAACCACCACCGACCTTACCAGCAGAGGCCGCAGCTGTATAATACGTGCAAAACTTATAATTCTCTCAATTTCATATAGAATATTTTTGCAGTTTTTTGGATGCCCACTGGACAAGACTAATAAAGGTGCTTTTACACTGTCTCATATGTTTCCATCATAATTAACTCTGAAAAAGTAGGTAACATCTCAGTTACCTTGGGAGACGTGGGAAGGATGCCCAATACACCCTTCTCTTTTTATGTTTTTTAGATCCACTGACAATAGTCATACCTACATTTCATCTACACTCACACCTATTGACAGTACAGCTAAACTAAAATCACATGCTAATGAAGTGGGGCTATGTTTATTACCAGTTTGGTAAAATATTATTTAAGTCCTTGACCTATTTGTAGCTTTTACAGTTCTGGGGCTTACGTAATGAAAATGAGGCTTTACTTTTTAGGTCTTGCGTGCTACAGCACATAAGCTAGAGCTTGCACTCCCATTTGTGATAGATCTTGTTTTCTACAAGAAACTTGGAGCTTTCCATTCATTGGCCTATTGTCACTCTTATTTATTGCCTTGCAATTGACCTGCACTTGCTGGCGTCTCTTCCTCTTCTTTTGTCTGGAGCATGGATCAAGTACTGATTGATTCATCTTGCTTAGCATTCTTCTGCTGCTTGCACTGGGACTGAGGTACTATATAGTATTTCTCTATTCTTACCATCATGTTGTTTCTTCCCTCCCACTCCCTTGTCTGTGTTACTTATTCCCCCCTACTCTCATACTCTGTGTTGCTTCTTCCCTCTCATCCCTACTCTCCAGTTGTCTGTCTTGCTTATTGCCTCCAGGCCCCCATCCTCCAATAGTCCATGTTGCTTATTCCTTGTTATTGTCTGTGTTGTTCCCCACCCCACCGACCATAAGAAAAAAGAAATACTATGATGCGGCTATGATAGCCACGTCATAGAGCTTTTTGTCCCGTCCTGTTGCCCATTACCCCCCACACGTTGCTTGTATTGGCCTTCCCTAACATCTCTCCTTTCCTTTGTCCATGTTGCCACTGCCACACCCCAGGGGGAAAAACACTATGACTCAGCTAGTTCTGGCGTTTTTTTCTAACATTTAGCTTGTTAACAAATCAGTTACTATCGTTCCAGAAATCTCCATGGCTCTGCATTATGGAGGATCACTTAGTTCATTTCAAACATCATTTCTCTGCCAGAAGTAGAATAGTTAATGAATTAATTGGCAAATGGAAACCCCCTATGGAGTGATGGTAGACCACTGCCAATACCCAAAAAATACCTCATAGTTTTTTTTAAATGTTAAACGTTTACCTACCAAGAAACTATATTTCAGCTTTGGTCATTAAGAGAAGGACTTGGCATTTTGCCTTTTTCTTTTTACGTGGCGTGAATTTAAGACACATGCAATTCTATTCTAAATGGATGCGGCATCACACATCCACACTGTTACATACATTTGTTAGTTTAGTCTGTGACAATTGTTGCATGCGTTGCAATGACTACATTGGAATTTGAAAGAATGTTGAGGGTAGAACACGCTATCCTCGAGGCTGAGCACTCATTTTACAAAGAAAACTAGTTTCTACTCAAAGTTCATTGTTTTTATTTGCTTTATCCAAATTTTTCAGTTCATAAGTTTCATATATTTGAATGAAAGGTTCTAACCAACATAATTCAATTCTTATGTAGTCGTGTCATGATACGATTTTCAAATGTTTCAATACACCCAATGCATTTCGGGTCCATACCAACATGACCCTTCGTCAGGGGTCTGGCCTCTGCTCACCTGCTGCTCAGTCAGGGCCGCAGCACAGGACCCTGTATGAAACTTATGAACTGAAAAATTTGGATAAAGCAAATAAAAACAATGAACTTTGAGTAGAAACTAGTTTTCTTTGTAAAATGAGTGCTCAGCCTCGAGGATAGCGTGTTCTACCCTCAACATTCTTTGATATTTCAAGGCACGTTCAGACTACGTGTGACGACTAGCGCACCTTCCCATGACCTGAACTAACTTTGTTGAAAATTTATGAAACGTTGAGTGCACCGGGATAATACTTTGTCGTACATGGGAATTTGACCCACATTGTATGGGCCACCCTATATTGGGAAGATACTGAAAAGTCATTTTAAGATTCATGTCTATGGACTTTATTTCCAGTACTGTTTTCATTTGAAGAAGAAAACAATCCATATATGGAAATTGGTATATTGTAAAGAAAATATGGCATCTATTTGATCAGTTTGAAGTGAACATCAATGAAAGGTGAGAAATATCGTAGCTGGAACTGTATGGAACAATGTGCCTACTTTTCTAGCATTCCTGTATCTTTTATTCATCAATGAATGAATTACTTGATTTATACTTGAAGAGTTACTGCATTGCATTGTATTTATTGTATGCAATTTATATATTTTTCTATGCTATAAATATATTTTTATACATACTTAAATTCACAAATTTATTTACAAAAATAATTGAATGTAATTGACACACCTATTTTAAATCAAGGTATCAATGTCTTTCGAGACTAAAGGTCCTGAACTTTTCCAAGACTTAGCTAAACAAGAAATGTTTCTATTACCTATTATCTGATTTGGGAGGCTTATCACCAGTTTTCTATTCTGCATTTTACATGGAGAATTACTGGAGACAGAGCAGACTCTGTGTCTTGATGCGACTCTAGAGCAAATCATTTCCCACATTGTTTCTAGTTTTAACACCATGAGTGCTCATAATGAGCTCAGCTAGTCATGAGGCACAGTGACGCTGTACTCATGATGAGCTCAGCTCATCATAACGGCCGTGGAACACCTACGCGGGGATAATTCCCCTGCTGTGCTGGGCGTTCCATCAAACGGGCGTGGTCATGACGAGCTCAGCTCATCAAAAGCACCGCGGACCCCTTCACCCCTGCGTCGGGGGGGAATTAGCCCCGCGGCAAAGGCGTTAAAGAGAAAGAGTGAGAGAGCAAGAGAGGGAGTAGTGAAATAGAGAGAGAAAGAGGAAGGTTGAGAAGGGTAAAGTAAGGTAAACAGAGTAAACGGAAAGGAGTGCAAGACAAAAAGGAGAGAGAAAAAAAAGAACATGAGAGAGTTACAATAAAGTGGGGGGTGAAGAGAGAAAAGTAGCAATAGAAATGTATGTGCATGCATACAAAGAAATAGAGGAAATGACCAAGAGTGAGGAAAAGATAGCGATGGGGACAGCGGCGGCCGGCACAGGTAAGCGTGCTGAGGAGGTGAGGAGGTGAGGAGAGGGGCGGGGGGAAGCCAACAGATGATGGAATAGGTATTATTCATTTATTTGATTGTACCTATTCCGTCATCTGTCGACTAACCCCCATCCACCCCGCCTCACCACCCACTGTGTTCACCTGTGCCGGCCACTGCTGGATGGGAAGGAGGAGAAACAGAGTGACCGAGAGCCCAAACAAAGCAGATAGTTAAATCAGTAAAGAGACAAGAATCAGCAAAGTGAAAAAAGGGAGAAGCACAAAAGTAGTGCATCTTTTTCCTCTTGACTTTTAATTATGTCACGCACTACTTGATGCCATCTTAGAGTGTTTTGATAGATTGTAATGGCTTCCTGTGAGACCTGCTGGGTACTGTAATTGCATATTTTATTTTGTGTATTATAACTCCGTGTAGAACAAGCCATGAATATCAAAAATCGTTATAACATTTTAGAAACAAAATTGTTAAAGATGATAAACAGCAGCTCTTCCGTGCTATTTCTTCCAAAATAAAATTGTTCACTAAAGCAGCAAACAGTTTACATAACACAGACAATAAATTCAATGCAGAAGTCTGCCCTTTCTATCAAGAGGTGCATTTCTTCTACTTGAAATTTTACGCAAGTTAAAAACTAACTTTATTTGAAAACATTTCTGAGATATACAACTGTGATATTAAATTATATTTTATCTATCATGTTATCTTAAATTATTTATGGTGCGTGTAGCTTGGGAGAGGTGTGACGCAGCAGCCAGAGTGGCTGACTTCGGAATGCAAGGCTTGTGGTTTGATCCCTAGTGGCAACTCAGCTCAGCATCATGTGACTCTGGGTAATAGCTCACTTAATCTCCCCGACGGCCCCAGCGCCTTGAAACCGTTAATGGATGATATGTATGCGCTTTATAAATAGGAAATTAATTATTGCTATCGCTAAATGATCCAGGAGCAGGATGATACTGTGTGCACAGCAATCAAAAGGGTCAGGTTTTTAGATGCTTCTAAAATGTTGCCTTATGCGCCGCCGAAGAAGAAGCTTGTTCCAAAGTTTATCCACCAGAACTCGATACGTGCGACCACGCCGTGCCCTTCTGGACCTCAGAGCAAATGCTAGCTTCAGATTTTCTTATCCTAACCGCTTGCATGCGGCTGCGATTCTGCGCCTGAGCGGCAAAATCGCAAGTGGGCGGGTTTATGACGGTTCCCAGCCGTCATCAGCACACGAGCGCCATAGTGCATGACGGACGGGGGCCGTCATCAGTATGCAAGGGGTTAAAACCTTGGAGGGAGCCTAGGGATGAATCAACTTTCTCTTGAACATTGAATCTGAATTGGCAAGAGCATGAAAATAGTATTGGTCTTTAATTTGAATTCTTTTGTTGAAAGAGAACCAGTCCAAATAGACAAGATGAGCAGGAATAGATTGATGTATAGGAAACTACAATAACACATGCAGTGCCAGATCTAGCCTTCTCAGCAGTGTCTGGGTCAATCCCAAATAGACCACATTCCCGTTTTCCAGGCGAGATGTAATAAGAGCCTGGACTACAGCTTTTGGGGTGTGAGACGGGAAGTCCACAGTTACTTTTGTAAGAATCCTGGGAAGGCCGCAGCAACTGGCAAACAGTTTCTTCACTTGGCCTGAAATCGTGAAGCTGTCATCAAGCAACACCCCCAGATTTTTAACAATAGGTTTAGTAGACAACAAGGGGAAATGCAATGGGATACAGGAAGCAGAACAGCTGAACTTGAGGCTTTTACAGTCAGAGACAGAGACCCTGAATACTGTGCAATGGTTTTCCATGATTTGTGTACAATATTTATACAAATACATTCAACATTGCATAAAAAAAAATGAAATAACATAACATCAAAGGCAAGGGGTTGGTGAGGGGGATGAGAGCAATAGAAAGCCTCCATGTTGAATGTTGCGTATGATGTCATTTCTGTTTTCTGCATCGATTGCTGCCTAACACAGATCCACATTGACTGTGAGTCACACTAGATTTGGCACTTACTGTTAGGGCGACATGTGGACACTGAAAAGACAGGGACAGTTGTGCACTGACATGCCATCTACAATACCTTGATCCCTGATAAGACCGGGAACATTGACCTGACAAAAAGAAGCGGGCACTGATGGCAGCATACATTGACCAGATAGGAAGAAGCACACAGTGACACGCTACACACACTGACTGACCATTGAGAAATCCATTACCAAGTAGAGAGACTCATTCATTGTCAGAGCAACACAGAAAGACAGAGAGGAAGGTGACCATATTAACAACATAATAAGAAGAAGCTCACTGGCACAGAGAGCAAGATCCACTCAATGAAATGGGAGGGTACACACTGGCAGTGAAAGGAGTATGCAGTCAGCACAAAGAAGTCCATACATTGATCTGAATAGGCTGCAAAGTACCAGCAATAGACACACTGTCCTGTGAAAAGATATGACTCTACGATTAGAGCCGGACCTTGGTACGGTATTAAACAGTTACAGGGCTCATCAGCGAGGAGAAAGCGGGGGGTAAGGAGGAGGCCAAAGGCACTGAAACAAAAGACCTGGGAATGAGTTGGTAAAGAGAGAAGAACAGAAAGACAAGCGGATTTAAAAGGGATTAAAAAGAACATGAGAAACACAAAATGGGGGGCGGGGGGTCGCTACAGCAGGCTTAGAGACCAGCAAGGGTATGCTCCCTTTACTTTATGTTTTTTTTGTTCCCCCCCCTGAAACTTAACCTCTCTTTCTAGACCTGTGAGTTCTGGTGCTTTTAATTAAAAAGAACATACCAAAGAACGTTGAGATGGTGGTAACACATCTTCCCCTGACAGCACGCCAAATCTGGTGTTCGTGACCGTGATATCTCAATAAGAGGGATGAGATCTCTGTGATATTGCAACCTTTGCGGGCAGGTCCCAACCCAAAACACTACTTTTTAGCCTCTAGACAAAGCTTCCACAATGGTCTCAACACTGACAGAGTGCCCACCTCTGCCCTCTGTCATTGACTACACATGTGGAAATCCGCCAGCTCAGGGACTAAGCAGGTGGGCAACCAAATGTATCATTTTACTAACCATTCCAGAAACACCCCGACATAGACCCCCCTATACTGCACATGACTTATATCAGGGGGATTCTCCACATTTTCCTCCCACCTACATTCAGCTCCAGGCATAGTTGACATCTGAAGCAGGACAATGGATAATAACTTCAACCAAATCTAAGTCAAAAAGAGAAGGATCTATAACGTATCCCACCTCTATAAGCAGAGAAGGACCTATATGAAAGGCCCCACTTCTATTAAGAAGTGGAGTATTACACCCAGAAAAACTACAAGAACCAAGGAAAAGTTGGAGGAAATATAGCTCAAGTCGAACTAGCCGCCCTGTAAGTCAATGGCCTCGTTGGCAGATTTCACATCCGACAATCAGCTCAGCAGAGGCAGCAGCAGCGTTTCAACCAGAGGAGCATCATTTAATGAGTCACTCAAAAATGGAAAACACTGAGATATGATATCTTTCTGAAACAGATCCTCCTTTAATTACATCCGAGGCTGCAACATTTTTCTTTCCATAATTGAATGCACAGATTCAGCAGTAAGACAATTTGAAAAAAGATAATACATGACAATCTCATTCAATCTTGAAAGAACAGGAAGTGTGGAAACTATACAGTGTTTTATGACAGAAGGGGCTGGCCTAATGCAGGGTTGCGGGTGGCGTCTCTTTTCTGCTATTTCTCAGAGCACGGCATTTACAGTGCATGTATGTCGGGGTGGGGTTGACTACTTAGGGTAGGACTGAATTATCATGGTTGGAAGATGTTAGCAAAGTTATGGTTTCTGTGCCTCAGTAGTAGCGCGTCATATCCTTCAAAATTATACCTATTGAGGTACGCACTCTGGCAGGACTTGCCTGAAATACCATGCCAATGAAGTAATTGTGGTATTTTGCAATATTCTGTAATACTAGGATTTAATTGTTCGATCTGCCACCAAGCCATGAAGTCTGTGGGCCAAAAAATCCATTTCCGATTCCCTTGTGTCACTCTTCCTACAGTTGTAGGTTTCTTCACTCTGTGCTCCACACCCATGTACCTTAGATGTGAGATTCAGGCTTGACCATGTTTAAAACACAGAGACCTGACGACAATATTTAAACAGGCAACAAGGGGTGAGTCATGAGGACGGAAAGTCCAGATCCTTACAATCTGCCCTTGATGCACAGGTGCAGTGGCGGCTACTCGAGGGAGTGCTGCGGGGCAGGAAAGGGGCAGGGTGGGGGGGGAGGGGTAGTAAACTCTGGAATTGGGCTGAACGGAGTTGACTAAAGAAAGAAATAAATGAAAACGAATTTCATTGTGGGCGCTGCAACGCCAAATCGGCGATGCAGCCTGCAATGTAATTTGTTTTATTTATTTATTTCTTTACTCAACTCTATTTGGCCCAATTCCGGAGTTTACTACCTCCCACCCTGCCCCTCCTCGGCCTCACTGCCCCGCAGCACTTCCTCGAGGAGCCGCCACTGCACAGGTGTCTAACTTCTCTGAAGGCACTATGGCCATCCATGTTCGATATTATTGCAGCACTTAGAGGAAGATCAGTTAATTACCACGCTTCTTGCTATATCTTGCCCTCAACTCCCCTTCCCTCCCCTCCCCTCCCCAATTGTGGTGCCTTTAAACAACCTGCACATGACTTTCATAAAAATACAAAAATCACTTAGTTATTTTCTTAAAATTGTTGTACATATTGGTCAGTCAGATTTAAATGTGTTTTTGGTGTTGGGTCTTTGAACAATATTTCTCAATTTTACCTTACATATTCATTTAGGCTGCAAGTAATGGGAAAACCTTGTTGGCCAGGGTTATAAATGGGGATAAAATTGGCAGTGGTATGCACCATGTCCATGTAGGGACCCACGCTCTAGTCTGGGTAAGTGTAGTACACACTAAGTTTACCTGTGCTCACTCTCTGGTAGTTTTGCTCAGAGCAGTTCAGGCTAAACTAAAGAGGCAATGTGTAACGTATTTGTGCACACACACACACACACACACACAGTAACATAGTGAAAAAGCAACAAAAAAGGTCCACATAATTTTGTAAAAATATTCAAAATTTATCTCAGTAAAACAAGACAATGATACATAAATCCCACGTACACAGGTCAAGATATTGATTATGCAATATTAAATGCAGTTGTAGAACTTAGAAACATAATAGTTCCGGTCAGGGCTATCACAACGTGCTTGACGAAGTTGAATCCACTATTTCAGGACAACCATAATGGAGCGCAGACCGGCTACGAAGTCGTACAGACCCCGGTAACAGAACCTTGGAAATGTTGACAAACAAAGATATTGCAAAGAACCGAGGAGATAAGGCATTGCTGAGGCCGGTGCAACGTCAATAATTTACTGCTTTGTGGGTCATTGGCATGTCGGCGCTCATGATGATGCGTTGCACAACACAGGTGAGACATTACTGAAGCAAGTGAGGCGTAGGTTCCTGGAGGCGGTGCAGAGTTGTTGAGCTGCGGATTCCTGGGGACGTTGCAAGGTGCAGGGGTAGTTGATCTGGCATTGGAAATGAGGTGTCAGTTCTGATAGTGGTACAGGGTTGATGAAGTGTCGATGGTCATGCAGGGAGGCGTCGACATCGTGGTGCCCACATCACCCCATGCGGCAGAGGTGCTGCGGCTTAGTTGGGCGTCATAGACCTTGGTGACGCTGCGCTTGAGACTCACGCTGTGGTGTATCTTCGGAGGTGCTACAGTGGCGTCTGGCCTGCATTGCAAGTCACGGTCGTTGTGTTGAGTGGGGACCATAGCTCTGGTGCAGGCATCGGCACAATGTCACAGAGCGGCGCCAGCTTCAAAGTCACACTCAAAGTTGATGTACTGGTTTCTTCTTGTTTAGCCCAGCAAAATCACTTCCAAGGGCCCAGGAACAGGATTTGGCACCACTTGGCAGAGAAGGGCTCTCAGCAGTGGAGCTCAACTCAGGCACTTGGAGAAACTTTGGAAGCAGGATGCAAATAGCAAAGTCCAGTCATCTCACTCCCAGACAAGAAGCAGCAGAGAGCAGGGCAAAACAACAAAGCAAACACCAAAGTCGGAGTCCTTCCTGGCAGTACAACAGCTCATCTTCCTGGCAAAATGTCCTCGGTCCAGAATTATTCTAAATATATGGTGTCAGACATCCAGTACTTATACCCATTTTAGCCTTTGAAGTAGGGAGACTTCAAAGAAAGGTCTTTGTAGTGCACAAGACACTGCCTTTCCTGGCCCTTGCTCCAGACACAGTATAGGTGGGTATGCAACTCTTTGTGTGGGGACAGGCCCAGTCCTATTCTGGTGCAAGTCTCAATTCCTCCTGCCACTCTAGCTCAGGAATATCCATCAGCCTGGTAATGGGCCATAAGGAAATGCAGGGCATACCTCAGCTCTCTTTGTGTGTGACTGTCTAGAGTAAATTCACAAAGCCCAACTGTCATCCAACCCAGATGTGTATTCAAGGGATAGGCAGAGGCAGATAATGGTTAAAGTAAGAAAATGCCAACTTTCTAAAAGTGGCATTTTCAGACCTGTAATTTAAAAACCTATTGCACTTAAAGATGTGTTTTTAAATAGTGAGTCCAGAGACACCAAACTCTAATTTTCTATCGGCTCCCAATGGCAAGTTAAGCTTGCAAAGTGTTGCAAGGCAGCTCCAATGCTAACCTATGGGAGAGACAGACCTTGCTGTGGTGAAAAATACATTTTGCCGTTTTTCACTACCAAGACCTGTAAAACTTCAAAACACATGTCCTGCCTTTTAAATACACTGCATTCTGCCCATGGGTCTATCTAGGGCCTACCTTAGGGCTATTCCCCTACATGTAATAAAAGGGAAGGTTTAGTCCAGACAAGTAGTTTAACTTGCCGGGTCAACATGGCAGTTTAAAACTGCAAAGAACAACTCTCCAGTGGCAGGCATGAGACATGTTTGAACAGCTACTCATGTCTGTGGCACAATCAGTGCTGCAAACCCACTAGTGCAAAAACAACAGTTGATGGACAGAATGCAGAACAATGTCATACATTCACCCCAGTACAGAGATCTGGGCCTAAATCCATTGTTTTATTGCACTCCACACCACCCCAGTTCAGACATGGCCATATGCAAATCAGCCTTGACCCTGTGCCTCATGGGAACAGTCCAGCCCGAACTGCCAAGCCATGTCTTCCCTGGAGCGGAATCAAGCATCCTGGGACCGGTTTCTGGCTATCAGCCGTCATCAGCCAGGATAGCTTGACTCCAGTGGTGTGAAGAGCACTGGATAAGCATGGGCGGAAAATCCGTTTCGCTCGCGGATTTTGC
Source organism: Lissotriton vulgaris (assembly GCF_964263255.1). NCBI lineage: Eukaryota > Metazoa > Chordata > Amphibia > Caudata > Salamandridae > Lissotriton > Lissotriton vulgaris. Next base: position 447,028,057 of record NC_141699.1, read on the forward strand.
GGATTTTTGGTAAATTCGCAATCCGCGAGATTCGCAAATCTCCCGCAAAATCCGCAAATCCGCGAGCAGCGGATTTTATGGCTTGCTCGCACTGTTCGCGTGAGTTCGCGGCTTCCCAGTACAACTTCGCGCCCCGCGAATAAGCGCAAAATTGCAGAAATACGATCTTAGCAAAACTGAAACTACTTACCAGGTTCAAAAGTTCAGGCTCATCATTAGTAGCCATTTCCTGTAGTGCTTCCTGAGGGGCCCCTCCAGAGTTCAGTTGCCAGTTGCAACTATTATGTGACCCTGCTCTGAACCTCAGAATAGTTACACATATGCCACAAAGGTCCTGAATTACAGCTAAGGGAGACAAGCAGGAGCCAGGCTGGAAGTTCAAATCCATTAATCAGCCCCTAATTCATTATTGTCAGTTGGGGCAGGGCAGGTGTTGTAACTAATTTTGCAACAATGAAAGCACTTAGCAAGTGCAAAAGATCACTAATCAGGAAGCACTAAGGAAGCAGGTGCCAGCTAAAAAAAATATTCTGTGACACATTAATCAGCCCCAAATTAATTCAGGTCACTTGAGGCAGGGAAGGTGTGCTTGCTTTGCCACAATAATGTACACTGACTGGACAACCAGAGGGTGCTGTGATGAAACAGAGGGTGGCATGGATGGGCCAGAGGGTGGCATGAGTAGTCAGAGAGTGGCAGTGGTGACAGAGAGTGGCAGTGATGAAGAAGAGTGTCCCAAACAGGCTGGACACGTAGAAACAACAAGTTCGCGAAACTTGCGACCCGACAGGTAAGTTCGCGTTTACAAAATTGTACAAAACCCTCGCGAACTGGCAGAAACCCGCGCGAACACACAAAAATAAAATCCGCAAATTCGCGAGAATTCGCGGATTTTGCGAATTGCGAGTTCGCAAATCCGCAAATTCGCGAACGCGAGATTCGCAAAATTCGCCCATGCTTAGCACTGGACTCACGCCTGAGCATACCCGTCCCACTTGTGGTGACAAATGCAAAAACAACAGTTGATGGGCAGAATGCAGAACAATGTCATACATTCACCCCAGTACAGTGATCTGGGCCTAAATCCATTGTTTGTTTGCACTCCGCACCACCCCAGTTCAGACATGGCCATATGCAAATCAGCCTTGATCCTGTGCCTCATGGGAACAGTCCAGCCCGAACTGCCAAGCCATGTCTTCCCTGGACCGGAATCAAGCATCCTAGGACCGTTTTCTGGCTATCAGCTGTCATCAGCCAGGATAGCTTGACTCCAGTGGTGAGGAGAGTACAGGACTCACGTCTGAGCACACCCGTCCCACTTGGGGTGACAAATGCAAAAACAACAGTTGATGGACAGAATGCAGAACAATGTCATACATTCACCCCAGTACAGTGATCTGGGCCTAAATCCATCGTTTTTTGCACTCCACACCACCCCAGTTCACACATGGCCATATGCAAATCAGCCTTGACCCTGTGCCTCATGGGAACAGTCCAGCCCGAACTGCCAAGCCATGTTTTCCTTGGACCGGAATCAAGCATCCTAGGACCGGTTTCTGGCTCAGCCGTCATCAGCCAGGATAGCTTGACTCCAGTGGTGTGGAGAGCACAGGACTCACGTCTGAGCACACCCGTCCCACTCGGGGTGACAAATGCAAAAATAACAGTTGATGGACAGAATGCAGAACAATGTCATACATTCACCCCTTTACTGAGATCTGGGCCTAAATCCATCTTTTTTTTTTGCACTGCACACCACCCCAGTTCAGACATGGCCATATGCAAATCAGCCTTGACCCTGTGCCTCATGGGAACTGTCCAGCCCGAACTGCCAAGCCATGTCTTCCCTGCACTCCACACCACCCCAGTTCAGACATGCACTAGTAGCATTTGATTTACAGGCCCTGGGCACATGTAGTGCACTGTTCTAGGGACTTAACAGTAAATCAAATATGCCAATCATGGAGTAACCAAATGCCATTATATTTTAGACACAGAGCACATGCACTTTAGCACTGGTCAGAAGTGGTAAAGTGCCCACAGTACTGAAACCATCAAAAACAATGTTCAGCACACAGTCAAAAACAGGATGTCAGAAGCAAAATCACAATGGGAACCACGCCAGAAGATACCAGGTCTAACAGAATGAGTGACACTGAATTGAGTTAGCACAGAGATCCAAGTGTCTTTTGAGTGGTTTTTAAAATCTGAAGACAATTGGTTCAGAGGATTACGCTGAAAATGTATAGCCAGGCTCGGAGCTGTTGAAGATCAGTGGACATCCATGTTTTAATGAATGACTGATGAACATGGATTCTTTAAGTCAGTTGAGGATAATTATTTTCTAAGTTATCCAGTTTGCATCGTCCTTACCCCTAAAAAAATTAGAAGAACAGGGAAAAAAGGGTTATTCCACCACAGAAGAAGAGGATTTATTATGACACAATATGTAAATGGTCCACAGACAATATGCATCTTTTTGAAACTACAAGCCCACACCCCATTTGCCTAGTAACTATTCAGCATGGATGAAGTTCATGTCTGGTTGGTATTGAAGTGGGGGTACTGCCCAAAATGTTATCAAAAGCCACAGCTTGTACATATTTTCAGCTGCATTTGACCAAAGAGCGTGCCCAGCACTTAGTGGGGGGAAGTATCTCCAACTGGGTGACTGGGCACATTCAAAAGGGTGAGATAATAGAAGCAGTGAACGATTGAAGAAATTTCCTTCCCTCCCCCAAGTTAAAAATCTGCTTTTCTTGGTAAAATGTTATGCTTAATAGTTGATAGGACAAAGGACTGGGTGGTGGGTAGGACCTTCTGCAGTGCATTGTGGGTACAATAGGTGTAGTTACTGGACACAATGCAGGATGATTTCAGCACCCCACATGCCATATCCTCTGCACATGCTTGTAGTCGTTGCTGCACCCAAATGTCACAGCAGAAGGCCATGACCCAAAACTCCTGAATCAAGTAGGGGGCATAAGACATGTTTAAAGTGTGTGTGAAATGTGCATATTTTGTTTCTATGATCTAAGTGTGTGATACCAACTGGAGATTGGTTTGAGGAGAAAATGTCTCCTTCGAGGAGAAAAATATTTTTTCCTGTGAGAAATGTTCAATTTACACAAATCTGCAAGCAAAATACATCAAAAGCTTTCATTATGCCAGTTGGTAAACTTTTTACACGATTTGCGTAATGCAAAATTGGGAAAATACACAAGATTATGCACACTAACAAAAACTTTGTGAAGGCCTATTATAATGGCCATGTCAATTCAACATGGTCGAAAGGGCATGAACAGTATGGAACAGGGTGGGCGCTTGGGTGCAGGGTGTGATTAAAGGCTGCACACTTTTCTGTGTGACCAGCTGGCACCCAGAGCGGGTGCTTTGGGTGTGGGGCATTGCCAATGGCTATGCACTGCACTCAGTTCTCAACTGCAAGAAATAAGGCCATGCATAGTGGTTACTCTCGAAGGGTCTCATGAAGGCATAGGGCAAAAAAATAAGAACCCTGCATCCAGACTCCACTGGTCACTGTCAGTGTTTATGGCAAGGAGGCACTTGAGTTGAGGTTTGAGCTTAGTATAGTATATCCTTGCAAAACTAAACTAAAACGAAGCCCTCAAAACTCTCTTGTTAGGTTGAAATCTATTTATTGGTCATTATAGAGACAAACACACAGCAAGTTTCACTGAAAATACAGGACTGGTAAACGCTAGTCATAATCTAATACACTGTACTGCGTAAACAAATGAAAAAATAAAAATGTTCATACTGTAAATAGATCTCATCAACAACCTCTGTGGAGAACACTGTCTATCCATTGAATCCAGGCAAAGGTTTGTGGGTGGGGGTCAACAAACGGGAACCAACTGTCTGATATGCCTACAGAATAAAAATAGCACTAATCAAAGTTATCCCCTTTGTAAAGAAAAAGTGGGTAACACCAGACTCTGACCCCCAGTGCTACAACACGGAACCGCGCATTGTCCGTCTGCAGAAGATAATCAATAATATTCAACATTTAAAGCACAGTTCTCGTTCAATGGTAAAAATGTTCAATCTGCCTATGGATTTTTTCCTTTTCTCGTACCTGGAGTGATGCTGTAAACCAGAAGGAAACATCCAGATCATGGACATTAATATCTTCTTCATATGCAAACCCTGCCTGAGTCTCAGAGGGACAAGACTCAGATTTGGGAAACAAAGTTTGTTGCCGTCCATTTTAATTGTACCCGTCCTGGCTGCCAATGTGGTAATCATTTCTCACTGCTCGGCACCCACAAACTCGGCAGAAATTGTTCTCATATCTGTCCTCTTATCAGCTACCCTTCTGGATGCATTCACCACTGACACCATTGTCTCTTTCTCTGCAACCAAGAGATCCACTTACAGGAAGCAACCAGTGAATTCTGATATTTCTGAACTATGGATCATTTTCTATTATTTCCACCTTTATCTATAGATTAAGGATAGAAGACCTTGTTTCTCTTTGCCATTTAATGCCTTTTCAACTGTAGAAAGTTTAATATTTAGGGACCTCACTTTACATTCTCCCACCTGATTTCCTCCATTGTGATCTCAAAAGCGACTATTCTCCCTTCTTTTTTCTGTGTTGTACTCTATAAGTCTAGTAAGGTGGTGAAAACCAATGCTTTGCTCTTTGTTAGGATGGTCTCTGCGAATCCTGATATTGCTTTCTTCTCCCACTGCAAGGGTTTAAAGTCTAGGTTAACTGTAATAAGAAATCCTTCTTGTACCTAATAATGTTTGTTGTCTTAGGAAGGCGTAGCATAGGATGTAGGTTAATATTAAATTCAGCCCAATTAGGGATTGGCTTAGCACTTCCTTAAACTGATGAAGGAACAAGTTTGGGTCCTGTAATAAATACTCCCCTTTCACCTAAAAGATAGCCGATTTCTTCTTGTGTGGTGTTGTGTTGCCGCATTAGCTCCCACAGCACCCTGACCTCCGCTCTCCAGAGAATACCCTCATGGCACCAGCATCTCTCTTGTATCTTTCGGCACTCTTATTGTGCCTTTAGCCATGGCCTCTGACCACTTCAAATTGGTGCTGCCATCTTGACTGCTTCTGGTGTGAGTTTCAGTATTGTCAGAAGCCAGGTATGCTGCCTAGTAATCGTCTTCCCCCGCCACTGTGAGAGCCCCATTACCCCCAGGTCCCTCCTGTCCTCGTCCCCTTCATACTGACTAGTGAGATAACCTATCTCCATGACAGAAAAAAGAAAAGCAGGAATGCTCGTACATCCCTCCCCTCCCCACTGGGAGTATATAAGGGTACAATACCCTGCATTCCTCATGTTCTTTTTTCTGTCTTCCGACAGTATGAAGTCAACCAGGAGCCTGGGGGCTCCTGTGGCTTACCTGTTGCTGGGCTCCAGGTTTGTGCTGGTCTTCTTGGTCTCCCCGCTGCCGGGCTTGGGGGGAGACATGTTGGCACTTCCTGGCGGTTTCTTCCCGCTGGTGGTGTCCTGGCGAGTCTTCCGTGTTGCTGGGCATGTCGGGGACGCAGTGGTTCCTGTTTCGTCTCTGGAAGTGTGGCAGTCTCCGTGTACACCGATCTGAATTGAGTCTTCCTGCCGGTTGCTCGGGCGGTGACCCTGTGTTCCCTGGCTCATCGGTTTCTGGTGGGTCAGTCATTCCCGGTACGTCTTTGGTTGAGCCTTCTGGGTCTGATGGTGGCCTCTTTGGTCTTACCTGTTGGCTCACTGGGATCCTTTGTCTCAGGATGTGTCCCTTTTGGTTCCGATGTCTCTGTCGATCCTTCCTGCTCTGCGCTGGTGGACTCTGTCAGACAATCTGGCCAGGGGCTTGCCTATGCAGTCTTCTCCTTCAGTGGTCCTTACGACGGATGCAAGTGCTCTGGGTTGGGGGTGGCTTTGGGGACGGAGTTCCTTCAGGGTCGTTGGTCCCTGCTGGAGGGTTGGTGGTCCTTGAACTGGCGAGAGTTGTCTGCTGTGTGTCGGGCAGTCTTGGGGTTTCAGAGCCTGCTGTTTCTCCAGCATGTGTTGGTTTGCTCAGACAACTCTGTGACCGTTGCCTACTTGAATCACCATGGGGGTTTCCGGTCCCGGCCCCTGAACGCAGTGGTGTCCCCATTGTTTTGCTGGGCGGAGGGCCATCTTTTGTCTCTGGGGGCTGTGCATGTCCTCAGGGTGGACAATTGGGTGGCGGATGCCCTCAGTCAGTTTTTTCCCGCCTCTCTGGAGTTGGCTTTGACTCTGGTGGCTTTTCGTCTGGTGTGCGTGAGGTTTGGTCTACCCTTTCTGGACCTATTTGTTTCCCGGCTCAATGCTCTGCTTCCCCGGTTCTTCTCCCGGGTTCCTCAGGAGGGGTCTTGGGGTGTGAATGCCTTGACCCTCCCTTAGCCTTCTCGCCTGCTGAATGCGTTTCCTCCCCTTGCACTGATCTCTCGGTTTCTGTCTCGGCTGGTGATGGAGGATCGGGAGGTGGTGGTGGCGGTGCCCTTCTGGCCCCACTGCTCTTGGTTTCCGACTCTGAAATTGTTGGCAGTTCAGGGTCCTTGGTTCTTCCCCTTCCCTCCATCTCCCTTGCGGTCCTCTCCAATGTTGTCCCTCCGGCGGCTTCGGCTGTCGGTTTGGAGGTTGAGAGGGAGGGGTGGAGGAATAGGGGTCTCCCCGAGTATTTAGCCTTGGCTATTCAGCGGTCCTGCAAGCCTTCTACTCTTCGGTCCTATGGCAGGCATTGGGGGAACTTCAAACGTTGGTATCTCGGTCTGGCGTTGTCTCCTTTGGTTAGTCCTTTGCCTGTTGTTCTTCAGTTTCTTTGGGATGGGTTCGAGAAGTGTTTGTCTGTCTCGACTCTGCGGGCCCACTGGGCTGCTATTCGGGTTTTCCGTGCCCCTTGGGGGAATCTGCCTGATGTTGAGGACCTGGTTTCCCGTTTTCTGCGCAGTTTTGCGAATTCCCGTCCTTTGGTAAGGCCTTCTTTTTCTCTTTGGGACCTCCCTTTGGTTTTGAGGGCCTTGGTGGCTGCTCCTTTTGAGCCTTTGGAGGAGGTTGATTTGAAGTTTGTCACCTTTAAGGTTGTTTTTTTGGTGGCTATTACTTCTGCTCTTCGCCTGGGGGAGCTGGGGGCTTTGATGGCTCAGGAGCCTTTTCTTTCTTTTTCTGCGGATGGGGTTGTTCTTCGTTTGGATTCCTCTTTTGTTCCTAAGGTTTCCTCACAGTTTCATCGCTCTTAGGAGCTGGTATTGCCTGCTCTGTGTTCTGTTCAGGTGGATGAGGATGACCTTCCCTGGTCCTTGCTGGATGTTTGACATGCTTTGAGGGTCTATGTGGACCCTACTCGTTCCTTTCGGCGTACTGACTCCCTGTTTGTTTCTTTTGGGGTGGTCTCCAGGAGTTGCAGAGCTGCCGCTTCCTCCATTGGTTGTTGGTAAGCATGGGCGGAAAATCCGTTTCGCTCGCGGATTTTGCGGATTTTCGGTAAATTCGCAATCCGCGAGATTCGCGAATCTCCCGCAAAATCCGCAAATCCGCGAGCAGCGGATTTTGCTCGCACTGCTCGCACTGTTCGCGTGAGTTCGCGGCTTCCCAGTACAACTTCGCGCCCCGCGAATAAGTGCAAAATTGCAGAAATACGATTTTAGCAAAACTGAAACTACTTACCAGGTTCAAAAGTTCAGGCTCATCATTAGTAGCCATTTCCTGTAGTGCTTCCTGAGGGGCCCCTCCAGAGTTCAGTTGCCAGTTGCAACTATTATGTGACCCTGCTCTGAACCTCAGAATAGTTACACATATGCCACAAAGGTCCTGAATTACAGCTAAGGGAGACAAGCAGGAGCCAGGCTGGAAGTTCAAATCCATTAATCAGCCCCTAATTCATTATTGTCAGTTGGGGCAGGGCAGGTGTTGTAACTAATTTTGCAACAATGAAAGCACTTAGCAAGTACAAAAGATCACTAATCAGGAAGCACTAAGGAAGCAGGTGCCAGCTAAAAAAATATTCTGTGACACATTAATCAGCCCCAAATTAATTCAGGTCACTTGAGGCAGGGAAGGTGTGCTTGCGTTGCCACAATAATGTACACTGACTGGACAACCAGAGGGTGCTGTGATGAAACAGAGGGTGGCATGGGTGGGCCAGAGGGTGGCATGAGTAGTCAGAGAGTGGCAGTGGTGACAGAGAGTGGCAGTGATGAAGAAGAGTGTCCCAAACAGGCTGGACACATAGAAACAACAAGTTCGCGAAACTTGCGACCCGACAGGTAAGTTCGCAATTTGCGAAAGTGTACAAAACCCTCGCGAACTGGCAGAAACCTGCGCAAACACACAAAAAAAAAAATCCGCAAATTCGCGAGAATTCGCGGATTTTGCGGATTGCGAGTTCGCAAATCCGCAAAATTCGCGAACGCGAGATTCGCAAAATTCGCCCATGCTTAGTTGTTGGTTGAAGCAGGTTATTGTGTTGGCCTATTCCCTTTCGGACTCCCCTCCTCTGGCTGGGGCTCAGGGGCGTTCTAACCAGGGGTGGATGCTTCTGGGGCGGAGATTCATGGTGTGTCCCTTTCTGAGATTTGTAGGGCCGCTACTTGGGCCTCTACTCATACCTTTGTTAGGCATTACCAGAATGTTCTGGGGAATGACATTTACTTTGGTTTGGGGGTTCTTCGGGCTGTGTGTTCCTGATTCCCTTTTTTTCTTTGATAGTGTGCTGTTTTCAATAAACTGCTGGGTTTGCTATGGTTCTGTGTCCTGGTGGTTTGTTGTGTGATGATGGCCGATTGCTGCTTGGGTATTCCCACTAGTCAGTATGAAGGGGACGAGAACAGGAGGGACCTGGGGTAATGTCCTACTACGTACCGTAATCTTCATTACTCTTGGTCATGTTGTCCTCATCCCCTTCATACCATTCCCCCCTCCCTCCCGGGGTTTCCGTCCCTCATCTGGGGCTTGGTGGTTCAGGAGGAATGCTGGGTATTGTACCCTTATGTACTCCCAGTGGGGAGGGGGAGGGGTGTACAAGCATTCCTGCTTTTCTTTTTTCAGTCATGGAGATAGGTTATCTCACTAGTCAGTATGAAGGGGACGAGGACAACGGGACCCGGAGTAATGAAGATTACCGGTAAGTAATAGGACATTCCCTATGGGAGACCACAGAGCCGACAGTGGAGCTCCAAGAAACATGGCCATGTTCGAGCCTTCTAGACTCAGCACGTCAAAAAGATAACGATAAACAACATTCTAGTTTGAGACTAATGCCTCTTACTTATTCATATCATAAATAATATATAAAAGCGCAGTTAAAACTTTATTTGTGTTGTTATTCGAGATGTTACTAGTGGTATGTCTGAGAATATCATGTATAGTGCCATTCAAGCGATCCTGAGAAATGTATTGTGGAGGTGGCATTATTGTGTTGCCAATCATGCATGAGAAAATAAAGTGACTTTGATAGTGTGGAAAAGAACCAGCACATTTGCATCAGCTTTAAATTACATGCTCTACTAAAATGCTTGCCATAATATGATGAAAGCTGAAGCGTCGGAGACCATTCAGTAGCTTCCAAGCTAACAAGAGATGCAGCAGCCCTGTTGCTTTTGCTTCGCTTTATGCCTGGCCTAACAGAAGCTTTAGCTTCGGTTGTATGCCAAAATATTGGGAGCAAAATCATTGTGAAACCGAAATATCGCAAAAAGAGTATCAGGAACCAAAATACTGTGTTCACATACTTTCTATGCAGAACACAAAAATACTGTGGGCCCGAAATTCGTCAAAAAGCAAGTAAGCATGTTGAATTTACTATATGTCTATCATTATATTCAATTTAATTTTCATATTAACATTTGGAACAGTGATATATTAATTAAAGTCAAATTAAAATAATATTTAAGCAATTATACGCATACTTTAAATAAAAAAAATATTTTCTCAATGAATACAAATAAATTCTATCAAAAGTATATCAATGAGAAAAAAATAAAACATATAACAAACATATAATAAATTAAATTAAAAAAATTAATTTAAACAGAAAAATAGTCCATAAAACAAATAAATAAAACATGTAAAACTATTTAATTGTATAATAATGTAATTAAAATGATACAAAAGAAAATAAATGTTAACAATGCTAAATAAGCTATGATTGGGAAAGTGTTGGACTTTGGAGTGGTCAAACGCATCATCTTTGCACCAATTAGATTCAGAATTTCCTGTGAAGTACATTAAAAATAAAAAAAGGACCTCTGTACATGTTCTAAGTAAGCCTCCCTGCTAGGAAGCACATGCCCTCTTCCATTAAACTTAAATGTGATGCATTTTTTTTCACGTTTTTACTGCAAGCCTATGGCTCGCACATTAAGGCGGCGCCATATTTCCTTCTTTTTTTATCTTGCTTTTTTGCATGTTCTTGCATTAAAATAATAAAGAAAAAAATATATCCTTGCACTTGCTTACTAAGGCCAGACAATCGGGCTTTACCAATGATTGTTTTGCCATTTTTTCCCCAAGTTAGGCCCAAGGTTTGAAAGGCCGCAGGGAGCGGTGCGCTTTGTCAAGGTTCAAGCTGTTTCCAATAATGCCCTTATCTTCGCCTTCACATATTGAATTCGAGTGGCGTGCACTGCCAATGGGCCTTCAAGGTTGGCCAACCGCGGCTGAGGTCACGAAGAGAACAAAGGTACGGAATGGGTCCCCGGACGGACTCCTGCTCTGCTCCCATTGTAATTGCCCTTGCATCGGACAGGGAGTCATTAAAACGATAACTCTTGTCACGTCTTTGCCGGCTACAATGAGATCTCGTCCCTTTTTACGGAACCGTTTTACAGTGAAGATGTGTCAAATGACTACCATTTTATCCGACCCAGCAGATGTAGCAGGGGTCACAGCAGTTAACTACTGCCATAAAATTAGTTTAAAAATAACCGATGTTAAAGCTGCCAGCAGGAAAATCGGGTTGCATTGTTTCCGTGTTTCAAAATAGGTGTTTTTTTATCAGCAAAGGTCATACATCAGCTTCTGAGGAACTGGCAATTCTCTCTCCCTTTTCTTTGTTTCGAACAGAACATGACTTTGAACTCTTGTTAACGTCTTACAAGAGGTTAGCACTTCGAGGCCTCAACAGCGCAAAGTAGAACGTTTGAATACATTGCCAGACAGATTTAGAATAGGTGGTATGGAAAACCCACTGAAAGATGGGCAAAATGCTAGCTCTGTAGGAGAATCCATGGGTGGAATTTCCTCCAGCGCAGACAGGGTGTGGTGGAGGAAATTCCACTGGTGTATTCTTTCGCTAGAGGCATTTTTCTTTCCCACACAATTCAAAATAAGAATCATGGGGGCATATTACCAAGCAATAGCGATAATTATCGCTATTGCTTGGTTAGAGACAAAAATTTAACGCAGCTCTGCGGCGATTTTTACCGCAAATAAACCTTGGTATTACCAAGGTTTAACGCAAATGCGGTAAAAATCGCCGCAAAGCATGAATATCGCTGAAAAATCAGCGATATTCATGCATTACCGAGCTAATGCTCTTAGCCATGCTATCCACCTCCCATTGGATAACATGGCTAAGAACTGCTCAGGGCAGGTGTTAGCTTTTGGAGATATTCCCGCTTAGCGCGAATATCTCCAAAAGTTGGTAATAGGAGATAGCGATGTTAGCGACTGTTTTCAGTCTCTAACATCTTGGCACGCCCACTTTGCATCTCATTAGTGATAAATATCGCTGACATGCAAAGTGGGGCCCAAGATGGTCGCTATCTCCTACTAGCTGTCGCTAACTGGTGTTAGCGGCAGCTAGGTAATAGGGAGATAATTTTATCTCCGCTTTCTTGGCTTTTAAAGCCAGAAAAGCGGAGATAAACCCCCTTGATAATATGCCCCATAGTCTTTTCTGTAGCTTGTATTTATTGTTAATGAAAAAGACAAGTGCCCCTGTTCCAGGTTTAGATGGTCAGTGGCTGTGAAGGACATTTTCACCAATAACACTGTGAAAAAATAATGATACAGGAAATCTACTAACTGTCAGAAAGCTGGATAGGGAGAAATATGTCTGCAGGTAAAGTTTTGTGAAGTTGACAAACTTCAAAACCTTCACTAACTAACTGGCACATGCATCAATATTGCATTTTGCGATTCCTTAATTGTGAAAAATAAGGAATCACAATTAAGGAATTGCAAACTGCAATGCATCAAGAAATTGCTATAAAAATAGCGATTTCTTAAAATTCCTTAATTGCGATTCTCTAATTGAGAATCACAATTAAGGAATACCTCCCCATCCATTCCTATGGGCCCAGAGGCCCATAGGAATGAATGGAAAGACATTCTTAATTTGCAATTCACCATTAGAAATTCGCAAATTAAGAATGCAATTTCAAGGGTGCAGGGGTGTCCAAAGGACAACCTGTTGCACCCCTGAAATCTGTGTAGAAGTACATTTTGCACACTCACATGCCCCAAGAGCATGTGTGTGTATAAAATGAAACTTTGAAAAATGCACTTTAGAGCATTTTTCAAAGTTTTCTCAAATTACCATGAAGGTCAACTTCATGGTAATTTGCTCCCCTTATTTCCGAATTCGCATTTTTTTAGAGTTTGATGCATTGTATTTAAGGAATCTCAATTTGAGATTCATTAAATACAATCGCAATTTAAGAAATTGCAATTTTGCGATTTCTTAAATTGCGAAAATTACAAAAATGTTAATGCATCCCAAAAATGCGAATTGCATTCGCAAACGGCCGAATTTTGAGATTCGCACCATTTGCGAATGCAATTTCCTTTGATGCATGTGCCCATTTCAAACTTCACAAACATTTCCAGGGGAAATTTGTATTTACATTTTTAAAACCCCTACTATGGCTCCAAATGGGATTTCTGCTTTCCTAATGTCTACGCTGATCGTGTAAATTTACATATGTGAGACGTGGTCAAAGACAAAACATGGAATCACATGAGGCTACATATGCTGTGCTAGCAAAGATTACTACGTGACTTTAGAGAGTTTAGAGTCAATTTATTGATTGTATTTATCAATGTATTTGTGTTTTTGTACAGCCCTTAAAAGGCACAAGTTCATCAGAGCGCTTTACATAGAGATAGCAAAACGGTGGGTAAGATAAGTGAAGTGCTATGATCAGTTGCTAGAAGTGCTGGTAACAGCAATATCCACTGTGTGGGATATAAGTGATAAAGTACCCACACCGTACATTATAAACCTCTAGCGCATAATTAATCGCATCAATAAACAAATTATATATTTGTTGCTAAAAATATTAGAAACCGTTCAATACAAATCAGTATTAAATAAAAGCAGTAGTAACTCGGAATGTGTAGAAACAAGTAAAACGATTCTAACGCTTCAATAATTAGCAAAGAAGTGCAAAAAATAAACATAATCTTTCTGCTTGTCACTGTAAACTAGAAAAATAGAGCAGAAGAAAGAAAAGCAATGTTTGATTTTCATTGCTTTAAACAGCTACTCCATGACCTGACCTGCCTTTCACCTTGGCAGCAGACATAGTGACATCCGAACTCGACTGCAAAAACGTATTACAGTTGAGCTCTGACATCTTTTCTTTATAACAGGGAACTTGGTGCATCAGAAGTCGCCGATTCAAAAGAAATTATAGATTAGCGTTTATACAGGGAATGCAGGATCCCATGTATTATAAACATATTACATAAGCCTGTCTGTCTCCATAGTGAATGGAAGGAGATTACTAATACATCTTGAGTCTAGTGTCCCCCGGTGTCTCTGCTATCCCAGTAGAGGATGAGTATATGATATGGAACTGGTAGCCCAGTTCACTTAATGGTACCTGAGCATCATTAATCATTAGCAATAACATAAAAGTGGTTTCCTGGAATGCAGCTGGTCTGATAAATATTCTAGAGAAAATGGAATTCTTAAACAAGCTTAAAAGCAGATTTGATCTACATCCAGGTAACCTGGTGTTCTTTGGATCTTTTGTGTGATGGCTATTTCGTTTTAAGTTGTAATGCACTCCCTTCTAAGAAATGACATGCAAAGTGAGGAATAGCTATCCAGTTGAGTAACAAGTTTAACTGGGTATATAACATCTTTAAAGGCCCCTCTAATCTCTTCCAGGCTATAAAGATTGTTTTAGACGTAGATTGTTAGTGGTGAATGTTTATATCCCCAAGATAAAAGCTATAATAATATGCTTCTTGATATATTTTCCTTTTTAACAGAGCTGGAAACAATGAAGGGGAGTATCAAGTTCTGTTGGTCGGAGACCTAAACTGTAAAGTATCTAATCATTCTAATAATTTATTCTCTGACTTAGAGAAAAAAGCTGCATTTAACATCCCACCACTACATTATCTATTGAACCTGAGAACTGACAAAAGAGGACTTTCACTCCTTGGCCATCTAGGAAAGAATGACTACGTTATTTGAAATGGCCGATTTATTCAGGATTCCCCAGCTCAATACACTCAAGAATCCCCTCATGTAAACTCTATCATTGATTATATCATTGCTTCCTACACTACAGTTCAATTTTTGTCAGATTTGAAAGTTGTAGATTTCCCCACTCAATGATCACAGATTACTTGTCTGTTCTCTATAATTCAACCAGTCCTCAGTAAAGCCATGGAATTTTGATGAAAGCAGTGCTTAGTTTGATAAGAACTCAGGTAGGATGCAGTGGCCCCTTCTAAAATCTCTAATTTAAAAGGGCTACTCGAGAACTAATCCTTGATTCAGATCTTTGGAATGTAGACATCTTTAATTCCTTTTCTCATTTTATTAAACAGTAAAGGATGACTGTCCAATACACCCCAAGCCTTCTTGTAAAGTATTATGTTACTCTTTGCTCTCCCTGAAAAGGGAAGTCAACAGCTTTACTCAAAAGTAGTTTATTTCATTTTTCAAAGGAAAGAGATAGACTTATTTCCCTATTAAAGAGAAGAAGGAGGTGTCTGATGTTTGGTCTTAGAAGGCACAATGCTGAGCGTAGGTGGGTCGACCTGAGAGAAGTGGCTTTTACAAAAAAGGCCAGGGAATTTTGAGTGATCATCACCGATTGTTGCAGTACTAAAGTGAGGCCTTACCTATCTCCTGTTACAGAGGGCACTTGGAAAGGTTTAATATTTTCTTTATATGCAGAAAACAATGAGGTTAACTTTCATCTTGAAGATACATCTGATGACCTTTAGATCAAAACTGTTAGTTAAGGCCCCCCTGAGGTGGGTGAAATTGAGACCTCAATCAGGCCACTGCAAACCCCAGGTACAATGGCCCTCAGGAGGTCACATTTTCAGTAATTAAACAAGAGGTCATCCTCTGGACAATGATTCTTTAACCAGTGTCTCAATATTGTTATCTTAAAGGTACAGTCCCTTCTTCAGTCAGTATCCCATTATATAAAAAAGGGTCAGAAATTCACCTGCTAATTATCGTCAAATTGCCCTGTTAGGTGCAGTCAGAAAGGTTTTTACCAGGTGTCTATTAGATCATCTTAATATCTGGGTAGTGCTCAATATGATTATCTTGTTGGAACAAACACAGCATGCTAAATAACATCCCTGCTTTGCAGTTCATAAATGAAAAATATGTAATGATCAGGGCTCTTCGGTTTATGTCGCATTCATAGATTTCCCCAAAGCCTTTGATAAGGTTAATCTTCCAACACTGAGGGAGAAGCAATCTAAGCTCAGCATTCTAACAACCCTGCTGCATTAATTTAAAGCTTTGCACTCCTTAACCTGTTTTAAAGTTCTGATGGAAGTTCATCAGAGCCTTTCCATGGATTTCCCTACACAACACAATCTAAAGCAGGGATGTTTACTTGCTCCTTTGTTATTTTCATTATATATAACGACCGGATCTTCCCAGCTTTATATTGAAAGTGAAAGTTTCTCACCAAGCATTGGAAGTCGTTCTCTAACCGGTCTGCTTTATGTAGATGCTATAGTAATTTTCAGTCTTACCCATATAGGCTTAAATAGCC